>NW_028295781.1:2400000-3000000 GCF_964341445.2 Mesoplodon mirus
CCCTTCAGGGCTAGGGTTAGGGTTAGGGAACGGCAAGGCTTAGGGCACAGGTGAGGGTACGGAAACGTGGGAGGGTCAGGCTACGTGCTGATGAAAGGGTCAGTGCCTGCGTACGGGCCAGGAATAGGCTACGGCGTAGGGAAAGGTGTAGGGCTGGTGGTGGCTTTCCGTTCCGGTCTAGGGTTAGGGTTAGGGAATGGCAAGGCTTAGGGCACAGGTGAGGGTCCGCAAACGTGGGAGGGTCAGGTTACGTGCTGACGCACGGGTCAGTGCCAGCATAAGGTCCAGGAATAGGCTACGGCTTTGGGGTAAGTTTTAGGGCTGGTGGTGGGTTTCCGTTCCGGGCTAGGGTTAGGGATAGGGAACGGCAAGGCTTAGGGCACAGGTGAGGGTACGGAAACGTGGGAGGGTCAGGCTACATGCTGAAGCACGGGTCAGTGCCAGCGTACGGGCCAGGAATAGGCTATGGATCGGGGGTAAGCTGTAGGGCTGGTGGTGGGTTTCCGTTCCGGACTAGGGTTAGGGTTAGGGAACGACAAGTGTTAGGGCACAGGTGAGGGTACGGAAACGTGTGAGGGTCAGGCTACGTGCTGACGCACGGGTCAGTGCCACGGTACCGGCCAGGAGTAGGCTATGGTGTAGGGTAAGGTTTAGGGCGGCTGGTGGGTTCCCGTTCTTGGCTACGGTTAGGGTGAGGGAACGGCAAGGCTTAGGGCACAGGTGAGGGTACGGAAACGTGGGAGGGTCAGTCTACGTGCTGACTCACGGGTCAGTGCCAGCGTACGTGCCAGGAGTAGGCTACGGCGTATGGTAAGGTGTAGGGATTGTGGTGGGTTTCCGTTCCGGGCTAGGGTTAGGGTTAGGGAACGGCAAGGCTTAGGGCACAGGTGAGGGTACGGAAACGTGGGAGGGTCAGGCTATATGTTGACGCACGGGTCAGTGCCAGCGTATGGGCCAGGACTAGGCTATGGCATACGATAAGGTGTAGGGCTGGTGGTGGGATTCCGTGCCGGTCTCGGGTTAGGGTTAGGGAACGGCAAGGCTTAGGGCACAGGTGAGTGTACAGTAACATGGGAGGGTCAGGCTACGTGCTGAAGCACAGGTCAGTGCCCGCGTACGGGCCAGGTGTAGTCTACGGCATAGAGTAAGGTGTAGGGCTGGTGGTGGTTTTCTGTTCCGGGCTAGGTTTAGGGTTAGGGAACGGCAAGGCTTAGGGCACAGGTGAGGGTACGGAAACGTGGGAGGGTCAGGCTACGTGCTGATGAAAGGATCAGTGCCTGCGTACGGGCCAGGAATAGGCTACGGCATAGGGAAAGGTGTAGGGCTGGTGGTGGGTTTCCGTTCCGGTCTAGGGTTAGGGTTAGGGAATGGCAAGGCTTAGGGCACAGGTGAGGGTCCGCATACGTGGGAGGCTCAGGCTACGTGCTGACGCACGGGTCAGTGCCAGCATAAGGTCCAGGAATAGGCTACGGCTTTGGGGTAAGTTTTAGGGCTGGTGGTGGGTTTCCGTTCGGGGCTAGGGTTAGGGATAGGGAACGGCAAGGCTTAGGGCACAGGTGAGGGTACGGAAACGTGGGAGGGTCAGGCTACGTGCTGATGCATGGGTCAGTGCCGGCGTACCAGCCAGGAGTAGGCTACGGCTTGGGGGTAAGGTGTAGGGCTGGTGGTGGGTTTCCGTTTTGGGCTAGGGTTAGGGTTAGGGAACGGCAAGGCTTAGGGCACAGGTGAGGGTACGGAAACGTGGGAGGGTCAGGCTACATGCTGAAGCACGGGTCAGTGCCAGCGTACGGGCCAGGAATAGGCTATGGATCGGGGGTAAGCTGTAGGGCTGGTGGTGGGTCTCCGTTCAGGACTAGGGTTAGGGTTAGGGAACGACAAGGCTTAGGGCACAGGTGATGGTACGGAAACGTGTGAGGGTCAGGCTACGTGCTGACGCACGGGTCAGTGCCACCGTACGGGCCAGGAGTAGGCTATGGTGTAGGGTAAGGTTTAGGGCGGCTGGTGGGTTTCCGTTCTTGGCTAGGGTTAGGGTGAGGGAACGGCAAGGCTTAGGGCACAGGTGAGGGTACCGAAACGTGGGAGGGTCAGTCTACGTGCTGACTCACGGGTCAGTGCCAGCGTACGGGCCAGGAGTAGGCTACGGCGTATGGTAAAGTGTAGGGATTGTGGTGGGTTTCCGTTCCGGGCTAGTGTTAGGGTTAGGGAATGGCAAGGCTTAGGGCACAGGTGAGGGTACGGAAACGTGGGAGGGTCAGGCTATATGTTGACGCACGGGTCAGTGCCAGCGTATGGGCCAGGACTAGGCTACGGCATACGATAAGGTGTAGGGCTGGAGGTGGGATTCCGTGCCGGGCTCGGGTTAGGGTTAGGGAACGGCAAGGCTTAGGGCACAGGTGAGGGTACAGTAACATGGGAGGGTCAGGCTACGTGCTGAAACACAGGTCAGTGCCCGCGTACGGGCCAGGTGTAGTCTACGGCATAGAGTAAGGTGTAGAGCTGGTGGTGGTTTTCTGTTCCGGGCTAGGGTTAGGGTTAGGGTTAGGGAACCTCAAGGCTTAGGGCACAGGTGAGGGTACGGAAACGTGGTAGGGTCAGGCTACGTGCTGACGCACGGCTCAGTGCCAGTGTACGGGCTAGGAATAGGCTATGGCGTAGGGTAGAGTGTAGGTCTGGTGGTGGGTTTCTGTTCCGGGCTAGGGTTAGGGTTAGGAAACGGCAAGGCATAGGGCACAGGTGAGGGTACGGAAACGTGTGAGGGTCAGGCTACGTGCTGACGCACGTGTCAGTGCCAGCGTACCGGCCAGGAGTAGGCTACGGCTTGGGGGTAAGTTGTAGGGCTGGTGGTGGATTTCCGTTCCCGGCTAGGGTTAGGGTTAGTGAACGGCAAGGCTTAGGGCGCAGGTGAGGGTACAGAAACCTGGGAGGGTCAGGCTAAGTGCAGATGAAAGTGTCAGTGCCTGCGTACGAGCCAGGAATAGGCTACGGCGTAGGGAAAGGTGTAGGGCTGGTGGTGGGTTTCCGTTCCGGGCAAGGGTTAGGGTTAGGGAACGGCAAGGCTTAGGGCACATTTGAGGGTACGGAAACGTGGGAGGGTCAGGCTACGTGCTGACGCACGTGTCAGTGCCAGCGTTCGGGCCAGGAGTAGGCTACTGCGTAGGGTAAGGTGTAGGGCTGGTGGTGGGTTTTCGTTCCGGGCTACGGTTAGTGTTAGGGAACGGCAAGGCTTAGGGCCCAGGTGAGGGTACGGAAACGTGGGAGTGTCAAACTAAATGCTGACGCACGGGTTAGTGCGAGCGTACAGGCGAGGACTAGGCTACGGAGTAGGGAACGGTTTAGGGCTGGTGGTGGTTTTCCGTTCCGGGCTAGGGTTAGGGTTAGGAAACGGCAAGTCTTAGGGCACAGGTGAGGGTACGGAAACGTGGGCGGGTCAGGCTACGTGCTCACGTACGGGTCACTGCCAGCGTATGGACCAGGAGTAGGCTACGGCGTAGGGTCAGGTGTAAGGCTGGTGGTGGGTTTTCGTTCCGGGCTATGGTTAGGGTTAGGGAACGGCAAGGCTTAGGGCACAGGTGAGGGTACAGAAACGTGGGAGGCTCAGGCTACGTGCTGACGCACGGGTCAGTGCCAGCGTACGGGCCAGGAGTACGCTACGGCTTGTGGGTAAGGTTTAGGGCTGTTGGTGTGTTTCCGTTCCGGGCTAGGGTTAGGGTTAGGGAACGGCAAGGCTTAGGGTACAGGTGAGTGTACGGTAACATGGGAGGTTTAGGCTACGTGCTGAAGCACGGGTCATTACCCGCGTACGCGCCAGGTGTAGGCTACGGCATAGGGTAAGGTGTAAGTCTGGTGGTGGGTTTTCTTTCCGGGCTAGGGTTAGGGTTAGGGAACGGCAAGGCTTAGGGCACATGTGAGGTTACGGAAACGTGGGAGGGTCAGGCTATGTGCTGAAGCATGGGTCAGTGACAGCATATGGGCCAGGAGTAGGCTACGGCGTGGTGGTATGGTGTAGGGCTGGTGGTGGGTTTTTGTTCCGGGCTAGGGTTAGGGTTAGCGAACGTCAATGCTTAGGGCACAGGTGAGGGTACGGAAACGTTGGAGGGTCAGGCTACGTGCTGACGTTCGGGTTAGTGCCAGCGTACGGGCCAGGTATAGGCTACGGCGTAGGATAGAGTGTAGGGCTGGTGGTGGGTTTCCGTTCAGGGCTAGGGTTAGGGTTACGGAACGGCAAGGCTTAGGGCACAGGTGAGGGTACGGAAACATGGGAGGGTCAGGCTACGTGCTGACGCACGGGTCAGTGCCAGCGTACGGGCCAGGAATAGGCTACGGCGTAGGGTAATGTTTAGTGCTGGTGGTGGGTTTCCATTCCGGGCTAGGTTTTGGGTTAGGGAACGGCAAGGCTTAGGGCACAGGTGATGGTACGGAAACGTGGGAGGGTCAGGCTACGTGCTGACGCACGGGTCAGTGCCAGCGTACGGGCCAGGAATAGGCTACGGCTTGTGGGTAAGGTTTAGGGCTGGTGGTGGGTTTCCTTTCCGGGCTAGGGTTAGGGTAAGGGAACAGCAAGGCTTAGAGCACAGGTGAGGGTACGGTAACATGGTAGGGTCAGGCTACGTGCTGTAGCACAGGCTATTACCCGCGTACGGGCCAGGTATAGGCTACATCAAAGGGTAAGGTGTAGGGCTGGTAGTGGGTTTCTGTTCCGGGCTAGGGTTAGGTTTAGGGAACGGCAAGGCTTAGGGCACAGTTGAGGTTACGGAAACGTGGGAGGGTCAGGCTACGTGCTGACGCATGGGTCAGTGCCAGCATATGGGCCAGGAGTAGGCTACGGCGTGGTGGTAAGGTGTAGGGCTGGTGGTGGGTTTCCGTTCCGTACTAGGGTTAGGGTTAGTGAACGGCAAGCCTTAGGGCACAGGTGAGGGTACGGAAATGAGGGAAGGTCAGGCTACGTGCTGACGCACGTTTCAGTGCCAGTGTACGGGCCAGGAGTAGGCGACGGCGTTGGGTAAGGTGTAGGGCTGGTGGTGGGTTACCATTGCGGGCTAGGGTTAGGGTTAGGGAACGGCAAGGCTTAGGGCACAGGTGAGGGTAAGGAAACGTGGGAGGGTCAGGCTATGTGCTGACGCACGGGTCAGTGCCAGAGTTCGGGCCATGAGTAGGCTACGGCGTACGGTAAGGTGTAGGGCTGGTGGTGGGTTTCCGTTCCTGGCTAGGGTTAGTGTTAGGGAACGGCAATGCTTAGGGCCCAGGTGAGGGTACGGAAACGTGGGAGTGTTAAACTACATGCTGACGCACGGGTCAGTGCGAGCGTACGGGCGAGTTGTAGGCTACCCAGTAGGGAAAGGTTTAGGGCTGGTGGTGGGGTTCTGTTCCGGGCTAGGGTTAGGGTTAGGGAACGGCAAGGCTTAGGGCACAGGTGAGGGTACGGAAACGTGGGAGGGTCAGACTACGTGCTGACGCACGGGTCAGTGCGAGCGTACGGGCGATGAGTAGGCTACCCAGTAGGGAAAGGTTTAGGGCTGGTGGTGGGTTTCTGTTCCGGGCTAGGTTTAGGGTTAGGGAACGTCAAGGCTTAGGGCACAGGTGAGGGTACAGAAATGTGGGAGGGTTAGGCTAAGTGCTGACTCACAGGTCAGTGCCAGCATATGGGCCAGGAGTAGGCTACGGCGTAGGTTAAGGTGTAGGGCTGGTGGTGGGTTTCTGTTCCAGGCTACGGATAGGGTTAGGGAAAGGCAAAGCTTAGGGCACAGGTGAGGGTTCGGAACCGTGGGAGGGTCAGGCTACGTGATGACGCACGGGTCAGTGCCAGCGTACCGACCAGGAGTAGGCTACGGCTTGTTGGTTAGGTTTAGGGCTGGTGGTGGGTTTCCGTTCCAGGCTAGGGATAGTGTTAGGGAACGGCAAGGCTTAGGGCACAGGTGAGGGTACGGTAATGTTGGAAGGTCAGGCTACGTGATGACGCACGGGTCAGTGCCAGCGTACCGACCAGGAGTAGGCTACGGCTTGGGGGTAAGGTGTAGGGCTTGTGGTGCTTTTCCGTTCCGGGCTAGGGTTAGGGTTAGGGAACGGCAAGGCTTAGGGCACAGGTGAGGGTACGGCAACGTGGCAGGGTCAGGATACGTTCTAACGCACGGGTCAGTGCCAGCGTATGGACCAGGAGTAGGCTACGGCTTGTGGGTAAGGTGTAGGGCTGGTGGTGGTTTTCTGTTCTGGGCAAGGGTTAGGGTTAGTGACCGGCAAGGCTTAGGGCACAGGTGAGGTTACGGAAACGTGGGAGTGTCAGGCTACGTGCTGATGAAAGGGTCAGTGCCTGCGTACGAGCCAGGAATAGGCTACGGTGTAGGGAAAGGTATAGGGCTGGTGGTGGGTTTCCTTTCAGGGCTAGGGTTAGGGTTAGGGAACGGCAAGGCATAGGGCACAGGTGAGGGTACGGAAACGTGGGAGGGTCAGGCTACGTGCTGACGCATGGGTCAGTGCCAGCGTACGGGCCAGGAGTAGGCTACGTCGTAGGGAATGGTCTGGGGCTGGTGGTGGGTTTCCGTTCCGGGCTAGGGTTAGGGTTAGGGAAAGGCAAGTTTTAGGGCACAGGTGAGGGTATGGAAAGGTGGGAGGGTCAGGCTACGTGCTGACGCACGGGTCAGTGCCAGTGTACGGACCAGGAGTAGGCTACGGCTTTGGAGTAAGTTGTAGGGATGGTGGTGGGTTTCCGTTTCGGGCTAGGGTTAGGGTTAGGCAACGGCAAGGCTTAGGGCACAGGTGAGGGTACGGAAACCTGGGAGGGTCTGGCTACGTGCTGCCGCATGGGTCAGTGCCAGCGTACGGGCCAGGACTAGACTATGGCTTGTGCGTTCGTTGTAGGGCTGGTGGTGTGTTTCCGTTCCGGGCTAGGGTTAGGGTTAGGGAAAGGCAAGGTTTAGGGCCCAGGTGAGGGTATGGAAACCTGGGGGTGTCTGTCTATATGCTGACGCACGGGTCAGTGCCACCGTATGGGCCAGGAGTAGGCTACGGCGTAGGGAAAGGTTTAGGGCTGGTGGTGGGTTTCCGTTCCGGGCTAGCGTTAGGGATAGGGAACGTCAAGGCTTAGGGCACAGGTGAGGGTACGGAAACGTGGGAGGTTCAGGCTACGTGCTGACGCACGGGTCAGTGCCCACGTACGGGCCAAGAGTAGGCTACGGCGTAGGGTAAGGTGTAGGGCTGGTGGTGGGTTTCCGTTCCGGGCTAGGGTTAGGGTTAGGGAACGGCAAGGCTTAGGGCACAGGTAAGTGTACGGAAACGTCGGAGGGTCAGGCTACGTGCTGACGCATGGGTCAGTGGCAGTGGACGCACCAGGAGTAGGCTACGGCTTGGGGGTAAGGTGTAGGGCTGTTGGTGAAATTCCGTTTCGGGCTAGGGTTAGGGTTAGGGAACGGCAAGGCTTAGGGTACAGGTGAGGGTACGGAAAGGTGGGAGGGTCAGGCTACGTGCTGATGCACGGGTCAGTGCCAGTGTACGGACCAGGAGTAGGCTACGGCTTGGGGGTAAGGTGTAGGGCTGGTGGTGAGTTTCCGTTTTGGGCTAGGGTTAGGGTTAGGCAACGGCAAGGCTTAGGGCACAGGTGAGGGTACGGAAATGTTGGAGGGTCAGGCTACGTGCTGCTGCACGGGCCAGTGCCAGCGTATGGGCCAGGACTACGCTATGGCTTCGGTGTTAGTTGTAGGGCTGGTGTTGGGTTTCCGTTCCATACTAGGGTTAGGGTTAGGAAACGGCAAGGGTTAGGGCAAAGGTGAGGGTACGGAAATGTGGGAAGTTCTGGCTACGTGCTGACTCACGGGTCAGTGCCACCGTATGGGCCGGGAGTAGGCTACGGTGTAGGGTAAGGTGTAGGGCAGGTGGTGGGTTTCCGTTCCGGGCTAGGGTTAGGGTTAGGGAACGGCAAGGCTTAGGGCACAGGTGAGGGTACGGAAACGTGGGAGGGTCAGGCTACGTGCTTACGCACTGGTCACTGCCAGCGTTCGGGCCAGGAGTAGGCTACGGCATAGGGTAATGTGTAGGGCTAGTGGTGGGTTTACATTCAGGGCTAGGGTTAGGGTTAGGGAACGGCAAGGCTTAGGGCACAGGTGAGGGTACGGAAACGTGGGAGTATCAGGCTACGTGCTGACGCCTGGGTCAGTGCCAGCGTACGGGCCAGGAATAGGCCACGGCGTATGGTAAGGTGTAGGGCAGGTGGTGGGTTTCCGTTCTGGGCTAGGGTTAGGGTTAGGGAACAGCAAAGCTAAGGGCACAGGTGAGGGTACGGAATCGTGGGAGGGTCAGGCTACTTGCTGACCCACGGGTCAGTGCCAGCGTATGGGCCAGGAGTAGTCTACGGCTTGGGGGTAAGATGTAGGGCTGGTGGTGGGTTTCCGTTCTGGGCTAGGGTTAGTGTTAGGGAACGGCAAGGCTTAGGGCACAGGTGAGGGTACAGAAAAGTTGGAGGTTCAGGCTACGTGCTAATGCACGGGTCAGTGCCAGCGTACGGGCCAGGAGTAGGCTACGTCGTAGAGAAAGGTGTATGGCTGGTGGTGGGTTTCCGTTCCGGGCTAGGGTTAGTGTTAGGGAACGGCAAGGCTTAGGGCACAGTTGAGGGTACGGAAACGTGGGAGGGTCAGGCTACGTGCTGACGCATGGGTCAGTGCCAGCGTACGGGCCAGGAGTAGGCTATGGTTTGGGCATTAGTTGTAGGGCTGGTGGTGTGTTTCCGTTCCGTACTAGGGTTAGGGTTAGGGAACGGCAAGCCTTAGGGCAGAGGTGAGGGTATGGAAATGTGGGAAGGTCAGGCTACGTGCTGACGCACGTGTCAGTGCCAGTGTACGGGCCAGGAGTAGGCGACGGCGGTGGGTAAGGTGTAGGGCTGGTGGTGGGTTTCCGTTCCGGGCTAGGGTTAGTGTTAGGGAACGGCAAGGCTTAGGGCATAGGTGAGGGTACGGAAACGTGGGAGGTTCAGGCTACGTGCTAACGCACGGGTCAGTGCCAGCGTTCGGGCCAGGCGTAGGCTACGGCGTACGGTAAGGTGTAGGGCTGGTGGTGGGTTTCCGTTCCGGGCTAGGGTTAGTGTTAGGGAACCGCAAGGCTTAGGGCCCAGGTGAGGGTACGGAAACGTGGGAGGGTCAAACTACATGCTGACGCACGGGTCAGTGCGAGCGTACGGGCGAGGACTAGGCTACCCAGTAGGACAAGGTTTAGGGCTGGTGGTGGGTTTCTGTTCCGGGCTAGGGTTAGGGTTAGGGAACGGCAAGGCTTAGGGCACAGGTGAGGGTACGGAAACGTGGGAGGGTTAGGCTATGTGCTGACGCACGGGTCAGTGTCAGCATATGGGCCAGGAGTAGGCTACGGCGTAGGTTAAGGTGTAGGGCTGGTGGTGGGTTTCCGTTCCAGGCTAGGGTTAGTGTTAGGGAACAGCAAGGCTTAGGGCACAGGTGAGGGTACGGTAATGTTGGAAGGTCAGGCTCCGTGCTGACACACAGTTCAGTGCCAGCGTATGGACCAGGAGTAGGCTACGGCTTGGGGGTAAGCTGTAGGCCTGGTGGTGGGTTTCTGTTCTGGGCTAGGGTTACGGTTAGTGAACGGCAAGGCTTAGGGCACAGGTGAGGGTACGGAAACGTGGGAGTGTCAGGCTACGTGCTGATGAAAGTGTCAGTGACTGCATACGAGCCAGGAATAGACTACGGTGTAGGGAAAGGTGTAGGGCTGGTGGTGGGTTTCCTTTCAGGGCTAGGGTTAGGGTTAGGGAACGGCAAGGCTTAGGGCTCAGGTGAGGTTCCGCAAACGTGGGAGGGTCAGGCTACGTGCTGACGCACGGGTCAGTTCCAGCGTACGGGCCAGGAGTAGGCTACGGCTTGGTGGTAAGGTGTACGGCTGGTGGTGGGTTTCCGTTCGTGGCTAGGGTTAGGGTGAGGGAACGGCAAGCCTTAGGGCACAGGTGAGGGTACGGTAACATGGGAGGGTTAGGCTACGTGCTGAAGCACAGGTCATTACCCACGTATGGGCCAGGTGTAGGCTACGGCATAGGGTAAGGTGTAGGGCTGGTGGTGGGTTTTCCTTCCGGGCTAGGGTTAGGGTTAGGGAACGGCAAGGCTTAGGGCACAGGTGAGGTTACGGAAACGTGTGAGGGTCACGCTACGTGCTGACGCACGTGTCAGTGCCAGCATATGGGCCAGGAGTAGGCTACGGTGTGGTGGTAAGGTGTAGGGCTGGTGGTGTCTTTCTGTTCCGGGTAGGGTTAGGGTTAGCAAACGTCAGTGCTTAGGGCACAGTTGAGGGTACGGAAACATGGGAGGGTCAGGCTACGTGCTGACGCACGGGTCAGTGCCAGCGTACGGGCCAGGAATAGGCTACGGCGTAGGATAGAGTGTAGGGCTGGTGGTGGGTTTCCGTTCCGGGCTAGGGTTAGGGTTAGGGAACGGCAAGGCTTAGGGCACAGGTGAGGGTACCGAAACGTGGGAGGGTCAGGCTACGTGCTGACGCACGGGTCAGTGCCAGCGTACGGGACAGGAGTAGGCTACGGCGTAGGGTAAGGTGTAGAGGTGGTGGTGGGTTTCCGTTCCGGGCTAAGGTTAGGGTTAGGGAACGGCAAGGCTTAGGGCACAGGTGATTGTACGGAAACGTGGGAGGGTCAGGCTACGTGCTGACGCACGGGTCAGTGCCAGCGTACGGGCCAGGAGTAGGCTACGTCTTGGGGGTAAGGTGTAGGGCTTGTGGTGGGTTTCCGTTCCGGGCTACGGTTAGGGTAAGGGAGCGGCAAGGCTTAGGACACAGGTGAGGGTATGGTAACATGGGAGGGTCAGGCTACGTGCTGAAGCACAGGTCATTACCCGCGTACGGGCCAGGTGTAGGCTACGGCATAGTGTAAGGTGTAGGTCTGGTGGTGGGTTTTCGTTCCGGGCTAGGGTTAGTGTTAGGGAACGGCAAGGCTTAGGGCACAGGTGAGGTTACGGAAACGTGGGAGGGTCAGGCTACTTGCTGACCTACGGGTCAGTGCCAGCGTATGGGCCAGGAGTAGTCTACGGCTTGGGGGTAAGATGTAGGGCTGGTGGTGGGTTTCCGTTCTGGGCTAGGGTTAGTGTTAGGGAACGGCAAGGCTTAGGGCACAGGTGAGGGTACAGAAAAGTTGGAGGTTCAGGCTACGTGCTAATGCACGGGTCAGTGCCAGGGTACGGGCCAAGAGTAGGCTACGTCGTAGAGAAAGGTGTATGGCTGGTGGTGGGTTTCCGTTCCGGGCTAGGGTTAGTGTTAGGGAACGGCAAGGCTTAGGGCACAGTTGAGGGTTCGGAAACGTGGGAGGGTCAGGCTACGTGCTGACGCATGGGTCAGTGCCAGCGTACGGGCCAGGAGTAGGCTATGGTTTGGGCATTAGTTGTAGGGCTGGTGGTGTGTTTCCGTTCCGTACTAGGGTTAGGGTTAGGGAACGGCAAGCCTTAGGGCAGAGGTGAGGGTACGGAAATGTGGGAAGGTCAGGCTACGTGCTGACGCACGTGTCAGTGCCAGTGTACGGGCCAGGAGTAGGCGACGGCGGTGGGTAAGGTGTAGGGCTGGTGGTGGGTTTCCGTTCCGGGCTAGGGTTAGTGTTAGGGAACGGCAAGGCTTAGGGCATAGGTGAGGGTACGGAAACGTGGGAGGTTCAGGCTACGTGCTAACGCACGGGTCAGTGCCAGCGTTCGGGCCAGGCGTAGGCTACGGCGTACGGTAAGGTGTAGGGCTGGTGGTGGGTTTCCGTTCCGGGCTAGGGTTAGTGTTAGGGAACCGCAAGGCTTAGGGCCCAGGTGAGGGTACGGAAACGTGGGAGGGTCAAACTACATGCTGACGCACGGGTCAGTGCGAGCGTATGGGCGAGGACTAGGCTACCCAGTAGGAAAAGGTTTAGGGCTGGTGGTGGGTTTCTGTTCCGGGCTAGGGTTAGGGTTAGGGAACGTCAAGGCTTAGGGCACAGGTGAGGGTACGGAAACGTGGGAGGGTTAGGCTACGTGCTGACGCACGGGTCAGTGCCAGCATATGGGCCAGGAGTAGGCTACGGCGTAGGTTAAGGTGTAGGGCTGGTGGTGGGTTTCCGTTCCAGGCTAGGGTTAGTGTTAGGGAACAGCAATGCTTAGGGCACAGGTGAGGGTACGGTAATGTTGGAAGGTCAGGCTCCGTGCTGACACACAGTTCAGTGCCAGCGTATGGACCAGGAGTAGGCTACGGCTTGGGGGTAAGCTGTAGGCCTGGTGGTGGGTTTCTGTTCTGGGCTAGGGTTAGGGTTAGTGAACGGCAAGGCTTAGGGCACAGGTGAGGGTACGGAAACGTGGGAGTGTCAGGCTACGTGCTGATGAAAGGGTCAGTGACTGCGTACGAGCCAGGAATAGACTACGGTGTAGGGAAAGGTGTAGGGCTGGTGGTGGGTTTCCTTTCAGGGCTAGGGTTAGGGTTAGGGAACGGCAAGGCTTAGGGCTCAGGTGAGGTTCCGCAAACGTGGGAGGGTCAGGCTACGTGCTGACGCACG
This sequence comes from Mesoplodon mirus, assembly GCF_964341445.2. NCBI lineage: Eukaryota > Metazoa > Chordata > Mammalia > Artiodactyla > Ziphiidae > Mesoplodon > Mesoplodon mirus. The sequence continues at coordinate 2,412,488 of NW_028295781.1, forward strand.
GGTCACTTCCAGCGTACGGGCCAGGAGTAGGCTACGGCTTGGTGGTAAGGTGTACGGCTGGTGGTGGGTTTCCGTTCCGGGCTAGTGTTAGGGTTAGGGAACGGCAAGTCTTAGGGCACAGGTGAGGGTACGGAAACGTGGGAGGGTCAGGCTACGTGCTGACCACGGGTCAGTGCCAATGTACGGGCCAGGAGTAGGCTACGACGTAGGGTTAGGTGTAGGGCTGCTGGTGGGTTTCCGTTCGTGGCTAGGGTTAGTGTGAGGGAACGGCAAGGCTTAGGGCACAGTTGAGGTTACGGAAACGTGGGAGGGTGAGGCTACGTGCAGACTCACGCGTCAGTCACAGCGTACGGGCCAGGAGAACACTATGGCGTATGGTAAGGTGTAGGGCTTCTGGTGGGTTTCCGTTCCGGGCTAGGTTTAGGGTTAGGGAACGGCAAGGCTTAGGGCACAGGTGAGGGTACAGAAACGTGGGAGGGTCAGGCTACATGCTGACACACGGGTCTGTGCCAGCTTACGGGCCAGGACTAGGCTACGGCATACGATAAGGTTTAGGGCTGGTGGTGGGTTTCCATTCCAGGCTATGGGTAGGGTTAGGGAAAGGCAAAGCTTAGGGCACAGGTGAGGGTACGGAACCGTGGGAGGGTCAGGCTACGTGATGACGCACGGGTCAGTGCCAGCGTACCGACCAGGAGTAGGCTACGGCTTGTTGGTTAGGTGTAGGGCTGGTGGTGGGTTTCCGTTCCAGGCTAGGGTTAGTGTTAGGGAACGGCAAGGCTTAGGGCACAGGTGAGGGTACGGTAATGTTGGAAGGTCAAGCTACGTGCTGACGCACAGGTCAGTGTCAGCGTATGGAGCAGGAGTAGGCTACGGCTTGGGGGTAAGGTGTAGGGCTTGTGGTTCTTTTCCGTTCCGGGCTAGGGTTAGGGTTAGGGAACGGCAAGGCTTAGGGCACAGGTGAGGGTACGGCAACGTGGCAGGGTCAGGATACGTTCTGACGCACGGGTCAGTGCCAGCGTATGGACCAGGAGTAGGCTACGGCTTGTGGGTAAGGTGTAGGGCTGGTGGTGGTTTTCTGTTCTGGGCTAGGGTTAGGGTTAGTGAACGGCAAGGCTTAGGGCACAGGTGAGGTTACGGAAACGTGGGAGTGTCAGGCTACGTGCTGACGCACGGGGCAGTGCCAGTGTACGGGCCAGGAGTAGGCTACGACGTAGGGTTAGGTGTAGGGCTGCTGGTGGGTTTCCGTTCGTGGCTAGGGTTAGGGTGAGGGAACGGCAAGCCTTAGGGCACAGGTGAGGGTATGGTAACATGGGAGGGTTAGGCTACGTGCTGAAGCACAGGTCATTACCCACGTATGGGCCAGGTGTAGGCTACGGCATAGGGTAAGGTGTAGGGCTGGTGGTGGGTTTTCCTTCCGGGCTAGGGTTAGGGTTAGGGAACGGCAAGGCTTAGGGCACAGGTGAGGTTATGGAAACGTGTGAGGGTCACGCTACGTGCTGACGCACGTGTCAGTGCCAGCATATGGGCCAGGAGTAGGCTACGGTGTGGTGGTAAGGTGTAGGGCTGGTGGTGTGTTTCTGTTCCGGGTAGGGTTAGGGTTAGCAAACGTCAGTGCTTAGGGCACAGGTGAGGGTACGGAAACATGGGAGGGTCAGGCTACGTGCTGACGCACGGGTCAGTGCCAGCGTACGGGCCAGGAATAGGCTACGGCGTAGGATAGAGTGTAGGGCTGGTGGTGGGTTTCCGTTCCGGGCTAGGGTTAGGGTTAGGGAACGGCAAGGCTTAGGGCACAGGTGAGGTTACCGAAACGTGGGAGGGTCAGGCTACGTGCTGACGCACGGGTCAGTGCCAGCGTACGGGCCAGGAGTAGGCTACGGCGTAGGGTAAGGTGTAGAGGTGGTGGTGGGTTTCCGTTCCGGGCTAAGGTTAGGGTTAGGGAACGGCAAGGCTTAGGGCACAGGTGATGGTACGGAAATGTGGGAGGGTCAGGCTACGTGCTGACGCACGGGTCAGTGCCAGCGTACGGGCCAGGAGTAGGCTACGTCTTGGGGGTAAGGTGTAGGGTTTGTGGTGGGTTTCCCTTCCGGGCTAGAGTTAGGGTAAGGGAACGGCAAGGCTTAGGACACAGGTGAGGGTATGGTAACATGGGAGGGTCAGGCTACGTGCTGAAGCACAGGTCATTACCCGCGTACGGGCCAGGTGTAGGCTACGGCATAGTGTAAGGTGTAGGTCTGGTGGTGGGTTTTCGTTCCGGGCTAGTGTTAGTGTTAGGGAACGGCAAGGCTTAGGGCACAGGTGAGGTTACGGAAACGTGGGAGGGTCAGGCTATGTGCTGACGCATGGGTCAGTGCCGGCATATGGGCAAGAATTAGGTTACGGCGTGGTGGTAAGGTGTAGGGCTGGTGGTGTGTTTCTGTTCCAGGCTAGGGTTAGGGTTAACGAACGTCAAGGCTTAGGGCACAGGTGAGGGTACGGAAACGTGGGAGGGTCAGGCTACGTGCTGACGCAAGGGTCAGTGCCAGCGTATGGGCCAGGAATAGGCTACGGTGTAGGGAAGAGTGTATGGCTGGTGGTGGATTCTGTTCCGGGCTAGGGTTAGGGTTAACGAACGTCAAGGCTTAGGGCACAGGTGAGGGTACGGAAACGTGGGAGGGTCAGGCTACGTGCTGATGCACGGGTCAGTGCCAGCGTACCAGCCAGGTGTAGGCTATGGCTTGGGCGTAAGCTGTAGGGCTGGTGGTGTGTTTCCGTTCCGTGCTAGGGTTAGCTTTAGGGTACGGCAAGGCTTAGGGCACAGGTGAGTTTACGGAAACGTGGGAGGGTCAGGCTACGTGCTGACGCACGGGTCAGTGCCAGCGTACCGGCCAGGAGTAGGCTACGGCTTGTGGGTTAGTTGTAGGGCTGGTGGTGGGTTTCCGTTCAGGGCTAGGGTTAGGGTTAGGGAATGGCAAGGCTTAGGGCACAGGTGAGGGTACGGAAATGTGAGAAGGTCAGGCTACGTGCTGACGCACATGTCAGTGACAGCGTACGGGCCAGGAGTAAGCTACGGCGTAGCGTAAGGTGTAGGGCTGGTGGTGGGTTTCCGTTCCGGGCTAGGTTTAGGGTTAGGGAATGGCAAGAGTTAGGGCACAGGTGAGGGTACGGAAACCTGGTAGGGTCAGGCTATGTGCTGACCCATGGGTCAGTGCCAGCGTTCGGGCCAGGAGTAGGCTACGGCGTAGGGTAAGGTGTAGGACTGGTGGTGGGTTTCCGTTCCGGGCTAGGGTTAGTGTTAGGGAAAGGCAAGGCTTAGGGCCCCGGTGTGGGTACGGAAACGTGGGGGGCTCAGATTACATGCTGACGCACAGGTCAGTGCCAGCGTACGGGCCAGGAGTAGGCTACGGAGAAGGGAAAGGTTTAGGGCTGGTGGTGGGTTTCCGTTCCGGGCTAGGGTTAGGGTTAGGGAACGGCAAGGCTTAGGGCACAGGTGAGGGTACGGAAACGTGGGAGGGTCAGGCTACGTGCTGACGCACGGGTCAGTGCCAGCGTACCGGACAAAAGTAGGCTACGGCTTGGGAGTTAGGTGTAGGGCTGGTGGTGGGTTTCCGTTCTAGGCTAGGGTTAGTGTTAGGCAACAGCAAGGCTTAGGGCACAGGGGAGGGTAAGGAAACGTGGGTGGGTCAGGCTACATGCTGACGCACGGGTCAGTGCCAGCGTACGGGCCAGGAGTTGGCTATGGCTTGGGGCTTAGGTGTAGGGCTTGTGGTGTGTTTCCCTTCCGTACTAGTGTTAGGGTTAAGGAAAGGCAAGGCTTAGGTCACAGGTGACGTTACGCTAATGTGGGAAGGACAGGCTACGTGCTGACGCACATGTCAGTGCCAGCGTATGGACCAGGAGTAGGCTACGGCTTGGGGTTAAGGTGTAGGGCTGGTGGTGGGTTTCCGTAGGGGGCTAGGGTTAGGGTTAGGGAACGGCAAGGCTTAGGGCACAGGTGAGGGTACGGAAACGTTGGAGTGTCAGGCTACATGCTGACGCATGGGTCAGTGCCAGCATACGGGCCAGGAGTAGGCTAGAGCTTTTGGGTAAGGTTTAGGGCTGGTGGTGGGTTTCCGTTTCGGGCTAGGGTTAGAGTTAGGGAACGGCAAGGCTTAGGGCAGAGGTGAGGGTACGGTAACATGGGAGGGTCAGGCTACGTGCTGAAGCACATGTCAGTGCCCGCGTACGGGCCAGGTGTAGGCTACGGCGTAGGTTAGGCTGTAGGGCAGGTGGTGGGATTCCGTTCCGGGCTACATTTAGGGTTAGGGAATGGCAAAGCTTAGGGCACAAGTGAGGGTACGGAAACGTGGGAGGGTCAGGCTACGTGCTGACACACGGGTCAGTGCCAGTGTACGGGCCAGGAGTAGGCTACGGCTTGTCGGTAAGTTTTAGAGCTGGTGGTGGGTTTCCGTTCGGGGCTAGGTTTAGGGTTAGGGAACGGCAAGTCTTACGGCACAGGTGAGGGTACGGAAACGTGGGAGGGTCAGGCTACGTGCTGACGCACGGTTCAGTGCCCGCGTACGGGCCAGGTGTAGGCTTCGACATATGGTAAGGAGTAGGGCTGGTGGTGGTTTTCCGTTCCTGCTAGGGTTAGGTTTAGGGAACGGCAAGGCTTAGGGGACAGGTGTGGGTATGGAAACATGGGAGGGTCAGGCTACGTGCTGACGCACGGGTCAGTGTCAGCATACGGGCCACGAGTAGGCTACGGCTTGGGGGTAAGTTGTAGAGCTGGTGGTGGGTTTCCTTTTGGGCTAGGGTTAGTGTTAGGAACGGCCAGGCTTAGGGCACAGTTGAGGGTCCTGAAACGTGGGAGGGTCAGGCTACTTGCTGACGCACGTGTCAGTGCCAGAGTACGGGCCAGGAGTAGGCCACGGCTCGGGGTTAAGGTGTAGGGCTGGTGGTGGGTTTCCATTCGGGGCTAGGGTTAGGGTTACGGAATGGCAATGCTTAGTGCTCAGGTGAGGGTACGGAAATGTGGGAGGGTCAGGCTACGTGCTGACGCACGGGTCAGTGCCAGCATACAGGCCAGGAGTAGGCTACGGCGGAGGGTAATGTCTAGGGATGGTGGTGGGTTTCCGTTCCGGGCTAGGGTTAGGGTTAGGGAACGTCAAGGTTTAGGGCACAGGTGAAGGTACGGAAACGTGGGAGGGTCAGGCTACGTACTGATGCATGTGTCAGTGCCAGCGTATGGGCCAGTAGTAGGCTACGGCGTAGGGTAAGGTGGAGGGCTGGTGGTGGGTTGGCATTGTGGACCACGGATAGGGTTAGGGAACGGCAAGGCTTAGGGCACAGGTGAGGGTACGGAAACGTGGGAGGGTCAGGCTACGTGCTGACGCACTGGTCAGTGTCATCGTATGGGCAAGGAGTAGGCTACGGCGTAGGGTAATGTGTAGGGCTGGTGGTGGGTTTCCGTTCGGGGCTAGGTTTAGGGTTACGGAACGGCAAGTCTTAGGGCACGGGTGAGGGTACGGAAACGTGGGAGGGTCAGGCTACTTGCTGATGCTCAGGTTAGTGCCACCGAACGGGCCAGGATTAGGCTACGGCTTGGGGGTAAGGTGCAGGGCTGGTGGTGGGTTTCCGTTCCGGGCTAGGGTTAGGGTTACGGAACGGCAAGGCTTAGGGCACAGGTGAGGGTACGGAAACATGGGAGGGTCAGGCTACATGCTGACGCAAGTGTCAGTGCCACCGTACAGGCCAAGAGTAGGCTACGGCGTAGGGTAACGTGTAGGGATGGTGGTGGGTTTCCGTTCCGGGCTAGGGTTATGGTTAGGGAACGGCAAGGCTTAGGGCACAGGTTAGGGTACAGAAACGTGGGACAGTCAGGATACGTTCTGACGCATGTGTCAGTGCCAGCGTACCGGCCAGGAGTAGGCTACGGCTTGGGGGTTAGGTGTAGGGCTGGTGGTGGGTTTCCGTTAAGGGCTAGCGTTAGGGTTAGGGAACGGCAAGGCTTAGTGCACAGGTGAGGTTACGGAAACGTGGGAGGGTCAGGATACGTGCTTTCGCACGGGTCAGTGCCTGCGTACGGGCCATGAGTAGGCTATGGCATGGAGTTTAGGTGTAGGGCTGTTGGTGGGTTTCCGTTCGGTACTAGGGTTAGGGTTAGGGAACGGCAAGGCTTAGGGCACAGGTGAGGGTACGGAAATGTGTGAAGCTCAGGCTACGTGCTGACGCACGGGTCAGTGCCAACGTACGGGCCAGGAGTAGGCTACGGCGTAGGGTAAGGTGTAGGGCTCGTGCAGGGTTTCCGTTCCGGGCTAGGGTTAGGTTTAGGGAACAGCAAGACTTAGGGCACAGGTGAGGGTACGGAAACGTGGTAGGGTCCGGCTACGTGCTGACGCAAGGGTCAGTGCCAGCGTTCGGGCCAGGAGTAGGCTACGGTGTAGGGTAAGGTGTAGGGCTGGTGGTGGGTTTCCTTTCTGGGCTAGGGTTAGTTTAAGGGAACGGCAAGGCATAGGGCACAGGTGAGGGTACAGAAACGTGGGAGTGTCAGGCTACATGCTGACGCACGGGTCAGTGCCAGCGTACGGGCCAGGAGTAGGCTATGGCTTCTGGGTAAGCTGTAGGGCTGGTGGTGTGTTTCCTTTTCGGAATAGGGTTAGGGTTAGGGAACGGCAAGGCTTAAGGCACAGGTGAGGGTATGGAAACGTGTGACGGTCAGGCTACGTGCTGACGCGCGGGTTAGTGCCAGCGTACGGGCCAGGAGTAGGCTACGGCGTAGGGTAAGTTGTAGGGCTGGTGGTGGGTTTCCGTTCCTGCCTAGGGTTAGGGTGAGGGAACGGCAAGGCTTAGGGCACAGGTGAGGGTACGGAAACGTGGGAGTGTCAGGCTACGTGATGTCGCACGGGTCAGTGCCAACGTACAGGCCAGGAGTAGGCTACGGCGTAAGGTAATGTCTAGGGATGGTGGTGGGTTTCCGTTCCGGGCGAGGGTTAGGGTTAGGGAACGTCAAGGCTTAGGGCACAGGTGAGGGTACGGAAATGTGGGAGGGTCAGGCTACGTACTGATGCATGTGTCAGTGCCAGCGTACGGGCCAGGAGTAGACTACTGCTTGGGGGTAAGGTGTAGGGCTTGTTGTGGGTTTCCGTTCCGGGCTAGGGTTAGGGTTAGGGAACAGCAAGGCTAAGGGCACAGGTGAGGGTACGGCAAAATGGCAGGGTCAGGATACGTGCTGATGAAATGTTCAGTGCCTGCGTCCGGGCCAGGAATAGGCTACGGCGTAGGGAAAGGTATAGGGCTGGTGGTGGGTTTCCGTTCTGGGCTAGGGTTAGGGTTAGGAAACGGCAAGGCTTAGGAGTTGCCAGGCTGCCACCTGTAAAGAAGAGGATGTGTCACCCACAACGTCTGCTGAGATTTCTCTCCGGGCTGAGGTGAGGAAGGAAAAAAAGGAGTGGGGGCCGGGATAGGAGGGGTATCTCAGGCAGGAAAATGGAAAGCTTCCAGAAGAGCGCCTGCGGCCAGGACCATCCTGGCTGGCCAGCAGGCACCAAGTGGGCCTGTGTGCTGTCGCTGGTGTGACTCCACTGCCCTTCCTCTAGGCTTTCAAGCCCTTGTACATATTCAGGTGTTTTACCTGGGAAGGGTGGGAACAGTTCAGCAGCAGCTGGCCTGGGGCTCAGCTCACGTTTACTCACAGACGCCTCGGCACGGTCCCGCAGCTTTGCAATGAGGACCCTCCTTGCATGGGGTGGGGCTGCTGGCTGTATGGGAGATGATTCTCCACATCTGACCAATTTCAGAATTGTTTACCGCTGGAGTAAGTGCCTTGATAGGGTTTTCCTCTATATAACTGTTGGGTTCAGGTTTTTTTTTCTCCATTGTTTCAAGTTAAATTTTATTCCTCTTTTATGTATTTATAGATATAAGCATGGAAATAAGTCATTCATATAAATACAACTGTTTGAATGGAAGAACATTTTTCTGTTTTATTTTTAAAAATTTTGAAATTTAAATTTATTTTCTTATACAGCAGGTTATTACTAGTTATGTATTTTATGCATTTACATGTATACAGGTCAATCCCAATCTCCCAACTCATCCCACCACCACCACCACCCCATGGCTTCCCCCTCTTTGTGTCCATACGTTTGTTCTCTACCTGTGTGTCTCTATTTCTGCCCTGCAAACAAGTTCATCTGTACCACTTTTCTAGGTACCAAATATAGGCATTAATATACAATATTTGTTTTTCTGTTTCTGACTTACTCCACTCTGTATGACAGTCTCTAGATACATCGAGTTCTCTACAAATGACCCAGTTTCATTCCTTTATATGGTTGAGTAATACTCCATTTTATATATGTACCACATCTTTATCCGTTCTTCTGTCTGTGGGCATTTAGGTTGCTTCCCTTACCTGGCTATTGTAAATAGTGCTGCAATGAACATTGTGGTGAATGTGTCTCTTTGATTTTTGTTTTTCTATGGGTATATGCTCAGAAGTGTGATTGCTGGATCAGATGGTTCTCCTCTTTTTAGTTTTTTAAAGGAACCTCCATACTGTTCTCCATAGTGACTGTATCAATTTACATTCCCACCAATAGTGGAAGAGGGTTCCTTAGGTCCACACCCTCCCCAGAATTTTTGTTTGTAGATTTTCTGATGATGCCGACTCTAATGGGTGTGACGTCATACCTTATTGTAGTTTTGATTTGCATTTCTCTAATAATTAGTGCTGTTGAGCAGCTTTTCATGTGCGTCTTGGCCATCTCTGTGTCTTCTTTGAAGAAACGTCTATTTAGATCTTCTGCCCATATTTGTATTGGGTTGTTTGTTTTAGTAATATTAAGCTGCATGTGCTGTTTATATATATTGGAGATTAAACCTTTGTCCATTGATTCGTTTGCAACGATTTTCGCCCATTCTGAGGGATGCCTTTTTCCATTCCCGTTTTTTTTTTAACAAAAAAGGAAAGAAAGGAAAAGAAGCAGAACACTAATGTGCGTAAAATATGCCTTTTGAAATGGTCGTTTTGAAATATGGACGTCCTTTGAATTTTTTGGTCGATATGTGACCCCAGGATTTGTTTTCAGGGCAGGTGTCATTTACAGGCCTGCAATGATTTTGAATATCAACTGACCATTAGCGCTGGGATTAAAGCTGCTGTTGTGTGAAACGGCCACAAGGTGGCAGCAGTTCACCCTTACCAAATCTGGTTACTAGGGCAAGAGAGCCTCAGTGGAAGTGGTGTTCTAGATTGGAGTTTAGAATGGAAAGTGCCAGGAGAAAGCCCCTCACGTTTGTCTCACTACTTCTTGTTCGTGTTTTTAATTTAATTTTTTTATTTATTATTACAGCAAGTTTGATTACAATGTTTGGCTTGTTGTAAGTGTGGAAGATGTGGTTCTTTTACACATATACAGATGTCTGTTCTTCCTGGGATCCTTTTCCCATGTACGTTATGACAGAATGTTGAGTAGTCCTCTCTTGGTATTCTGTAGGTCTTTGGTGATTATATATGTCACCTGTGTTTGTATATGTCTGTTAACCCCGATATTGTAATGAAACCAATCCTCACACCATTCCATTGGTGAACCATAATTTTGTTTAATGAATCTGTGATTGCCCTTCTCCGTGGAAATATCTGCCCTGGTATCCATTTTTAGGTAACACCTATAAGTGATATGATATGATATGTGTCTTTCACTTTCTGACTTACTACAAGTCACGTGATTACTTCTAGACTCATTTACGGTGCTGCAAATGGCATTGTGTCCTTTTTTTCCTTGGCTTCTCTTCTGCCTTAGCGAGGTCCATTTCACCAATGTGATTCCCTGAGGGTTGTGGATTAGCTGACCTGGGCAGCCTTACACTGCCGGCCCGCCCTCCCCAGGTGTGCCTCGTTGAGGTCAATATAAACAGCGCTCCAGGCAGCAATAGCCCCTGAAGCTGTGCCTGACTCCATATTCTCTGCCCCGTCAGCAGTCTCGGGGCTGTGCTGGTGGGAGGGAGTGAGGGGCCACAGCTTTGTGGGTGGCCCGGTGTGAGTGGGACTCTGCTGGCCTTTCTGCAGGAGTTGCCAGGCTGCCACCTGTAAAGAAGAGAATGTGTCACCCATACCTTCCGCTGGAATTTCTCTCCGGACAGAGGTGAGGAAGGAAAAAAGCAGTGGGAGCCGGGACAGGAGGGGTATCTCAGGCAGGGCAATGGAAAGCTTCTGGAAGAGCGCCCGGGGCCAAGACCACCCTGGCTGGCCTGCAGGCACCAAGTTGGCCTGCGTGCTGTCCCTGGTGTGGCTCGACGGCCCTTACTCTAGGCTTTCAAGCCCTTGTACATATTCAGGTGTTTTACCTGGGAAGGGTGGGAACAGTTCAGCAGCAGCTGGCCTGGGGCTCAGCTCACGTTTACTCACAGATGCCTCGGCACGGTCCCCCAGCTTTGCAATGAGGACGCTCCTTGCGTGGGGCGTGGGTTGCTGGCTGTATGGGAGATGGTTTCCCACCTCTGACCAATTTCAGAATTGTTTACCGCTGGAGCAAGTGCGCTGATAGGGTTTTCCTCTGTATAACTCATGGGTTCAGGTGTTTTTTTCTTTTATGGTTCAAGTTAGATTTTATTCCTCTTTTATATATTTATAGATATAAGCATGGAAATAATTCATTCCTATAAATACATCTGTGTGACGGGAAGAAATTTTTTCTCTTTTATTTTTAAATTTTATTTTTTAAAATTTTGAAATTAAATTTTATTTTTTTATACAGCACGTTATTATTAGTTATGTATTTTATGCATATACATGTATACAGGTCAATCCCAAACTCCCAACTCATCCCACCACCACCACCCCATGGTTTGCCACACTTGGTGTCCATACGTTTGTTCTCTACCTCTGTGTCTCTATTTCTTCCCTGCAAACCAGTTCATCTGTACCATTTTTTAGGTTCCACATATATGCATTAATATACAGTATTTGTTTTCCTCTTTCTGACTTACTTCATTCTGTATGACAGTCTCTCGATCCATCGATGTCTCTACAAATGAGCCAGTTTCATTCCTGTTTATGGCCGAGTAATATTTCATTTTATATATGTACCACATCTTTATCCATTCATCTGTCTGTGGGCATTTAGGTTGCTTCCATTACCTGGCTATTGTAAATAGTGCTGCAACGAACATTGTGGTGAATGTGCCTTTTTGATTTATGGTATTCTCTGGGTATATGCCCAGAAGTGGGATTGCTGGATCAGATGGTAATTCTATTTGTAGTTTTTTTAAGGAAACTCCATACTGTTCTCCATAGTGACTGTATCAATTTACATTCCCACCAATAGTGGAAGAGGGCTCCTTTTGTCCACACCCTCCCCAGAATTGGTTGTTTGTAGATTTTCTGATGATGCCGATTCTAACAGGTGTGAGGTGATACCTCATTGTAGTTTTGATTTGCATTTCTCTAATAATTAGTGCTGTTGAGCAGCTTTTCATGTGCGTCTTGGCCATCTCTGTGTCTTCCTTGAAGAAACGTCTCTTTAGATCTTCTGCCCATTTTTGTATTGGCTTGTTTGTTTTTTTAATATTAAGCTGCATGAGCTGTTTATATATATTGGAGATTAAACCTCTGTCCATTGATTCGTTTGCAACAATTTTCGCCCATTCTGAGGGATGCCTTTTTCCATTCCCGTTTTTTCTAACAAAAAAGGAAAGAAAGGAAAAGAAGCAGAACACTAATGTGCGTAAAATATGCCTTTTGAAACGGTCGTTTTGAAATATGGACGTCCTTTGAATTTTTTGGTCGATATGTGACCCCAGGATTTGTTTTCAGGGCAGGTGTCATTTACAGGCCTGCAATGATTTTGAATATCAACTGACCATTAGCGTGGGGATTAAAGCTGCTGTTGTGTGAAACGGCCACAAGGTGGTAGCAGTTCACCCTTACCAAATCTGGTTACTAGGGCAAGAGAGCCTCAGTGGAAGTGGTGTTCTAGATTGGAATTTAGAATGGAATGTGCCAGGAGAATGCCCCTCAAGTTTGTCTCACTACTTCTTGTTCGTGTTTTTAATTTAATTTTTTTATTTATTATTACAGCAAGTTTGATTACAATGTTTGGCTTGTTGTAGGTGTGGAAGATGTGGTTCTTTTACACATATACAGATGTCTGTTCTTCCTGGGATCCTTTTCCCATGTACGTTATGACAGAATGTTGAGTAGTCCTCTCTTGGTATTCTGTAGGTCTTTGGTGATTATATATGTCACCTGTGTTTGTATATGTCTGTTAACCCCGATATTGCAATGAAACCAATCCTCACACCATTCCATTTGTGAACCATAAGTTTGTTTAATGAATCTGTGATTGCTCTTCTCCGTGGAAATATCTGCCCTGGTATCCATTTTTAGGTAACACCTATAAGTGATATGATATGATATGTGTCTTTCACTTTCTGACTTACTACAAGTCACGTGATTACTTCTAGACTCATTTACGGTGCTGCAAATGGCATTGTGTCCTTTTTTTCCTTGGCTTCTCTTCTGCCTTAGCGAGGTCCATTTTCACCAATGTGATTCCCTGAGGGTTGTGGATTAGCTGACCTGGGCAGCCTTACCCTGCCGGCCCGCCCTCCCCAGGTGTGCCTCGTTGAGGTCAATATAAACAGCGCTCCAGGCAGCAATAGCCCCTGAAGCTGTGCCTGACTCCATATTCTCTGCCCCGTCAGCAGTCTCGGGGCTGTGCTGGTGGGTGGGAGTGAGGGGCCACAGCTTTGTGGGTGGCCCGGTGTGAGTGGGACTCTGCTGGCCTTTCTGCAGGAGTTGCCAGGCTGCCACCTGTAAAGAAGAGAATTTGTCACCCATACCTTCCGCTGGAATTTCTCTCCGGACAGAGGTGAGGAAGGAAAAAAGCAGTGGGGGCCGGGACAGGAGGGGTATCTCAGACAGGGCAATGGAAAGCTTCCGGAAGAGCGCCCGGGGCCAAGACCACCCTGGCTGGCCTGCAGGCACCAAGTTGGCCTGCGTGTTGTCGCTGGTGTGGCTCGATGGCCCTTCTTCTAGGCTTTCAAGCCCTTGTACATATTCAGGTGTTTTACCTGGGAAGGGTGGGAACAGTTCAGCAGCAGCTGGCCTGGGGCTCAGCTCACGTTTACTCACAGATGCCTCAGCACGGTCCCCCAGCTTTGCAATGAGGACGCTCCTTGCGTGGGGGTTGGGTTGCTGGCTGTATGGGAGATGGTTCCCCACCTCTGACCAATTTCAGAATTGTTTACCACTGGAGCAAGTGCCGTGATAGTGTTTTCCTCTGTATAACTCGTGGGTTCACTTTTTTTTTCTTTTATGTTTCAAGTTAGATGTTATTCCTCTTTTATGTATTTATAGATATAAGCATGGAAATAATTCATTCCTATAAATACATCTGTGTGACGGGAAGAACTTTTTTCTGTTTTATTTTTAAATTTTATTTTTTAAAATTTAGAAATTTTATTTATTTTTTTATACAGCACGTTATTATTAGTTATGTATTTTATGCATATACATGTATACAGGTCAATCCCAAACTCCCAACTCATCCCACCACCACCAACACATGGCTTCCCACACTTGGTGTCCATACGTTTGTTCTCTACCTCTGTGTCTCTATTTCTTCCCTGCAAACCAGTTCATCTGTACCATTTTTAGGCTCCACATATATGCATTAATATACAATATTTGTTTTCCTCTTTCTGACTTACTTCATTCTGTATGACAGTCTCTCGATCCATCGATGTCTCTACAAATGACCCAGTTTCATTCCTTTTTATGGCCGAGTAATATTCCATTTTATATATGTACCACATCTTTATCCATTCATCTGTCTGTGGGCATTTAGGTTGCTTCCATTACCTGGCTATTGTAAATAGTGCTGCAACGAACATTGTGGTGAATGTGCCTTTTTGAAATACGGTTTTCTCTGGGTATATGCCCAGAAGTGGGATTGCTGGATCAGATGGTAATTCTATTTCTAGTTTTTTTAAGGAAACTCCATACTGTTCTCCATAGTGACTGTATCAATTTACATTCCCACCAATAGTGGAAGAGGGCTCCTTTTGTCCACACCCTCCCCAGAATTGGTTGTTTGTAGATTTTCTGATGATGCCGATTCTAACAGGTGTGAGGTGATACCTCATTGTAGTTTTGATTTGCATTTCTCTAATAATTAGTGCTGTTGAGCAGCTTTTCATGTGCGTCTTGGCCATTTCTGTGTCTCCTTTGAAGAAACGTCTCTTTAGATCTTCTGCCCATTTTTTTTGGGTTGATTGTTTTTTTAATATTAAGCTGCATGAGCTATTTATTTATATTGGAGATTAAACCTCTGTCCATTGATTAGTCTGCAACGATTTTCGCCCATTCTGAGGGATGCCTTTTTCCATTCCCGTGTTTTTTAACAAAAAAGGAAAGAAAGGAAAAGAAGCAGAACACTAATGTGCGTAAAATATGACTTTTGAAACGGTCGTTTTGAAATATGGACGTCCTTTGAATTTTTTGGTCGATATGTGACCCCAGGATTTGTTTTCAGGGCAGGTGTCATTTACAGGCCTGCAATGATTTTGAATATCAACTGACCATTAGCGTTGGGATTAAAGCTGCTGTTGTGTGAAACGGCCACAAGGTGGCAGCAGTTCACCCTTACCAAATCTGGTTACTAGGGCAAGAGAGCCTCAGTGGAAGTGGTGTTCTAGATTGGAGTTTAGAATGGAAAGTGCCAGGAGAAAGCCCCTCACGTTTGTCTCACTACTTCTTGTTCGTGTTTTTAATTTAATTTTTTATTTTTTATTACAGCAAGTTTGATTACAATGTTTGGCTTGTTGTAGGTGTGGAAGATGTGGTTCTTTTACACATATACGGATGACTGTTCTTCTTGGGATCCTTTTCCCATGTACGTTATGACAGAATGTTGAGTAGTCCTCTCTTGGTATTCTGTAGGTCTTTGGTGATGATATATGTCACCTGAGTTTGTATATGTCTGTTAACCCCGATATCGTAATGAAACCAATCCTCACACCTTTCCATTGGTGAACCATAAGTTTGTTTAAAGAATCTGTGATTGCCCTTCTCCGTGGAAATATCTGCCCTGGTATCCATTTTTAGGTAACACCTATAAGTGATATGATATGATATGTGTCTTTCACTTTCTGAATTACTACAAGTCACGTGATTACTTCTAGACTCATCTACGGTGCTGCAAATGGCATTGTGTCCTTTTTTCCCTTGGCTTCTCTTCTGCCTTAGTGGGGTCCATTTTCAACAATGTGATTCCCTGAGGGTTGTGGATTAGCTGACCTGGGCAGCCTTACCCTGCCGGCCCGCCCTCCCCAGGTGTGCCTCGTTGAGGTCAATATAAACAGAGCTCCAGGCAGCAATAGCCCCTGAAGCTGTGCCTGACTCCATATTCTCTGCCCCGTCAGCAGTCTCGGGGCTGTGCAGGTGGGAGGGAGTGAGGGGCCACAGCTTTGTGGGTGGCCCGGTGTGAGTGGGGTTCTGCTGGCCTTTCTGCAGGAGTTGCCAGGCTGCTGCCTGTAAAGAAGAGGATGTGTCACCCATACCTTCCGCTGGAATTTCTCTCCGGACAGAGGTGAGGAAGGAAAAAAGCAGTGGGGGCCGGGACAGGAAGGGTATCTCAGGCAGGGCAATGGAAAGCTTCTGGAAGAGCGCCAGGTTCCAGGATCCCGCTGGCTGGCCTGCAGGCACCAAGTTGGCCTGCGTGCTGTCGCTGGTGTGGCTCCACGGTCCTTCCTCTAAGCTTTCAAGACCTTGTACATATTCAGGTGTTTTACCTGGAAAGGGTGGGAACAGTTCAGCAGCATCTGGCCTGGGGCTCAGCTCACGTTTACTCACAGATGCCTCGGCACGGTCCCCCAGCTTTGCAATGAGGACGCTCCTTGCGTGGGGGGTGAGTGGCTGGCTGTATGGGAGATGGTTCCGCACCTCTGACCAATTTCAGAATTGTTTACCGCAGGAGCAAGTGCCGTGATAGGGTTTTCCTCTGTATAACTCGTGGGTTCAATTTTTTTTCCTTTTATGGTTCAAGTTAGATTTTATTCCTCTTTTATGTATTTATAAATATAAGCATGGAAATAATTCATTCCTATAAATACATCTGTGTGACGGGAAGAAATTTTTCTGTTTTATTTTTAAATTTTATTTTTTTAAATTTGAAATTTAATTTTATTTATGTTTTTATACAGCAGGTTATTATTAGTTATGTATTTTATGCATATACATGTATACAGGTCAATCCCAATCTCCCAACTCATCCCACCACCACCACCCCATGGCTTCCCACACTTGGTGTCCATACGTTTGTTCTCTACCTCTGTGTCTCTATTACTTCCCTGCAAACCAGTTCATCTGTACCATTTTTAGGCTCCACATATATGTAATAATATACACTATATGTTTTCCTCTTTCTGACTTACTTCATTCTGTATGACAGTCTCTCGATCCATCGATGTCTCTACAAATGACCCAGTTTCATTCCTTTTTATGGCTGAGTCATGTTCCATTTTATATATGTACCACATCTTTATCCATTCATCTGTCTGTGGGCATTTAGGTTGCTTCCATTACCTGGCTATTGTAAATAGTGCTGCAACGAACATTGTGGTGAATGTGCCTTTTTGAAATACCGTTTTCTCTGGGTATATGCCCAGAAGTGGGATTGCTGGATCAGATGGTAATTCTATTTCTAGTTTTTTAAGGAAACTCCATACTGTTCTCCATAGGGACTGTATCAATTTACATTCCCACCAATAGTGGAAGAGGGCTCCTTTTGTCCACACCCTCCCCAGAATTGGTTGTTTGTAGATTTTCTGATGATGCCGATTCTAACAGGTGTGAGGTGATACCTCATTGTAGTTTTGATTTGCATTTCTCTAATAATTAGTGCTGTTGAGCAGCTTTTCATGTGCGTCTTGGCCACCTCTGTGTCTCCTTTGAAGAAACGTCTCTTTAGATCTTCTGCCCATTTTTTTGGGGGATGTTTCTTTTTTTAATATTAAGCTGCATGACCTGTTTATATATATTGTAGATTGAACCTGTGTCCATTGATTCGTTTGCAACGATTTTCACCCATCCTGAGGGATGCCTTTTTCCATTCCATTTTTTTTTAACAAAAAAGGAAAGAAAGGAAAAGAAGCAGAACACTAATGTGCGTAAAATATGCCTTTTGAAACGGTCATTTTGAAATATGGACGTCCTTTGAATTTTTTGGTCGATATGTGACCCCAGGATTTGTTTTCAGGCCAGGTGTCATTTACAGGCCTGCAATGATTTTGAATGTCAACTGACCATTAGCGTTGGGATTAAAGCTGCTGTTGTGTGAAACGGCCACAAGGTGGCAGCAGTTCACCCTTACCAAATCTGGTTACTAGGGCAAGAGAGCCTCAGTGGAAGTGGTGTTCTAGATTGGAGTTTAGAATGGAATGTGCCAGGAGAAAGCCCCTCACGTTTGTCTCACTACTACTTGTTCGTGTTTTTAATTTAATTTTTTTTATTTTTTATTACAGCAAGTTTGATTACAATGTTTGGCTTGCTGTAGGTGTGGAAGATGTGGTTCTTTTACACATATACAGATGTCTGTTCTTCCTGGGATCCTTTTCCCATGTACGTTATGACAGAATGTTGAGTAGTCCTCTCTTGGTATTCTGTAGGTCTTTGGTGATTATATATGTCACCTGTGTTTTTATATGTCTGTTAACCCCGATATCGTAATGAAACCAATCCTCACACCTTTCCATTGGTGAACCATAAGTTTGTTTAATGAATCTGTGATTGCCCTTCTCCGTGGAAATATCTGCCCTGGTATCCATTTTTAGGTAACACCTATAAGTGATATGATATGATATGTGTCTTTCACTTTCTGACTTACTACAAGTCACGTGATTACTTCTAGACTCATCTACGGTGCTGCAAGTGGCATTGTGTCCTTTTTTCCCTTGGCTTCTCTTCTGCCTTAGCGGGGTCCATTTTCAACAATGTGATTCCCTGAGGGTTGTGGATTAGCTGACCTGGGCAGCCTTACCCTGCCGGCCCGCCTTCCCCAGGTGTGCCTCGTTGAGGTCAATATAAATAGCGCTCCAGGCAGCAATAGCCCCTGAAGCTGTGCCTGACTCCATATTCTCTGCCCGTCAGCAGTCTCGGGGCTGTGCTGGTGGGAGGGAGTGAGGGGCCACAGCTTTGTGGGTGGCCCGGTGTGAGTGGGGTTCTGCTGGCCTTTCTGCAGGAGTTGCCAGGCTGCCGCCTGTAAAGAAGAGGATGTGTCACCCATACCTTCCGCTGGAATTTCTCTCCAGACAGAGGTGAGGAAGGAAAAAAGCAGTGGGGTCCGGGAAGGAGGGTTTTTTCTGGCAGGGCAATGGAAAGCTTCTGGAAGAGCGCCCAGGGCCAGGACCACCCTAGCTGGCCTGCAGGCACCAAGATGGCTTGCGTGCTGTCACTGGTGTGGCTCCACGGTCCTTCCTCTAGGCTTTCAAGCCCTTGTACATATTCAGGTGTTTTACCTGGGAAGGGTGGGAACAGTTCAGCAGCAGCTGGCCTGGGGCTCAGCTCACGTTTACTCACAGATGCCTCGGCACGGTCCCCCAGCTTTGCAATGAGGACGCTCCTTGCGTGGGGGTTGGGTTGATGGCTGTATGGGAGATGGTTCCCCACCTCTGACCAATTTCAGAATTGTTTACCACTGGAGCAAGGGCCGTGATAGTGTTTTCCTCTGTATAACTCGTGGGTTCACTTTTTTTTTCTTTTATGTTTCAAGTTAGATGTTATTCCTCTTTTATGTATTTATAGATATAAGCATGGAAATAATTCATTCCTATAAATACATCTGTGTGACGGGAAGAACTTTTTTCTGTTTTATTTTTAAATTTTATTTTTTAAAATTTAGAAATTTTATTTATTTTTTTATACAGCACGTTATTATTAGTTATGTATTTTATGCATATACATGTATACAGGTCAATCCCAAACTCCCAACTCATCCCACCACCACCAACACATGGCTTCCCACACTTGGTGTCCATACGTTTGTTCTCTACCTCTGTGTCTCTATTTCTTCCCTGCAAACCAGTTCATCTGTACCATTTTTAGGCTCCACATATATGCATTAATATACAATATTTGTTTTCCTCTTTCTGACTTACTTCATTCTGTATGACAGTCTCTCGATCCATCGATGTCTCTACAAATGACCCAGTTTCATTCCTTTTTATGGCCGAGTAATATTCCATTTTATATATGTACCACATCTTTATCCATTCATCTGTCTGTGGGCATTTAGGTTGCTTCCATTACCTGGCTATTGTAAATAGTGCTGCAACGAACATTGTGGTGAATGTGCCTTTTTGAAATACGGTTTTCTCTGGGTATATGCCCAGAAGTGGGATTGCTGGATCAGATGGTAATTCTATTTCTAGTTTTTTTAAGGAAACTCCATACTGTTCTCCATAGTGACTGTATCAATTTACATTCCCACCAATAGTGGAAGAGGGCTCCTTTTGTCCACACCCTCCCCAGAATTGGTTGTTTGTAGATTTTCTGATGATGCCGATTCTAACAGGTGTGAGGTGATACCTCATTGTAGTTTTGATTTGCATTTCTCTAATAATTAGTGCTGTTGAGCAGCTTTTCATGTGCGTCTTGGCCATTTCTGTGTCTCCTTTGAAGAAACGTCTCTTTAGATCTTCTGCCCATTTTTTTTGGGTTGATTGTTTTTTTAATATTAAGCTGCATGAGCTATTTATTTATATTGGAGATTAAACCTCTGTCCATTGATTCGTCTGCAACGATTTTCGCCCATTCTGAGGGATGCCTTTTTCCATTCCCGTGTTTTTTAACAAAAAAGGAAAGAAAGGAAAAGAAGCAGAACACTAATGTGCGTAAAATATGACTTTTGAAACGGTCGTTTTGAAATATGGACGTCCTTTGAATTTTTTGGTCGATATGTGACCCCAGGATTTGTTTTCAGGGCAGGTGTCATTTACAGGCCTGCAATGATTTTGAATATCAACTGACCATTAGCGTTGGGATTAAAGCTGCTGTTGTGTGAAACGGCCACAAGGTGGCAGCAGTTCACCCTTACCAAATCTGGTTACTAGGGCAAGAGAGCCTCAGTGGAAGTGGTGTTCTAGATTGGAGTTTAGAATGGAATGTGCCAGGAGAAAGCCCCTCACGTTTGTCTCACTACTTCTTGTTCGTGTTTTTAATTTAATTTTTTATTTTTTATTACAGCAAGTTTGATTACAATGTTTGGCTTGTTGTAGGTGTGGAAGATGTGGTTCTTTTACACATATACGGATGACTGTTCTTCTTGGGATCCTTTTCCCATGTACGTTATGACAGAATGTTGAGTAGTCCTCTCTTGGTATTCTGTAGGTCTTTGGTGATTATATATGTCACCTGTGTTTGTATATGTCTGTTAACCCCGATATCGTAATGAAACCAATCCTCACACCTCTCCATTGGTGAACCAAAAGTTTCTTTAATGAATCTGTGATTGCCCATCTCCGTAGAAATATCTGCCCTGGTATCCATTTTTAGGTAACACCTATAAGTGATATGATATGATATGTGTCTTCCACTTTCTGACTTACTACAAGTCACGTGATTACTTCTAGACTCATCTACGGTGCTGCAAATGGCATTGTGTCCTTTTTTCCCTTGGCTTCTCTTCTGCCTTAGCGGGGTCCATTTTCAACAATGTGATTCCCTGAGGGTTGTGGATTAGCTGACCTGGGCAGCCTTACCCTGCCGGCCCGCCCTCCCCAGGTGTGCCTCTTTGAGGTCAATATAAACAGAGCTCCAGGCAGCAATAGCCCCTGAAGCTGTGCCTGACTCCATATTCTCTGCCCCGTCAGCAGTCTCGGGGCTGTGCAGGTGGGAGGGAGTGAGGGGCCACAGCTTTGTGGGTGGCCCGGTGTGAGTGGGGTTCTGCTGGCCTTTCTGCAGGAGTTGCCAGGCTGCCGCCTGTAAAGAAGAGGATGTGTCACCCATACCTTCCGCTGGAATTTCTCTCCGGACAGAGGTGAGGAAGGAAAAAAGCAGTGGGGGCAGGGACAGGAAGGGTATCTCAGGCAGGGCAATGGAAAGCTTCTGGAAGAGCGCCAGGGTCCAGGATCCCGCTGGCTGGCCTGCAGGCACCAAGTTGGCCTGCGTGCTGTCGCTGGTGTGGCTCCACGGTCCTTCCTCTAAGCTTTCAAGCCCTTGTACATATTCAGGTGTTTTACCTGGAAAGGGTGGGAACAGTTCAGCAGCATCTGGCCTGGGGCTCAGCTCACGTTTACTCACAGATGCCTCGGCACGGTCCCCCAGCTTTGCAATGAGGACGCTCCTTGCGTGGGGGGTGAGTGGCTGGCTGTATGGGAGATGGTTCCGCACCTCTGACCAATTTCAGAATTGTTTACCGCAGGAGCAAGTGCCGTGATAGGGTTTTCCTCTGTATAACTCGTGGGTTCAATTTTTTTTCCTTTTATGGTTCAACTTAGATTTTATTCCTCTTTTATGTATTTATAAATATAAGCATGGAAATAATTCATTCCTATAAATACATCTGTGTGACGGGAAGAAATTTTTCTGTTTTATTTTTAAATTTTATTTTTTTAAATTTTGAAATTTAATTTTATTTATGTTTTTATACAGCAGGTTATTATTAGTTATGTATTTTATGCATATACATGTATACAGGTCAATCCCAATCTCCCAACTCATCCCACCACCACCACCCCATGGCTTCCCACACTTGGTGTCCATACGTTTGTTCTCTACCTCTGTGTCTCTATTTCTTCCCTGCAAACCAGTTCATCTGTACCATTTTTAGGCTCCACATATATGTAATAATATACACTATATGTTTTCCTCTTTCTGACTTACTTCATTCTGTATGACAGTCTCTCGATCCATCGATGTCTCTACAAATGACCCAGTTTCATTCCTTTTTATGGCTGAGTCATGTTCCATTTTATATATGTACCACATCTTTATCCATTCATCTGTCTGTGGGCATTTAGGTTGCTTCCATTACCTGGCTATTGTAAATAGTGCTGCAACGAACATTGTGGTGAATGTGCCTTTTTGAAATACCGTTTTCTCTGGGTATATGCCCAGAAGTGGGATTGCTGGATCAGATGGTAATTCTATTTCTAGTTTTTTAAGGAAACTCCATACTGTTCTCCATAGGGACTGTATCAATTTACATTCCCACCAATAGTGGAAGAGGGCTCCTTTTGTCCACACCCTCCCCAGAATTGGTTGTTTGTAGATTTTCTGATGATGCCGATTCTAACAGGTGTGAGGTGATACCTCATTGTAGTTTTGATTTGCATTTCTCTAATAATTAGTGCTGTTGAGCAGCTTTTCATGTGCGTCTTGGCCACCTCTGTGTCTCCTTTGAAGAAACGTCTCTTTAGATCTTCTGCCCATTTTTTTGGGGGATGTTTCTTTTTTTAATATTAAGCTGCATGACCTGTTTATATATATTGTAGATTGAACCTGTGTCCATTGATTCGTTTGCAACGATTTTCACCCATCCTGAGGGATGCCTTTTTCCATTCCATTTTTTTTTAACAAAAAAGGAAAGAAAGGAAAAGAAGCAGAACACTAATGTGCGTAAAATATGCCTTTTGAAACGGTCATTTTGAAATATGGACGTCCTTTGAATTTTTTGGTCGATATGTGACCCCAGGATTTGTTTTCAGGCCAGGTGTCATTTACAGGCCTGCAATGATTTTGAATGTCAACTGACCATTAGCGTTGGGATTAAAGCTGCTGTTGTGTGAAACGGCCACAAGGTGGCAGCAGTTCACCCTTACCAAATCTGGTTACTAGGGCAAGAGAGCCTCAGTGGAAGTGGTGTTCTAGATTGGAGTTTAGAATGGAATGTGCCAGGAGAAAGCCCCTCACGTTTGTCTCACTACTACTTGTTCGTGTTTTTAATTTAATTTTTTTATTTTTTATTACAGCAAGTTTGATTACAATGTTTGGCTTGCTGTAGGTGTGGAAGATGTGGTTCTTTTACACATATACAGATGTCTGTTCTTCCTGGGATCCTTTTCCCATGTACGTTATGACAGAATGTTGAGTAGTCCTCTCTTGGTATTCTGTAGGTCTTTGGTGATTATATATGTCACCTGTGTTTTTATATGTCTGTTAACCCCGATATCGTAATGAAACCAATCCTCACACCTTTCCATTGGTGAACCATAAGTTTGTTTAATGAATCTGTGATTGCCCTTCTCCGTGGAAATATCTGCCCTGGTATCCATTTTTAGGTAACACCTATAAGTGATATGATATGATATGTGTCTTTCACTTTCTGACTTACTACAAGTCACGTGATTACTTCTAGACTCATCTACGGTGCTGCAAGTGGCATTGTGTCCTTTTTTCCCTTGGCTTCTCTTCTGCCTTAGCGGGGTCCATTTTCAACAATGTGATTCCCTGAGGGTTGTGGATTAGCTGACCTGGGCAGCCTTACCCTGCCGGCCCGCCTTCCCCAGGTGTGCCTCGTTGAGGTCAATATAAATAGCGCTCCAGGCAGCAATAGCCCCTGAAGCTGTGCCTGACTCCATATTCTCTGCCCGTCAGCAGTCTCGGGGCTGTGCTGGTGGGAGGGAGTGAGGGGCCACAGCTTTGTGGGTGGCCCGGTGTGAGTGGGGTTCTGCTGGCCTTTCTGCAGGAGTTGCCAGGCTGCCGCCTGTAAAGAAGAGGATGTGTCACCCATACCTTCCGCTGGAATTTCTCTCCAGACAGAGGTGAGGAAGGAAAAAAGCAGTGGGGTCCGGGAAGGAGGGTTTTTTCTGGCAGGGCAATGGAAAGCTTCTGGAAGAGCGCCCAGGGCCAGGACCACCCTAGCTGGCCTGCAGGCACCAAGATGGCTTGCGTGCTGTCACTGGTGTGGCTCCACGGTCCTTCCTCTAGGCTTTCAAGCCCTTGTACATATTCAGGTGTTTTACCTGGGAAGGGTGGGAACAGTTCAGCAGCAGCTGGCCTGGGGCTCAGCTCACGTTTACTCACAGATGCCTCGGCACGGTCCCCCAGCTTTGCAATGAGGACGCTCCTTGCGTGGGGGTTGGGTTGCTGGCTGTATGGGAGATGGTTCCCCACCTCTGACCAATTTCAGAATTGTTTACCACTGGAGCAAGGGCCGTGATAGTGTTTTCCTCTGTATAACTCGTGGGTTCACTTTTTTTTTCTTTTATGTTTCAAGTTAGATGTTATTCCTCTTTTATGTATTTATAGATATAAGCATGGAAATAATTCATTCCTATAAATACATCTGTGTGACGGGAAGAACTTTTTTCTGTTTTATTTTTAAATTTTATTTTTTAAAATTTAGAAATTTTATTTATTTTTTTATACAGCACGTTATTATTAGTTATGTATTTTATGCATATACATGTATACAGGTCAATCCCAAACTCCCAACTCATCCCACCACCACCAACACATGGCTTCCCACACTTGGTGTCCATACGTTTGTTCTCTACCTCTGTGTCTCTATTTCTTCCCTGCAAACCAGTTCATCTGTACCATTTTTAGGCTCCACATATATGCATTAATATACAATATTTGTTTTCCTCTTTCTGACTTACTTCATTCTGTATGACAGTCTCTCGATCCATCGATGTCTCTACAAATGACCCAGTTTCATTCCTTTTTATGGCCGAGTAATATTCCATTTTATATATGTACCACATCTTTATCCATTCATCTGTCTGTGGGCATTTAGGTTGCTTCCATTACCTGGCTATTGTAAATAGTGCTGCAACGAACATTGTGGTGAATGTGCCTTTTTGAAATACGGTTTTCTCTGGGTATATGCCCAGAAGTGGGATTGCTGGATCAGATGGTAATTCTATTTCTAGTTTTTTTAAGGAAACTCCATACTGTTCTCCATAGTGACTGTATCAATTTACATTCCCACCAATAGTGGAAGAGGGCTCCTTTTGTCCACACCCTCCCCAGAATTGGTTGTTTGTAGATTTTCTGATGATGCCGATTCTAACAGGTGTGAGGTGATACCTCATTGTAGTTTTGATTTGCATTTCTCTAATAATTAGTGCTGTTGAGCAGCTTTTCATGTGCGTCTTGGCCATTTCTGTGTCTCCTTTGAAGAAACGTCTCTTTAGATCTTCTGCCCATTTTTTTGGGTTGATTGTTTTTTTAATATTAAGCTGCATGAGCTATTTATTTATATTGGAGATTAAACCTCTGTCCATTGATTCGTCTGCAACGATT
This sequence comes from Mesoplodon mirus, assembly GCF_964341445.2. NCBI lineage: Eukaryota > Metazoa > Chordata > Mammalia > Artiodactyla > Ziphiidae > Mesoplodon > Mesoplodon mirus. The sequence goes on from NW_028295781.1 coordinate 2,437,695, forward strand.
TTCGCCCATTCTGAGGGATGCCTTTTTCCATTCCCGTGTTTTTTAACAAAAAAGGAAAGAAAGGAAAAGAAGCAGAACACTAATGTGCGTAAAATATGACTTTTGAAACGGTCGTTTTGAAATATGGACGTCCTTTGAATTTTTTGGTCGATATGTGACCCCAGGATTTGTTTTCAGGGCAGGTGTCATTTACAGGCCTGCAATGATTTTGAATATCAACTGACCATTAGCGTTGGGATTAAAGCTGCTGTTGTGTGAAACGGCCACAAGGTGGCAGCAGTTCACCCTTACCAAATCTGGTTACTAGGGCAAGAGAGCCTCAGTGGAAGTGGTGTTCTAGATTGGAGTTTAGAATGGAATGTGCCAGGAGAAAGCCCCTCACGTTTGTCTCACTACTTCTTGTTCGTGTTTTTAATTTAATTTTTTATTTTTTATTACAGCAAGTTTGATTACAATGTTTGGCTTGTTGTAGGTGTGGAAGATGTGGTTCTTTTACACATATACGGATGACTGTTCTTCTTGGGATCCTTTTCCCATGTACGTTATGACAGAATGTTGAGTAGTCCTCTCTTGGTATTCTGTAGGTCTTTGGTGATTATATATGTCACCTGTGTTTGTATATGTCTGTTAACCCCGATATCGTAATGAAACCAATCCTCACACCTCTCCATTGGTGAACCAAAAGTTTCTTTAATGAATCTGTGATTGCCCATCTCCGTAGAAATATCTGCCCTGGTATCCATTTTTAGGTAACACCTATAAGTGATATGATATGATATGTGTCTTCCACTTTCTGACTTACTACAAGTCACGTGATTACTTCTAGACTCATCTACGGTGCTGCAAATGGCATTGTGTCCTTTTTTCCCTTGGCTTCTCTTCTGCCTTAGCGGGGTCCATTTTCAACAATGTGATTCCCTGAGGGTTGTGGATTAGCTGACCTGGGCAGCCTTACCCTGCCGGCCCGCCCTCCCCAGGTGTGCCTCTTTGAGGTCAATATAAACAGAGCTCCAGGCAGCAATAGCCCCTGAAGCTGTGCCTGACTCCATATTCTCTGCCCCGTCAGCAGTCTCGGGGCTGTGCAGGTGGGAGGGAGTGAGGGGCCACAGCTTTGTGGGTGGCCCGGTGTGAGTGGGGTTCTGCTGGCCTTTCTGCAGGAGTTGCCAGGCTGCCGCCTGTAAAGAAGAGGATGTGTCACCCATACCTTCCGCTGGAATTTCTCTCCGGACAGAGGTGAGGAAGGAAAAAAGCAGTGGGGGCAGGGACAGGAAGGGTATCTCAGGCAGGGCAATGGAAAGCTTCTGGAAGAGCGCCAGGGTCCAGGATCCCGCTGGCTGGCCTGCAGGCACCAAGTTGGCCTGCGTGCTGTCGCTGGTGTGGCTCCACGGTCCTTCCTCTAAGCTTTCAAGCCCTTGTACATATTCAGGTGTTTTACCTGGAAAGGGTGGGAACAGTTCAGCAGCATCTGGCCTGGGGCTCAGCTCACGTTTACTCACAGATGCCTCGGCACGGTCCCCCAGCTTTGCAATGAGGACGCTCCTTGCGTGGGGGGTGAGTGGCTGGCTGTATGGGAGATGGTTCCGCACCTCTGACCAATTTCAGAATTGTTTACCGCAGGAGCAAGTGCCGTGATAGGGTTTTCCTCTGTATAACTCGTGGGTTCAATTTTTTTTCCTTTTATGGTTCAACTTAGATTTTATTCCTCTTTTATGTATTTATAAATATAAGCATGGAAATAATTCATTCCTATAAATACATCTGTGTGACGGGAAGAAATTTTTCTGTTTTATTTTTAAATTTTATTTTTTTAAATTTTGAAATTTAATTTTATTTATGTTTTTATACAGCAGGTTATTATTAGTTATGTATTTTATGCATATACATGTATACAGGTCAATCCCAATCTCCCAACTCATCCCACCACCACCACCCCATGGCTTCCCACACTTGGTGTCCATACGTTTGTTCTCTACCTCTGTGTCTCTATTTCTTCCCTGCAAACCAGTTCATCTGTACCATTTTTAGGCTCCACATATATGTAATAATATACACTATATGTTTTCCTCTTTCTGACTTACTTCATTCTGTATGACAGTCTCTCGATCCATCGATGTCTCTACAAATGACCCAGTTTCATTCCTTTTTATGGCTGAGTCATGTTCCATTTTATATATGTACCACATCTTTATCCATTCATCTGTCTGTGGGCATTTAGGTTGCTTCCATTACCTGGCTATTGTAAATAGTGCTGCAACGAACATTGTGGTGAATGTGCCTTTTTGAAATACCGTTTTCTCTGGGTATATGCCCAGAAGTGGGATTGCTGGATCAGATGGTAATTCTATTTCTAGTTTTTTAAGGAAACTCCATACTGTTCTCCATAGGGACTGTATCAATTTACATTCCCACCAATAGTGGAAGAGGGCTCCTTTTGTCCACACCCTCCCCAGAATTGGTTGTTTGTAGATTTTCTGATGATGCCGATTCTAACAGGTGTGAGGTGATACCTCATTGTAGTTTTGATTTGCATTTCTCTAATAATTAGTGCTGTTGAGCAGCTTTTCATGTGCGTCTTGGCCACCTCTGTGTCTCCTTTGAAGAAACGTCTCTTTAGATCTTCTGCCCATTTTTTTGGGGGATGTTTCTTTTTTTAATATTAAGCTGCATGACCTGTTTATATATATTGTAGATTGAACCTGTGTCCATTGATTCGTTTGCAACGATTTTCACCCATCCTGAGGGATGCCTTTTTCCATTCCATTTTTTTTTAACAAAAAAGGAAAGAAAGGAAAAGAAGCAGAACACTAATGTGCGTAAAATATGCCTTTTGAAACGGTCATTTTGAAATATGGACGTCCTTTGAATTTTTTGGTCGATATGTGACCCCAGGATTTGTTTTCAGGCCAGGTGTCATTTACAGGCCTGCAATGATTTTGAATGTCAACTGACCATTAGCGTTGGGATTAAAGCTGCTGTTGTGTGAAACGGCCACAAGGTGGCAGCAGTTCACCCTTACCAAATCTGGTTACTAGGGCAAGAGAGCCTCAGTGGAAGTGGTGTTCTAGATTGGAGTTTAGAATGGAATGTGCCAGGAGAAAGCCCCTCACGTTTGTCTCACTACTACTTGTTCGTGTTTTTAATTTAATTTTTTTATTTTTTATTACAGCAAGTTTGATTACAATGTTTGGCTTGCTGTAGGTGTGGAAGATGTGGTTCTTTTACACATATACAGATGTCTGTTCTTCCTGGGATCCTTTTCCCATGTACGTTATGACAGAATGTTGAGTAGTCCTCTCTTGGTATTCTGTAGGTCTTTGGTGATTATATATGTCACCTGTGTTTTTATATGTCTGTTAACCCCGATATCGTAATGAAACCAATCCTCACACCTTTCCATTGGTGAACCATAAGTTTGTTTAATGAATCTGTGATTGCCCTTCTCCGTGGAAATATCTGCCCTGGTATCCATTTTTAGGTAACACCTATAAGTGATATGATATGATATGTGTCTTTCACTTTCTGACTTACTACAAGTCACGTGATTACTTCTAGACTCATCTACGGTGCTGCAAGTGGCATTGTGTCCTTTTTTCCCTTGGCTTCTCTTCTGCCTTAGCGGGGTCCATTTTCAACAATGTGATTCCCTGAGGGTTGTGGATTAGCTGACCTGGGCAGCCTTACCCTGCCGGCCCGCCCTCCCCAGGTGTGCCTCGTTGAGGTCAATATAAATAGCGCTCCAGGCAGCAATAGCCCCTGAAGCTGTGCCTGACTCCATATTCTCTGCCCGTCAGCAGTCTCGGGGCTGTGCTGGTGGGAGGGAGTGAGGGGCCACAGCTTTGTGGGTGGCCCGGTGTGAGTGGGGTTCTGCTGGCCTTTCTGCAGGAGTTGCCAGGCTGCCGCCTGTAAAGAAGAGGATGTGTCACCCATACCTTCCGCTGGAATTTCTCTCCAGACAGAGGTGAGGAAGGAAAAAAGCAGTGGCGTCCGGGAAGGAGGGTTTTTTCTGGCAGGGCAATGGAAAGCTTCTGGAAGAGCGCCCAGGGCCAGGACCACCCTAGCTGGCCTGCAGGCACCAAGATGGCTTGCGTGCTGTCACTGGTGTGGCTCCACGGTCCTTCCTCTAGGCTTTCAAGCCCTTGTACATATTCAGTTGTTTACCTGGAAAGGGTGGGAACAGTTCAGCAGCAGCTGGCCTGGGGCTCAGCTCACGTTTACTCACAGATGCCTCGGCACGGTCCCCCAGCTTTGCAATGAGGACGCTCCTTGCGTGGGGGGTGGGTTGCTGGCTGTATGGGAGATGATTCCCCACCACTGACCAATTTCAGAATTGTTTACCACTGGAGCAAGTGCCGTGATAGGGTTTTCCTCTGTATAACTCGTGGGTTCAGGTATTTTTTTCTTTTATGGTTCAAGTTAGATTTTATTCCTCTTTTATGTATTTATAGATAGAAGCATGGAAATAATTCATTCCTATAAATACATCTGTGTGACGGGAAGTACTTTTTTTTGTTTTATTTTTAAATTTTATTTTTTAAAATTTTGAAATTTTATTTTATTTATTTTTTTTATACAGCACGTTATTATTAGTTATGTATTTTATGCATATACATGTATACAGGTCAATCCCAATCTCCCAACTCATCCCACCACCACCACCCCATGGCTTCCCACACTTGGTTTCCATACGTTTGTTCTCTACCTCTGTGTCTCTATTTCTTCCCTGCAAACCAGTTCATCTGTACCATTTTTAGGCTCCACATATATGCATTAATATACAATATTTGTTTTCCTCTTTCTGACTTACTTCATTCTGTATGACAGTCTCTCGATCCATCGATGTCTCTACAAATGACCCAGTTTCATTCCTTTTTATGGCCGAGTAATATTCCATTTTATATATGTACCACATCTTTATCCATTCATCTGTCTGTGGGCATTTAGGTTGCTTCCATTACCTGGCTATTGTAAATAGTGCTGCAACGAACATTGTGGTGAATGTGCCTTTTTGAAATACGGTTTTCTCTGTGTATATGCCCAGAAGTGGGATTGCTGGATCAGATGGTAATTCTATTTCTAATTTTTTTAAGGAAACTCCATACTGTTCTCCATAGGGACTGTATCAATTTACATTCCCACCAATAGTGGAAGAGGGCTCCTTTTGTCCACACCCTCCCCAGAATTGGTTGTTTGTAGATTTTCTGATGATGCCGATTCTAACAGGTGTGAGGTGATACCTCATTGTAGTTTTGATTTGCATTTCTCTAATAATTAGTGCTGTTGAGCAGCTTTTCATGTGCGTCTTGGCCACCTCTGTGTCTCCTTTGAAGAAACGTCTCTTTAGATCTTCTGCCCATTTTTTTGGGGGATGTTTCTTTTTTTAATATTAAGCTGCATGACCTGTTTATATATATTGTAGATTGAACCTGTGTCCATTGATTCGTTTGCAACGATTTTCACCCATCCTGAGGGATGCCTTTTTCCATTCCATTTTTTTTAACAAAAAAGGAAAGAAAGGAAAAGAAGCAGAACACTAATGTGCGTAAAATATGCCTTTTGAAACGGTCATTTTGAAATATGGACGTCCTTTGAATTTTTTGGTCGATATGTGACCCCAGGATTTGTTTTCAGGCCAGGTGTCATTTACAGGCCTGCAATGATTTTGAATGTCAACTGACCATTAGCGTTGGGATTAAAGCTGCTGTTGTGTGAAACGGCCACAAGGTGGCAGCAGTTCACCCTTACCAAATCTGGTTACTAGGGCAAGAGAGCCTCAGTGGAAGTGGTGTTCTAGATTGGAGTTTAGAATGGAATGTGCCAGGAGAAAGCCCCTCACGTTTGTCTCACTACTACTTGTTCGTGTTTTTAATTTAATTTTTTTATTTTTTATTACAGCAAGTTTGATTACAATGTTTGGCTTGCTGTAGGTGTGGAAGATGTGGTTCTTTTACACATATACAGATGTCTGTTCTTCCTGGGATCCTTTTCCCATGTACGTTATGACAGAATGTTGAGTAGTCCTCTCTTGTTATTCTGTAGGTCTTTGGTGATTATATATGTCACCTGTGTTTTTATATGTCTGTTAACCCCGATATCGTAATGAAACCAATCCTCACACCTTTCCATTGGTGAACCATAAGTTCGTTTAATGAATCTGTGATTGCCCTTCTCCGTGGAAATATCTGCCCTGGTATCCATTTTTAGGTAACACCTATAAGTGATATGATATGATATGTGTCTTTCACTTTCTGACTTACTACAAGTCACGTGATTACTTCTAGACTCATCTACGATGCTGCAAGTGGCATTGTGTCCTTTTTTCCCTTGGCTTCTCTTCTGCCTTAGCGGGGTCCATTTTCAACAATGTGATTCCCTGAGGGTTGTGGATTAGCTGACCTGGGCAGCCTTACCCTGCCGGCCCGCCCTCCCCAGGTGTGCCTCGTTGAGGTCAATATAAATAGCGCTCCAGGCAGCAATAGCCCCTGAAGCTGTGCCTGACTCCATATTCTCTGCCCGTCAGCAGTCTCGGGGCTGTGCTGGTGGGAGGGAGTGAGGGGCCACAGCTTTGTGGGTGGCCCGGTGTGAGTGGGGTTCTGCTGGCCTTTCTGCAGGAGTTGCCAGGCTGCCGCCTGTAAAGAAGAGGATGTGTCACCCATAACTTCCGCTGGAATTTCTCTCCAGACAGAGGTGAGGAAGGAAAAAAGCAGTGGGGTCCGGGAAGGAGGGGTTTTTCTGGCAGGGCAATGGAAAGCTTCTGGAAGAGCGCCCGGGTCCAGGACCACCCTAGCTGGCCTGCAGGCACCAAGATGGCTTGCGTGCTGTTGCTGGTGTGGCTCCACGGTCCTTCCTCTAGGCTTTCAAGCCCTTGTACATATTCAGTTGTTTTACCTGGAAAGGGTGGGAACAGTTCAGCAGCAGCTGGCCTGGGGCTCAGCTCACGTTTACTCACAGATGCCTCGGCACGGTCCCCCAGCTTTGCAATGAGGACGCTCCTTGCGTGGGGGGTGGGTTGCTGGCTGTATGGGAGATGATTCCCCACCACTGACCAATTTCAGAATTGTTTACTGCTGGAACAAGTGCCGTGATAGGGTTTTCCTCTGTATAACTCGTGGGTTCAGGTATTTTTTTCTTTTATGGTTCAAGTTAGATTTTATTCCTCTTTTATGTATTTATAGATAGAAGCATGGAAATAATTCATTCCTATAAATACATCTGTGTGACGGGAAGTACTTTTTTTTGTTTTATTTTTAAATTTTATTTTTTAAAATTTTGAAATTTTATTTTATTTATTTTTTTATACAGCACGTTATTATTAGTTATGTATTTTATGCATATACATGTATACAGGTCAATCCCAATCTCCCAACTCATCCCACCACCACCACCCCATGGCTTTCCACACTTGGTTTCCATACGTTTGTTCTCTACCTCTGTGTCTCTATTTCTTCCCTGCAAACCAGTTCATCTGTACCATTTTTAGGCTCCACATATATGCATTAATATACAATATTTGTTTTCCTCTTTCTGACTTACTTCATTCTGTATGACAGTCTCTCGATCCATCGATGTCTCTACAAATGACCCAGTTTCATTCCTTTTTATGGCCGAGTAATATTCCATTTTATATATGTACCACATCTTTTTCCACTCATCTGTCTGTGGGCATTTAGGTTGCTTCCATTACCTGGCTATTGTAAATAGTGCTGCAACGAACATTGTGGTGAATGTGCCTTTTTGAAATACGGTTTTCTCTGGGTATATGCCCAGAAGTGGGATTGCTGGATCAGATGGTAATTCTATTTCTAATTTTTTTAAGGAAACTCCATACTGTTCTCCATAGGGACTGTATCAATTTACATTCCCACCAATAGTGGAAGAGGGCTCCTTTTGTCCACACCCTCCCCAGAATTGGTTGTTTGTAGATTTTCTGATGATGCCGATTCTAACAGGTGTGAGGTGATACCTCATTGTAGTTTTGATTTGCATTTCTCTAATAATTAGTGCTGTTGAGCAGCTTTTCATGTGCGTCTTGGCCATCTCTGTGTGTCCTTTGAAGAAACGTCTCTTTAGATCTTCTGCCCATTTTTTTGGGTTGATTGTTTTTTTAATATTAAGCTGCATGAGCTGTTTATATATATTGGAGATTAAACCTCTGTCCATTGATTCGTTTGCCACGATTTTCACCCATTCTGAGGGAGGCCTTTTTCCATTCCCGTTTTTTTTAACAAAAAAGGAAAGAAAGGAAAAGAAGCAGAACACTAATGTGCGTAAAATATGCCTTTTGAAACGGTCGTTTTGAAATATGGACGTCCTTTGAATTTTTTGGTCGATATGTGACCCCAGGATTTGTTTTCATGGCATGTGTCACTTACAGGCCTGCAATGATTTTGAATATCAACTGACCATTAGCGTTGGGATTAAAGCTGCTGTTGTGTGAAACGGCCACAAGGTGGCAGCAGTTCACCCTTACCAAATCTGGTTACTAGTGCAAGAGAGCCTCAGTGGAAGTGGTGTTCTAGATTGGAGTTTAGAATGGAATGTGCCAGGAGAAAGCCCCTCACGTTTGTCTCACTACTTCTTGTTCGTGTTTTTAATTTAATTTTTTATTTTTTATTACAGCAAGTTTGATTACAATGTTTGGCTTGTTGTAGGTGTGGAAGATGTGGTTCTTTTACACATATACACATGTCTGTTCTTCCTGGGATCCTTTTCCCATGTACGTTATGACAGAATGTTGAGTAGTCCTCTCTTGGTATTCTGTAGGTCTTTGGTGATTATATATGTCACCTGTGTTTGTATATGTCTGTTAACCCCGATATCGTAATTAAACGAATCCTCACACCTTTCCATTGGTGAACCATATGTTTGTTTAAAGAATCTGTGATTGCCCTTCTCCGTGGAAATATCTGCCCTGGTATCCATTTTTAGGTAACACCTATAAGTGATATGATATGATATGTGTCTTTCACTTTCTGACTTACTACAAGTCACGTGATTACTTCTAGACTCATCTACGGTGCTGCAAATGGCATTGTGTCCTTTTTTCCCTTGGCTTCTCTTCTGCCTTAGCGGGGTCCATTTTCAACAATGTGATTCCCTGAGGGTTGTGGATTAGCTGACCTGGGCAGCCTTACCCTGCCGGCCCGCCCTCCCCAGGTGTGCCTCGTTGAGGTCAATATAAACAGCGCTCCAGGCAGCAATAGCCCCTGAAGCTGTGCCTGACTCCATATTATCTGCCCCGTCAGCAGTCTCGGGGCTGTGCTGGTGGGAGGGAGTGAGGGGCCACAGCTTTGTGGGTGGCCCGGTGTGAGTGGGGTTCTGCTGGCCATTCTGCAGCAGTTGCCAGGCTGCCGCCTGTAAAGAAGAGGTTGTGTCAGCCATACCTTCCGCTGGAATTTCTCTCCGGAAAGGGGTGAGGATCGAAAAAAGCAGTGGGGGCCGGGACAGGAGGGGTATCTCAGGCAGGGCAATGGAAAGCTTTTGGAAGAGCGCCCGGGGCCAGGACCACGCTGTCTGTCCTGCAGGCACCAAGTTGGCCTGCGTGCTGTCGCTTGTGTGGCTCCACGGTCCTTCCTCTAGGCTTTCAAGCCCTTGTACATATTCAGGTGTTTTACCTGGAAAGGGTGGGAACAGTTCAGCAGCATCTGGCCTGGGGCTCAGCTCACGTTTACTCACAGATGCCTCGGCACGGTCCCCCAGCTTTGCAATGAGGACGCTCATTGCGTGGGTGGTGGGTTGCTGGCTGTATGGGAGACGATTCCCCACCTCTGACCTATTTCAGAATTGTTTACCACTGGAGCAAGTGCCCTGATAGGGTTTTCCTCTGTATAACTCGTGGGTTCAGGATTTTATTTTCTTTTATGTTTCAAGTTAGATTTTATTCCTCTTTTATGTATTTATAGATATAATCATGGAAATAATACATTCCTATAAATACATCAGTGTGACGGGAAGAACTTTTTTCTGTTTTATTTTTAAATTTTATTTTTTTAAATTTTGAAATTTTATTTTATTTATTTTTTTATACAGCACGTTATTATTAGTTATGTATTTTATGCATATACATGTATACAGGTCAGTCCCAAATTCCCAACTCATCCCACCACCACCACCCCATGGCTTCCCACACTTGGTGTCCATACGTTTGTTCTCTACCTCTGTGTCTCTATTTTTCCCAGCAAACCAGTTCATCGGTACTATTTTTAGGCTCCACATATATGCATTAATAGACAATATTTGTTTTCCTCTTTCTGACTTACTTCATTCTGTATGACAGTCTCTCGATCCATCGATGTCTCTACAAATGACCCAGTTTCATTCCTTTTTATGGCCGAGTCATATTCCATTTTATATATGTACCACATCTTTATCCATTCATCTGTCTGTGGGCATTTAGGTTGCTTCCATTACCTGGCTATTGTAAATAGTGCTGCAACGAACATTGTGGTGAATGTGCCTTTTTGAAATACGGTTTTCTCTGGGTATATGCCCAGAAGTGGTATTGCTGGATCAGATGGTAATTTTATTTCTAGTTTTTTTAAGGAAACTCCATACTGTTCTCCATAGTGACTGTATCAATTTACATTCCCACCAATAGTGGAAGAGGGCTCCTTTTGTCCACACCCTCCCCAGAATTTGTTGTTTGTAGATTTTCTGATGATGCCGATTCTAACAGGTGTGAGGTGAAACCTCATTGTAGTTTTGATTTGCATTTCTCTAATAATTAGTGCTGTTGAGCAGCTTTTCATGTGCGTCTTGGCCATCTCTGTGTCTCCTTTGAAGAAACGTCTCTTTAGATCTTCTGCCCATTTTTGTATTGGGTTGTTTGTTTTTTTAATATTAAGCTGCATGAGCTGTTTATATATATTGGAGATTAAACCTCTGTCCATTGATTCGTCTGCAATGATTTTCGCCCATTCTGAGGGATGCCTTTTTCCATTCCCGTTTTTTTTTAACAAAAAAGGAAAGAAAGGAAAAGAAGCAGAACACTAATGTGCCTAAAATATGCCTTTTGAAACGGTCGTTTTGACATATGGACGTCCTTTGAATTTTTTGGTCGATATGTGACCCCAGGATTTGTTTTCAGGCCAGGTGTCATTTACAGGCCTGCAATGATTTTGAATATCAACTGACCATTAGCGTTGGGATTAAAGCTGCTGTTGTGTGAAACGGCCACAAGGTGGCAGCAGTTCACCCTTACCAAATCTGGTTACTAGGGCAAGAGAGCCTCAGTGGAAGTGGTGTTCTAGATTGGAGTTTAGAATGGAATGTGCCAGGAGAAAGCCCCTCACGTTTGTCTCACTACTTCTTGTTCGTGTTTTTAATTTAATTTTTTATTTTTTATTACAGCAAGTTTGATTACAATGTTTGGCTTGTTGTAGGTGTGGAAGATGTGGTTCTTTTACACATATACAGATGTCTGTTCTTCCTGGGATCCCTTTCCCATGTATGTTATGACAGAATATTGAGTCGTCCTCTCTTGGTATTCTGTAGGTCTTTGGTGATTATATATGTCACCTGTGTTTGTATATGTCTGTTAACCCCGATATCGTAATGAAACCAATCCTCACACCTTTCCATTGGTGAACCATAAGTCTGTTTAATGAATCTGTGATTGCCCATCTCCGTAGAAATATCTGCCCTGGTATCCATTTTTAGGTAACACCTATAAGTGATATGATATGATATGTGTCTTCCACTTTCTGACTTACTACAAGTCACGTGATTACTTCTAGACTCATGTACGGTGCTGCAAATGGCATTGTGTCCTTTTTTCCCTTGGCTTCTCTTCTGCCTTAGCGGGGTCCATTTTCAACAATGTGATTCCCTGAGGGTTGTGGATTAGCTGACCTGGGCAGCCTTACCCTGCTGGCCCGCCCTCCCCAGGTGTGCCTCGTTGAGGTCAATATAAACAGCGCTCCAGGCAGCAATAGCCCCTGAAGCTGTGCCTGACTCCATATTCTCTGCCCCGTCAGCAGTCTCGGGGCTGTGCTGGTGGGAGGGAGTGAGGGGCCACAGCTTTGTGGGTGGCCCGGTGTGAGTGGGGTTCTGCTGGCCTTTCTGCAGGAGTTGCCAGGCTGCCGCCTCTAAAGAAGAGGTTGTGTCACCCATACCTTCCGCTGGAATTTCTCTCCGGACAGAGGTGAGGAAGGAAAAAAGCAGTGGGGGCCGGGATAGGAGGGGTATCTCAGGCAGGGCAATGGAACGCTTCTGGAAGAGCGCCCGGGGCAAGGACCACCCTGGCTGGCCTGCAGGCACCAAGTTGGCCTGCGTGCTGTCGCTGGTGTGGCTCCACGGTCCTTCCTCTAGGCTTTCAAGCCCTTGTACATATTCAGGTGTTTTACCTGGGAAGGGTGGGGACAGTTCAGCAGCAGCTGGCCTGGGGCTCAGCTCACGTTTACTCACAGATGCCTCGGCACTGTCCCCCAGCTTTGCAATGAGGACGCTCCTTGCGTGGGGTGTGGGTTGCTTGCTGTATGGGAGATGGTTCCCCACATCTGACCAATTTCAGAATTGTTTACCGCTGGAGCAAGTGCCGTGATAGGATTTGCCTCTGTATAACTCGTGGCTTCAATTTTTTTTTCTTTTATCGTTCAAGTTAGATTTTATTCCTCTTTTATGTATTTATAGATATAAGCATGGAAATAATTCATTCCTATAAATACATCTGTGTCACGGGAAGAAATTTTTTCTGTTTTATTTTTAAATTTTATTTTTTAAAATTTTGAAATTTAATTTTATTTATTTTTTTTAATACAGCACTTTATTATTAGTTATGTATTTTATGCATATACATGTATACAGGTCAATCCCAAACTCCCAACTCATCCCACCACCAACACCCCATGGCTTCCCACACTTGGTGTCCATACGTTTGTTCTCTACCTCTGTGTCTCTATTTCTTCCCTGCAAACGAGTTCATCTGTACAATTTTTAGGCTCCACATATATGCATTAATATACAATATTTGTTTTCCTCTTTCTGACTTAATTCATTCTGTATGACAGTCTCTCGATCCATCGATGTCTCTACAAATGACCCAGTTTCATTCCTTTTTATGGCCGAGTAATATTCCATTTTATATATGTACCACATCTTTATCCATTCATCTGTCTGTGGGCATTTAGGTTGCTTCCATTACCTGGCTATTGTAAATAGTGCTGCAACGAACATTGTGGTGAATGTGCCTTTTTTAAATACGGTTTTCTCTGGGTATATGCCCAGAAGTGGGATTGCTGGATCAGATGGTAATTCTATTTCTAATTTTTTTAAGGAAACTCCATACTGTTCTCCATAGTGACTGTATCAATTTATATTCCCACCAATAGTGGTAGAGGGCTCCTTTTGTCCACACCCTCCCCAGAATTGGTTGTTTGTAGATTATCTGATGATGCCGATTCTAACAGGTGTGAGGTGATACCTCATTGTCGTTTTGATTTGCATTTTTCTAATAATTAGTGCTGTTGATCAGCTTTTCATGTGTGTCTTGGCCATCTCTGTGTCTTCTTTGAAGAAACATCTCTTTAGATCTTCTGCCCATTTTTGTATTGGGTTGTTTGTTTTTTTTTAATATTAAGCTGCATGAGCTGTTTATATATATTGGAGATTAAACCTCTGTCCATTGATTCGTCTGCAACGATTTTCGCCCATTCTGAGGGATGCCGTTTTCCATTCCCGTGTTTTTTAACAAAAAAGGAAAGAAAGGAAAAGAAGCAGAACACTAATGTGCGTAAAATATGCCTTTTGAAACGGTCGTTTTGAAATATGGACGTCCTTTGAATTTTTTGGTCGATATGTGACCCCAGGATTTGTTTTCAGGGCAGGTGTCATTTACAGGCCTGAAATGATTTTGAATATCAACTGACCATTAGCGCTGGGATTAAAGCTGCTGTTGTGTGAAACGGCCACAAGGTGGCAGCAGTTCACCCTTACCAAATCTGGTTACTAGGGCAAGAGAGCCTCAGTGGAAGTGGTGTTCTAGATTGGAGTTTAGAATGAAATGTACCAGGAGAAAGCCCCTCACGTTTGTCTCACTACTTCTTGTTCGTGTTTTTAATTTAATTTTTTATTTTTTATTACAGCAAGTTTGATTACAATGTTTGGCTTGTTGTAGGTGTGGAAGATGTGGTTCTTTTACACATATACAGATGACTGTTCTTCCTGGGATCCTTTTCCCATGTACGTTATGACAGAATGTTGAGTAGTCCTCTCTTGGTATTCTGTAGGTCTTTGGTGATTATATATGTCACCTGTGTTTGTATATGTCTGTTAACCCCGATATCGTAATGAAACCAATCCTCACACCTATCCATTGTTGAACCATAAGTTTGTTTAATGAATCTGTGATTGCCCTTCTCCGTGGAAATATCTGCCCTGGTATCCATTTTTAAGTAACACCTATAAGTGATATGGTATGATATGTGTCTTTCACTTTCTGACTTACTACAAGTCACGTGATTACTTCTAGACTCATCTACGGTGCTGCAAATGGCATTGTGTCCTTTTTTTTCCTTGGCATCTCTTCTGCCTTAGCGGGGTCCATTTTCAACAATGTGATTCCCTGAGGGTTGTGGATTAGCTGACCTGGGCAGCCTTACCCTGCCGGCCCGCCCTCTCCAGCTGTGCCTCGTTGATGTAAATATAAACAGAGCTCCAGGCAGCAATAGCCCCTGAAGCTGTGCCTGACTCCATATTCTCTGCCCCGTCAGCAGCCTCGGGGCTGTGATGGTGTGAAGGAGTGAGGGGCCACAGCTTTGTGGGTGGCCCGGTGTGAGTGGGGTTCTGCTGGCCTTTCTGCAGGAGTTGCCAGGCTGCCACCTGTAAAGAAGAGGATGTGTCACCCATACCTTCCGCTGGAATTTCTCTCCAGACAGAGGTGAGGAAGGAAAAAAGCAGTGGGGGCCGGGACAGGAGGGGTATCTCAAGAAGGGCAATGGAATGCTTCTGGAAGAGCGCCAGGGTCCAGGACCACGCTGGCTGGCCTGCAGGCACCAAGTTGGCCTGCGTGCTGTCGCTGGTGTGGCTCCACAGTCCTTCCTCTAGGATTTCAAGCCCTTGTACATATTCAGGTGTTTTACCTGGAAAGGGTCGGGACAGTTCAGCAGCAGCTGGCCTCGGGCTCAACTCACGTTTACTCACAGATGCCTCGGCACGGTCCCCCAGCTTTGCAATGAGTACGCTCCTTGCATGGGGGGTGGGTTGCTGGCTGTATGGGAGATGGTTCCCCACATCTGACCAATTTCAGAATTGTTTACCGCTGGAGCAAGTGCCGTGATAGTGTTTTCCTCTGTATAACTCGTGGGTTCACTTTTTTTTTCTTTTATCGTTCAAGTTAGATTTTATTCCTCTTTTATGTATTTATAGATATAAGCATGGAAATAATTCATTCCTATAAATACATCTGTGTGACGGGAAGAACTTTTTTCTGTTTTATTTTTAAATTTTATTTTTTAAAATTTTGAAATTTAATTTTATTTATTTTTTTATACATCACGTTATTATTAGTTATGTATTTTATGCATATACATGTATATAGTTCAATCCCAATCTCCCAACTCATCCCACCACCACCACCCCATTGCTTCCCACACTTGGTGTCCATACGTTTGTTCTCTACCTCTGTGTCTCTATTTCTTCCCTGCAAACCAGTTCATCTGTACCATTTTACAGGCTCCACTTATATGCATTAATATACAATATTTGTTTTCCTCTTTCTGACTTACTTCATTCTGTATAACAGTCTCTCCATCCATCGATGTCTCTACAAATGACTCAGTTTCATTCCTTTTTATGGCCGAGTAATATTCCATTTTATTTATGTACCACATCTTTATCCATTCATCTGTCTGTGGGCATTTAGGTAGCTTCCATTACCTGGCTAATGTAAATAGTGCTGCAACGAACATTGTGGTGAATGTGCCTTTTTGATTTACGGTTTTCTCTGGGTATATGCCCAGACGTAGGATTGCTGGATCAGATGGTAATTCTATTTCTAGTTTTTTTAAGGAAACTCCATACTGTTCTCCATAGTGACTGTATCAATTTACATTCCCACCAATAGTGGAAGGGGGCTCCTTTTGTCCACACCCTCCCCAGAATTTGTTGTTTGTAGATTTTCTGATGATGCCGATTCTAACAGGTGTGAGGTGATACCTCATTGTAGTTTTGATTTGCATTTCTCTAATAATTAGTGCTGTTGTGCAGCTTTTCATGTGCGTCTTGGCCATATCTGTGTCTTCTTTGAAGAAACGTCTCTTTAGATCTTCTACCCATTTTTGTATTGGGTTGTTTGTTTTTTAATATTAAGCTGCATGAGCTGTTTATATATATTGGAGATTAAACCTCTGTCCATTGATTCGTTTGCAACAATTTTCGCCCATTCTGAGGGATGCCTTTTTCCATTCCCGTGTTTTTTAACAAAAAAGGAAAGAAAGGAAAAGAAGCAGAACACTAATGTGCGTAAAATATGCCTTTTGAAACGGTCGTTTTGAAATATGGACGTCCTTTGAATTTTTTGGTCAATATGTGGCCCCAGGATTTGTTTTCAGGGCAGGTGTCATTTACAGGCCTGCAATGATTTTGAATATCAACTGACCATTAGCGCTGGGATTAAAGCTGCTGTTGTGTGAAACGGCCACAAGGTGGCAGCAGTTCACCCTTACCAAATCTGGTTACTAGGGCAAGAGAGCCTCAGTGGAAGTGGTGTTCTAGATTGGAGTTTAGAATGGAATGTGCCAGGAGAAAGCCCCTCACGTTTGTCTCACTACTTCTTGTTCGTGTTTTTAATTTAATTTTTTATTTTTTATTACAGCAAGTTTGATTACAATGTTTGGCTTGTTGTAGGTGTGGAAGATGTGGTTCTTTTACACATATACAGATGACTGTTCTTCCTGGGATCCTTTTCCCATGTACGTTATGACAGAATGTTGAGTAGTCCTCTCTTGGTATTCTGTAGGTCTTTGGTGATTATATATGTCACCTGTGTTTGTATATGTCTGTTAACCCCGATATCGTAATGAAACCAATCCTCACACCTTTCCATTGGTGAACCATAAGTTTGTTTAATGAATCTGTGATTGCCCTTCTCCGTGGAAATATCTGCCCTGGTATCCATTTTTAGGTAACACCTATAAGTGATATGATATGATATGTGTCTTTCACTTTCTGACTTACTACAAGTCACGTGATTACTTCTAGACTCATGTACGGTGCTGCAAATGGCATTGTGTCCTTTTTTCCCTTGGATTCTCTTCTGCCTTAGCGGGGTCCATTTTCAACAATGTGATTCCCTGAGGGTTGTGGATTAGCTGACCTGGGCAGCCTTACCCTGCCGGCCCGCCCTCCCCAGGTGTGCCTCCTTGAGGTCAATATAAACAGCGCTCCAGGCAGCAATAGCCCCTGAAGCTGTGCCTGACTCCATATTCTCTGCCCCGTCAGCAGTCTCGGGGCTGTGCTGGTTGGAGGGAGTGAGGGGCCACAGCTTTGTGGGTGGCCTGGTGTGAGTGGGGTTCTCCTGGCCTTTCTGCAGGAGTTGCCAGGCTGCCGCCTGTAAAGAAGAGGTTGTGTCACCCATACCTTCCGCTGGAATTTCTCTCCGGACAGAGGTGAGGAAGGAAAAAAGCAGTGGGGGCCGGGACAGGAGGGGTATCTCGAAAAGGGCAATGGAAAGCTTCTGGAAGAGCGCCCGGGGCCAGGACCACCCTGGCTGGACTGCAGGCACCAAGTTGGCCTGCATGCTGTCGCTGGTGTGGCTCCACGGTCCTTCCTCTAGGCTTTCAAGCCCTTGTACATATTCAGGTGTTTTACCTGGAAAGGGTGGGAACAGTTCAGCAGCAGCTGGCCTGGGGCTCAGCTCACGTTTACTCACAGATGCCTCGGCACGGCCCCCAGCTTTGCAAAGAGGACGCTCCTTGCGAGGGGGAGGGTTGATGGCTGTATG
Source organism: Mesoplodon mirus (assembly GCF_964341445.2). Lineage (NCBI taxonomy): Eukaryota > Metazoa > Chordata > Mammalia > Artiodactyla > Ziphiidae > Mesoplodon > Mesoplodon mirus. Next base: position 2,455,630 of record NW_028295781.1, read on the forward strand.
GGAGATGCTTCCCCACCACTGACCAATTTCAGAATTGTTTACCACTGGAGCAAGTGCCCTGATAGGGTTTTCCTCTGTATAACTCGTGGGTTCAGGTGTTTTTTTCTTTTATGGTTCAAGTTAGATTTTATTCCTCTTTTATGTATTTATAGATAGAAGCATGGAAATAATTCATTCCTATAAATACATCTGTGTGACGGGAAGAACTTTTTTCTGTTTTATTTTTAAATTTTATTTTTTAAAATTTAGAAATTTTATTTATGTTTTTATACAGCAGGTTATTATTAGTTATGTATTTTATGCATATACATGTATACAGGTCAATCCCAATCTCCCAACTCATCCCACCACCACCACCCCATGGCTTCCCACACTTGGTGTCCATACGTTTGTTCTCTACCTCTGTGTCTCTATTTCTTCCCTGCAAACCAGTTCATCTGTACCATTTTTAGGCTCCACATATATGCATTAATATACACTATATGTATTCCTCTTTCTGACTTACTTCATTCTGTATGACAGTCTCTCGATCCATCGATGTCTCTACAAATGACCCAGTTTCATTCCTTTTTATGGCTGAGTCATGTTCCATTTTATATATGTACCACATCTTTATCCATTCATCTGTCTGTGGGCATTTAGGTTGCTTCCATTACCTGGCTATTGTAAATAGTGCTGCAACGAACATTGTGGTGAATGTGCCTTTTTGAAATACCGTTTTCTCTGGGTATATGCCCAGAAGTGGGATTGCTGGATCAGATGGTAATTCTATTTCTAGTTTTTTAAGGAAACTCCATACTGTTCTCCATAGGGACTGTATCAATTTACATTCCCACCAATAGTGGAAGAGGGCTCCTTTTGTCCACACCCTCCCCAGAATTGGTTGTTTGTAGATTTTCTGATGATGCCGATTCTAACAGGTGTGAGGTGATACCTCATTGTAGTTTTGATTTGCATTTCTCTAATAATTAGTGCTGTTGAGAAGCTTTTCATGTGCGTCTTGGCCACCTCTGTGTCTCCTTTGAAGAAACGTCTCTTTAGATCTTCTGCCCATTTTTTTGGGGGATGTTTCTTTTTTTAATATTAAGCTGCATGACCTGTTTATATATATTGTAGATTGAACCTGTGTCCATTGATTCGTTTGCAACGATTTTCACCCATCCTGAGGGATGCCTTTTTCCATTCCATTTTTTTTAACAAAAAAGGAAAGAAAGGAAAAGAAGCAGAACACTAATGTGCGTAAAATATGCCTTTTGAAACGGTCATTTTGAAATATGGACGTCCTTTGAATTTTTTGGTCGATATGTGACCCCAGGATTTGTTTTCAGGCCAGGTGTCATTTACAGGCCTGCAATGATTTTGAATGTCAACTGACCATTAGCGTTGGGATTAAAGCTGCTGTTGTGTGAAACGGCCACAAGGTGGCAGCAGTTCACCCTTACCAAATCTGGTTACTAGGGCAAGAGAGCCTCAGTGGAAGTGGTGTTCTAGATTGGAGTTTAGAATGGAATGTGCCAGGAGAAAGCCCCTCACGTTTGTCTCACTACTACTTGTTCGTGTTTTTAATTTAATTTTTTTATTTTTTATTACAGCAAGTTTGATTACAATGTTTGGCTTGCTGTAGGTGTGGAAGATGTGGTTCTTTTACACATATACAGATGTCTGTTCTTCCTGGGATCCTTTTCCCATGTACGTTATGACAGAATGTTGAGTAGTCCTCTCTTGGTATTCTGTAGGTCTTTGGTGATTATATATGTCACCTGTGTTTTTATATGTCTGTTAACCCCGATATCGTAATGAAACCAATCCTCACACCTTTCCATTGGTGAACCATAAGTTCGTTTAATGAATCTGTGATTGCCCTTCTCCGTGGAAATATCTGCCCTGGTATCCATTTTTAGGTAACACCTATAAGTGATATGATATGATATGTGTCTTTCACTTTCTGACTTACTACAAGTCACGTGATTACTTCTAGACTCATCTACGATGCTGCAAGTGGCATTGTGTCCTTTTTTCCCTTGGCTTCTCTTCTGCCTTAGCGGGGTCCATTTTCAACAATGTGATTCCCTGAGGGTTGTGGATTAGCTGACCTGGGCAGCCTTACCCTGCCGGCCCGCCCTCCCCAGGTGTGCCTCGTTGAGGTCAATATAAATAGCGCTCCAGGCAGCAATAGCCCCTGAAGCTGTGCCTGACTCCATATTCTCTGCCCGTCAGCAGTCTCGGGGCTGTGCTGGTGGGAGGGAGTGAGGGGCCACAGCTTTGTGGGTGGCCCGGTGTGAGTGGGGTTCTGCTGGCCTTTCTGCAGGAGTTGCCAGGCTGCCGCCTGTAAAGAAGAGGATGTGTCACCCATAACTTCCGCTGGAATTTCTCTCCAGACAGAGGTGAGGAAGGAAAAAAGCAGTGGGGTCCGGGAAGGAGGGGTTTTTCTGGCAGGGCAATGGAAAGCTTCTGGAAGAGCGCCCGGGTCCAGGACCACCCTAGCTGGCCTGCAGGCACCAAGATGGCTTGCGTGCTGTTGCTGGTGTGGCTCCACGGTCCTTCCTCTAGGCTTTCAAGCCCTTGTACATATTCAGTTGTTTTACCTGGAAAGGGTGGGAACAGTTCAGCAGCAGCTGGCCTGGGGCTCAGCTCACGTTTACTCACAGATGCCTCGGCACGGTCCCCCAGCTTTGCAATGAGGACGCTCCTTGCGTGGGGGGTGGGTTGCTGGCTGTATGGGAGATGATTCCCCACCACTGACCAATTTCAGAATTGTTTACTGCTGGAACAAGTGCCGTGATAGTGTTTTCCTCTGTATAACTCGTGGGTTCAGGTATTTTTTTCTTTTATGGTTCAAGTTAGATTTTATTCCTCTTTTATGTATTTATAGATAGAAGCATGGAAATAATTCATTCCTATAAATACATCTGTGTGACGGGAAGTACTTTTTTTTGTTTTATTTTTAAATTTTATTTTTTAAAATTTTGAAATTTTATTTTATTTATTTTTTTTATACAGCACGTTATTATTAGTTATGTATTTTATGCATATACATGTATACAGGTCAATCCCAATCTCCCAACTCATCCCACCACCACCACCCCATGGCTTTCCACACTTGGTTTCCATACGTTTGTTCTCTACCTCTGTGTCTCTATTTCTTCCCTGCAAACGAGTTCATCTGTACCATTTTTAGGCTCCACATATATGCATTAATATACAATATTTGTTTTCCTCTTTCTGACTTACTTCATTCTGTATGACAGTCTCTCGATCCATCGATGTCTCTACAAATGACCCAGTTTCATTCCTTTTTATGGCCGAGTAATATTCCATTTTATATATGTACCACATCTTTTTCCACTCATCTGTCTGTGGGCATTTAGGTTGCTTCCATTACCTGGCTATTGTAAATAGTGCTGCAACGAACATTGTGGTGAATGTGCCTTTTTGAAATACGGTTTTCTCTGGGTATATGCCCAGAAGTGGGATTGCTGGATCAGATGGTAATTCTATTTCTAATTTTTTTAAGGAAACTCCATACTGTTCTCCATAGGGACTGTATCAATTTACATTCCCACCAATAGTGGAAGAGGGCTCCTTTTGTCCACACCCTCCCCAGAATTGGTTGTTTGTAGATTTTCTGATGATGCCGATTCTAACAGGTGTGAGGTGATACCTCATTGTAGTTTTGATTTGCATTTCTCTAATAATTAGTGCTGTTGAGCAGCTTTTCATGTGCGTCTTGGCCATCTCTGTGTGTCCTTTGAAGAAACGTCTCTTTAGATCTTCTGCCCATTTTTTTGGGTTGATTGTTTTTTTAATATTAAGCTGCATGAGCTTTTTATATATATTGGAGATTAAACCTCTGTCCATTGATTCGTTTGCCACGATTTTCACCCATTCTGAGGGAGGCCTTTTTCCATTCCCGTTTTTTTTAACAAAAAAGGAAAGAAAGGAAAAGAAGCAGAACACTAATGTGCGTAAAATATGCCTTTTGAAACGGTCGTTTTGAAATATGGACGTCCTTTGAATTTTTTGGTCGATATGTGACCCCAGGATTTGTTTTCAGGGCATGTGTCACTTACAGGCCTGCAATGATTTTGAATATCAACTGACCATTAGCGTTGGGATTAAAGCTGCTGTTGTGTGAAACGGCCACAAGGTGGCAGCAGTTCACCCTTACCAAATCTGGTTACTAGTGCAAGAGAGCCTCAGTGGAAGTGGTGTTCTAGATTGGAGTTTAGAATGGAATGTGCCAGGAGAAAGCCCCTCACGTTTGTCTCACTACTTCTTGTTCGTGTTTTTAATTTAATTTTTTATTTTTTATTACAGCAAGTTTGATTACAATGTTTGGCTTGTTGTAGGTGTGGAAGATGTGGTTCTTTTACACATATACACATGTCTGTTCTTCCTGGGATCCTTTTCCCATGTACGTTATGACAGAATGTTGAGTAGTCCTCTCTTGGTATTCTGTAGGTCTTTGGTGATTATATATGTCACCTGTGTTTGTATATGTCTGTTAACCCCGATATCGTAATTAAACGAATCCTCACACCTTTCCATTGGTGAACCATATGTTTGTTTAATGAATCTGTGATTGCCCTTCTCCGTGGAAATATCTGCCCTGGTATCCATTTTTAGGTAACACCTATAAGTGATATGATATGATATGTGTCTTTCACTTTCTGACTTACTACAAGTCACGTGATTACTTCTAGACTCATCTACGGTGCTGCAAATGGCATTGTGTCCTTTTTTCCCTTGGCTTCTCTTCTGCCTTAGCGGGGTCCATTTTCAACAATGTGATTCCCTGAGGGTTGTGGATTAGCTGACCTGGGCAGCCTTACCCTGCCGGCCCGCCCTCCCCAGGTGTGCCTCGTTGAGGTCAATATAAACAGCGCTCCAGGCAGCAATAGCCCCTGAAGCTGTGCCTGACTCCATATTATCTGCCCCGTCAGCAGTCTCGGGGCTGTGCTGGTGGGAGGGAGTGAGGGGCCACAGCTTTGTGGGTGGCCCGGTGTGAGTGGGGTTCTGCTGGCCATTCTGCAGCAGTTGCCAGGCTGCCGCCTGTAAAGAAGAGGTTGTGTCAGCCATACCTTCCGCTGGAATTTCTCTCCGGAAAGGGGTGAGGATCGAAAAAAGCAGTGGGGGCCGGGACAGGAGGGGTATCTCAGGCAGGGCAATGGAAAGCTTTTGGAAGAGCGCCCGGGGCCAGGACCACGCTGTCTGTCCTGCAGGCACCAAGTTGGCCTGCGTGCTGTCGCTTGTGTGGCTCCACGGTCCTTCCTCTAGGCTTTCAAGCCCTTGTACATATTCAGGTGTTTTACCTGGAAAGGGTGGGAACAGTTCAGCAGCATCTGGCCTGGGGCTCAGCTCACGTTTACTCACAGATGCCTCGGCACGGTCCCCCAGCTTTGCAATGAGGACGCTCATTGCGTGGGTGGTGGGTTGCTGGCTGTATGGGAGACGATTCCCCACCTCTGACCTATTTCAGAATTGTTTACCACTGGAGCAAGTGCCCTGATAGGGTTTTCCTCTGTATAACTCGTGGGTTCAGGATTTTATTTTCTTTTATGTTTCAAGTTAGATTTTATTCCTCTTTTATGTATTTATAGATATAATCATGGAAATAATACATTCCTATAAATACATCAGTGTGACGGGAAGAACTTTTTTCTGTTTTATTTTTAAATTTTATTTTTTAAAATTTTGAAATTTTATTTTATTTATTTTTTTATACAGCACGTTATTATTAGTTATGTATTTTATGCATATACATGTATACAGGTCAGTCCCAAATTCCCAACTCATCCCACCACCACCACCCCATGGCTTCCCACACTTGGTGTCCATACGTTTGTTCTCTACCTCTGTGTCTCTATTTTTCCCAGCAAACCAGTTCATCTGTACTATTTTTAGGCTCCACATATATGCATTAATAGACAATATTTGTTTTCCTCTTTCTGACTTACTTCATTCTGTATGACAGTCTCTCGATCCATCGATGTCTCTACAAATGACCCAGTTTCATTCCTTTTTATGGCCGAGTCATATTCCATTTTATATATGTACCACATCTTTATCCATTCATCTGTCTGTGGGCATTTAGGTTGCTTCCATTACCTGGCTATTGTAAATAGTGCTGCAACGAACATTGTGGTGAATGTGCCTTTTTGAAATACGGTTTTCTCTGGGTATATGCCCAGAAGTGGTATTGCTGGATCAGATGGTAATTTTATTTCTAGTTTTTTTAAGGAAACTCCATACTGTTCTCCATAGTGACTGTATCAATTTACATTCCCACCAATAGTGGAAGAGGGCTCCTTTTGTCCACACCCTCCCCAGAATTTGTTGTTTGTAGATTTTCTGATGATGCCGATTCTAACAGGTGTGAGGTGAAACCTCATTGTAGTTTTGATTTGCATTTCTCTAATAATTAGTGCTGTTGAGCAGCTTTTCATGTGCGTCTTGGCCATCTCTGTGTCTCCTTTGAAGAAACGTCTCTTTAGATCTTCTGCCCATTTTTGTATTGGGTTGTTTGTTTTTTTAATATTAAGCTGCATGAGCTGTTTATATATATTGGAGATTAAACCTCTGTCCATTGATTCGTCTGCAATGATTTTCGCCCATTCTGAGGGATGCCTTTTTCCATTCCCGTTTTTTTTAACAAAAAAGGAAAGAAAGGAAAAGAAGCAGCACACTAATGTGCCTAAAATATGCCTTTTGAAACGGTCGTTTTGACATATGGACGTCCTTTGAATTTTTTGGTCGATATGTGACCCCAGGATTTGTTTTCAGGCCAGGTGTCATTTACAGGCCTGCAATGATTTTGAATATCAACTGACCATTAGCGTTGGGATTAAAGCTGCTGTTGTGTGAAACGGCCACAAGGTGGCAGCAGTTCACCCTTACCAAATCTGGTTACTAGGGCAAGAGAGCCTCAGTGGAAGTGGTGTTCTAGATTGGAGTTTAGAATGGAATGTGCCAGGAGAAAGCCCCTCACGTTTGTCTCACTACTTCTTGTTCGTGTTTTTAATTTAATTTTTTATTTTTTATTACAGCAAGTTTGATTACAATGTTTGGCTTGTTGTAGGTGTGGAAGATGTGGTTCTTTTACACATATACAGATGTCTGTTCTTCCTGGGATCCCTTTCCCATGTATGTTATGACAGAATATTGAGTCGTCCTCTCTTGGTATTCTGTAGGTCTTTGGTGATTATATATGTCACCTGTGTTTGTATATGTCTGTTAACCCCGATATCGTAATGAAACCAATCCTCACACCTTTCCATTGGTGAACCATAAGTCTGTTTAATGAATCTGTGATTGCCCATCTCCGTAGAAATATCTGCCCTGGTATCCATTTTTAGGTAACACCTATAAGTGATATGATATGATATGTGTCTTCCACTTTCTGACTTACTACAAGTCACGTGATTACTTCTAGACTCATCTACGGTGCTGCAAATGGCATTGTGTCCTTTTTTCCCTTGGCTTCTCTTCTGCCTTAGCGGGGTCCATTTTCAACAATGTGATTCCCTGAGGGTTGTGGATTAGCTGACCTGGGCAGCCTTACCCTGCTGGCCCGCCCTCCCCAGGTGTGCCTCGTTGAGGTCAATATAAACAGCGCTCCAAGCAGCAATAGCCCCTGAAGCTGTGCCTGACTCCATATTCTCTGCCCCGTCAGCAGTCTCGGGGCTGTGCTGGTGGGAGGGAGTGAGGGGCCACAGCTTTGTGGGTGGCCCGGTGTGAGTGGGGTTCTGCTGGCCTTTCTGCAGGAGTTGCCAGGCTGCCGCCTCTAAAGAAGAGGTTGTGTCACCCATACCTTCCGCTGGAATTTCTCTCCGGACAGAGGTGAGGAAGGAAAAAAGCAGTGGGGGCCGGGATAGGAGGGGTATCTCAGGCAGGGCAATGGAACGCTTCTGGAAGAGCGCCCGGGGCAAGGACCACCCTGGCTGGCCTGCAGGCACCAAGTTGGCCTGCGTGCTGTCGCTGGTGTGGCTCCACGGTCCTTCCTCTAGGCTTTCAAGCCCTTGTACATATTCAGGTGTTTTACCTGGGAAGGGTGGGGACAGTTCAGCAGCAGCTGGCCTGGGGCTCAGCTCACGTTTACTCACAGATGCCTCGGCACTGTCCCCCAGCTTTGCAATGAGGACGCTCCTTGCGTGGGGTGTGGGTTGCTTGCTGTATGGGAGATGGTTCCCCACATCTGACCAATTTCAGAATTGTTTACCGCTGGAGCAAGTGCCGTGATAGGATTTGCCTCTGTATAACTCGTGGCTTCAATTTTTTTTTCTTTTATCGTTCAAGTTAGATTTTATTCCTCTTTTATGTATTTATAGATATAAGCATGGAAATAATTCATTCCTATAAATACATCTGTGTCACGGGAAGAACTTTTTTCTGTTTTATTTTTAAATTTTATTTTTTAAAATTTTGAAATTTAATTTTATTTATTTTTTTTAATACAGCACTTTATTATTAGTTATGTATTTTATGCATATACATGTATACAGGTCAATCCCAAACTCCCAACTCATCCCACCACCAACACCCCATGGCTTCCCACACTTGGTGTCCATACGTTTGTTCTCTACCTCTGTGTCTCTATTTCTTCCCTGCAAACGAGTTCATCTGTACAATTTTTAGGCTCCACATATATGCATTAATATACAATATTTGTTTTCCTCTTTCTGACTTAATTCATTCTGTATGACAGTCTCTCGATCCATCGATGTCTCTACAAATGACCCAGTTTCATTCCTTTTTATGGCCGAGTAATATTCCATTTTATATATGTACCACATCTTTATCCATTCATCTGTCTGTGGGCATTTAGGTTGCTTCCATTACCTGGCTATTGTAAATAGTGCTGCAACGAACATTGTGGTGAATGTGCCTTTTTTAAATACGGTTTTCTCTGGGTATATGCCCAGAAGTGGGATTGCTGGATCAGATGGTAATTCTATTTCTAATTTTTTTAAGGAAACTCCATACTGTTCTCCATAGTGACTGTATCAATTTATATTCCCACCAATAGTGGTAGAGGGCTCCTTTTGTCCACACCCTCCCCAGAATTGGTTGTTTGTAGATTATCTGATGATGCCGATTCTAACAGGTGTGAGGTGATACCTCATTGTCGTTTTGATTTGCATTTTTCTAATAATTAGTGCTGTTGATCAGCTTTTCATGTGTGTCTTGGCCATCTCTGTGTCTTCTTTGAAGAAACATCTCTTTAGATCTTCTGCCCATTTTTGTATTGGGTTGTTTGTTTTTTTTTAATATTAAGCTGCATGAGCTGTTTATATATATTGGAGATTAAACCTCTGTCCATTGATTCGTCTGCAACGATTTTCGCCCATTCTGAGGGATGCCGTTTTCCATTCCCGTGTTTTTTAACAAAAAAAGAAAGAAAGGAAAAGAAGCAGAACACTAATGTGCGTAAAATATGCCTTTTGAAACGGTCGTTTTGAAATATGGACGTCCTTTGAATTTTTTGGTCGATATGTGACCCCAGGATTTGTTTTCAGGGCAGGTGTCATTTACAGGCCTGAAATGATTTTGAATATCAACTGACCATTAGCGCTGGGATTAAAGCTGCTGTTGTGTGAAACGGCCACAAGGTGGCAGCAGTTCACCCTTACCAAATCTGGTTACTAGGGCAAGAGAGCCTCAGTGGAAGTGGTGTTCTAGATTGGAGTTTAGAATGAAATGTACCAGGAGAAAGCCCCTCACGTTTGTCTCACTACTTCTTGTTCGTGTTTTTAATTTAATTTTTTATTTTTTATTACAGCAAGTTTGATTACAATGTTTGGCTTGTTGTAGGTGTGGAAGATGTGGTTCTTTTACACATATACAGATGACTGTTCTTCCTGGGATCCTTTTCCCATGTACGTTATGACAGAATGTTGAGTAGTCCTCTCTTGGTATTCTGTAGGTCTTTGGTGATTATATATGTCACCTGTGTTTGTATATGTCTGTTAACCCCGATATCGTAATGAAACCAATCCTCACACCTATCCATTGTTGAACCATAAGTTTGTTTAATGAATCTGTGATTGCCCTTCTCCGTGGAAATATCTGCCCTGGTATCCATTTTTAAGTAACACCTATAAGTGATATGGTATGATATGTGTCTTTCACTTTCTGACTTACTACAAGTCACGTGATTACTTCTAGACTCATCTACGGTGCTGCAAATGGCATTGTGTCCTTTTTCTTCCTTGGCATCTCTTCTGCCTTAGCGGGGTCCATTTTCAACAATGTGATTCCCTGAGGGTTGTGGATTAGCTGACCTGGGCAGCCTTACCCTGCCGGCCCGCCCTCTCCAGCTGTGCCTCGTTGATGTAAATATAAACAGAGCTCCAGGCAGCAATAGCCCCTGAAGCTGTGCCTGACTCCATATTCTCTGCCCCGTCAGCAGCCTCGGGGCTGTGATGGTGTGAAGGAGTGAGGGGCCACAGCTTTGTGGGTGGCCCGGTGTGAGTGGGGTTCTGCTGGCCTTTCTGCAGGAGTTGCCAGGCTGCCACCTGTAAAGAAGAGGATGTGTCACCCATACCTTCCGCTGGAATTTCTCTCCAGACAGAGGTGAGGAAGGAAAAAAGCAGTGGGGGCCGGGAAGGAGGGCTTTTTCTGGCAGGGCAATGGAAAGCTTCTGGAAGAGCGCCCAGGGCCAGGACCACCCTAGCTGGCCTGCAGGCACCAAGATGGCTTGTGTGCTGTCACTGGTGTGGCTCCACGGTCCTTCCTCTAGGCTTTCAAGCCCTTGTACATATTCAGGTGTTTTACCTGGGAAGGGTGGGAACAGTTCAGCAGCAGCTGGCCTGGGGCTCAGCTCACGTTTACTCACAGATGCCTCGGCACGGTCCCCCAGCTTTGCAATTAGGACGCTCCTTGCGTGGGGGTTGGGTTGCTGGCTGTATGGGAGATGGTTCCCCACCTCTGACCAATTTCAGAATTGTTTACCACTGGAGCAAGTGCCGTGATAGTGTTTTCCTCTGTATAACTCGTGGGTTCACTTTTTTTTTCTTTTATGTTTCAAGTTAGATGTTATTCCTCTTTTATGTATTTATAGATATAAGCATGGAAATAATTCATTCCTATAAATACATCTGTGTGACGGGAAGAACTTTTTTCTGTTTTATTTTTAAATTTTATTTTTTAAAATTTAGAAATTTTATTTATTTTTTTATACAGCACGTTATTATTAGTTATGTATTTTATGCATATACATGTATACAGGTCAATCCCAAACTCCCAACTCATCCCACCACCACCAACACATGGCTTCCCACACTTGGTGTCCATACGTTTGTTCTCTACCTCTGTGTCTCTATTTCTTCCCTGCAAACCAGTTCATCTGTACCATTTTTAGGCTCCACATATATGCATTAATATACAATATTTGTTTTCCTCTTTCTGACTTACTTCATTCTGTATGACAGTCTCTCGATCCATCGATGTCTCTACAAATGACCCAGTTTCATTCCTTTTTATGGCCGAGTAATATTCCATTTTATATATGTACCACATCTTTATCCATTCATCTGTCTGTGGGCATTTAGGTTGCTTCCATTACCTGGCTATTGTAAATAGTGCTGCAACGAACATTGTGGTGAATGTGCCTTTTTGAAATACGGTTTTCTCTGGGTATATGCCCAGAAGTGGGATTGCTGGATCAGATGGTAATTCTATTTCTAGTTTTTTTAAGGAAACTCCATACTGTTCTCCATAGTGACTGTATCAATTTACATTCCCACCAATAGTGGAAGAGGGCTCCTTTTGTCCACACCCTCCCCAGAATTGGTTGTTTGTAGATTTTCTGATGATGCCGATTCTAACAGGTGTGAGGTGATACCTCATTGTAGTTTTGATTTGCATTTCTCTAATAATTAGTGCTGTTGAGCAGCTTTTCATGTGCGTCTTGGCCATTTCTGTGTCTCCTTTGAAGAAACGTCTCTTTAGATCTTCTGCCCATTTTTTTTGGGTTGATTGTTTTTTTAATATTAAGCTGCATGAGCTATTTATTTATATTGGAGATTAAACCTATGTCCATTGATTCGTCTGCAACGATTTTCGCCCATTCTGAGGGATGCCTTTTTCCATTCCCGTGTTTTTTAACAAAAAAGGAAAGAAAGGAAAAGAAGCAGAACACTAATGTGCGTAAAATATGACTTTTGAAACGGTCGTTTTGAAATATGGACGTCCTTTGAATTTTTTGGTCGATATGTGACCCCAGGATTTGTTTTCAGGGCAGGTGTCATTTACAGGCCTGCAATGATTTTGAATATCAACTGACCATTAGCGTTGGGATTAAAGCTGCTGTTGTGTGAAACGGCCACAAGGTGGCAGCAGTTCACCCTTACCAAATCTGGTTACTAGGGCAAGAGAGCCTCAGTGGAAGTGGTGTTCTAGATTGGAGTTTAGAATGGAATGTGCCAGGAGAAAGCCCCTCACGTTTGTCTCACTACTTCTTGTTCGTGTTTTTAATTTAATTTTTTATTTTTTATTACAGCAAGTTTGATTACAATGTTTGGCTTGTTGTAGGTGTGGAAGATGTGGTTCTTTTACACATATACGGATGACTGTTCTTCTTGGGATCCTTTTCCCATGTACGTTATGACAGAATGTTGAGTAGTCCTCTCTTGGTATTCTGTAGGTCTTTGGTGATTATATATGTCACCTGTGTTTGTATATGTCTGTTAACCCCGATATCGTAATGAAACCAATCCTCACACCTCTCCATTGGTGAACCAAAAGTTTCTTTAATGAATCTGTGATTGCCCATCTCCGTAGAAATATCTGCCCTGGTATCCATTTTTAGGTAACACCTATAAGTGATATGATATGATATGTGTCTTCCACTTTCTGACTTACTACAAGTCACGTGATTACTTCTAGACTCATCTACGGTGCTGCAAATGGCATTGTGTCCTTTTTTCCCTTGGCTTCTCTTCTGCCTTAGCGGGGTCCATTTTCAACAATGTGATTCCCTGAGGGTTGTGGATTAGCTGACCTGGGCAGCCTTACCCTGCCGGCCCGCCCTCCCCAGGTGTGCCTCTTTGAGGTCAATATAAACAGAGCTCCAGGCAGCAATAGCCCCTGAAGCTGTGCCTGACTCCATATTCTCTGCCCCGTCAGCAGTCTCGGGGCTGTGCAGGTGGGAGGGAGTGAGGGGCCACAGCTTTGTGGGTGGCCCGGTGTGAGTGGGGTTCTGCTGGCCTTTCTGCAGGAGTTGCCAGGCTGCCGCCTGTAAAGAAGAGGATGTGTCACCCATACCTTCCGCTGGAATTTCTCTCCGGACAGAGGTGAGGAAGGAAAAAAGCAGTGGGGGCCGGGACAGGAAGGGTATCTCAGGCAGGGCAATGGAAAGCTTCTGGAAGAGCGCCAGGGTCCAGGATCCCGCTGGCTGGCCTGCAGGCACCAAGTTGGCCTGCGTGCTGTCGCTGGTGTGGCTCCACGGTCCTTCCTCTAAGCTTTCAAGCCCTTGTACATATTCAGGTGTTTTACCTGGAAAGGGTGGGAACAGTTCAGCAGCATCTGGCCTGGGGCTCAGCTCACGTTTACTCACAGATGCCTCGGCACGGTCCCCCAGCTTTGCAATGAGGACGCTCCTTGCGTGGGGGGTGAGTGGCTGGCTGTATGGGAGATGGTTCCGCACCTCTGACCAATTTCAGAATTGTTTACCGCAGGAGCAAGTGCCGTGATAGGGTTTTCCTCTGTATAACTCGTGGGTTCAATTTTTTTTCCTTTTATGGTTCAAGTTAGATTTTATTCCTCTTTTATGTATTTATAAATATAAGCATGGAAATAATTCATTCCTATAAATACATCTGTGTGACGGGAAGAAATTTTTCTGTTTTATTTTTAAATTTTATTTTTTTAAATTTTGAAATTTAATTTTATTTATGTTTTTATACAGCAGGTTATTATTAGTTATGTATTTTATGCATATACATGTATACAGGTCAATCCCAATCTCCCAACTCATCCCACCACCACCACCCCATGGCTTCCCACACTTGGTGTCCATACGTTTGTTCTCTACCTCTGTGTCTCTATTTCTTCCCTGCAAACCAGTTCATCTGTACCATTTTTAGGCTCCACATATATGTAATAATATACACTATATGTTTTCCTCTTTCTGACTTACTTCATTCTGTATGACAGTCTCTCGATCCATCGATGTCTCTACAAATGACCCAGTTTCATTCCTTTTTATGGCTGAGTCATGTTCCATTTTATATATGTACCACATCTTTATCCATTCATCTGTCTGTGGGCATTTAGGTTGCTTCCATTACCTGGCTATTGTAAATAGTGCTGCAACGAACATTGTGGTGAATGTGCCTTTTTGAAATACCGTTTTCTCTGGGTATATGCCCAGAAGTGGGATTGCTGGATCAGATGGTAATTCTATTTCTAGTTTTTTAAGGAAACTCCATACTGTTCTCCATAGGGACTGTATCAATTTACATTCCCACCAATAGTGGAAGAGGGCTCCTTTTGTCCACACCCTCCCCAGAATTGGTTGTTTGTAGATTTTCTGATGATGCCGATTCTAACAGGTGTGAGGTGATACCTCATTGTAGTTTTGATTTGCATTTCTCTAATAATTAGTGCTGTTGAGCAGCTTTTCATGTGCGTCTTGGCCACCTCTGTGTCTCCTTTGAAGAAACGTCTCTTTAGATCTTCTGCCCATTTTTTTGGGGGATGTTTCTTTTTTTAATATTAAGCTGCATGACCTGTTTATATATATTGTAGATTGAACCTGTGTCCATTGATTCGTTTGCAACGATTTTCACCCATCCTGAGGGATGCCTTTTTCCATTCCATTTTTTTTTAACAAAAAAGGAAAGAAAGGAAAAGAAGCAGAACACTAATGTGCGTAAAATATGCCTTTTGAAACGGTCATTTTGAAATATGGACGTCCTTTGAATTTTTTGGTCGATATGTGACCCCAGGATTTGTTTTCAGGCCAGGTGTCATTTACAGGCCTGCAATGATTTTGAATGTCAACTGACCATTAGCGTTGGGATTAAAGCTGCTGTTGTGTGAAACGGCCACAAGGTGGCAGCAGTTCACACTTACCAAATCTGGTTACTAGGGCAAGAGAGCCTCAGTGGAAGTGGTGTTCTAGATTGGAGTTTAGAATGGAATGTGCCAGGAGAAAGCCCCTCACGTTTGTCTCACTACTACTTGTTCGTGTTTTTAATTTAATTTTTTTATTTTTTATTACAGCAAGTTTGATTACAATGTTTGGCTTGCTGTAGGTGTGGAAGATGTGGTTCTTTTACACATATACAGATGTCTGTTCTTCCTGGGATCCTTTTCCCATGTACGTTATGACAGAATGTTGAGTAGTCCTCTCTTGGTATTCTGTAGGTCTTTGGTGATTATATATGTCACCTGTGTTTTTATATGTCTGTTAACCCTGATATCGTAATGAAACCAATCCTCACACCTTTCCATTGGTGAACCATAAGTTTGTTTAATGAATCTGTGATTGCCCTTCTCCGTGGAAATATCTGCCCTGGTATCCATTTTTAGGTAACACCTATAAGTGATATGATATGATATGTGTCTTTCACTTTCTGACTTACTACAAGTCACGTGATTACTTCTAGACTCATCTACGGTGCTGCAAGTGGCATTGTGTCCTTTTTTCCCTTGGCTTCTCTTCTGCCTTAGTGGGGTCCATTTTCAACAATGTGATTCCCTGAGGGTTGTGGATTAGCTGACCTGGGCAGCCTTACCCTGCCGGCCCGCCCTCCCCAGGTGTGCCTCGTTGAGGTCAATATAAATAGCGCTCCAGGCAGCAATAGCCCCTGAAGCTGTGCCTGACTCCATATTCTCTGCCCGTCAGCAGTCTCGGGGCTGTGCTGGTGGGAGGGAGTGAGGGGCCACAGCTTTGTGGGTGGCCCGGTGTGAGTGGGGTTCTGCTGGCCTTTCTGCAGGAGTTGCCAGGCTGCCGCCTGTAAAGAAGAGGATGTGTCACCCATACCTTCCGCTGGAATTTCTCTCCAGACAGAGGTGAGGAAGGAAAAAAGCAGTGGGGTCCGGGAAGGAGGGTTTTTTCTGGCAGGGCAATGGAAAGCTTCTGGAAGAGCGCCCAGGGCCAGGACCACCCTAGCTGGCCTGCAGGCACCAAGATGGCTTGCGTGCTGTCACTGGTGTGGCTCCACGGTCCTTCCTCTAGGCTTTCAAGCCCTTGTACATATTCAGTTGTTTACCTGGAAAGGGTGGGAACAGTTCAGCAGCAGCTGGCCTGGGGCTCAGCTCACGTTTACTCACAGATGCCTCGGCACGGTCCCCCAGCTTTGCAATGAGGACGCTCCTTGCGTGGGGGGTGGGTTGCTGGCTGTATGGGAGATGATTCCCCACCACTGACCAATTTCAGAATTGTTTACCACTGGAGCAAGTGCCGTGATAGGGTTTTCCTCTGTATAACTCGTGGGTTCAGGTATTTTTTTCTTTTATGGTTCAAGTTAGATGTTATTCCTCTTTTATGTATTTATAGATAGAAGCATGGAAATAATTCATTCCTATAAATACATCTGTGTGACGGGAAGTACTTTTTTTTGTTTTATTTTTAAATTTTATTTTTTAAAATTTTGAAATTTTATTTTATTTATTTTTTTTATACAGCACGTTATTATTAGTTATGTATTTTATGCATATACATGTATACAGGTCAATCCCAATCTCCCAACTCATCCCACCACCACCACCCCATGGCTTTCCACACTTGGTTTCCATACGTTTGTTCTCTACCTCTGTGTCTCTATTTCTTCCCTGCAAACCAGTTCATCTGTACCATTTTTAGGCTCCACATATATGCATTAATATACAATATTTGTTTTCCTCTTTCTGACTTACTTCATTCTGTATGACAGTCTCTCGATCCATCGATGTCTCTACAAATGACCCAGTTTCATTCCTTTTTATGGCCGAGTAATATTCCATTTTATATATGTACCACATCTTTATCCATTCATCTGTCTGTGGGCATTTAGGTTGCTTCCATTACCTGGCTATTGTAAATAGTGCTGCAACGAACATTGTGGTGAATGTGCCTTTTTGAAATACGGTTTTCTCTGTGTATATGCCCAGAAGTGGGATTGCTGGATCAGATGGTAATTCTATTTCTAATTTTTTTAAGGAAACTCCATACTGTTCTCCATAGGGACTGTATCAATTTACATTCCCACCAATAGTGGAAGAGGGCTCCTTTTGTCCACACCCTCCCCAGAATTGGTTGTTTGTAGATTTTCTGATGATGCCGATTCTAACAGGTGTGAGGTGATACCTCATTGTAGTTTTGATTTGCATTTCTCTAATAATTAGTGCTGTTGAGCAGCTTTTCATGTGCGTCTTGGCCACCTCTGTGTCTCCTTTGAAGAATCGTCTCTTTAGATCTTCTGCCCATTTTTTTGGGGGATGTTTCTTTTTTTAATATTAAGCTGCATGAGCTGTTTATATATATTGTAGATTGAACCTGTGTCCATTGATTCGTTTGCAACGATATTCACCCATCCTGAGGGATGCCTTTTTCCATTCCATTTTTTTTTAACAAAAAAGGAAAGAAAGGAAAAGAAGCAGAACACTAATGTGCGTAAAATATGCCTTTTGAAACGGTCATTTTGAAATATGGACGTCCTTTGAATTTTTTGGTCGATATGTGACCCCAGGATTTGTTTTCAGGGCAGGTGTCATTTACAGGCCTGCAATGATTTTGAATATCAACTGACCATTAGCGTTGGGATTAAAGCTGCTGTTGTGTGAAACGGCCACAAGGTGGCAGCAGTTCACCCTTACCAAATCTGGTTACTAGGGCAAGAGAGCCTCAGTGGAAGTGGTGTTCTAGATTGGAGTTTAGAATGGAATGTGCCAGGAGAAAGCCCCTCACGTTTGTCTCACTACTACTTGTTCGTGTTTTTAATTTAATTTTTTTATTTTTTATTACAGCAAGTTTGATTACAATGTTTGGCTTGCTGTAGGTGTGGAAGATGTGGTTCTTTTACACATATACAGATGTCTGTTCTTCCTGGGATCCTTTTCCCATGTACGTTATGACAGAATGTTGAGTAGTCCTCTCTTGGTATTCTGTAGGTCTTTGGTGATTATATATGTCACCTGTGTTTGTATATGTCTGTTAAACCCGATATCGTAATGAAACCAATCCTCACACCTTTCCATTGGTGAACCATAAGTTTGTTTAATGAATCTGTGATTGCCCTTCTCCGTGGAAATATCTGCCCTGGTATCCATTTTTAGGTAACACCTATAAGTGATATGATATGATATGTGTCTTTCACTTTCTGACTTACTACAAGTCACGTGATTACTTCTAGACTCATCTACGGTGCTGCAAGTGGCATTGTGTCCTTTTTTCCCTTGGCTTCTCTTCTGCCTTAGCGGGGTCCATTTTCAACAATGTGATTCCCTGAGGGTTGTGGATTAGCTGACCTGGGCAGCCTTACACTGCCGGCCCGCCCTCCCCAGGTGTGCCTCGCTGAGGTCAATATAAATAGCGCTCCAGGCAGCAATAGCCCCTGAAGCTGTGCCTGACTCCATATTCTCTCCCCGTCAGCAGTCTCGGGGCTGTGCTGGTGGGAGGGAGTGAGGGGCCACAGCTTTGTGGGTGGCCCGGTGTGAGTGGGGTTCTGCTGGCCTTTCTGCAGGAGTTGCCAGGCTGCCGCCTGTAAAGAAGAGGATGTGTCACCCATAACTTCCGCTGGAATTTCTCTCCAGACAGAGGTGAGGAAGGAAAAAAGCAGTGGGGTCCGGGAAGGAGGGGTTTTTCTGGCAGGGCAATGGAAAGCTTCTGGAAGAGCGCCCGGGTCCAGGACCACCCTAGCTGGCCTGCAGGCACCAAGATGGCATGCGTGCTGTTGCTGGTGTGGCTCCACGGTCCTTCCTCTAGGCTTTCAAGCCCTTGTACATATTCAGTTGTTTTACCTGGAAAGGGTGGGAACAGTTCAGCAGCAGCTGGCCTGGGGCTCAGCTCACGTTTACTCACAGATGCCTCGGCACGGTCCCCCAGCTTTGCAATGAGGACGCTCCTTGCGTGGGGGGTGGGTTGCTGGCTGTATGGGAGATGATTCCCCACCACTGACCAATTTCAGAATTGTTTACTGCTGGAACAAGTGCCGTGATAGGGTTTTCCTCTGTATAACTCGTGGGTTCAGGTATTTTTTTCTTTTATGGTTCAAGTTAGATTTTATTCCTCTTTTATGTATTTATAGATAGAAGCATGGAAATAATTCATTCCTATAAATACATCTGTGTGACGGGAAGTACTTTTTTTTGTTTTATTTTTAAATTTTATTTTTTAAAATTTTGAAATTTTATTTTATTTATTTTTTTTATACAGCACGTTATTATTAGTTATGTATTTTATGCATATACATGTATACAGGTCAATCCCAATCTCCCAACTCATCCCACCACCACCACCCCATGGCTTTCCACACTTGGTTTCCATACGTTTGTTCTCTACCTCTGTGTCTCTATTTCTTCCCTGCAAACCAGTTCATCTGTACCATTTTTAGGCTCCACATATATGCATTAATATACAATATTTGTTTTCCTCTTTCTGACTTACTTCATTCTGTATGACAGTCTCTCGATCCATCGATGTCTCTACAA
Source organism: Mesoplodon mirus (assembly GCF_964341445.2). Lineage (NCBI taxonomy): Eukaryota > Metazoa > Chordata > Mammalia > Artiodactyla > Ziphiidae > Mesoplodon > Mesoplodon mirus. The sequence continues at coordinate 2,475,265 of NW_028295781.1, forward strand.
ATGACCCAGTTTCATTCCTTTTTATGGCCGAGTAATATTCCATTTTATATATGTACCACATCTTTTTCCACTCATCTGTCTGTGGGCATTTAGGTTGCTTCCATTACCTGGCTATTGTAAATAGTGCTGCAACGAACATTGTGGTGAATGTGCCTTTTTGAAATACGGTTTTCTCTGGGTATATGCCCAGAAGTGGGATTGCTGGATCAGATGGTAATTCTATTTCTAATTTTTTTAAGGAAACTCCATACTGTTCTCCATAGGGACTGTATCAATTTACATTCCCACCAATAGTGGAAGAGGGCTCCTTTTGTCCACACCCTCCCCAGAATTGGTTGTTTGTAGATTTTCTGATGATGCCGATTCTAACAGGTGTGAGGTGATACCTCATTGTAGTTTTGATTTGCATTTCTCTAATAATTAGTGCTGTTGAGCAGCTTTTCATGTGCGTCTTGGCCATCTCTGTGTGTCCTTTGAAGAAACGTCTCTTTAGATCTTCTGCCCATTTTTTTGGGTTGATTGTTTTTTTAATATTAAGCTGCATGAGCTGTTTATATATATTGGAGATTAAACCTCTGTCCATTGATTCGTTTGCCACGATTTTCACCCATTCTGAGGGAGGCCTTTTTCCATTCCCGTTTTTTTTAACAAAAAAGGAAAGAAAGGAAAAGAAGCAGAACACTAATGTGCGTAAAATATGCCTTTTGAAACGGTCGTTTTGAAATATGGACGTCCTTTGAATTTTTTGGTTGATATGTGACCCCAGGATTTGTTTTCATGGCATGTGTCACTTACAGGCCTGCAATGATTTTGAATATCAACTGACCATTAGCGTTGGGATTAAAGCTGCTGTTGTGTGAAACGGCCACAAGGTGGCAGCAGTTCACCCTTACCAAATCTGGTTACTAGTGCAAGAGAGCCTCAGTGGAAGTGGTGTTCTAGATTGGAGTTTAGAATGGAATGTGCCAGGAGAAAGCCCCTCACGTTTGTCTCACTACTTCTTGTTCGTGTTTTTAATTTAATTTTTTATTTTTTATTACAGCAAGTTTGATTACAATGTTTGGCTTGTTGTAGGTGTGGAAGATGTGGTTCTTTTACACATATACACATGTCTGTTCTTCCTGGGATCCTTTTCCCATGTACGTTATGACAGAATGTTGAGTAGTCCTCTCTTGGTATTCTGTAGGTCTTTGGTGATTATATATGTCACCTGTGTTTGTATATGTCTGTTAACCCCGATATCGTAATTAAACGAATCCTCACACCTTTCCATTGGTGAACCATATGTTTGTTTAATGAATCTGTGATTGCCCTTCTCCGTGGAAATATCTGCCCTGGTATCCATTTTTAGGTAACACCTATAAGTGATATGATATGATATGTGTCTTTCACTTTCTGACTTACTACAAGTCACGTGATTACTTCTAGACTCATCTACGGTGCTGCAAATGGCATTGTGTCCTTTTTTCCCTTGGCTTCTCTTCTGCCTTAGCGGGGTCCATTTTCAACAATGTGATTCCCTGAGGGTTGTGGATTAGCTGACCTGGGCAGCCTTACCCTGCCGGCCCGCCCTCCCCAGGTGTGCCTCGTTGAGGTCAATATAAACAGCGCTCCAGGCAGCAATAGCCCCTGAAGCTGTGCCTGACTCCATATTATCTGCCCCGTCAGCAGTCTCGGGGCTGTGCTGGTGGGAGGGAGTGAGGGGCCACAGCTTTGTGGGTGGCCCGGTGTGAGTGGGGTTCTGCTGGCCATTCTGCAGCAGTTGCCAGGCTGCCGCCTGTAAAGAAGAGGTTGTGTCACCCATACCTTCCGCTGGAATTTCTCTCCGGAAAGGGGTGAGGATCGAAAAAAGCAGTGGGGGCCGGGACAGGAGGGGTATCTCAGGCAGGGCAATGGAAAGCTTTTGGAAGAGCGCCCGGGGCCAGGACCACGCTGTCTGTCCTGCAGGCACCAAGTTGGCCTGCGTGCTGTCGCTTGTGTGGCTCCACGGTCCTTCCTCTAGGCTTTCAAGCCCTTGTACATATTCAGGTGTTTTACCTGGAAAGGGTGGGAACAGTTCAGCAGCATCTGGCCTGGGGCTCAGCTCACGTTTACTCACAGATGCCTCGGCACGGTCCCCCAGCTTTGCAATGAGGACGCTCATTGCGTGGGTGGTGGGTTGCTGGCTGTATGGGAGACGATTCCCCACCTCTGACCTATTTCAGAATTGTTTACCACTGGAGCAAGTGCCCTGATAGGGTTTTCCTCTGTATAACTCGTGGGTTCAGGATTTTATTTTCTTTTATGTTTCAAGTTAGATTTTATTCCTCTTTTATGTATTTATAGATATAATCATGGAAATAATACATTCCTATAAATACATCAGTGTGACGGGAAGAACTTTTTTCTGTTTTATTTTTAAATTTTATTTTTTTAAATTTTGAAATTTTATTTTATTTATTTTTTTATACAGCACGTTATTATTAGTTATGTATTTTATGCATATACATGTATACAGGTCAGTCCCAAATTCCCAACTCATCCCACCACCACCACCCCATGGCTTCCCACACTTGGTGTCCATACGTTTGTTCTCTACCTCTGTGTCTCTATTTTTCCCAGCAAACCAGTTCATCGGTACTATTTTTAGGCTCCACATATATGCATTAATAGACAATATTTGTTTTCCTCTTTCTGACTTACTTCATTCTGTATGACAGTCTCTCGATCCATCGATGTCTCTACAAATGACCCAGTTTCATTCCTTTTTATGGCCGAGTCATATTCCATTTTATATATGTACCACATCTTTATCCATTCATCTGTCTGTGGGCATTTAGGTTGCTTCCATTACCTGGCTATTGTAAATAGTGCTGCAACGAACATTGTGGTGAATGTGCCTTTTTGAAATACGGTTTTCTCTGGGTATATGCCCAGAAGTGGTATTGCTGGATCAGATGGTAATTTTATTTCTAGTTTTTTTAAGGAAACTCCATACTGTTCTCCATAGTGACTGTATCAATTTACATTCCCACCAATAGTGGAAGAGGGCTCCTTTTGTCCACACCCTCCCCAGAATTTGTTGTTTGTAGATTTTCTGATGATGCCGATTCTAACAGGTGTGAGGTGAAACCTCATTGTAGTTTTGATTTGCATTTCTCTAATAATTAGTGCTGTTGAGCAGCTTTTCATGTGCGTCTTGGCCATCTCTGTGTCTCCTTTGAAGAAACGTCTCTTTAGATCTTCTGCCCATTTTTGTATTGGGTTGTTTGTTTTTTTAATATTAAGCTGCATGAGCTGTTTATATATATTGGAGATTAAACCTCTGTCCATTGATTCGTCTGCAATGATTTTCGCCCATTCTGAGGGATGCCTTTTTCCATTCCCGTTTTTTTTTAACAAAAAAGGAAAGAAAGGAAAAGAAGCAGAACACTAATGTGCCTAAAATATGCCTTTTGAAACGGTCGTTTTGACATATGGACGTCCTTTGAATTTTTTGGTCGATATGTGACCCCAGGATTTGTTTTCAGGCCAGGTGTCATTTACAGGCCTGCAATGATTTTGAATATCAACTGACCATTAGCGTTGGGATTAAAGCTGCTGTTGTGTGAAACGGCCACAAGGTGGCAGCAGTTCACCCTTACCAAATCTGGTTACTAGGGCAAGAGAGCCTCAGTGGAAGTGGTGTTCTAGATTGGAGTTTAGAATGGAATGTGCCAGGAGAAAGCCCCTCACGTTTGTCTCACTACTTCTTGTTCGTGTTTTTAATTTAATTTTTTATTTTTTATTACAGCAAGTTTGATTACAATGTTTGGCTTGTTGTAGGTGTGGAAGATGTGGTTCTTTTACACATATACAGATGTCTGTTCTTCCTGGGATCCCTTTCCCATGTATGTTATGACAGAATATTGAGTCGTCCTCTCTTGGTATTCTGTAGGTCTTTGGTGATTATATATGTCACCTGTGTTTGTATATGTCTGTTAACCCCGATATCGTAATGAAACCAATCCTCACACCTTTCCATTGGTGAACCATAAGTCTGTTTAATGAATCTGTGATTGCCCATCTCCGTAGAAATATCTGCCCTGGTATCCATTTTTAGGTAACACCTATAAGTGATATGATATGATATGTGTCTTCCACTTTCTGACTTACTACAAGTCACGTGATTACTTCTAGACTCATGTACGGTGCTGCAAATGGCATTGTGTCCTTTTTTCCCTTGGCTTCTCTTCTGCCTTAGCGGGGTCCATTTTCAACAATGTGATTCCCTGAGGGTTGTGGATTAGCTGACCTGGGCAGCCTTACCCTGCTGGCCCGCCCTCCCCAGGTGTGCCTCGTTGAGGTCAATATAAACAGCGCTCCAGGCAGCAATAGCCCCTGAAGCTGTGCCTGACTCCATATTCTCTGCCCCGTCAGCAGTCTCGGGGCTGTGCTGGTGGGAGGGAGTGAGGGGCCACAGCTTTGTGGGTGGCCCGGTGTGAGTGGGGTTCTGCTGGCCTTTCTGCAGGAGTTGCCAGGCTGCCGCCTCTAAAGAAGAGGTTGTGTCACCCATACCTTCCGCTGGAATTTCTCTCCGGACAGAGGTGAGGAAGGAAAAAAGCAGTGGGGGCCGGGATAGGAGGGGTATCTCAGGCAGGGCAATGGAACGCTTCTGGAAGAGCGCCCGGGGCAAGGACCACCCTGGCTGGCCTGCAGGCACCAAGTTGGCCTGCGTGCTGTCGCTGGTGTGGCTCCACGGTCCTTCCTCTAGGCTTTCAAGCCCTTGTACATATTCAGGTGTTTTACCTGGGAAGGGTGGGGACAGTTCAGCAGCAGCTGGCCTGGGGCTCAGCTCACGTTTACTCACAGATGCCTCGGCACTGTCCCCCAGCTTTGCAATGAGGACGCTCCTTGCGTGGGGTGTGGGTTGCTTGCTGTATGGGAGATGGTTCCCCACATCTGACCAATTTCAGAATTGTTTACCGCTGGAGCAAGTGCCGTGATAGGATTTGCCTCTGTATAACTCGTGGCTTCAATTTTTTTTTCTTTTATCGTTCAAGTTAGATTTTATTCCTCTTTTATGTATTTATAGATATAAGCATGGAAATAATTCATTCCTATAAATACATCTGTGTCACGGGAAGAAATTTTTTCTGTTTTATTTTTAAATTTTATTTTTTAAAATTTTGAAATTTAATTTTATTTATTTTTTTTAATACAGCACTTTATTATTAGTTATGTATTTTATGCATATACATGTATACAGGTCAATCCCAAACTCCCAACTCATCCCACCACCAACACCCCATGGCTTCCCACACTTGGTGTCCATACGTTTGTTCTCTACCTCTGTGTCTCTATTTCTTCCCTGCAAACGAGTTCATCTGTACAATTTTTAGGCTCCACATATATGCATTAATATACAATATTTGTTTTCCTCTTTCTGACTTAATTCATTCTGTATGACAGTCTCTCGATCCATCGATGTCTCTACAAATGACCCAGTTTCATTCCTTTTTATGGCCGAGTAATATTCCATTTTATATATGTACCACATCTTTATCCATTCATCTGTCTGTGGGCATTTAGGTTGCTTCCATTACCTGGCTATTGTAAATAGTGCTGCAACGAACATTGTGGTGAATGTGCCTTTTTTAAATACGGTTTTCTCTGGGTATATGCCCAGAAGTGGGATTGCTGGATCAGATGGTAATTCTATTTCTAATTTTTTTAAGGAAACTCCATACTGTTCTCCATAGTGACTGTATCAATTTATATTCCCACCAATAGTGGTAGAGGGCTCCTTTTGTCCACACCCTCCCCAGAATTGGTTGTTTGTAGATTATCTGATGATGCCGATTCTAACAGGTGTGAGGTGATACCTCATTGTCGTTTTGATTTGCATTTTTCTAATAATTAGTGCTGTTGATCAGCTTTTCATGTGTGTCTTGGCCATCTCTGTGTCTTCTTTGAAGAAACATCTCTTTAGATCTTCTGCCCATTTTTGTATTGGGTTGTTTGTTTTTTTTTAATATTAAGCTGCATGAGCTGTTTATATATATTGGAGATTAAACCTCTGTCCATTGATTCGTCTGCAACGATTTTCGCCCATTCTGAGGGATGCCGTTTTCCATTCCCGTGTTTTTTAACAAAAAAGGAAAGAAAGGAAAAGAAGCAGAACACTAATGTGCGTAAAATATGCCTTTTGAAACGGTCGTTTTGAAATATGGACGTCCTTTGAATTTTTTGGTCGATATGTGACCCCAGGATTTGTTTTCAGGGCAGGTGTCATTTACAGGCCTGAAATGATTTTGAATATCAACTGACCATTAGCGCTGGGATTAAAGCTGCTGTTGTGTGAAACGGCCACAAGGTGGCAGCAGTTCACCCTTACCAAATCTGGTTACTAGGGCAAGAGAGCCTCAGTGGAAGTGGTGTTCTAGATTGGAGTTTAGAATGAAATGTACCAGGAGAAAGCCCCTCACGTTTGTCTCACTACTTCTTGTTCGTGTTTTTAATTTAATTTTTTATTTTTTATTACAGCAAGTTTGATTACAATGTTTGGCTTGTTGTAGGTGTGGAAGATGTGGTTCTTTTACACATATACAGATGACTGTTCTTCCTGGGATCCTTTTCCCATGTACGTTATGACAGAATGTTGAGTAGTCCTCTCTTGGTATTCTGTAGGTCTTTGGTGATTATATATGTCACCTGTGTTTGTATATGTCTGTTAACCCCGATATCGTAATGAAACCAATCCTCACACCTATCCATTGTTGAACCATAAGTTTGTTTAATGAATCTGTGATTGCCCTTCTCCGTGGAAATATCTGCCCTGGTATCCATTTTTAAGTAACACCTATAAGTGATATGGTATGATATGTGTCTTTCACTTTCTGACTTACTACAAGTCACGTGATTACTTCTAGACTCATCTACGGTGCTGCAAATGGCATTGTGTCCTTTTTTTTCCTTGGCATCTCTTCTGCCTTAGCGGGGTCCATTTTCAACAATGTGATTTCCTGAGGGTTGTGGATTAGCTGACCTGGGCAGCCTTACCCTGCCGGCCCGCCCTCTCCAGCTGTGCCTCGTTGATGTAAATATAAACAGAGCTCCAGGCAGCAATAGCCCCTGAAGCTGTGCCTGACTCCATATTCTCTGCCCCGTGAGCAGCCTCGGGGCTGTGATGGTGTGAAGGAGTGAGGGGCCACAGCTTTGTGGGTGGCCCGGTGTGAGTGGGGTTCTGCTGGCCTTTCTGCAGGAGTTGCCAGGCTGCCACCTGTAAAGAAGAGGATGTGTCACCCATACCTTCCGCTGGAATTTCTCTCCAGACAGAGGTGAGGAAGGAAAAAAGCAGTGGGGGCCGGGACAGGAGGGGTATCTCAAGAAGGGCAATGGAATGCTTCTGGAAGAGCGCCAGGGTCCAGGACCACGCTGGCTGGCCTGCAGGCACCAAGTTGGCCTGCGTGCTGTCGCTGGTGTGGCTCCACAGTCCTTCCTCTAGGATTTCAAGCCCTTGTACATATTCAGGTGTTTTACCTGGAAAGGGTCGGGACAGTTCAGCAGCAGCTGGCCTCGGGCTCAACTCACGTTTACTCACAGATGCCTCGGCACGGTCCCCCAGCTTTGCAATGAGTACGCTCCTTGCATGGGGGGTGGGTTGCTGGCTGTATGGGAGATGGTTCCCCACATCTGACCAATTTCAGAATTGTTTACCGCTGGAGCAAGTGCCGTGATAGTGTTTTCCTCTGTATAACTCGTGGGTTCACTTTTTTTTTCTTTTATCGTTCAAGTTAGATTTTATTCCTCTTTTATGTATTTATAGATATAAGCATGGAAATAATTCATTCCTATAAATACATCTGTGTGACGGGAAGAATTTTTTCTGTTTTATTTTTAAATTTTATTTTTTAAAATTTTGAAATTTAATTTTATTTATTTTTTTATACATCACGTTATTATTAGTTATGTATTTTATGCATATACATGTATATAGTTCAATCCCAATCTCCCAACTCATCCCACCACCACCACCCCATTGCTTCCCACACTTGGTGTCCATACGTTTGTTCTCTACCTCTGTGTCTCTATTTCTTCCCTGCAAACCAGTTCATCTGTACCATTTTACAGGCTCCACTTATATGCATTAATATACAATATTTGTTTTCCTCTTTCTGACTTACTTCATTCTGTATAACAGTCTCTCCATCCATCGATGTCTCTACAAATGACTCAGTTTCATTCCTTTTTATGGCCGAGTAATATTCCATTTTATTTATGTACCACATCTTTATCCATTCATCTGTCTGTGGGCATTTAGGTAGCTTCCATTACCTGGCTAATGTAAATAGTGCTGCAACGAACATTGTGGTGAATGTGCCTTTTTGATTTACGGTTTTCTCTGGGTATATGCCCAGACGTAGGATTGCTGGATCAGATGGTAATTCTATTTCTAGTTTTTTTAAGGAAACTCCATACTGTTCTCCATAGTGACTGTATCAATTTACATTCCCACCAATAGTGGAAGGGGGCTCCTTTTGTCCACACCCTCCCCAGAATTTGTTGTTTGTAGATTTTCTGATGATGCCGATTCTAACAGGTGTGAGGTGATACCTCATTGTAGTTTTGATTTGCATTTCTCTAATAATTAGTGCTGTTGTGCAGCTTTTCATGTGCGTCTTGGCCATATCTGTGTCTTCTTTGAAGAAACGTCTCTTTAGATCTTCTACCCATTTTTGTATTGGGTTGTTTGTTTTTTAATATTAAGCTGCATGAGCTGTTTATATATATTGGAGATTAAACCTCTGTCCATTGATTCGTTTGCAACAATTTTCGCCCATTCTGAGGGATGCCTTTTTCCATTCCCGTGTTTTTTAACAAAAAAGGAAAGAAAGGAAAAGAAGCAGAACACTAATGTGCGTAAAATATGCCTTTTGAAACGGTCGTTTTGAAATATGGACGTCCTTTGAATTTTTTGGTCAATATGTGGCCCCAGGATTTGTTTTCAGGGCAGGTGTCATTTACAGGCCTGCAATGATTTTGAATATCAACTGACCATTAGCGCTGGGATTAAAGCTGCTGTTGTGTGAAACGGCCACAAGGTGGCAGCAGTTCACCCTTACCAAATCTGGTTACTAGGGCAAGAGAGCCTCAGTGGAAGTGGTGTTCTAGATTGGAGTTTAGAATGGAATGTGCCAGGAGAAAGCCCCTCACGTTTGTCTCACTACTTCTTGTTCGTGTTTTTAATTTAATTTTTTATTTTTTATTACAGCAAGTTTGATTACAATGTTTGGCTTGTTGTAGGTGTGGAAGATGTGGTTCTTTTACACATATACAGATGACTGTTCTTCCTGGGATCCTTTTCCCATGTACGTTATGACAGAATGTTGAGTAGTCCTCTCTTGGTATTCTGTAGGTCTTTGGTGATTATATATGTCACCTGTGTTTGTATATGTCTGTTAAACCCGATATCGTAATGAAACCAATCCTCACACCTTTCCATTGGTGAACCATAAGTTTGTTTAATGAATCTGTGATTGCCCTTCTCCGTGGAAATATCTGCCCTGGTATCCATTTTTAGGTAACACCTATAAGTGATATGATATGATATGTGTCTTTCACTTTCTGACTTACTACAAGTCACGTGATTACTTCTAGACTCATGTACGGTGCTGCAAATGGCATTGTGTCCTTTTTTCCCTTGGATTCTCTTCTGCCTTAGCGGGGTCCATTTTCAACAATGTGATTCCCTGAGGGTTGTGGATTAGCTGACCTGGGCAGCCTTACCCTGCCGGCCCGCCCTCCCCAGGTGTGCCTCCTTGAGGTCAATATAAACAGCGCTCCAGGCAGCAATAGCCCCTGAAGCTGTGCCTGACTCCATATTCTCTGCCCCGTCAGCAGTCTCGGGGCTGTGCTGGTTGGAGGGAGTGAGGGGCCACAGCTTTGTGGGTGGCCTGGTGTGAGTGGGGTTCTCCTGGCCTTTCTGCAGGAGTTGCCAGGCTGCCGCCTGTAAAGAAGAGGTTGTGTCACCCATACCTTCCGCTGGAATTTCTCTCCGGACAGAGGTGAGGAAGGAAAAAAGCAGTGGGGGCCGGGACAGGAGGGGTATCTCGAAAAGGGCAATGGAAAGCTTCTGGAAGAGCGCCCGGGGCCAGGACCACCCTGGCTGGACTGCAGGCACCAAGTTGGCCTGCATGCTGTCGCTGGTGTGGCTCCACGGTCCTTCCTCTAGGCTTTCAAGCCCTTGTACATATTCAGGTGTTTTACCTGGAAAGGGTGGGAACAGTTCAGCAGCAGCTGGCCTGGGGCTCAGCTCACGTTTACTCACAGATGCCTCGGCACGGCCCCCAGCTTTGCAAAGAGGACGCTCCTTGCGAGGGGGAGGGTTGATGGCTGTATGGGAGATGCTTCCCCACCACTGACCAATTTCAGAATTGTTTACCACTGGAGCAAGTGCCCTGATAGGGTTTTCCTCTGTATAACTCGTGGGTTCAGGTGTTTTTTTCTTTTATGGTTCAAGTTAGATTTTATTCCTCTTTTATGTATTTATAGATAGAAGCATGGAAATAATTCATTCCTATAAATACATCTGTGTGACGGGAAGAACTTTTTTCTGTTTTATTTTTAAATTTTATTTTTTAAAATTTAGAAATTTTATTTATGTTTTTATACAGCAGGTTATTATTAGTTATGTATTTTATGCATATACATGTATACAGGTCAATCCCAATCTCCCAACTCATCCCACCACCACCACCCCATGGCTTCCCACACTTGGTGTCCATACGTTTGTTCTCTACCTCTGTGTCTCTATTTGTTCCCTGCAAACCAGTTCATCTGTACCATTTTTAGGCTCCACATATATGCATTAATATACACTATATGTATTCCTCTTTCTGACTTACTTCATTCTGTATGACAGTCTCTCGATCCATCGATGTCTCTACAAATGACCCAGTTTCATTCCTTTTTATGGCTGAGTCATGTTCCATTTTATATATGTACCACATCTTTATCCATTCATCTGTCTGTGGGCATTTAGGTTGCTTCCATTACCTGGCTATTGTAAATAGTGCTGCAACGAACATTGTGGTGAATGTGCCTTTTTGAAATACCGTTTTCTCTGGGTATATGCCCAGAAGTGGGATTGCTGGATCAGATGGTAATTCTATTTCTAGTTTTTTAAGGAAACTCCATACTGTTCTCCATAGGGACTGTATCAATTTACATTCCCACCAATAGTGGAAGAGGGCTCCTTTTGTCCACACCCTCCCCAGAATTGGTTGTTTGTAGATTTTCTGATGATGCCGATTCTAACAGGTGTGAGGTGATACCTCATTGTAGTTTTGATTTGCATTTCTCTAATAATTAGTGCTGTTGAGCAGCTTTTCATGTGCGTCTTGGCCACCTCTGTGTCTCCTTTGAAGAAACGTCTCTTTAGATCTTCTGCCCATTTTTTTGGGGGATGTTTCTTTTTTTAATATTAAGCTGCATGACCTGTTTATATATATTGTAGATTGAACCTGTGTCCATTGATTCGTTTGCAACGATTTTCACCCATCCTGAGGGATGCCTTTTTCCATTCCATTTTTTTAACAAAAAAGGAAAGAAAGGAAAAGAAGCAGAACACTAATGTGCGTAAAATATGCCTTTTGAAACGGTCATTTTGAAATATGGACGTCCTTTGAATTTTTTGGTCGATATGTGACCCCAGGATTTGTTTTCAGGCCAGGTGTCATTTACAGGCCTGCAATGATTTTGAATGTCAACTGACCATTAGCGTTGGGATTAAAGCTGCTGTTGTGTGAAACGGCCACAAGGTGGCAGCAGTTCACCCTTACCAAATCTGGTTACTAGGGCAAGAGAGCCTCAGTGGAAGTGGTGTTCTAGATTGGAGTTTAGAATGGAATGTGCCAGGAGAAAGCCCCTCACGTTTGTCTCACTACTACTTGTTCGTGTTTTTAATTTAATTTTTTTATTTTTTATTACAGCAAGTTTGATTACAATGTTTGGCTTGCTGTAGGTGTGGAAGATGTGGTTCTTTTACACATATACAGATGTCTGTTCTTCCTGGGATCCTTTTCCCATGTACGTTATGACAGAATGTTGAGTAGTCCTCTCTTGTTATTCTGTAGGTCTTTGGTGATTATATATGTCACCTGTGTTTTTATATGTCTGTTAACCCCGATATCGTAATGAAACCAATCCTCACACCTTTCCATTGGTGAACCATAAGTTCGTTTAATGAATCTGTGATTGCCCTTCTCCGTGGAAATATCTGCCCTGGTATCCATTTTTAGGTAACACCTATAAGTGATATGATATGATATGTGTCTTTCACTTTCTGACTTACTACAAGTCACGTGATTACTTCTAGACTCATCTACGATGCTGCAAGTGGCATTGTGTCCTTTTTTCCCTTGGCTTCTCTTCTGCCTTAGCGGGGTCCATTTTCAACAATGTGATTCCCTGAGGGTTGTGGATTAGCTGACCTGGGCAGCCTTACCCTGCCGGCCCGCCCTCCCCAGGTGTGCCTCGTTGAGGTCAATATAAATAGCGCTCCAGGCAGCAATAGCCCCTGAAGCTGTGCCTGACTCCATATTCTCTGCCCGTCAGCAGTCTCGGGGCTGTGCTGGTGGGAGGGAGTGAGGGGCCACAGCTTTGTGGGTGGCCCGGTGTGAGTGGGGTTCTGCTGGCCTTTCTGCAGGAGTTGCCAGGCTGCCGCCTGTAAAGAAGAGGATGTGTCACCCATAACTTCCGCTGGAATTTCTCTCCAGACAGAGGTGAGGAAGGAAAAAAGCAGTGGGGTCCGGGAAGGAGGGGTTTTTCTGGCAGGGCAATGGAAAGCTTCTGGAAGAGCGCCCGGGTCCAGGACCACCCTAGCTGGCCTGCAGGCACCAAGATGGCTTGCGTGCTGTTGCTGGTGTGGCTCCACGGTCCTTCCTCTAGGCTTTCAAGCCCTTGTACATATTCAGTTGTTTTACCTGGAAAGGGTGGGAACAGTTCAGCAGCAGCTGGCCTGGGGCTCAGCTCACGTTTACTCACAGATGCCTCGGCACGGTCCCCCAGCTTTGCAATGAGGACGCTCCTTGCGTGGGGGGTGGGTTGCTGGCTGTATGGGAGATGATTCCCCACCACTGACCAATTTCAGAATTGTTTACTGCTGGAACAAGTGCCGTGATAGTGTTTTCCTCTGTATAACTCGTGGGTTCAGGTATTTTTTTCTTTTATGGTTCAAGTTAGATTTTATTCCTCTTTTATGTATTTATAGATAGAAGCATGGAAATAATTCATTCCTATAAATACATCTGTGTGACGGGAAGTACTTTTTTTTGTTTTATTTTTAAATTTTATTTTTTAAAATTTTGAAATTTTATTTTATTTATTTTTTTTATACAGCACGTTATTATTAGTTATGTATTTTATGCATATACATGTATACAGGTCAATCCCAATCTCCCAACTCATCCCACCACCACCACCCCATGGCTTTCCACACTTGGTTTCCATACGTTTGTTCTCTACCTCTGTGTCTCTATTTCTTCCCTGCAAACCAGTTCATCTGTACCATTTTTAGGCTCCACATATATGCATTAATATACAATATTTGTTTTCCTCTTTCTGACTTACTTCATTCTGTATGACAGTCTCTCGATCCATCGATGTCTCTACAAATGACCCAGTTTCATTCCTTTTTATGGCCGAGTAATATTCCATTTTATATATGTACCACATCTTTTTCCACTCATCTGTCTGTGGGCATTTAGGTTGCTTCCATTACCTGGCTATTGTAAATAGTGCTGCAACGAACATTGTGGTGAATGTGCCTTTTTGAAATACGGTTTTCTCTGGGTATATGCCCAGAAGTGGGATTGCTGGATCAGATGGTAATTCTATTTCTAATTTTTTTAAGGAAACTCCATACTGTTCTCCATAGGGACTGTATCAATTTACATTCCCACCAATAGTGGAAGAGGGCTCCTTTTGTCCACACCCTCCCCAGAATTGGTTGTTTGTAGATTTTCTGATGATGCCGATTCTAACAGGTGTGAGGTGATACCTCATTGTAGTTTTGATTTGCATTTCTCTAATAATTAGTGCTGTTGAGCAGCTTTTCATGTGCGTCTTGGCCATCTCTGTGTGTCCTTTGAAGAAACGTCTCTTTAGATCTTCTGCCCATTTTTTTGGGTTGATTGTTTTTTTAATATTAAGCTGCATGAGCTTTTTATATATATTGGAGATTAAACCTCTGTCCATTGATTCGTTTGCCACGATTTTCACCCATTCTGAGGGAGGCCTTTTTCCATTCCCGTTTTTTTTAACAAAAAAGGAAAGAAAGGAAAAGAAGCAGAACACTAATGTGCGTAAAATATGCCTTTTGAAACGGTCGTTTTGAAATATGGACGTCCTTTGAATTTTTTGGTCGATATGTGACCCCAGGATTTGTTTTCAGGGCATGTGTCACTTACAGGCCTGCAATGATTTTGAATATCAACTGACCATTAGCGTTGGGATTAAAGCTGCTGTTGTGTGAAACGGCCACAAGGTGGCAGCAGTTCACCCTTACCAAATCTGGTTACTAGTGCAAGAGAGCCTCAGTGGAAGTGGTGTTCTAGATTGGAGTTTAGAATGGAATGTGCCAGGAGAAAGCCCCTCACGTTTGTCTCACTACTTCTTGTTCGTGTTTTTAATTTAATTTTTTATTTTTTATTACAGCAAGTTTGATTACAATGTTTGGCTTGTTGTAGGTGTGGAAGATGTGGTTCTTTTACACATATACACATGTCTGTTCTTCCTGGGATCCTTTTCCCATGTACGTTATGACAGAATGTTGAGTAGTCCTCTCTTGGTATTCTGTAGGTCTTTGGTGATTATATATGTCACCTGTGTTTGTATATGTCTGTTAACCCCGATATCGTAATTAAACGAATCCTCACACCTTTCCATTGGTGAACCATATGTTTGTTTAATGAATCTGTGATTGCCCTTCTCCGTGGAAATATCTGCCCTGGTATCCATTTTTAGGTAACACCTATAAGTGATATGATATGATATGTGTCTTTCACTTTCTGACTTACTACAAGTCACGTGATTACTTCTAGACTCATCTACGGTGCTGCAAATGGCATTGTGTCCTTTTTTCCCTTGGCTTCTCTTCTGCCTTAGCGGGGTCCATTTTCAACAATGTGATTCCCTGAGGGTTGTGGATTAGCTGACCTGGGCAGCCTTACCCTGCCGGCCCGCCCTCCCCAGGTGTGCCTCGTTGAGGTCAATATAAACAGCGCTCCAGGCAGCAATAGCCCCTGAAGCTGTGCCTGACTCCATATTATCTGCCCCGTCAGCAGTCTCGGGGCTGTGCTGGTGGGAGGGAGTGAGGGGCCACAGCTTTGTGGGTGGCCCGGTGTGAGTGGGGTTCTGCTGGCCATTCTGCAGCAGTTGCCAGGCTGCCGCCTGTAAAGAAGAGGTTGTGTCAGCCATACCTTCCGCTGGAATTTCTCTCCGGAAAGGGGTGAGGATCGAAAAAAGCAGTGGGGGCCGGGACAGGAGGGGTATCTCAGGCAGGGCAATGGAAAGCTTTTGGAAGAGCGCCCGGGGCCAGGACCACGCTGTCTGTCCTGCAGGCACCAAGTTGGCCTGCGTGCTGTCGCTTGTGTGGCTCCACGGTCCTTCCTCTAGGCTTTCAAGCCCTTGTACATATTCAGGTGTTTTACCTGGAAAGGGTGGGAACAGTTCAGCAGCATCTGGCCTGGGGCTCAGCTCACGTTTACTCACAGATGCCTCGGCACGGTCCCCCAGCTTTGCAATGAGGACGCTCATTGCGTGGGTGGTGGGTTGCTGGCTGTATGGGAGACGATTCCCCACCTCTGACCTATTTCAGAATTGTTTACCACTGGAGCAAGTGCCCTGATAGGGTTTTCCTCTGTATAACTCGTGGGTTCAGGATTTTATTTTCTTTTATGTTTCAAGTTAGATTTTATTCCTCTTTTATGTATTTATAGATATAATCATGGAAATAATACATTCCTATAAATACATCAGTGTGACGGGAAGAACTTTTTTCTGTTTTATTTTTAAATTTTATTTTTTAAAATTTTGAAATTTTATTTTATTTATTTTTTTATACAGCACGTTATTATTAGTTATGTATTTTATGCATATACATGTATACAGGTCAGTCCCAAATTCCCAACTCATCCCACCACCACCACCCCATGGCTTCCCACACTTGGTGTCCATACGTTTGTTCTCTACCTCTGTGTCTCTATTTTTCCCAGCAAACCAGTTCATCTGTACTATTTTTAGGCTCCACATATATGCATTAATAGACAATATTTGTTTTCCTCTTTCTGACTTACTTCATTCTGTATGACAGTCTCTCGATCCATCGATGTCTCTACAAATGACCCAGTTTCATTCCTTTTTATGGCCGAGTCATATTCCATTTTATATATGTACCACATCTTTATCCATTCATCTGTCTGTGGGCATTTAGGTTGCTTCCATTACCTGGCTATTGTAAATAGTGCTGCAACGAACATTGTGGTGAATGTGCCTTTTTGAAATACGGTTTTCTCTGGGTATATGCCCAGAAGTGGTATTGCTGGATCAGATGGTAATTTTATTTCTAGTTTTTTTAAGGAAACTCCATACTGTTCTCCATAGTGACTGTATCAATTTACATTCCCACCAATAGTGGAAGAGGGCTCCTTTTGTCCACACCCTCCCCAGAATTTGTTGTTTGTAGATTTTCTGATGATGCCGATTCTAACAGGTGTGAGGTGAAACCTCATTGTAGTTTTGATTTGCATTTCTCTAATAATTAGTGCTGTTGAGCAGCTTTTCATGTGCGTCTTGGCCATCTCTGTGTCTCCTTTGAAGAAACGTCTCTTTAGATCTTCTGCCCATTTTTGTATTGGGTTGTTTGTTTTTTTAATATTAAGCTGCATGAGCTGTTTATATATATTGGAGATTAAACCTCTGTCCATTGATTCGTCTGCAATGATTTTCGCCCATTCTGAGGGATGCCTTTTTCCATTCCCGTTTTTTTTAACAAAAAAGGAAAGAAAGGAAAAGAAGCAGAACACTAATGTGCCTAAAATATGCCTTTTGAAACGGTCGTTTTGACATATGGACGTCCTTTGAATTTTTTGGTCGATATGTGACCCCAGGATTTGTTTTCAGGCCAGGTGTCATTTACAGGCCTGCAATGATTTTGAATATCAACTGACCATTAGCGTTGGGATTAAAGCTGCTGTTGTGTGAAACGGCCACAAGGTGGCAGCAGTTCACCCTTACCAAATCTGGTTACTAGGGCAAGAGAGCCTCAGTGGAAGTGGTGTTCTAGATTGGAGTTTAGAATGGAATGTGCCAGGAGAAAGCCCCTCACGTTTGTCTCACTACTTCTTGTTCGTGTTTTTAATTTAATTTTTTATTTTTTATTACAGCAAGTTTGATTACAATGTTTGGCTTGTTGTAGGTGTGGAAGATGTGGTTCTTTTACACATATACAGATGTCTGTTCTTCCTGGGATCCCTTTCCCATGTATGTTATGACAGAATATTGAGTCGTCCTCTCTTGGTATTCTGTAGGTCTTTGGTGATTATATATGTCACCTGTGTTTGTATATGTCTGTTAACCCCGATATCGTAATGAAACCAATCCTCACACCTTTCCATTGGTGAACCATAAGTCTGTTTAATGAATCTGTGATTGCCCATCTCCGTAGAAATATCTGCCCTGGTATCCATTTTTAGGTAACACCTATAAGTGATATGATATGATATGTGTCTTCCACTTTCTGACTTACTACAAGTCACGTGATTACTTCTAGACTCATCTACGGTGCTGCAAATGGCATTGTGTCCTTTTTTCCCTTGGCTTCTCTTCTGCCTTAGCGGGGTCCATTTTCAACAATGTGATTCCCTGAGGGTTGTGGATTAGCTGACCTGGGCAGCCTTACCCTGCTGGCCCGCCCTCCCCAGGTGTGCCTCGTTGAGGTCAATATAAACAGCGCTCCAAGCAGCAATAGCCCCTGAAGCTGTGCCTGACTCCATATTCTCTGCCCCGTCAGCAGTCTCGGGGCTGTGCTGGTGGGAGGGAGTGAGGGGCCACAGCTTTGTGGGTGGCCCGGTGTGAGTGGGGTTCTGCTGGCCTTTCTGCAGGAGTTGCCAGGCTGCCGCCTCTAAAGAAGAGGTTGTGTCACCCATACCTTCCGCTGGAATTTCTCTCCGGACAGAGGTGAGGAAGGGAAAAAGCAGTGGGGGCCGGGATAGGAGGGGTATCTCAGGCAGGGCAATGGAACGCTTCTGGAAGAGCGCCCGGGGCAAGGACCACCCTGGCTGGCCTGCAGGCACCAAGTTGGCCTGCGTGCTGTCGCTGGTGTGGCTCCACGGT
Source organism: Mesoplodon mirus (assembly GCF_964341445.2). Classification (NCBI taxonomy): domain Eukaryota; kingdom Metazoa; phylum Chordata; class Mammalia; order Artiodactyla; family Ziphiidae; genus Mesoplodon; species Mesoplodon mirus. The sequence goes on from NW_028295781.1 coordinate 2,493,619, forward strand.
CCTTCCTCTAGGCTTTCAAGCCCTTGTACATATTCAGGTGTTTTACCTGGGAAGGGTGGGGACAGTTCAGCAGCAGCTGGCCTGGGGCTCAGCTCACGTTTACTCACAGATGCCTCGGCACTGTCCCCCAGCTTTGCAATGAGGACGCTCCTTGCGTGGGGTGTGGGTTGCTTGCTGTATGGGAGATGGTTCCCCACATCTGACCAATTTCAGAATTGTTTACCGCTGGAGCAAGTGCCGTGATAGGATTTGCCTCTGTATAACTCGTGGCTTCAATTTTTTTTTCTTTTATCGTTCAAGTTAGATTTTATTCCTCTTTTATGTATTTATAGATATAAGCATGGAAATAATTCATTCCTATAAATACATCTGTGTCACGGGAAGAAATTTTTTCTGTTTTATTTTTAAATTTTATTTTTTAAAATTTTGAAATTTAATTTTATTTATTTTTTTTAATACAGCACTTTATTATTAGTTATGTATTTTATGCATATACATGTATACAGGTCAATCCCAAACTCCCAACTCATCCCACCACCAACACCCCATGGCTTCCCACACTTGGTGTCCATACGTTTGTTCTCTACCTCTGTGTCTCTATTTCTTCCCTGCAAACGAGTTCATCTGTACAATTTTTAGGCTCCACATATATGCATTAATATACAATATTTGTTTTCCTCTTTCTGACTTAATTCATTCTGTATGACAGTCTCTCGATCCATCGATGTCTCTACAAATGACCCAGTTTCATTCCTTTTTATGGCCGAGTAATATTCCATTTTATATATGTACCACATCTTTATCCATTCATCTGTCTGTGGGCATTTAGGTTGCTTCCATTACCTGGCTATTGTAAATAGTGCTGCAACGAACATTGTGGTGAATGTGCCTTTTTTAAATACGGTTTTCTCTGGGTATATGCCCAGAAGTGGGATTGCTGGATCAGATGGTAATTCTATTTCTAATTTTTTTAAGGAAACTCCATACTGTTCTCCATAGTGACTGTATCAATTTATATTCCCACCAATAGTGGTAGAGGGCTCCTTTTGTCCACACCCTCCCCAGAATTGGTTGTTTGTAGATTATCTGATGATGCCGATTCTAACAGGTGTGAGGTGATACCTCATTGTCGTTTTGATTTGCATTTTTCTAATAATTAGTGCTGTTGATCAGCTTTTCATGTGTGTCTTGGCCATCTCTGTGTCTTCTTTGAAGAAACATCTCTTTAGATCTTCTGCCCATTTTTGTATTGGGTTGTTTGTTTTTTTTTAATATTAAGCTGCATGAGCTGTTTATATATATTGGAGATTAAACCTCTGTCCATTGATTCGTCTGCAACGATTTTCGCCCATTCTGAGGGATGCCGTTTTCCATTCCCGTGTTTTTTAACAAAAAAGGAAAGAAAGGAAAAGAAGCAGAACACTAATGTGCGTAAAATATGCCTTTTGAAACGGTCGTTTTGAAATATGGACGTCCTTTGAATTTTTTGGTCGATATGTGACCCCAGGATTTGTTTTCAGGGCAGGTGTCATTTACAGGCCTGAAATGATTTTGAATATCAACTGACCATTAGCGCTGGGATTAAAGCTGCTGTTGTGTGAAACGGCCACAAGGTGGCAGCAGTTCACCCTTACCAAATCTGGTTACTAGGGCAAGAGAGCCTCAGTGGAAGTGGTGTTCTAGATTGGAGTTTAGAATGAAATGTACCAGGAGAAAGCCCCTCACGTTTGTCTCACTACTTCTTGTTCGTGTTTTTAATTTAATTTTTTATTTTTTATTACAGCAAGTTTGATTACAATGTTTGGCTTGTTGTAGGTGTGGAAGATGTGGTTCTTTTACACATATACAGATGACTGTTCTTCCTGGGATCCTTTTCCCATGTACGTTATGACAGAATGTTGAGTAGTCCTCTCTTGGTATTCTGTAGGTCTTTGGTGATTATATATGTCACCTGTGTTTGTATATGTCTGTTAACCCCGATATCGTAATGAAACCAATCCTCACACCTATCCATTGTTGAACCATAAGTTTGTTTAATGAATCTGTGATTGCCCTTCTCCGTGGAAATATCTGCCCTGGTATCCATTTTTAAGTAACACCTATAAGTGATATGGTATGATATGTGTCTTTCACTTTCTGACTTACTACAAGTCACGTGATTACTTCTAGACTCATCTACGGTGCTGCAAATGGCATTGTGTCCTTTTTTTTCCTTGGCATCTCTTCTGCCTTAGCGGGGTCCATTTTCAACAATGTGATTCCCTGAGGGTTGTGGATTAGCTGACCTGGGCAGCCTTACCCTGCCGGCCCGCCCTCTCCAGCTGTGCCTCGTTGATGTAAATATAAACAGAGCTCCAGGCAGCAATAGCCCCTGAAGCTGTGCCTGACTCCATATTCTCTGCCCCGTCAGCAGCCTCGGGGCTGTGATGGTGTGAAGGAGTGAGGGGCCACAGCTTTGTGGGTGGCCCGGTGTGAGTGGGGTTCTGCTGGCCTTTCTGCAGGAGTTGCCAGGCTGCCACCTGTAAAGAAGAGGATGTGTCACCCATACCTTCCGCTGGAATTTCTCTCCAGACAGAGGTGAGGAAGGAAAAAAGCAGTGGGGGCCGGGACAGGAGGGGTATCTCAAGAAGGGCAATGGAATGCTTCTGGAAGAGCGCCAGGGTCCAGGACCACGCTGGCTGGCCTGCAGGCACCAAGTTGGCCTGCGTGCTGTCGCTGGTGTGGCTCCACAGTCCTTCCTCTAGGATTTCAAGCCCTTGTACATATTCAGGTGTTTTACCTGGAAAGGGTCGGGACAGTTCAGCAGCAGCTGGCCTCGGGCTCAACTCACGTTTACTCACAGATGCCTCGGCACGGTCCCCCAGCTTTGCAATGAGTACGCTCCTTGCATGGGGGGTGGGTTGCTGGCTGTATGGGAGATGGTTCCCCACATCTGACCAATTTCAGAATTGTTTACCGCTGGAGCAAGTGCCGTGATAGTGTTTTCCTCTGTATAACTCGTGGGTTCACTTTTTTTTTCTTTTATCGTTCAAGTTAGATTTTATTCCTCTTTTATGTATTTATAGATATAAGCATGGAAATAATTCATTCCTATAAATACATCTGTGTGACGGGAAGAACTTTTTTCTGTTTTATTTTTAAATTTTATTTTTTAAAATTTTGAAATTTAATTTTATTTATTTTTTTATACAGCACGTTATTATTAGTTATGTATTTTATGCATATACATGTATATAGTTCAATCCCAATCTCCCAACTCATCCCACCACCACCACCCCATTGCTTCCCACACTTGGTGTCCATACGTTTGTTCTCTACCTCTGTGTCTCTATTTCTTCCCTGCAAACCAGTTCATCTGTACCATTTTACAGGCTCCACTTATATGCATTAATATACAATATTTGTTTTCCTCTTTCTGACTTACTTCATTCTGTATAACAGTCTCTCCATCCATCGATGTCTCTACAAATGACTCAGTTTCATTCCTTTATATGGCCGAGTAATATTCCATTTTATTTATGTACCACATCTTTATCCATTCATCTGTCTGTGGGCATTTAGGTAGCTTCCATTACCTGGCTAATGTAAATAGTGCTGCAACGAACATTGTGGTGAATGTGCCTTTTTGATATACGGTTTTCTCTGGGTATATGCCCAGACGTAGGATTGCTGGATCAGATGGTAATTCTATTTCTAGTTTTTTTAAGGAAACTCCATACTGTTCTCCATAGTGACTGTATCAATTTACATTCCCACCAATAGTGGAAGGGGGCTCCTTTTGTCCACACCCTCCCCAGAATTTGTTGTTTGTAGATTTTCTGATGATGCCGATTCTAACAGGTGTGAGGTGATACCTCATTGTAGTTTTGATTTGCATTTCTCTAATAATTAGTGCTGTTGTGCAGCTTTTCATGTGCGTCTTGGCCATATCTGTGTCTTCTTTGAAGAAACGTCTCTTTAGATCTTCTACCCATTTTTGTATTGGGTTGTTTGTTTTTTAATATTAAGCTGCATGAGCTGTTTATATATATTGGAGATTAAACCTCTGTCCATTGATTCGTTTGCAACAATTTTCGCCCATTCTGAGGGATGCCTTTTTCCATTCCCGTGTTTTTTAACAAAAAAGGAAAGAAAGGAAAAGAAGCAGAACACTAATGTGCGTAAAATATGCCTTTTGAAATGGTCGTTTTGAAATATGGACGTCCTTTGAATTTTTTGGTCAATATGTGGCCCCAGGATTTGTTTTCAGGGCAGGTGTCATTTACAGGCCTGCAATGATTTTGAATATCAACTGACCATTAGCGCTGGGATTAAAGCTGCTGTTGTGTGAAACGGCCACAAGGTGGCAGCAGTTCACCCTTACCAAATCTGGTTACTAGGGCAAGAGAGCCTCAGTGGAAGTGGTGTTCTAGATTGGAGTTTAGAATGGAATGTGCCAGGAGAAAGCCCCTCACGTTTGTCTCACTACTTCTTGTTCGTGTTTTTAATTTAATTTTTTATTTTTTATTACAGCAAGTTTGATTACAATGTTTGGCTTGTTGTAGGTGTGGAAGATGTGGTTCTTTTACACATATACAGATGACTGTTCTTCCTGGGATCCTTTTCCCATGTACGTTATGACAGAATGTTGAGTAGTCCTCTCTTGGTATTCTGTAGGTCTTTGGTGATTATATATGTCACCTGTGTTTGTATATGTCTGTTAACCCCGATATCGTAATGAAACCAATCCTCACACCTTTCCATTGGTGAACCATAAGTTTGTTTAATGAATCTGTGATTGCCCTTCTCCGTGGAAATATCTGCCCTGGTATCCATTTTTAGGTAACACCTATAAGTGATATGATATATGTGTCTTTCACTTTCTGACTTACTACAAGTCACGTGATTACTTCTAGACTCATGTACGGTGCTGCAAATGGCATTGTGTCCTTTTTTCCCTTGGATTCTCTTCTGCCTTAGCGGGGTCCATTTTCAACAATGTGATTCCCTGAGGGTTGTGGATTAGCTGACCTGGGCAGCCTTACCCTGCCGGCCCGCCCTCCCCAGGTGTGCCTCCTTGAGGTCAATATAAACAGCGCTCCAGGCAGCAATAGCCCCTGAAGCTGTGCCTGACTCCATATTCTCTGCCCCGTCAGCAGTCTCGGGGCTGTGCTGGTTGGAGGGAGTGAGGGGCCACAGCTTTGTGGGTGGCCTGGTGTGAGTGGGGTTCTCCTGGCCTTTCTGCAGGAGTTGCCAGGCTGCCGCCTGTAAAGAAGAGGTTGTGTCACCCATACCTTCCGCTGGAATTTCTCTCCGGACAGAGGTGAGGAAGGAAAAAAGCAGTGGGGGCCGGGACAGGAGGGGTATCTCGAAAAGGGCAATGGAAAGCTTCTGGAAGAGCGCCCGGGGCCAGGACCACCCTGGCTGGACTGCAGGCACCAAGTTGGCCTGCATGCTGTCGCTGGTGTGGCTCCACGGTCCTTCCTCTAGGCTTTCAAGCCCTTGTACATATTCAGGTGTTTTACCTGGAAAGGGTGGGAACAGTTCAGCAGCAGCTGGCCTGGGGCTCAGCTCACGTTTACTCACAGATGCCTCGGCACGGCCCCCAGCTTTGCAAAGAGGACGCTCCTTGCGAGGGGGAGGGTTGATGGCTGTATGGGAGATGCTTCCCCACCACTGACCAATTTCAGAATTGTTTACCACTGGAGCAAGTGCCCTGATAGGGTTTTCCTCTGTATAACTCGTGGGTTCAGGTGTTTTTTTCTTTTATGGTTCAAGTTAGATTTTATTCCTCTTTTATGTATTTATAGATAGAAGCATGGAAATAATTCATTCCTATAAATACATCTGTGTGACGGGAAGAACTTTTTTCTGTTTTATTTTTAAATTTTATTTTTTAAAATTTAGAAATTTTATTTATGTTTTTATACAGCAGGTTATTATTAGTTATGTATTTTATGCATATACATGTATACAGGTCAATCCCAATCTCCCAACTCATCCCACCACCACCACCCCATGGCTTCCCACACTTGGTGTCCATACGTTTGTTCTCTACCTCTGTGTCTCTATTTGTTCCCTGCAAACCAGTTCATCTGTACCATTTTTAGGCTCCACATATATGCATTAATATACACTATATGTATTCCTCTTTCTGACTTACTTCATTCTGTATGACAGTCTCTCGATCCATCGATGTCTCTACAAATGACCCAGTTTCATTCCTTTTTATGGCTGAGTCATGTTCCATTTTATATATGTACCACATCTTTATCCATTCATCTGTCTGTGGGCATTTAGGTTGCTTCCATTACCTGGCTATTGTAAATAGTGCTGCAACGAACATTGTGGTGAATGTGCCTTTTTGAAATACCGTTTTCTCTGGGTATATGCCCAGAAGTGGGATTGCTGGATCAGATGGTAATTCTATTTCTAGTTTTTTAAGGAAACTCCATACTGTTCTCCATAGGGACTGTATCAATTTACATTCCCACCAATAGTGGAAGAGGGCTCCTTTTGTCCACACCCTCCCCAGAATTGGTTGTTTGTAGATTTTCTGATGATGCCGATTCTAACAGGTGTGAGGTGATACCTCATTGTAGTTTTGATTTGCATTTCTCTAATAATTAGTGCTGTTGAGCAGCTTTTCATGTGCGTCTTGGCCACCTCTGTGTCTCCTTTGAAGAAACGTCTCTTTAGATCTTCTGCCCATTTTTTTGGGGGATGTTTCTTTTTTTAATATTAAGCTGCATGACCTGTTTATATATATTGTAGATTGAACCTGTGTCCATTGATTCGTTTGCAACGATTTTCACCCATCCTGAGGGATGCCTTTTTCCATTCCATTTTTTTTAACAAAAAAGGAAAGAAAGGAAAAGAAGCAGAACACTAATGTGCGTAAAATATGCCTTTTGAAACGGTCATTTTGAAATATGGACGTCCTTTGAATTTTTTGGTCGATATGTGACCCCAGGATTTGTTTTCAGGCCAGGTGTCATTTACAGGCCTGCAATGATTTTGAATGTCAACTGACCATTAGCGTTGGGATTAAAGCTGCTGTTGTGTGAAACGGCCACAAGGTGGCAGCAGTTCACCCTTACCAAATCTGGTTACTAGGGCAAGAGAGCCTCAGTGGAAGTGGTGTTCTAGATTGGAGTTTAGAATGGAATGTGCCAGGAGAAAGCCCCTCACGTTTGTCTCACTACTACTTGTTCGTGTTTTTAATTTAATTTTTTTATTTTTTATTACAGCAAGTTTGATTACAATGTTTGGCTTGCTGTAGGTGTGGAAGATGTGGTTCTTTTACACATATACAGATGTCTGTTCTTCCTGGGATCCTTTTCCCATGTACGTTATGACAGAATGTTGAGTAGTCCTCTCTTGTTATTCTGTAGGTCTTTGGTGATTATATATGTCACCTGTGTTTTTATATGTCTGTTAACCCCGATATCGTAATGAAACCAATCCTCACACCTTTCCATTGGTGAACCATAAGTTTGTTTAATGAATCTGTGATTGCCCTTCTCCGTGGAAATATCTGCCCTGGTATCCATTTTTAGGTAACACCTATAAGTGATATGATATGATATGTGTCTTTCACTTTCTGACTTACTACAAGTCACGTGATTACTTCTAGACTCATCTACGGTGCTGCAAGTGGCATTGTGTCCTTTTTTCCCTTGGCTTCTCTTCTGCCTTAGCGGGGTCCATTTTCAACAATGTGATTCACGGAGGGTTGTGGATTAGCTGACCTGGGCAGCCTTACCCTGCCGGCCGGCCCTCCCCAGGTGTGCCTCGTTGAGGTCAATATAAATAGCGCTCCAGGCAGCAATAGCCCCTGAAGCTGTGCCTGACTCCATATTCTCTGCCCGTCAGCAGTCTCGGGGCTGTGCTGGTGGGAGGGAGTGAGGGGCCACAGCTTTGTGGGTGGCCTGGTGTGAGTGGGGTTCTGCTGGCCTTACTGCAGGAGTTGCCAGGCTGCCGCCTGTAAAGAAGAGGATGTGTCACCCATACCTTCCGCTGGAATTTCTCTCCAGACAGAGGTGAGGAAGGAAAAAAGCAGTGGGGTCCGGGAAGGAGGGCTTTTTCTGGCAGGGCAATGGAAAGCTTCTGGAAGAGCGCCCAGGGCCAGGACCACCCTAGCTGGCCTGCAGGCACCAAGATGGCTTGTGTGCTGTCACTGGTGTGGCTCCACGGTCCTTCCTCTAGGCTTTCAAGCCCTTGTACATATTCAGGTGTTTTACCTGGGAAGGGTGGGAACAGTTCAGCAGCAGCTGGCCTGGGGCTCAGCTCACGTTTACTCACAGATGCCTCGGCACGGTCCCCCAGCTTTGCAATTAGGACGCTCCTTGCGTGGGGGTTGGGTTGCTGGCTGTATGGGAGATGGTTCCCCACCTCTGACCAATTTCAGAATTGTTTACCACTGGAGCAAGTGCCGTGATAGTGTTTTCCTCTGTATAACTCGTGGGTTCACTTTTTTTTTCTTTTATGTTTCAAGTTAGATGTTATTCCTCTTTTATGTATTTATAGATATAAGCATGGAAATAATTCATTCCTATAAATACATCTGTGTGACGGGAAGAACTTTTTTCTGTTTTATTTTTAAATTTTATTTTTTAAAATTTAGAAATTTTATTTATTTTTTTATACAGCACGTTATTATTAGTTATGTATTTTATGCATATACATGTATACAGGTCAATCCCAAACTCCCAACTCATCCCACCACCACCAACACATGGCTTCCCACACTTGGTGTCCATACGTTTGTTCTCTACCTCTGTGTCTCTATTTCTTCCCTGCAAACCAGTTCATCTGTACCATTTTTAGGCTCCACATATATGCATTAATATACAATATTTGTTTTCCTCTTTCTGACTTACTTCATTCTGTATGACAGTCTCTCGATCCATCGATGTCTCTACAAATGACCCAGTTTCATTCCTTTTTATGGCCGAGTAATATTCCATTTTATATATGTACCACATCTTTATCCATTCATCTGTCTGTGGGCATTTAGGTTGCTTCCATTACCTGGCTATTGTAAATAGTGCTGCAACGAACATTGTGGTGAATGTGCCTTTTTGAAATACGGTTTTCTCTGGGTATATGCCCAGACGTGGGATTGCTGGATCAGATGGTAATTCTATTTCTAGTTTTTTTAAGGAAACTCCATACTGTTCTCCATAGTGACTGTATCAATTTACATTCCCACCAATAGTGGAAGAGGGCTCCTTTTGTCCACACCCTTCCCAGAATTGGTTGTTTGTAGATTTTCTGATGATGCCGATTCTAACAGGTGTGAGGTGATACCTCATTGTAGTTTTGATTTGCATTTCTCTAATAATTAGTGCTGTTGAGCAGCTTTTCATGTGCGTCTTGGCCATTTCTGTGTCTCCTTTGAAGAAACGTCTCTTTAGATCTTCTGCCCATTTTTTTTGGGTTGATTGTTTTTTTAATATTAAGCTGCATGAGCTATTTATTTATATTGGAGATTAAACCTATGTCCATTGATTCGTCTGCAACGATTTTCGCCCATTCTGAGGGATGCCTTTTTCCATTCCCGTGTTTTTTAACAAAAAAGGAAAGAAAGGAAAAGAAGCAGAACACTAATGTGCGTAAAATATGACTTTTGAAACGGTCGTTTTGAAATATGGACGTCCTTTGAATTTTTTGGTCGATATGTGACCCCAGGATTTGTTTTCAGGGCAGGTGTCATTTACAGGCCTGCAATGATTTTGAATATCAACTGACCATTAGCGTTGGGATTAAAGCTGCTGTTGTGTGAAACGGCCACAAGGTGGCAGCAGTTCACCCTTACCAAATCTGGTTACTAGGGCAAGAGAGCCTCAGTGGAAGTGGTGTTCTAGATTGGAGTTTAGAATGGAATGTGCCAGGAGAAAGCCCCTCACGTTTGTCTCACTACTTCTTGTTCGTGTTTTTAATTTAATTTTTTATTTTTTATTACAGCAAGTTTGATTACAATGTTTGGCTTGTTGTAGGTGTGGAAGATGTGGTTCTTTTACACATATACGGATGACTGTTCTTCTTGGGATCCTTTTCCCATGTACGTTATGACAGAATGTTGAGTAGTCCTCTCTTGGTATTCTGTAGGTCTTTGGTGATTATATATGTCACCTGTGTTTGTATATGTCTGTTAACCCCGATATCGTAATGAAACCAATCCTCACACCTCTCCATTGGTGAACCAAAAGTTTCTTTAATGAATCTGTGATTGCCCATCTCCGTAGAAATATCTGCCCTGGTATCCATTTTTAGGTAACACCTATAAGTGATATGATGTGATATGTGTCTTCCACTTTCTGACTTACTACAAGTCACGTGATTACTTCTAGACTCATCTACGGTGCTGCAAATGGCATTGTGTCCTTTTTTCCCTTGGCTTCTCTTCTGCCTTAGCGGGGTCCATTTTCAACAATGTGATTCCCTGAGGGTTGTGGATTAGCTGACCTGGGCAGCCTTACCCTGCCGGCCCGCCCTCCCCAGGTGTGCCTCTTTGAGGTCAATATAAACAGAGCTCCAGGCAGCAATAGCCCCTGAAGCTGTGCCTGACTCCATATTCTCTGCCCCGTCAGCAGTCTCGGGGCTGTGCAGGTGGGAGGGAGTGAGGGGCCACAGCTTTGTGGGTGGCCCGGTGTGAGTGGGGTTCTGCTGGCCTTTCTGCAGGAGTTGCCAGGCTGCCGCCTGTAAAGAAGAGGATGTGTCACCCATACCTTCCGCTGGAATTTCTCTCCGGACAGAGGTGAGGAAGGAAAAAAGCAGTGGGGGCCGGGACAGGAAGGGTATCTCAGGCAGGGCAATGGAAAGCTTCTGGAAGAGCGCCAGGGTCCAGGATCCCGCTGGCTGGCCTGCAGGCACCAAGTTGGCCTGCGTGCTGTCGCTGGTGTGGCTCCACGGTCCTTCCTCTAAGCTTTCAAGCCCTTGTACATATTCAGGTGTTTTACCTGGAAAGGGTGGGAACAGTTCAGCAGCATCTGGCCTGGGGCTCAGCTCACGTTTACTCACAGATGCCTCGGCACGGTCCCCCAGCTTTGCAATGAGGACGCTCCTTGCGTGGGGGGTGAGTGGCTGGCTGTATGGGAGATGGTTCCGCACCTCTGACCAATTTCAGAATTGTTTACCGCAGGAGCAAGTGCCGTGATAGGGTTTTCCTCTGTATAACTCGTGGGTTCAATTTTTTTTCCTTTTATGGTTCAAGTTAGATTTTATTCCTCTTTTATGTATTTATAAATATAAGCATGGAAATAATTCATTCCTATAAATACATCTGTGTGACGGGAAGAAATTTTTCTGTTTTATTTTTAAATTTTATTTTTTTAAATTTTGAAATTTAATTTTATTTATGTTTTTATACAGCAGGTTATTATTAGTTATGTATTTTATGCATATACATGTATACAGGTCAATCCCAATCTCCCAACTCATCCCACCACCACCACCCCATGGCTTCCCACACTTGGTGTCCATACGTTTGTTCTCTACCTCTGTGTCTCTATTTCTTCCCTGCAAACCAGTTCATCTGTACCATTTTTAGGCTCCACATATATGTAATAATATACACTATATGTTTTCCTCTTTCTGACTTACTTCATTCTGTATGACAGTCTCTCGATCCATCGATGTCTCTACAAATGACCCAGTTTCATTCCTTTTTATGGCTGAGTCATGTTCCATTTTATATATGTACCACATCTTTATCCATTCATCTGTCTGTGGGCATTTAGGTTGCTTCCATTACCTGGCTATTGTAAATAGTGCTGCAACGAACATTGTGGTGAATGTGCCTTTTTGAAATACCGTTTTCTCTGGGTATATGCCCAGAAGTGGGATTGCTGGATCAGATGGTAATTCTATTTCTAGTTTTTTAAGGAAACTCCATACTGTTCTCCATAGGGACTGTATCAATTTACATTCCCACCAATAGTGGAAGAGGGCTCCTTTTGTCCACACCCTCCCCAGAATTGGTTGTTTGTAGATTTTCTGATGATGCCGATTCTAACAGGTGTGAGGTGATACCTCATTGTAGTTTTGATTTGCATTTCTCTAATAATTAGTGCTGTTGAGCAGCTTTTCATGTGCGTCTTGGCCACCTCTGTGTCTCCTTTGAAGAAACGTCTCTTTAGATCTTCTGCCCATTTTTTTGGGGGATGTTTCTTTTTTTAATATTAAGCTGCATGACCTGTTTATATATATTGTAGATTGAACCTGTGTCCATTGATTCGTTTGCAACGATTTTCACCCATCCTGAGGGATGCCTTTTTCCATTCCATTTTTTTTTAACAAAAAAGGAAAGAAAGGAAAAGAAGCAGAACACTAATGTGCGTAAAATATGCCTTTTGAAACGGTCATTTTGAAATATGGACGTCCTTTGAATTTTTTGGTCGATATGTGACCCCAGGATTTGTTTTCAGGCCAGGTGTCATTTACAGGCCTGCAATGATTTTGAATGTCAACTGACCATTAGCGTTGGGATTAAAGCTGCTGTTGTGTGAAACGGCCACAAGGTGGCAGCAGTTCACACTTACCAAATCTGGTTACTAGGGCAAGAGAGCCTCAGTGGAAGTGGTGTTCTAGATTGGAGTTTAGAATGGAATGTGCCAGGAGAAAGCCCCTCACGTTTGTCTCACTACTACTTGTTCGTGTTTTTAATTTATTTTTTTTATTTTTTATTACAGCAAGTTTGATTACAATGTTTGGCTTGCTGTAGGTGTGGAAGATGTGGTTCTTTTACACATATACAGATGTCTGTTCTTCCTGGGATCCTTTTCCCATGTACGTTATGACAGAATGTTGAGTAGTCCTCTCTTGGTATTCTGTAGGTCTTTGGTGATTATATATGTCACCTGTGTTTTTATATGTCTGTTAACCCTGATATCGTAATGAAACCAATCCTCACACCTTTCCATTGGTGAACCATAAGTTTGTTTAATGAATCTGTGATTGCCCTTCTCCGTGGAAATATCTGCCCTGGTATCCATTTTTAGGTAACACCTATAAGTGATATGATATGATATGTGTCTTTCACTTTCTGACTTACTACAAGTCACGTGATTACTTCTAGACTCATCTACGGTGCTGCAAGTGGCATTGTGTCCTTTTTTCCCTTGGCTTCTCTTCTGCCTTAGTGGGGTCCATTTTCAACAATGTGATTCCCTGAGGGTTGTGGATTAGCTGACCTGGGCAGCCTTACCCTGCCGGCCCGCCCTCCCCAGGTGTGCCTCGTTGAGGTCAATATAAATAGCGCTCCAGGCAGCAATAGCCCCTGAAGCTGTGCCTGACTCCATATTCTCTGCCCGTCAGCAGTCTCGGGGCTGTGCTGGTGGGAGGGAGTGAGGGGCCACAGCTTTGTGGGTGGCCCGGTGTGAGTGGGGTTCTGCTGGCCTTTCTGCAGGAGTTGCCAGGCTGCCGCCTGTAAAGAAGAGGATGTGTCACCCATACCTTCCGCTGGAATTTCTCTCCAGACAGAGGTGAGGAAGGAAAAAAGCAGTGGGGTCCGGGAAGGAGGGTTTTTTCTGGCAGGGCAATGGAAAGCTTCTGGAAGAGCGCCCAGGGCCAGGACCACCCTAGCTGGCCTGCAGGCACCAAGATGGCTTGCGTGCTGTCACTGGTGTGGCTCCACGGTCCTTCCTCTAGGCTTTCAAGCCCTTGTACATATTCAGTTGTTTACCTGGAAAGGGTGGGAACAGTTCAGCAGCAGCTGGCCTGGGGCTCAGCTCACGTTTACTCACAGATGCCTCGGCACGGTCCCCCAGCTTTGCAATGAGGACGCTCCTTGCGTGGGGGGTGGGTTGCTGGCTGTATGGGAGATGATTCCCCACCACTGACCAATTTCAGAATTGTTTACCACTGGAGCAAGTGCCGTGATAGGGTTTTCCTCTGTATAACTCGTGGGTTCAGGTATTTTTTTCTTTTATGGTTCAAGTTAGATTTTATTCCTCTTTTATGTATTTATAGATAGAAGCATGGAAATAATTCATTCCTATAAATACATCTGTGTGACGGGAAGTACTTTTTTTTGTTTTATTTTTAAATTTTATTTTTTAAAATTTTGAAATTTTATTTTATTTATTTTTTTTATACAGCACGTTATTATTAGTTATGTATTTTATGCATATACATGTATACAGGTCAATCCCAATCTCCCAACTCATCCCACCACCACCACTCCATGGCTTTCCACACTTGGTTTCCATACGTTTGTTCTCTACCTCTGTGTCTCTATTTCTTCCCTGCAAACCAGTTCATCTGTACCATTTTTAGGCTCCACATATATGCATTAATATACAATATTTGTTTTCCTCTTTCTGACTTACTTCATTCTGTATGACAGTCTCTCGATCCATCGATGTCTCTACAAATGACCCAGTTTCATTCCTTTTTATGGCCGAGTAATATTCCATTTTATATATGTACCACATCTTTTTCCACTCATCTGTCTGTGGGCATTTAGGTTGCTTCCATTACCTGGCTATTGTAAATAGTGCTGCAACGAACATTGTGGTGAATGTGCCTTTTTGAAATACGGTTTTCTCTGGGTATATGCCCAGAAGTGGGATTGCTGGATCAGATGGTAATTCTATTTCTAATTTTTTTAAGGAAACTCCATACTGTTCTCCATAGGGACTGTATCAATTTACATTCCCACCAATAGTGGAAGAGGGCTCCTTTTGTCCACACCCTCCCCAGAATTGGTTGTTTGTAGATTTTCTGATGATGCCGATTCTAACAGGTGTGAGGTGATACCTCATTGTAGTTTTGATTTGCATTTCTCTAATAATTAGTGCTGTTGAGCAGCTTTTCATGTGCGTCTTGGCCATCTCTGTGTGTCCTTTGAAGAAACGTCTCTTTAGATCTTCTGCCCATTTTTTTGGGTTGATTGTTTTTTTAATATTAAGCTGCATGAGCTTTTTATATATATTGGAGATTAAACCTCTGTCCATTGATTCGTTTGCCACGATTTTCACCCATTCTGAGGGAGGCCTTTTTCCATTCCCGTTTTTTTTAACAAAAAAGGAAAGAAAGGAAAAGAAGCAGAACACTAATGTGCGTAAAATATGCCTTTTGAAACGGTCGTTTTGAAATATGGACGTCCTCTGAATTTTTTGGTCGATATGTGACCCCAGGATTTGTTTTCAGGGCATGTGTCACTTACAGGCCTGCAATGATTTTGAATATCAACTGACCATTAGCGTTGGGATTAAAGCTGCTGTTGTGTGAAACGGCCACAAGGTGGCAGCAGTTCACCCTTACCAAATCTGGTTACTAGTGCAAGAGAGCCTCAGTGGAAGTGGTGTTCTAGATTGGAGTTTAGAATGGAATGTGCCAGGAGAAAGCCCCTCACGTTTGTCTCACTACTTCTTGTTCGTGTTTTTAATTTAATTTTTTATTTTTTATTACAGCAAGTTTGATTACAATGTTTGGCTTGTTGTAGGTGTGGAAGATGTGGTTCTTTTACACATATACACATGTCTGTTCTTCCTGGGATCCTTTTCCCATGTACGTTATGACAGAATGTTGAGTAGTCCTCTCTTGGTATTCTGTAGGTCTTTGGTGATTATATATGTCACCTGTGTTTGTATATGTCTGTTAACCCCGATATCGTAATTAAACGAATCCTCACACCTTTCCATTGGTGAACCATATGTTTGTTTAATGAATCTGTGATTGCCCTTCTCCGTGGAAATATCTGCCCTGGTATCCATTTTTAGGTAACACCTATAAGTGATATGATATGATATGTGTCTTTCACTTTCTGACTTACTACAAGTCACGTGATTACTTCTAGACTCATCTACGGTGCTGCAAATGGCATTGTGTCCTTTTTTCCCTTGGCTTCTCTTCTGCCTTAGCGGGGTCCATTTTCAACAATGTGATTCCCTGAGGGTTGTGGATTAGCTGACCTGGGCAGCCTTACCCTGCCGGCCCGCCCTCCCCAGGTGTGCCTCGTTGAGGTCAATATAAACAGCGCTCCAGGCAGCAATAGCCCCTGAAGCTGTGCCTGACTCCATATTATCTGCCCCGTCAGCAGTCTCGGGGCTGTGCTGGTGGGAGGGAGTGAGGGGCCACAGCTTTGTGGGTGGCCCGGTGTGAGTGGGGTTCTGCTGGCCATTCTGCAGCAGTTGCCAGGCTGCCGCCTGTAAAGAAGAGGTTGTGTCACCCATACCTTCCGCTGGAATTTCTCTCCGGAAAGGGGTGAGGATCGAAAAAAGCAGTGGGGGCCGGGACAGGAGGGGTATCTCAGGCAGGGCAATGGAAAGCTTTTGGAAGAGCGCCCGGGTCCAGGACCACGCTGTCTGTCCTGCAGGCACCAAGTTGGCCTGCGTGCTGTCGCTTGTGTGGCTCCACGGTCCTTCCTCTAGGCTTTCAAGCCCTTGTACATATTCAGGTGTTTTACCTGGAAAGGGTGGGAACAGTTCAGCAGCATCTGGCCTGGGGCTCAGCTCACGTTTACTCACAGATGCCTCGGCACGGTCCCCCAGCTTTGCAATGAGGACGCTCATTGCGTGGGTGGTGGGTTGCTGGCTGTATGGGAGACGATTCCCCACCTCTGACCTATTTCAGAATTGTTTACCACTGGAGCAAGTGCCCTGATAGGGTTTTCCTCTGTATAACTCGTGGGTTCAGGATTTTATTTTCTTTTATGTTTCAAGTTAGATTTTATTCCTCTTTTATGTATTTATAGATATAATCATGGAAATAATACATTCCTATAAATACATCAGTGTGACGGGAAGAACTTTTTTCTGTTTTATTTTTAATTTTTTTTTTTTAAATTTTGAAATTTTATTTTATTTATTTTTTTATACAGCACGTTATTATTAGTTATGTATTTTATGCATATACATGTATACAGGTCAGTCCCAAACTCCCAACTCATCCCACCACCACCACCCCATGGCTTCCCACACTTGGTGT
Source organism: Mesoplodon mirus (assembly GCF_964341445.2). Taxonomy (NCBI): domain Eukaryota; kingdom Metazoa; phylum Chordata; class Mammalia; order Artiodactyla; family Ziphiidae; genus Mesoplodon; species Mesoplodon mirus. The sequence goes on from NW_028295781.1 coordinate 2,510,533, forward strand.
CCATACGTTTGTTCTCTACCTCTGTGTCTCTATTTTTCCCAGCAAACCAGTTCATCTGTACTATTTTTAGGCTCCACATATATGCATTAATAGACAATATTTGTTTTCCTCTTTCTGACTTACTTCATTCTGTATGACAGTCTCTCGATCCATCGATGTCTCTACAAATGACCCAGTTTCATTCCTTTTTATGGCCGAGTCATATTCCATTTTATATATGTACCACATCTTTATCCATTCATCTGTCTGTGGGCATTTAGGTTGCTTCCATTACCTGGCTATTGTAAATAGTGCTGCAACGAACATTGTGGTGAATGTGCCTTTTTGAAATACGGTTTTCTCTGGGTATATGCCCAGAAGTGGTATTGCTGGATTAGATGGTAATTTTATTTCTAGTTTTTTTAAGGAAACTCCATACTGTTCTCCATAGTGACTGTATCAATTTACATTCCCACCAATAGTGGAAGAGGGCTCCTTTTGTCCACACCCTCCCCAGAATTTGTTGTTTGTAGATTTTCTGATGATGCCGATTCTAACAGGTGTGAGGTGAAACCTCATTGTAGTTTTGATTTGCATTTCTCTAATAATTAGTGCTGTTGAGCAGCTTTTCATGTGCGTCTTGGCCATCTCTGTGTCTCCTTTGAAGAAACGTCTCTTTAGATCTTCTGCCCATTTTTGTATTGGGTTGTTTGTTTTTTTAATATTAAGCTGCATGAGCTGTTTATATATATTGGAGATTAAACCTCTGTCCATTGATTCGTCTGCAATGATTTTCGCCCATTCTGAGGGATGCCTTTTTCCATTCCCGTTTTTTTTAACAAAAAAGGAAAGAAAGGAAAAGAAGCAGAACACTAATGTGCCTAAAATATGCCTTTTGAAACGGTCGTTTTGACATATGGACGTCCTTTGAATTTTTTGGTCGATATGTGACCCCAGGATTTGTTTTCAGGCCAGGTGTCATTTACAGGCCTGCAATGATTTTGAATATCAACTGACCATTAGCGTTGGGATTAAAGCTGCTGTTGTGTGAAACGGCCACAAGGTGGCAGCAGTTCACCCTTACCAAATCTGGTTACTAGGGCAAGAGAGCCTCAGTGGAAGTGGTGTTCTAGATTGGAGTTTAGAATGGAATGTGCCAGGAGAAAGCCCATCACGTTTGTCTCACTACTTCTTGTTCGTGTTTTTAATTTAATTTTTTATTTTTTATTACAGCAAGTTTGATTACAATGTTTGGCTTGTTGTAGGTGTGGAAGATGTGGTTCTTTTACACATATACAGATGTCTGTTCTTCCTGGGATCCCTTTCCCATGTATGTTATGACAGAATATTGAGTCGTCCTCTCTTGGTATTCTGTAGGTCTTTGGTGATTATATATGTCACCTGTGTTTGTATATGTCTGTTAACCCCGATATCGTAATGAAACCAATCCTCACACCTTTCCATTGGTGAACCATAAGTCTGTTTAATGAATCTGTGATTGCCCATCTCCGTAGAAATATCTGCCCTGGTATCCATTTTTAGGTAACACCTATAAGTGATATGATATGATATGTGTCTTCCACTTTCTGACTTACTACAAGTCACGTGATTACTTCTAGACTCATCTACGGTGCTGCAAATGGCATTGTGTCCTTTTTTCCCTTGGCTTCTCTTCTGCCTTAGCGGGGTCCATTTTCAACAATGTGATTCCCTGAGGGTTGTGGATTAGCTGACCTGGGCAGCCTTACCCTGCTGGCCCGCCCTCCCCAGGTGTGCCTCGTTGAGGTCAATATAAACAGCGCTCCAGGCAGCAATAGCCCCTGAAGCTGTGCCTGACTCCATATTCTCTGCCCCGTCAGCAGTCTCGGGGCTGTGCTGGTGGGAGGGAGTGAGGGGCCACAGCTTTGTGGGTGGCCCGGTGTGAGTGGGGTTCTGCTGGCCTTTCTGCAGGAGTTGCCAGGCTGCCGCCTCTAAAGAAGAGGTTGTGTCACCCATACCTTCCGCTGGAATTTCTCTCCGGACAGAGGTGAGGAAGGAAAAAAGCAGTGGGGGCCGGGATAGGAGGGGTATCTCAGGCAGGGCAATGGAACGCTTCTGGAAGAGCGCCCGGGGCCAGGACCACCCTGGCTGGCCTGCAGGCACCAAGTTGGCCTGCGTGCTGTCGCTGGTGTGGCTCCACGGTCCTTCCTCTAGGCTTTCAAGCCCTTGTACATATTCAGGTGTTTTACCTGGGAAGGGTGGGGACAGTTCAGCAGCAGATGGCCTGGGGCTCAGCTCACGTTTACTCACAGATGCCTCGGCACTGTCCCCCACCTTTGCAATGAGGACGCTCCTTGCGTGGGGTGTGGGTTGCTTGCTGTATGGGAGATGGTTCCCCACATCTGACCAATTTCAGAATTGTTTACCGCTGGAGCAAGTGCCGTGATAGGATTTGCCTCTGTATAACTCGTGGCTTCAATTTTTTTTTCTTTTATCGTTCAAGTTAGATTTTATTCCTCTTTTATGTATTTATAGATATAAGCATGGAAATAATTCATTCCTATAAATACATCTGTGTGACGGGAAGAACTTTTTTCTGTTTTATTTTTAAATTTTATTTTTTAAAATTTTGAAATTTAATTTTATTTATTTTTTTATACATCACGTTATTATTAGTTATGTATTTTATGCATATACATGTATATAGTTCAATCCCAATCTCCCAACTCATCCCACCACCACCACCCCATTGCTTCCCACACTTGGTGTCCATACGTTTGTTCTCTACCTCTGTGTCTCTATTTCTTCCCTGCAAACCAGTTCATCTGTACCATTTTACAGGCTCCACTTTTATGCATTAATATACAATATTTGTTTTCCTCTTTCTGACTTACTTCATTCTGTATAACAGTCTCTCCATCCATCGATGTCTCTACAAATGACTCAGTTTCATTCCTTTTTATGGCCGACTAATATTCCATTTTATTTATGTACCACATCTTTATCCATTCATCTGTCTGTGGGCATTTAGGTTGCTTCCATTACCTGGCTAATGTAAATAGTGCTGCAACGAACATTGTGGTGAATGTGCCTTTTTGATTTACGGTTTTCTCTGGGTATATGCCCAGACGTAGGATTGCTGGATCAGATGGTAATTCTATTTCTAGTTTTTTTAAGGAAACTCCATACTGTTCTCCATAGTGACTGTATCAATTTACATTCCCACCAATAGTGGAAGGGGGCTCCTTTTGTCCACACCCTCCCCAGAATTTGTTGTTTGTAGATTTTCTGATGATGCCGATTCTAACAGGTGTGAGGTGATACCTCATTGTAGTTTTGATTTGCATTTCTCTAATAATTAGTGCTGTTGTGCAGCTTTTCATGTGCGTCTTGGCCATATCTGTGTCTTCTTTGAAGAAACGTCTCTTTAGATCTTCTACCCATTTTTGTATTGGGTTGTTTGTTTTTTAATATTAAGCTGCATGAGCTGTTTATATATATTGGAGATTAAACCTCTGTCCATTGATTCGTTTGCAACAATTTTCGCCCATTCTGAGGGATGCCTTTTTCCATTCCCGTGTTTTTTAACAAAAAAGGAAAGAAAGGAAAAGAAGCAGAACACTAATGTGCGTAAAATATGCCTTTTGAAACGGTCGTTTTGAAATATGGACGTCCTTTGAATTTTTTGGTCAATATGTGGCCCCAGGATTTGTTTTCAGGGCAGGTGTCATTTACAGGCCTGCAATGATTTTGAATATCAACTGACCATTAGCGCTGGGATTAAAGCTGCTGTTGTGTGAAACGGCCACAAGGTGGCAGCAGTTCACCCTTACCAAATCTGGTTACTAGGGCAAGAGAGCCTCAGTGGAAGTGGTGTTCTAGATTGGAGTTTAGAATGGAATGTGCCAGGAGAAAGCCCCTCACGTTTGTCTCACTACTTCTTGTTCGTGTTTTTAATTTAATTTTTTATTTTTTATTACAGCAAGTTTGATTACAATGTTTGGCTTGTTGTAGGTGTGGAAGATGTGGTTCTTTTACACATATACAGATGACTGTTCTTCCTGGGATCCTTTTCCCATGTACGTTATGACAGAATGTTGAGTAGTCCTCTCTTGGTATTCTGTAGGTCTTTGGTGATTATATATGTCACCTGTGTTTGTATATGTCTGTTAACCCCGATATCGTAATGAAACCAATCCTCACACCTTTCCATTGGTGAACCATAAGTTTGTTTAATGAATCTGTGATTGCCCTTCTCCGTGGAAATATCTGCCCTGGTATCCATTTTTAGGTAACACCTATAAGTGATATGATATGATATGTGTCTTTCACTTTCTGACTTACTACAAGTCACGTGATTACTTCTAGACTCATGTACGGTGCTGCAAATGGCATTGTGTCCTTTTTTCCCTTGGATTCTCTTCTGCCTTAGCGGGGTCCATTTTCAACAATGTGATTCCCTGAGGGTTGTGGATTAGCTGACCTGGGCAGCCTTACCCTGCCGGCCCGCCCTCCCCAGGTGTGCCTCCTTGAGGTCAATATAAACAGCGCTCCAGGCAGCAATAGCCCCTGAAGCTGTGCCTGACTCCATATTCTCTGCCCCGTCAGCAGTCTCGGGGCTGTGCTGGTTGGAGGGAGTGAGGGGCCACAGCTTTGTGGGTGGCCTGGTGTGAGTGGGGTTCTCCTGGCCTTTCTGCAGGAGTTGCCAGGCTGCCGCCTGTAAAGAAGAGGTTGTGTCACCCATACCTTCCGCTGGAATTTCTCTCCGGACAGAGGTGAGGAAGGAAAAAAGCAGTGGGGGCCGGGACAGGAGGGGTATCTCGAAAAGGGCAATGGAAAGCTTCTGGAAGAGCGCCCGGGGCCAGGACCACCCTGGCTGGACTGCAGGCACCAAGTTGGCCTGCATGCTGTCGCTGGTGTGGCTCCACGGTCCTTCCTCTAGGCTTTCAAGCCCTTGTACATATTCAGGTGTTTTACCTGGAAAGGGTGGGAACAGTTCAGCAGCAGCTGGCCTGGGGCTCAGCTCACGTTTACTCACAGATGCCTCGGCACGGCCCCAAGCTTTGCAAAGAGGACGCTCCTTGCGAGGGGGAGGGTTGATGGCTGTATGGGAGATGCTTCCCCACCACTGATCAATTTCAGAATTGTTTACCACTGGAGCAAGTGCCCTGATAGGGTTTTCCTCTGTATAACTCGTGGGTTCAGGTGTTTTTTTCTTTTATGGTTCAAGTTAGATTTTATTCCTCTTTTATGTATTTATAGATAGAAGCATGGAAATAATTCATTCCTATAAATACATCTGTGTGACGGGAAGAACTTTTTTCTGTTTTATTTTTAAATTTTATTTTTTAAAATTTAGAAATTTTATTTATGTTTTTATACAGCAGGTTATTATTAGTTATGTATTTTATGCATATACATGTATACAGGTCAATCCCAATCTCCCAACTCATCCCACCACCACCACCCCATGGCTTCCCACACTTGGTGTCCATACGTTTGTTCTCTACCTCTGTGTCTCTATTTGTTCCCTGCAAACCAGTTCATCTGTACCATTTTTAGGCTCCACATATATGCATTAATATACACTATATGTATTCCTCTTTCTGACTTACTTCATTCTGTATGACAGTCTCTCGATCCATCGATGTCTCTACAAATGACCCAGTTTCATTCCTTTTTATGGCTGAGTCATGTTCCATTTTATATATGTACCACATCTTTATCCATTCATCTGTCTGTGGGCATTTAGGTTGCTTCCATTACCTGGCTATTGTAAATAGTGCTGCAACGAACATTGTGGTGAATGTGCCTTTTTGAAATACCGTTTTCTCTGGGTATATGCCCAGAAGTGGGATTGCTGGATCAGATGGTAATTCTATTTCTAGTTTTTTAAGGAAACTCCATACTGTTCTCCATAGGGACTGTATCAATTTACATTCCCACCAATAGTGGAAGAGGGCTCCTTTTGTCCACACCCTCCCCAGAATTGGTTGTTTGTAGATTTTCTGATGATGCCGATTCTAACAGGTGTGAGGGGATACCTCATTGTAGTTTTGATTTGCATTTCTCTAATAATTAGTGCTGTTGAGCAGCTTTTCATGTGCGTCTTGGCCACCTCTGTGTCTCCTTTGAAGAAACGTCTCTTTAGATCTTCTGCCCATTTTTTTGGGGGATGTTTCTTTTTTTAATATTAAGCTGCATGACCTGTTTATATATATTGTAGATTGAACCTGTGTCCATTGATTCGTTTGCAACGATTTTCACCCATCCTGAGGGATGCCTTTTTCCATTCCATTTTTTTTAACAAAAAAGGAAAGAAAGGAAAAGAAGCAGAACACTAATGTGCGTAAAATATGCCTTTTGAAACGGTCATTTTGAAATATGGACGTCCTTTGAATTTTTTGGTCGATATGTGACCCCAGGATTTGTTTTCAGGCCAGGTGTCATTTACAGGCCTGCAATGATTTTGAATGTCAACTGACCATTAGCGTTGGGATTAAAGCTGCTGTTGTGTGAAACGGCCACAAGGTGGCAGCAGTTCACCCTTACCAAATCTGGTTACTAGGGCAAGAGAGCCTCAGTGGAAGTGGTGTTCTAGATTGGAGTTTAGAATGGAATGTGCCAGGAGAAAGCCCCTCACGTTTGTCTCACTACTACTTGTTCGTGTTTTTAATTTAATTTTTTTATTTTTTATTACAGCAAGTTTGATTACAATGTTTGGCTTGCTGTAGGTGTGGAAGATGTGGTTCTTTTACACATATACAGATGTCTGTTCTTCCTGGGATCCTTTTCCCATGTACGTTATGACAGAATGTTGAGTAGTCCTCTCTTGGTATTCTGTAGGTCTTTGGTGATTATATATGTCACCTGTGTTTTTATATGTCTGTTAACCCCGATATCGTAATGAAACCAATCCTCACACATTTCCATTGGTGAACCATAAGTTTGTTTAATGAATCTGTGATTGCCCTTCTCCGTGGAAATATCTGCCCTGGTATCCATTTTTAGGTAACACCTATAAGTGATATGATATGATATGTGTCTTTCACTTTCTGACTTACTACAAGTCACGTGATTACTTCTAGACTCATGTACGGTGCTGCAAGTGGCATTGTGTCCTTTTTTCCCTTGGCTTCTCTTCTGCCTTAGCGGGGTCCATTTTCAACAATGTGATTCCCTGAGGGTTGTGGATTAGCTGACCTGGGCAGCCTTACCCTGCCGGCCCGCCCTCCCCAGGTGTGCCTCGTTGAGGTCAATATAAATAGTGCTCCAGGCAGCAATAGCCCCTGAAGCTGTGCCTGACTCCATATTCTCTGCCCGTCAGCAGTCTCGGGGCTGTGCTGGTGGGAGGGAGTGAGGGGCCACAGCTTTGTGGGTGGCCCGGTGTGAGTGGGGTTCTGCTGGCCTTTCTGCAGGAGTTGCCAGGCTGCCGCCTGTAAAGAAGAGGATGTGTCACCCATAACTTCCGCTGGAATTTCTCTCCAGACAGAGGTGAGGAAGGAAAAAAGCAGTGGGGTCCGGGAAGGAGGGGTTTTTCTGGCAGGGCAATGGAAAGCTTCTGGAATAGCGCCCGGGGCCAGGACCACCCTAGCTGGCCTGCAGGCACCAAGATGGCTTGCGTGCTGTTGCTGGTGTGGCTCCACGGTCCTTCCTCTAGGCTTTCAAGCCCTTGTACATATTCAGTTGTTTTACCTGGAAAGGGTGGGAACAGTTCAGCAGCAGCTGGCCTGGGGCTCAGCTCACGTTTACTCACAGATGCCTCGGCACGGTCCCCCAGCTTTGCAATGAGGACGCTCCTTGCGTGGGGGGTGGGTTGCTGGCTGTATGGGAGATGATTCCCCACCACTGACCAATTTCAGAATTGTTTACTGCTGGAACAAGTGCCGTGATAGGGTTTTCCTCTGTATAACTCGTGGGTTCAGGTATTTTTTTCTTTTATGGTTCAAGTTAGATTTTATTCCTCTTTTATATATTTATAGATAGAAGCATGGAAATAATTCATTCCTATAAATACATCTGTGTGACGGGAAGTACTTTTTTTTGTTTTATTTTTAAATTTTATTTTTTAAAATTTTGAAATTTTATTTTATTTATTTTTTTTATACAGCACGTTATTATTAGTTATGTATTTTATGCATATACATGTATACAGGTCAATCCCAATCTCCCAACTCATCCCACCACCACCACCCCATGGCTTTCCACACTTGGTGTCCATACGTTTGTTCTCTACCTCTGTGTCTCTATTTCTTCCCTGCAAACCAGTTCATCTGTACCATTTTTAGGCTCCACATATATGCATTAATATACAATATTTGTTTTCCTCTTTCTGACTTACTTCATTCTGTATGACAGTCTCTCGATCCATCGATGTCTCTACAAATGACCCAGTTTCATTCCTTTTTATGGCCGAGTAATATTCCATTTTATATATGTACCACATCTTTTTCCACTCATCTGTCTGTGGGCATTTAGGTTGCTTCCATTACCTGGCTATTGTAAATAGTGCTGCAACGAACATTGTGGTGAATGTGCCTTTTTGAAATACGGTTTTCTCTGGGTATATGCCCAGAAGTGGGATTGCTGGATCAGAGGGTAATTCTATTTCTAATTTTTTTAAGGAAACTCCATACTGTTCTCCATAGGGACTGTATCAATTTACATTCCCACCAATAGTGGAAGAGGGCTCCTTTTGTCCACACCCTCCCCAGAATTGGTTGTTTGTAGATTTTCTGATGATGTCGATTCTAACAGGTGTGAGGTGATACCTCATTGTAGTTTTGATTTGCATTTCTCTAATAATTAGTGCTGTTGAGCAGCTTTTCATGTGCGTCTTGGCCATCTCTGTGTGTCCTTTGAAGAAACGTCTCTTTAGATCTTCTGCCCATTTTTTTGGGTTGATTGTTTTTTTAATATTAAGCTGCATGAGCTTTTTATATATATTGGAGATTAAACCTCTGTCCATTGATTCGTTTGCCACGATTTTCACCCATTCTGAGGGAGGAGTTTTTCCATTCCCGTTTTTTTTAACAAAAAAGGAAAGAAAGGAAAAGAAGCAGAACACTAATGTGCGTAAAATATGCCTTTTGAAACGGTCGTTTTGAAATATGGACGTCCTTTGAATTTTTTGGTCGATATGTGACCCCAGGATTTGTTTTCAGGGCATGTGTCATTTACAGGCCTGCAATGATTTTGAATATCAACTGACCATTAGCGTTGGGATTAAAGCTGCTGTTGTGTGAAACGGCCACAAGGTGGCAGCAGTACACCCTTACCAAATCTGGTTACTAGTGCAAGAGAGCCTCAGTGGAAGTGGTGTTCTAGATTGGAGTTTAGAATGGAATGTGCCAGGAGAAAGCCCCTCACGTTTGTCTCACTACTACTTGTTCGTGTTTTTAATTTAATTTTTTTATTTTTTATTACAGCAAGTTTGATTACAATGTTTGGCTTGTTGTAGGTGTGGAAGATGTGGTTCTTTTACACATATACAGATGACTGTTCTTCTTGGGATCCTTTTCCCATGTACGTTATGACAGAATGTTGAGTAGTCCTCTCTTGGTATTCTGTAGGTCTTTGGTGATTATATATGTCACCTGTGTTTGTATATGTCTGTTAACCCCGATATCGTAATGAAACCAATCCTCACACCTTTCCATTGGTGAACCATAAGTTTGTTTAATGAATCTGTGATTGCCCTTCTCCGTGGAAATATCTGCCCTGGTATCCATTTTTAGGTAACACCTATAAGTGATATGATATGATATGTGTCTTTCACTTTCTGACTTACTACAAGTCACGTGATTACTTCTAGACTCATGTACGGTGCTGCAAATGGCATTGTGTCCTTTTTTCCCTTGGATTCTCTTCTGCCTTAGCGGGGTCCATTTTCAACAATGTGATTCCCTGAGGGTTGTGGATTAGCTGACCTGGGCAGCCTTACCCTGCCGGCCCGCCCTCCCCAGGTGTGCCTCCTTGAGGTCAATATAAACAGCGCTCCAGGCAGCAATAGCCCCTGAAGCTGTGCCTGACTCCATATTCTCTGCCCCGTCAGCAGTCTCGGGGCTGTGCTGGTTGGAGGGAGTGAGGGGCCACAGCTTTGTGGGTGGCCTGGTGTGAGTGGGGTTCTCCTGGCCTTTCTGCAGGAGTTGCCAGGCTGCCGCCTGTAAAGAAGAGGTTGTGTCACCCATACCTTCCGCTGGAATTTCTCTCCGGACAGAGGTGAGGAAGGAAAAAAGCAGTGGGGGCCGGGACAGGAGGGGTATCTCGAAAAGGGCAATGGAAAGCTTCTGGAAGAGCGCCCGGGGCCAGGACCACCCTGGCTGGACTGCAGGCACCAAGTTGGCCTGCATGCTGTCGCTGGTGTGGCTCCACGGTCCTTCCTCTAGGCTTTCAAGCCCTTGTACATATTCAGGTGTTTTACCTGGAAAGGTTGGGAACAGTTCAGCAGCAGCTGGCCTGGGGCTCAGCTCACGTTTACTCACAGATGCCTCGGCACGGCCCCCAGCTTTGCAAAGAGGACGCTCCTTGCGAGGGGGAGGGTTGATGGCTGTATGGGAGATGCTTCCCCACCACTGATCAATTTCAGAATTGTTTACCACTGGAGCAAGTGCCCTGATAGGGTTTTCCTCTGTATAACTCGTGGGTTCAGGTGTTTTTTTCTTTTATGGTTCAAGTTAGATTTTATTCCTCTTTTATGTATTTATAGATAGAAGCATGGAAATAATTCATTCCTATAAATACATCTGTGTGACGGGAAGAACTTTTTTCTGTTTTATTTTTAAATTTTATTTTTTAAAATTTAGAAATTTTATTTATGTTTTTATACAGCAGGTTATTATTAGTTATGTATTTTATGCATATACATGTATACAGGTCAATCCCAATCTCCCAACTCATCCCACCACCACCACCCCATGGCTTCCCACACTTGGTGTCCATACGTTTGTTCTCTACCTCTGTGTCTCTATTTGTTCCCTGCAAACCAGTTCATCTGTACCATTTTTAGGCTCCACATATATGCATTAATATACACTATATGTATTCCTCTTTCTGACTTACTTCATTCTGTATGACAGTCTCTCGATCCATCGATGTCTCTACAAATGACCCAGTTTCATTCCTTTTTATGGCTGAGTCATGTTCCATTTTATATATGTACCACATCTTTATCCATTCATCTGTCTGTGGGCATTTAGGTTGCTTCCATTACCTGGCTATTGTAAATAGTGCTGCAACGAACATTGTGGTGAATGTGCCTTTTTGAAATACCGTTTTCTCTGGGTATATGCCCAGAAGTGGGATTGCTGGATCAGATGGTAATTCTATTTCTAGTTTTTTAAGGAAACTCCATACTGTTCTCCATAGGGACTGTATCAATTTACATTCCCACCAATAGTGGAAGAGGGCTCCTTTTGTCCACACCCTCCCCAGAATTGGTTGTTTGTAGATTTTCTGATGATGCCGATTCTAACAGGTGTGAGGTGATACCTCATTGTAGTTTTGATTTGCATTTCTCTAATAATTAGTGCTGTTGAGCAGCTTTTCATGTGCGTCTTGGCCACCTCTGTGTCTCCTTTGAAGAAACGTCTCTTTAGATCTTCTGCCCATTTTTTTGGGGGATGTTTCTTTTTTTAATATTAAGCTGCATGACCTGTTTATATATATTGTAGATTGAACCTGTGTCCATTGATTCGTTTGCAACGATTTTCACCCATCCTGAGGGATGCCTTTTTCCATTCCATTTTTTTTAACAAAAAAGGAAAGAAAGGAAAAGAAGCAGAACACTAATGTGCGTAAAATATGCCTTTTGAAACGGTCATTTTGAAATATGGACGTCCTTTGAATTTTTTGGTCGATATGTGACCCCAGGATTTGTTTTCAGGCCAGGTGTCATTTACAGGCCTGCAATGATTTTGAATGTCAACTGACCATTAGCGTTGGGATTAAAGCTGCTGTTGTGTGAAACGGCCACAAGGTGGCAGCAGTTCACCCTTACCAAATCTGGTTACTAGGGCAAGAGAGCCTCAGTGGAAGTGGTGTTCTAGATTGGAGTTTAGAATGGAATGTGCCAGGAGAAAGCCCCTCACGTTTGTCTCACTACTACTTGTTCGTGTTTTTAATTTAATTTTTTTATTTTTTATTACAGCAAGTTTGATTACAATGTTTGGCTTGCTGTAGGTGTGGAAGATGTGGTTCTTTTACACATATACAGATGTCTGTTCTTCCTGGGATCCTTTTCCCATGTACGTTATGACAGAATGTTGAGTAGTCCTCTCTTGGTATTCTGTAGGTCTTTGGTGATTATATATGTCACCTGTGTTTTTATATGTCTGTTAACCCCGATATCGTAATGAAACCAATCCTCACACATTTCCATTGGTGAACCATAAGTTTGTTTAATGAATCTGTGATTGCCCTTCTCCGTGGAAATATCTGCCCTGGTATCCATTTTTAGGTAACACCTATAAGTGATATGATATGATATGTGTCTTTCACTTTCTGACTTACTACAAGTCACGTGATTACTTCTAGACTCATGTACGGTGCTGCAAGTGGCATTGTGTCCTTTTTTCCCTTGGCTTCTCTTCTGCCTTAGCGGGGTCCATTTTCAACAATGTGATTCCCTGAGGGTTGTGGATTAGCTGACCTGGGCAGCCTTACCCTGCCGGCCCGCCCTCCCCAGGTGTGCCTCGTTGAGGTCAATATAAATAGTGCTCCAGGCAGCAATAGCCCCTGAAGCTGTGCCTGACTCCATATTCTCTGCCCGTCAGCAGTCTCGGGGCTGTGCTGGTGGGAGGGAGTGAGGGGCCACAGCTTTGTGGGTGGCCCGGTGTGAGTGGGGTTCTGCTGGCCTTTCTGCAGGAGTTGCCAGGCTGCCGCCTGTAAAGAAGAGGATGTGTCACCCATAACTTCCGCTGGAATTTCTCTCCAGACAGAGGTGAGGAAGGAAAAAAGCAGTGGGGTCCGGGAAGGAGGGATTTTTCTGGCAGGGCAATGGAAAGCTTCTGGAATAGCGCCCGGGGCCAGGACCACCCTAGCTGGCCTGCAGGCACCAAGATGGCTTGCGTGCTGTTGCTGGTGTGGCTCCACGGTCCTTCCTCTAGGCTTTCAAGCCCTTGTACATATTCAGTTGTTTTACCTGGAAAGGGTGGGAACAGTTCAGCAGCAGCTGGCCTGGGGCTCAGCTCACGTTTACTCACAGATGCCTCGGCACGGTCCCCCAGCTTTGCAATGAGGACGCTCCTTGCGTGGGGGGTGGGTTGCTGGCTGTATGGGAGATGATTCCCCACCACTGACCAATTTCAGAATTGTTTACTGCTGGAACAAGTGCCGTGATAGGGTTTTCCTCTGTATAACTCGTGGGTTCAGGTATTTTTTTCTTTTATGGTTCAAGTTAGATTTTATTCCTCTTTTATATATTTATAGATAGAAGCATGGAAATAATTCATTCCTATAAATACATCTGTGTGACGGGAAGTACTTTTTTTTGTTTTATTTTTAAATTTTATTTTTTAAAATTTTGAAATTTTATTTTATTTATTTTTTTTTATACAGCACGTTATTATTAGTTATGTATTTTATGCATATACATGTATACAGGTCAATCCCAATCTCCCAACTCATCCCACCACCACCACCCCATGGCTTTCCACACTTGGTGTCCATACGTTTGTTCTCTACCTCTGTGTCTCTATTTCTTCCCTGCAAACCAGTTCATCTGTACCATTTTTAGGCTCCACATATATGCATTAATATACAATATTTGTTTTCCTCTTTCTGACTTACTTCATTCTGTATGACAGTCTCTCGATCCATCGATGTCTCTACAAATGACCCAGTTTCATTCCTTTTTATGGCCGAGTAATATTCCATTTTATATATGTACCACATCTTTTTCCACTCATCTGTCTGTGGGCATTTAGGTTGCTTCCATTACCTGGCTATTGTAAATAGTGCTGCAACGAACATTGTGGTGAATGTGCCTTTTTGAAATACGGTTTTCTCTGGGTATATGCCCAGAAGTGGGATTGCTGGATCAGAGGGTAATTCTATTTCTAATTTTTTTAAGGAAACTCCATACTGTTCTCCATAGGGACTGTATCAATTTACATTCCCACCAATAGTGGAAGAGGGCTCCTTTTGTCCACACCCTCCCCAGAATTGGTTGTTTGTAGATTTTCTGATGATGTCGATTCTAACAGGTGTGAGGTGATACCTCATTGTAGTTTTGATTTGCATTTCTCTAATAATTAGTGCTGTTGAGCAGCTTTTCATGTGCGTCTTGGCCATCTCTGTGTGTCCTTTGAAGAAACGTCTCTTTAGATCTTCTGCCCATTTTTTTGGGTTGATTGTTTTTTTAATATTAAGCTGCATGAGCTTTTTATATATATTGGAGATTAAACCTCTGTCCATTGATTCGTTTGCCACGATTTTCACCCATTCTGAGGGAGGAGTTTTTCCATTCCCGTTTTTTTTAACAAAAAAGGAAAGAAAGGAAAAGAAGCAGAACACTAATGTGCGTAAAATATGCCTTTTGAAACGGTCGTTTTGAAATATGGACGTCCTTTGAATTTTTTGGTCGATATGTGACCCCAGGATTTGTTTTCAGGGCATGTGTCATTTACAGGCCTGCAATGATTTTGAATATCAACTGACCATTAGCGTTGGGATTAAAGCTGCTGTTGTGTGAAACGGCCACAAGGTGGCAGCAGTTCACCCTTACCAAATCTGGTTACTAGTGCAAGAGAGCCTCAGTGGAAGTGGTGTTCTAGATTGGAGTTTAGAATGGAATGTGCCAGGAGAAAGCCCCTCACGTTTGTCTCACTACTTCTTGTTCGTGTTTTTAATTTAATTTTTTATTTTTTATTACTGCAAGTTTGATTACAATGTTTGGCTTGTTGTAGGTGTGGAAGATGTGGTTCTTTTACACATATACACATGTCTGTTCTTCCTGGGATCCTTTTCCCATGTACGTTATGACAGAATGTTGAGTAGTCCTCTCTTGGTATTCTGTAGGTCTTTGGTGATTATATATGTCACCTGTGTTTGTATATGTCTGTTAACCCCGATATCGTAATTAAACGAATCCTCACACCTTTCCATTGGTGAACCATAAGTTTGTTTAATGAATCTGTGATTGCCCTTCTCCGTGGAAATATCTGCCCTGGTATCCATTTTTAGGTAACACCTATAAATGATATGATATGATATGTGTCTTTCACTTTCTGACTTACTACAAGTCACGTGATTACTTCTAGACTCATCTACGGTGCTGCAAATGGCATTGTGTCCTTTTTTTCCCTTGGCTTCTCTTCTGCCTTAGCGGGGTCCATTTTCAACAATGTGATTCCCTGAGGGTTGTGGATTAGCTGACCTGGGCAGCCTTACCCTGCCGGCCCGCCCTCCCCAGGTGTGCCTCGTTGAGGTCAATATAAACAGCGCTCCAGGCAGCAATAGCCCCTGAAGCTGTGCCTGACTCCATATTATCTGCCCCGTCAGCAGTCTCGGGGCTGTGCTGGTGGGAGGGAGTGAGGGGCCACAGCTTTGTGGGTGGCCCGGTGTGAGTGGGTTTCTGCTGGCCATTCTGCAGCAGTTGCCAGGCTGCCGCCTGTAAAGAAGAGGTTGTGTCACCCATACCTTCCGCTGGAATTTCTCTCCGGAAAGGGGTGAGGATCGAAAAAAGCAGTGGGGGCCGGGACAGGAGGGGTATCTCAGGCAGGGCAATGGAAAGCTTTTGGAAGAGCGCCCGGGGCCAGGACCACGCTGTCTGTCCTGCAGGCACCAAGTTGGCCTGCGTGCTGTCGCTGGTGTGGCTCCACGGTCCTTCCTCTAGGCTTTCAAGCCCTTGTACATATTCAGGTGTTTTACCTGGAAAGGGTGGGAACAGTTCAGCAGCATCTGGCCTGGGGCTCAGCTCACGTTTACTCACAGATGCCTCGGCACGGTCCCCCAGCTTTGCAATGAGGACGCTCATTGCGTGGGTGGTGGGTTGCTGGCTGTATGGGAGACGATTCCCCACCTCTGACCTATTTCAGAATTGTTTACCACTGGAGCAAGTACCCTGATAGGGTTTTCCTCTGTATAACTCGTGGGTTCAGGATTTTATTTTCTTTTATGTTTCAAGTTAGATTTTATTCCTCTTTTATGTATTTATAGATATAATCATGGAAATAATACATTCCTATAAATACATCAGTGAGACGGGAAGAACTTTTTTCTGTTTTATTTTTAAATTTTATTTTTTAAAATTTTGAAATTTTATTTTATTTATTTTTTTATACAGCACGTTATTATTAGTTATGTATTTTATGCATATACATGTATACAGGTCAGTCCCAAACTCCCAACTCATCCCACCACCACCACCCCATGGCTTCCCACACTTGGTGTCCATACGTTTGTTCTCTACCTCTGTGTCTCTATTTTTCCCAGCAAACCAGTTCATCTGTACTATTTTTAGGCTCCACATATATGCATTAATAGACAATATTTGTTTTCCTCTTTCTGACTTACTTCATTCTGTATGACAGTCTCTCGATCCATCGATGTCTCTACAAATGACCCAGTTTCATTCCTTTTTATGGCCGAGTCATATTCCATTTTATATATGTACCACATCTTTATCCATTCATCTGTCTGTGGGCATTTAGGTTGCTTCCATTACCTGGCTATTGTAAATAGTGCTGCAACGAACATTGTGGTGAATGTGCCTTTTTTAAATACGGTTTTCTCTGGGTATATGCCCAGAAGTGGTATTGCTGGATCAGATGGTAATTTTATTTCTAGTTTTTTTAAGGAAACTCCATACTGTTCTCCATAGTGACTGTATCAATTTACATTCCCACCAATAGTGGAAGAGGGCTCCTTTTGTCCACACCCTCCCCAGAATTTGTTGTTTGTAGATTTTCTGATGATGCCGATTCTAACAGGTGTGAGGTGAAACCTCATTGTAGTTTTGATTTGCATTTCTCTAATAATTAGTGCTGTTGAGCAGCTTTTCATGTGCGTCTTGGCCATCTCTGTGTCTCCTTTGAAGAAACGTCTCTTTAGATCTTCTGCCCATTTTTGTATTGGGTTGTTTGTTTTTTTAATATTAAGCTGCATGAGCTGTTTATATATATTGGAGATTAAACCTCTGTCCATTGATTCGTCTGCAATGATTTTCGCCCATTCTGAGGGATGCCTTTTTCCATTCCCGTTTTTTTTAACAAAAAAGGAAAGAAAGGAAAAGAAGCAGAACACTAATGTGCCTAAAATATGCCTTTTGAAACGGTCGTTTTGACATATGGACGTCCTTTGAATTTTTTGGTCGATATGTGACCCCAGGATTTGTTTTCAGGGCAGGTGTCATTTACAGGCCTGCAATGATTTTGAATATCAACTGACCATTAGCGTTGGGATTAAAGCTGCTGTTGTGTGAAACGGCCACAAGGTGGCAGCAGTTCACCCTTACCAAATCTGGTTACTAGGGCAAGAGAGCCTCAGTGGAAGTGGTGTTCTAGATTGGAGTTTAGAATGGAATGTGCCAGGAGAAAGCCCCTCACGTTTGTCTCACTACTTCTTGTTCGTGTTTTTAATTTAATTTTTTATTTTTTATTACAGCAAGTTTGATTACAATGTTTGGCTTGTTGTAGGTGTGGAAGATGTGGTTCTTTTACACATATACAGATGTCTGTTCTTCCTGGGATCCCTTTCCCATGTATGTTATGACAGAATATTGAGTCGTCCTCTCTTGGTATTCTGTAGGTCTTTGGTGATTATATATGTCACCTGTGTTTGTATATGTCTGTTAACCCCGATATCGTAATGAAACCAATCCTCACACCTTTCCATTGGTGAACCATAAGTCTGTTTAATGAATCTGTGATTGCCCATCTCCGTAGAAATATCTGCCCTGGTATCCATTTTTAGGTAACACCTATAAGTGATATGATATGATATGTGTCTTCCACTTTCTGACTTACTACAAGTCACGTGATTACTTCTAGACTCATCTACGGTGCTGCAAATGGCATTGTGTCCTTTTTTCCCTTGGCTTCTCTTCTGCCTTAGCGGGGTCCATTTTCAACAATGTGATTCCCTGAGGGTTGTGGATTAGCTGACCTGGGCAGCCTTACCCTGCTGGCCCGCCCTCCCCAGGTGTGCCTCGTTGAGGTCAATATAAACAGCGCTCCAGGCAGCAATAGCCCCTGAAGCTGTGCCTGACTCCATATTCTCTGCCCCGTCAGCAGTCTCGGGGCTGTGCTGGTGGGAGGGAGTGAGGGGCCACAGCTTTGTGTGTGGCCCGGTGTGAGTGGGGTTCTGCTGGCCTTTCTGCAGGAGTTGCCAGGCTGCCGCCTCTAAAGAAGAGGTTGTGTCACCCATACCTTCCGCTGGAATTTCTCTCCGGACAGAGGTGAGGAAGGAAAAAAGCAGTGGGGGCCGGGATAGGAGGGGTATCTCAGGCAGGGCAATGGAATGCTTCTGGAAGAGCGCCCGGGGCAAGGACCACCCTGGCTGGCCTGCAGGCACCAAGTTGGCCTGCGTGCTGTCGCTGGTGTGGCTCCACGGTCCTTCCTCTAGGCTTTCAAGCCGTTGTACATATTCAGGTGTTTTACCTGGGAAGGGTGGGGACAGTTCAGCAGCAGCTGGCCTGGGGCTCAGCTCACGTTTACTCACAGATGCCTCGGCACTGTCCCCCAGCTTTGCAATGAGGACGCTCCTTGCGTGGGGTGTGGGTTGCTTGCTGTATGGGAGATGGTTCCCCACATCTGACCAATTTCAGAATTGTTTACCGCTGGAGCAAGTGCCGTGATAGGATTTGCCTCTGTATAACTCGTGGCTTCAATTTTTTTTTCTTTTATCGTTCAAGTTAGATTTTATTCCTCTTTTATGTATTTATAGATATAAGCATGGAAATAATTCATTCCTATAAATACATCTGTGTCACGGGAAGAAATTTTTTCTGTTTTATTTTTAAATTTTATTTTTTAAAATTTTGAAATTTAATTTTATTTATTTTTTTTAATACAGCACTTTATTATTAGTTATGTATTTTATGCATATACATGTATACTGGTCAATCCCAAACTCCCAACTCATCCCACCACCAACACCCCATGGCTTCCCACACTTGGTGTCCATACGTTTGTTCTCTACCTCTGTGTCTCTATTTCTTCCCTGCAAACGAGTTCATCTGTACAATTTTTAGGCTCCACATATATGCATTAATATACAATATTTGTTTTCCTCTTTCTGACTTAATTCATTCTGTATGACAGTCTCTCGATCCATCGATGTCTCTACAAATGACCCAGTTTCATTCCTTTTTATGGCCGAGTAATATTCCATTTTATATATGTACCACATCTTTATCCATTCATCTGTCTGTGGGCATTTAGGTTGCTTCCATTACCTGGCTATTGTAAATAGTGCTGCAACGAACATTGTGGTGAATGTGCCTTTTTTAAATACGGTTTTCTCTGGGTATATGCCCAGAAGTGGGATTGCTGGATCAGATGGTAATTCTATTTCTAATTTTTTTAAGGAAACTCCATAATGTTCTCCATAGTGACTGTATCAATTTATATTCCCACCAATAGTGGTAGAGGGCTCCTTTTGTCCACACCCTCCCAAGAATTGGTTGTTTGTAGATTATCTGATGATGCCGATTCTAACAGGTGTGAGGTGATACCTCATTGTCGTTTTGATTTGCATTTTTCTAATAATTAGTGCTGTTGATCAGCTTTTCATGTGTGTCTTGGCCATCTCTGTGTCTTCTTTGAAGAAACATCTCTTTAGATCTTCTGCCCATTTTTGTATTGGGTTGTTTGTTTCTTTTAATATTAAGCTGCATGAGCTGTTTATATATATTGGAGATTAAACCTCTGTCCATTGATTCGTCTGCAACGATTTTCGCCCATTCTGAGGGATGCCGTTTTCCATTCCCGTGTTTTTTAACAAAAAAGGAAAGAAAGGAAAAGAAGCAGAACACTAATGTGCGTAAAATATGCCTTTTGAAACGGTCGTTTTGAAATATGGACGTCCTTTGAATTTTTTGGTCGATATGTGACCCCAGGATTTGTTTTCAGGGCAGGTGTCATTTACAGGCCTGAAATGATTTTGAATATCAACTGACCATTAGCGTTGGGATTAAAGCTGCTGTTGTGTGAAACGGCCACAAGGTGGCAGCAGTTCACCCTTACCAAATCTGGTTACTAGGGCAAGAGAGCCTCAGTGGAAGTGGTGTTCTAGATTGGAGTTTAGAATGAAATGTACCAGGAGAAAGCCCCTCACGTTTGTCTCACTACTTCTTGTTCGTGTTTTTAATTTAATTTTTTATTTTTTATTACAGCAAGTTTGATTACAATGTTTGGCTTGTTGTAGGTGTGGAAGATGTGGTTCTTTTACACATATACAGATGACTGTTCTTCCTGGGATCCTTTTCCCATGTACGTTATGACAGAATGTTGAGTAGTCCTCTCTTGGTATTCTGTAGGTCTTTGGTGATTATATATGTCACCTGTGTTTGTATATGTCTGTTAACCCCGATATCGTAATGAAACCAATCCTCACACCTTTCCATTGGTGAACCATAAGTTTGTTTAATGAATCTGTGATTGCCCTTCTCCGTGGAAATATCTGCCCTGGTATCCATTTTTAAGTAACACCTATAAGTGATATGGTATGATATGTGTCTTTCACTTTCTGACTTACTACAAGTCACGTGATTACTTCTAGACTCATCTACGGTGCTGCAAATGGCATTGTGTCCTTTTTTTTCCTTGGCATCTCTTCTGCCTTAGCGGGATCCATTTTCAACAATGTGATTCCCTGAGGGTTGTGGATTAGCTTACCTGGGCAGCCTTACCCTGCCGGCCCGCCCTCCCCACCTGTGCCTCGTTGATGTAAATATAAACAGAGCTCCAGGCAGCAATAGCCCCTGAAGCTGTGCCTGACTCCATATTCTCTGCCCCGTCAGCAGCCTCGGGGCTGTGCTGGTGGGAAGGAGTGAGGGGCCACAGCTTTGTGGGTGGCCCGGTGTGAGTGGGGTTCTGCTGGCCTTTCTGCAGGAGTTGCCAGGCTGCCACCTGTAAAGAAGAGGATGTGTCACCCATACCTTCCGCTGGAATTTCTCTCCGGACAGAGGTGAGGAAGGAAAAAAGCAGTGGGGGCCGGGACAGGAGGGGTATCTCAGGAAGGGCAATGGAATGCTTCTGGAAGAGCGCCAGGGTCCAGGACCATGCTGGCTGGCCTGCAGGCACCAAGTTGGCCTGCGTGCTGTCGCTGGTGTGGCTCCACAGTCCTTCCTCTAGGATTTCAAGCCCTTGTACATATTCAGGTGTTTTACCTGGAAAGGGTCGGGACAGTTCAGCAGCAGCTGGCCTCGGGCTCAACTCACGTTTACTCACAGATGCCTCGGCACGGTCCCCCAGCTTTGCAATGAGTACGCTCCTTGCATGGGGGTGGGTTGCTGGCTGTATGGGAGATGGTTCCCCACATCTGACCAATTTCAGAATTGTTTACCGCTGGAGCAAGTGCCGTGATAGGGTTTTCCTCTGTATAACTCGTGGGTTCACTTTTTTTTTCTTTTATCGTTCAAGTTAGATTTTATTCCTCTTTTATGTATTTATAGATATAAGCATGGAAATAATTCATTCCTATAAATACATCTGTGTGACGGGAAGAACTTTTTTCTGTTTTATTTTTAAATTTTATATTTTAAAATTTTGAAATTTAATTTTATTTATTTTTTTATACAGCACGTTATTATTAGTTATGTATTTTATGCATATACATGTATATAGTTCAATCCCAATCTCCCAACTCATCCCACCACCACCACCCCATTGCTTCCCACACTTGGTGTCCATACGTTTGTTCTCTACCTCTGTGTCTCTATTTCTTCCCTGCAAACCAGTTCATCTGTACCATTTTACAGGCTCCACTTATATGCATTAATATACAATATTTGTTTTCCTCTTTCTGACTTACTTCATTCTGTATAACAGTCTCTCCATCCATCGATGTCTCTACAAATGACTCAGTTTCATTCCTTTTTATGGCCGAGTAATATTCCATTTTATTTATGTACCACATCTTTATCCATTCATCTGTCTGTGGGCATTTAGGTAGCTTCCATTACCTGGCTAATGTAAATAGTGCTGCAACGAACATTGTGGTGAATGTGCCTTTTTGATTTACGGTTTTCTCTGGGTATATGCCCAGACGTAGGATTGCTGGATCAGATGGTAATTCTATTTCTAGTTTTTTTAAGGAAACTCCATACTGTTCTCCATAGTGATTGTATCAATTTACATTCCCACCAATAGTGGAAGGGGGCTCCTGTTGTCCACACCCTCCCCAGAATTGGTTGTTTGTAGATTTTCTGATGATGCTGATTCTAACAGGTGTGAGGTGATACCTCATTGTAGTTTTGATTTGCATTTCTCTAATAATTAGTGCTGTTGTGCAGCTTTTCATGTGCGTCTTGGCCATATCTGTGTCTTCTTTGAAGAAACGTCTCTTTAGATCTTCTGCCCATTTTTGTATTGGGTTGTTTGTTTTTAAATATTAAGCTGCATGAGCTGTTTATATATATTGGAGATTAAACCTCTGTCCATTGATTCGTTTGCAACAATGTTCGCCCATTCTGAGGGATGCCTTTTTCCATTCCCGTGTTTTTTAACAAAAAAGGAAAGAAAGGAAAAGAAGCAGAACACTAATGTGCGTAAAATATGCCTTTTGAAACGGTCGTTTTGAAATATGGACGTCCTTTGAATTTTTTGGTCGATATGTGGCCCCAGGATTTGTTTTCAGGGCAGGTGTCATTTACAGGCCTGCAATGATTTTGAATATCAACTGACCATTAGCGCTGGGATTAAAGCTGCTGTTGTGTGAAACGGCCACAAGGTGGCAGCAGTTCACCCTTACCAAATCTGGTTACTAGGGCAAGAGAGCCTCAGTGGAAGTGGTGTTCTAGATTGGAGTTTAGAATGAAATGTACCAGGAGAAAGCCCCTCACGTTTGTCTCACTACTTCTTGTTCGTGTTTTTAATTTAATTTTTTATTTTTTATTACAGCAAGTTTGATTACAATGTTTGGCTTGTTGTAGGTGTGGAAGATGTGGTTCTTTTACACATATACAGATGACTGTTCTTCCTGGGATCCTTTTCCCATGTACGTTATGACAGAATGTTGAGTAGTCCTCTCTTGGTATTCTGTAGGTCTTTGGTGATTATATATGTCACCTGTGTTTGTATATGTCTGTTAACCCCGATATCGTAATGAAACCAATCCTCACACCTTTCCATTGGTGAACCATAAGTTTGTTTAATGAATCTGTGATTGCCCTTCTCCGTGGAAATATCTGCCCTGGTATCCATTTTTAGGTAACACCTATAAGTGATATGATATGATATGTGTCTTTCACTTTCTGACTTACTACAAGTCACGTGATTACTTCTAGACTCATGTACGGTGCTGCAAATGGCATTGTGTCCTTTTTTCCCTTGGATTCTCTTCTGCCTTAGCGGGGTCCATTTTCAACAATGTGATTCCCTGAGGGTTGTGGATTAGCTGACCTGGGCAGCCTTACCCTGCCGGCCCGCCCTCCCCAGGTGTGCCTCCTTGAGGTCAATATAAACAGCGCTCCAGGCAGCAATAGCCCCCTGAAGCTGTGCCTGACTCCATATTCTCTGCCCCGTCAGCAGTCTCGGGGCTGTGCTGGTTGGAGGGAGTGAGGGGCCACAGCTTTGTGGGTGGCCCGGTGTGAGTGGGGTTCTCCTTGCCTTTCTGCAGGAGTTGCCAGGCTGCCGCCTGTAAAGAAGAGGTTGTGTCACCCATACCTTCCGCTGGAATTTCTCTCCGGACAGAGGTGAGGAAGGAAAAAAGCAGTGGGGGCCGGGACAGGAGGGGTATCTCGAAAAGGGCAATGGAAAGCTTCTGGAAGAGCGCCCGGGGCCAGGACCACCCTGGCTGGCCTGCAGGCACCAAGTTGGCCTGCATGCTGTCGCTGGTGTGGCACCACGGTCCTTCCTCTAGGCTTTCAAGCCCTTGTACATATTCAGGTGTTTTAACTGGAAAGGGTGGGAACAGTTCAGCAGCAGCTGGCCTGGGGCTCAGCTCACGTTTACTCACAGATGCCTCGGCACAGTCCCCCAGCTTTGCAAAGAGGACGCTCCTTGCGAGGGGGAGGGTTGATGGCTGTATGGGAGATGCTTCCCCACCACTGACCAATTTCAGAATTGTTTACCACTGGAGCAAGTGCCCTGATAGGGTTTTCCTCTGTATAACTCGTGGGTTCAGTTTTTTTTTTCTTTTATGGTTCAAGTTAGATTTTATTCCTCTTTTATGTATTTATAGATATAAGCATGGAAATAATTCATTCCTATAAATACATCTGTGTGACGGGAAGAACTTTTTTCTGTTTTATTTTTAAATTTTATTTTTTAAAATTTTGAAATTTAATTTTATTTATTTTTTTATACAGCACGTTATTATTAGTTATGTATTTTATGCATATACATGTATACAGGTCAATCCCAAACTCCCAACTCATCCCACCACCACCACCCCATGGCTTCCCACACTTGGTGTCCATACGTTTGTTCTCTACCTCTGTGTCTCTATTTCTTCCCTGCAAACCAGTTCCTCTGTACCATTTTTAGGCTAAACATATATGCATTAATATACAATATTTGTTTTCCTCTTTCTGACTTACTTCATTCTGTATGACAGTCTCTCGATCCATCGATGTCTCTACAAATGACCCAGTTTCATTCCTTTTTATGGCCGAGTAATATTCCATTTTATATATGTACCACATCTTTATCCATTCATCTGTCTGTGGGCATTTAGGTTGCTTCCATTACCTGGCTATTGTAAATAGTGCTGCAACGAACATTGTGGTGAATGTGCCTTTTTGAAATACGGTTTTCTCTGGGTATATGCCCAGAAGTGGGATTGCTGGATCAGATGATAATTCTATTTCTAGATTTTTTAAGGAAACTCCATACTGTTCTCCATAGTGACTGTATCAATTTACATTCCCACCAATAGTGGAAAAGGTCTCCTTTTGTCCACACCCTCCTCAGAATTGGTTGTTTGTAGATTTTCTGATGATGCCGATTCTAACAGGTGTGAGGTGAAACCTCATTGTAGTTTTGATTTGCATTTCTCTAATAATTAGTGCTGTTGAGCAGCTTTTCTGTGCGTCTTGGCCATCTCTGTGTCTCCTTTGAAGAAACGTCTCTTTAGATCTTCTGCACATTTTTTTTGGGTGGTTTGTTTTTTTAATATTAAGCTGCATGAGCTGTTTATATATATTGGAGATTAAACTTCTGTCCATTGATTCGTCTGCAACGATTTTCGCCCATTCTGAGGGATGCCTTTTTCCATTCCCGTGTTTTTTAACAAATAAGGAAAGAAAGGAAAAGAAGCAGAACACTAATGTGCGTAAAATATGCCTTTTGAAACGGTCGTTTTGAAATATGGACGTCCTTTGAATTTTTTGGTCGATATGTGGCCCCAGGATTTGTTTTCAGGGCAGGTGTCATTTACAGGCCTGCAATGATTTTGAATATCAACTGACCATTAGCGTTGGGATTAAAGCTGCTGTTGTGTGAAACGGCCACAAGGTGGCAGCAGTTCACCCTTACCAAATCTGGTTACTAGGGCAAGAGAGCCTCAGTGGAAGTGGTGTTCTAGATTGGAGTTTAGAATGGAATGTGCCAGGAGAAAGACCCTCACGTTTGTCTCACTACTTCTTGTTCGTGTTTTTAATTTAATTTTTTATTTTTTATTACAGCAAGTTTGATTACAATGTTTGGCTTCTTGTAGGTGTGGAAGATGTGGTTCTTTTACACATATACACATGTCTGTTCTTCCTGGGATCCTTTTCCCATGTACGTTATGACAGAATGTTGAGTAGTCCTCTCTTGGTATTCTGTAGGTCTTTGGTGATTATATATGTCACCTGTGTTTGTATATGTCTGTTAACCCCGATATCGTAATGAAACCAATCCTCACACCTTTCCATTGGTGAACCATAAGTTTGTTTAATGAATCTGTGATTGCCCTTCTCCGAGGAAATATCTGCCCTGGTATCCATTTTTAGATAACACCTATAAGTGATATGATATGATATGTGTCTTTCACTTTCTGACTTACTACAAGTCACGTGATTAATTCTAGACTCATGTACGGTGCTGCAAATGGCATTGTGTCCTTTTTTCCCTTGGCTTCTCTTCTGCCTTAGCGGAGTCCATTTTCAACAATGTGATTCCCTGAGGGTTGTGGATTAGCTGACCTGGGCAGCCTTACCCTGCCGGCCCGCCCTCCCCAGGTGTGCCTCGTTGATGTCAATATAAACAGCGCTCCAGGAGGCAATAGCCCCTGAAGCTGTGCCTGACTCCATTTTCTCTGCCCCATCAGCAGTCTCGGGGCTGTGCTGGTGGGAGGGAGTGAGGGGCCACAGCTCTGTGGGTGGCCCGGTGTGAGTGGGGTTCTGCTGGCCTTTCTGCAGGAGTTGCCAGGCTGCCGCCTGTAAAGAAGAGGATGTGTCACCCATACCTTCCGCTGGAATTTCTCTCCGGACAGAGGTGAGGAAGGAAAAAAGCAGTGGGGGCCGGGACAGGAGGGGTATCTCAGGCAGGGCAATGGAAAGCTTCTGGAAGAGCGCCAGGTTCCAGGACCACCCTGGCTGGCCTGCAGGCACCAAGTTGGCCTGCGTGCTGTTGCTGGTGTGGCTCCACGGTCCTTCCTCTAGGCTTTCAAGCCCTTGTACATATTCAGGTGTTTTACCTGGAAAGGGTGGGAACAGTTCAGCAGCAGCTGGACTGGGGCTCAGCTCACGTTTACTCACAGATGCCTCGGCACGGTCCCCCAGCTTTGCAATGAGGACGCTCCTTGCGTGGGGGGTGGGTTGCTGGCTGTATGGGAGATGCTTCCCCACCTCTGACCTATTTCAGAATTGTTTACCGCTGGAGCAAGTGCCCTGATAGGGTTTTCCTCTGTATAACTCGTGGTTTCAGGATTTTATTTTCTTTTATATTTCAAGTTAGATTTTATTCCTCTTTTATGTATTTATAGATATAAGCATGGAAATAATTCATTCCTATAAATACATCTGTGTGACGGGAAGAAATTTTTTCTGTTTTATTTTTAAATTTTTTTTTTTTTAAATTTTGAAATTTAATTTTATTTATTTTTTTATACAGCACGTTATTATTAGTTATGTATTTTATGCATATACATGTATACAGGTCAATCCCAAACTCCCAACTCATCCCACCACCACCACCCCATGGCTTCCCACACTTGGTGTCCATACGTTTGTTCTCTACCTCTGTGTCTCTATTTCTTCCCTGCAAACCAGTTCCTCTGTACCATTTTTAGGCTAAACATATATGCATTAATATACAATATTTGTTTTCCTCTTTCTGACTTACTTCATTCTGTATGACAGTCTCTCGATCCATCGATGTCTCTACAAATGACCCAGTTTCATTCCTTTTTATGGCCGAGTAATATTCCATTTTATATATGTACCACATCTTTATCCATTCATCTGTCTGTGGGCATTTAGGTTGCTTCCATTACCTGGCTATTGTAAATAGTGCTGCAACGAACATTGTGGTGAATGTGCCTTTTTGAAATACCGTTTTCTCTGGGTATATGCCCAGAAGTGGGATTGCTGGATCAGATGGTAATTCTATTTCTAGTTTTTTAAGGAAACTCCATACTGTTCTCCATAGGGACTGTATCAATTTACATTCCCACCAATAGTGGAAGAGGGCTCCTTTTGTCCACACCCTCCCCAGAATTGGTTGTTTGTAGATTTTCTGATGATGCCGATTCTAACAGGTGTGAGGTGATACCTCATTGTAGTTTTGATTTGCATTTCTCTAATAATTAGTGCTGTTGAGCAGCTTTTCATGTGCGTCTTGGCCACCTCTGTGTCTCCTTTGAAGAAACGTCTCTTTAGATCTTCTGCCCATTTTTTTGGGGGATGTTTCTTTTTTTAATATTAAGCTGCATGACCTGTTTATATATATTGTAGATTGAACCTGTGTCCATTGATTCGTTTGCAACGATTTTCACCCATCCTGAGGGATGCCTTTTTCCATTCCATTTTTTTTAACAAAAAAGGAAAGAAAGGAAAAGAAGCAGAACACTAATGTGCGTAAAATATGCCTTTTGAAACGGTCATTTTGAAATATGGACGTCCTTTGAATTTTTTGGTCGATATGTGACCCCAGGATTTGTTTTCAGGCCAGGTGTCATTTACAGGCCTGCAATGATTTTGAATGTCAACTGACCATTAGCGTTGGGATTAAAGCTGCTGTTGTGTGAAACGGCCACAAGGTGGCAGCAGTTCACCCTTACCAAATCTGGTTACTAGGGCAAGAGAGCCTCAGTGGAATTGGTGTTCTAGATTGGAGTTTAGAATGGAATGTGCCAGGAGAAAGCCCCTCACGTTTGTCTCACTACTACTTGTTCGTGTTTTTAATTTAATTTTTTTATTTTTTATTACAGCAAGTTTGATTACAATGTTTGGCTTGCTGTAGGTGTGGAAGATGTGGTTCTTTTACACATATACAGATGTCTGTTCTTCCTGGGATCCTTTTCCCATGTACGTTATGACAGAATGTTGAGTAGTCCTCTCTTGGTATTCTGTAGGTCTTTGGTGATTATATATGTCACCTGTGTTTTTATATGTCTGTTAACCCCGATATCGTAATGAAACCAATCCTCACACATTTCCATTGGTGAACCATAAGTTTGTTTAATGAATCTGTGATTGCCCTTCTCCGTGGAAATATCTGCCCTGGTATCCATTTTTAGGTAACACCTATAAGTGATATGATATGATATGTGTCTTTCACTTTCTGACTTACTACAAGTCACGTGATTACTTCTAGACTCATGTACGGTGCTGCAAGTGGCATTGTGTCCTTTTTTCCCTTGGCTTCTCTTCTGCCTTAGCGGGGTCCATTTTCAACAATGTGATTCCCTGAGGGTTGTGGATTAGCTGACCTGGGCAGCCTTACCCTGCCGGCCCGCCCTCCCCAGGTGTGCCTCGTTGAGGTCAATATAAATAGTGCTCCAGGCAGCAATAGCCCCTGAAGCTGTGCCTGACTCCATATTCTCTGCCCGTCAGCAGTCTCGGGGCTGTGCTGGTGGGAGGGAGTGAGGGGCCACAGCTTTGTGGGTGGCCCGGTGTGAGTGGGGTTCTGCTGGCCTTTCTGCAGGAGTTGCCAGGCTGCCGCCTGTAAAGAAGAGGATGTGTCACCCATAACTTCCGCTGGAATTTCTCTCCAGACAGAGGTGAGGAAGGAAAAAAGCAGTGGGGTCCGGGAAGGAGGGGTTTTTCTGGCAGGGCAATGGAAAGCTTCTGGAATAGCGCCCGGGGCCAGGACCACCCTAGCTGGCCTGCAGGCACCAAGATGGCTTGCGTGCTGTTGCTGGTGTGGCTCCACGGTCCTTCCTCTAGGCTTTCAAGCCCTTGTACATATTCAGTTGTTTTACCTGGAAAGGGTGGGAACAGTTCAGCAGCAGCTGGCCTGGGGCTCAGCTCACGTTTACTCACAGATGCCTCGGCACGGTCCCCCAGCTTTGCAATGAGGACGCTCCTTGCGTGGGGGGTGGGTTGCTGGCTGTATGGGAGATGATTCCCCACCACTGACCAATTTCAGAATTGTTTACTGCTGGAACAAGTGCCGTGATAGGGTTTTCCTCTGTATAACTCGTGGGTTCAGGTATTTTTTTCTTTTATGGTTCAAGTTAGATTTTATTCCTCTTTTATATATTTATAGATAGAAGCATGGAAATAATTCATTCCTATAAATACATCTGTGTGACGGGAAGTACTTTTTTTTGTTTTATTTTTAAATTTTATTTTTTAAAATTTTGAAATTTTATTTTATTTATTTTTTTTTATACAGCACGTTATTATTAGTTATGTATTTTATGCATATACATGTATACAGGTCAATCCCAATCTCCCAACTCATCCCACCACCACCACCCCATGGCTTTCCACACTTGGTGTCCATACGTTTGTTCTCTACCTCTGTGTCTCTATTTCTTCCCTGCAAACCAGTTCATCTGTACCATTTTTAGGCTCCACATATATGCATTAATATACAATATTTGTTTTCCTCTTTCTGACTTACTTCATTCTGTATGACAGTCTCTCGATCCATCGATGTCTCTACAAATGACCCAGTTTCATTCCTTTTTATGGCCGAGTAATATTCCATTTTATATATGTACCACATCTTTTTCCACTCATCTGTCTGTGGGCATTTAGGTTGCTTCCATTACCTGGCTATTGTAAATAGTGCTGCAACGAACATTGTGGTGAATGTGCCTTTTTGAAATACGGTTTTCTCTGGGTATATGCCCAGAAGTGGGATTGCTGGATCAGAGGGTAATTCTATTTCTAATTTTTTTAAGGAAACTCCATACTGTTCTCCATAGGGACTGTATCAATTTACATTCCCACCAATAGTGGAAGAGGGCTCCTTTTGTCCACACCCTCCCCAGAATTGGTTGTTTGTAGATTTTCTGATGATGTCGATTCTAACAGGTGTGAGGTGATACCTCATTGTAGTTTTGATTTGCATTTCTCTAATAATTAGTGCTGTTGAGCAGCTTTTCATGTGCGTCTTGGCCATCTCTGTGTGTCCTTTGAAGAAACGTCTCTTTAGATCTTCTGCCCATTTTTTTGGGTTGATTGTTTTTTTAATATTAAGCTGCATGAGCTTTTTATATATATTGGAGATTAAACCTCTGTCCATTGATTCGTTTGCCACGATTTTCACCCATTCTGAGGGAGGAGTTTTTCCATTCCCGTTTTTTTTAACAAAAAAGGAAAGAAAGGAAAAGAAGCAGAACACTAATGTGCGTAAAATATGCCTTTTGAAACGGTCGTTTTGAAATATGGACGTCCTTTGAATTTTTTGGTCGATATGTGACCCCAGGATTTGTTTTCAGGGCATGTGTCATTTACAGGCCTGCAATGATTTTGAATATCAACTGACCATTAGCGTTGGGATTAAAGCTGCTGTTGTGTGAAACGGCCACAAGGTGGCAGCAGTTCACCCTTACCAAATCTGGTTACTAGTGCAAGAGAGCCTCAGTGGAAGTGGTGTTCTAGATTGGAGTTTAGAATGGAATGTGCCAGGAGAAAGCCCCTCACGTTTGTCTCACTACTTCTTGTTCGTGTTTTTAATTTAATTTTTTATTTTTTATTACTGCAAGTTTGATTACAATGTTTGGCTTGTTGTAGGTGTGGAAGATGTGGTTCTTTTACACATATACACATGTCTGTTCTTCCTGGGATCCTTTTCCCATGTACGTTATGACAGAATGTTGAGTAGTCCTCTCTTGGTATTCTGTAGGTCTTTGGTGATTATATATGTCACCTGTGTTTGTATATGTCTGTTAACCCCGATATCGTAATTAAACGAATCCTCACACCTTTCCATTGGTGAACCATAAGTTTGTTTAATGAATCTGTGATTGCCCTTCTCCGTGGAAATATCTGCCCTGGTATCCATTTTTAGGTAACACCTATAAATGATATGATATGATATGTGTCTTTCACTTTCTGACTTACTACAAGTCACGTGATTACTTCTAGACTCATCTACGGTGCTGCAAATGGCATTGTGTCCTTTTTTTCCCTTGGCTTCTCTTCTGCCTTAGCGGGGTCCATTTTCAACAATGTGATTCCCTGAGGGTTGTGGATTAGCTGACCTGGGCAGCCTTACCCTGCCGGCCCGCCCTCCCCAGGTGTGCCTCGTTGAGGTCAATATAAACAGCGCTCCAGGCAGCAATAGCCCCTGAAGCTGTGCCTGACTCCATATTATCTGCCCCGTCAGCAGTCTCGGGGCTGTGCTGGTGGGAGGGAGTGAGGGGCCACAGCTTTGTGGGTGGCCCGGTGTGAGTGGGTTTCTGCTGGCCATTCTGCAGCAGTTGCCAGGCTGCCGCCTGTAAAGAAGAGGTTGTGTCACCCATACCTTCCGCTGGAATTTCTCTCCGGAAAGGGGTGAGAATCGAAAAAAGCAGTGGGGGCCGGGACAGGAGGGGTATCTCAGGCAGGGCAATGGAAAGCTTTTGGAAGAGCGCCCGGGGCCAGGACCACGCTGTCTGTCCTGCAGGCACCAAGTTGGCCTGCGTGCTGTCGCTGGTGTGGCTCCACGGTCCTTCCTCTAGGCTTTCAAGCCCTTGTACATATTCAGGTGTTTTACCTGGAAAGGGTGGGAACAGTTCAGCAGCATCTGGCCTGGGGCTCAGCTCACGTTTACTCACAGATGCCTCGGCACGGTCCCCCAGCTTTGCAATGAGGACGCTCATTGCGTGGGTGGTGGGTTGCTGGCTGTATGGGAGACGATTCCCCACCTCTGACCTATTTCAGAATTGTTTACCACTGGAGCAAGTACCCTGATAGGGTTTTCCTCTGTATAACTCGTGGGTTCAGGATTTTATTTTCTTTTATGTTTCAAGTTAGATTTTATTCCTCTTTTATGTATTTATAGATATAATCATGGAAATAATACATTCCTATAAATACATCAGTGAGACGGGAAGAACTTTTTTCTGTTTTATTTTTAAATTTTATTTTTTAAAATTTTGAAATTTTATTTTATTTATTTTTTTATACAGCACGTTATTATTAGTTATGTATTTTATGCATATACATGTATACAGGTCAGTCCCAAACTCCCAACTCATCCCACCACCACCACCCCATGGCTTCCCACACTTGGTGTCCATACGTTTGTTCTCTACCTCTGTGTCTCTATTTTTCCCAGCAAACCAGTTCATCTGTACTATTTTTAGGCTCCACATATATGCATTAATAGACAATATTTGTTTTCCTCTTTCTGACTTACTTCATTCTGTATGACAGTCTCTCGATCCATCGATGTCTCTACAAATGACCCAGTTTCATTCCTTTTTATGGCCGAGTCATATTCCATTTTATATATGTACCACATCTTTATCCATTCATCTGTCTGTGGGCATTTAGGTTGCTTCCATTACCTGGCTATTGTAAATAGTGCTGCAACGAACATTGTGGTGAATGTGCCTTTTTTAAATACGGTTTTCTCTGGGTATATGCCCAGAAGTGGTATTGCTGGATCAGATGGTAATTTTATTTCTAGTTTTTTTAAGGAAACTCCATACTGTTCTCCATAGTGACTGTATCAATTTACATTCCCACCAATAGTGGAAGAGGGCTCCTTTTGTCCACACCCTCCCCAGAATTTGTTGTTTGTAGATTTTCTGATGATGCCGATTCTAACAGGTGTGAGGTGAAACCTCATTGTAGTTTTGATTTGCATTTCTCTAATAATTAGTGCTGTTGAGCAGCTTTTCATGTGCGTCTTGGCCATCTCTGTGTCTCCTTTGAAGAAACGTCTCTTTAGATCTTCTGCCCATTTTTGTATTGGGTTGTTTGTTTTTTTAATATTAAGCTGCATGAGCTGTTTATATATATTGGAGATTAAACCTCTGTCCATTGATTCGTCTGCAATGATTTTCGCCCATTCTGAGGGATGCCTTTTTCCATTCCCGTTTTTTTTAACAAAAAAGGAAAGAAAGGAAAAGAAGCAGAACACTAATGTGCCTAAAATATGCCTTTTGAAACGGTCGTTTTGACATATGGACGTCCTTTGAATTTTTTGGTCGATATGTGACCCCAGGATTTGTTTTCAGGGCAGGTGTCATTTACAGGCCTGCAATGATTTTGAATATCAACTGACCATTAGCGTTGGGATTAAAGCTGCTGTTGTGTGAAACGGCCACAAGGTGGCAGCAGTTCACCCTTACCAAATCTGGTTACTAGGGCAAGAGAGCCTCAGTGGAAGTGGTGTTCTAGATTGGAGTTTAGAATGGAATGTGCCAGGAGAAAGCCCCTCACGTTTGTCTCACTACTTCTTGTTCGTGTTTTTAATTTAATTTTTTTATTTTTTATTACAGCAAGTTTGATTACAATGTTTGGCTTGTTGTAGGTGTGGAAGATGTGGTTCTTTTACACATATACAGATGTCTGTTCTTCCTGGGATCCCTTTCCCATGTATGTTATGACAGAATATTGAGTCGTCCTCTCTTGGTATTCTGTAGGTCTTTGGTGATTATATATGTCACCTGTGTTTGTATATGTCTGTTAACCCCGATATCGTAATGAAACCAATCCTCACACCTTTCCATTGGTGAACCATAAGTCTGTTTAATGAATCTGTGATTGCCCATCTCCGTAGAAATATCTGCCCTGGTATCCATTTTTAGGTAACACCTATAAGTGATATGATATGATATGTGTCTTCCACTTTCTGACTTACTACAAGTCACGTGATTACTTCTAGACTCATCTACGGTGCTGCAAATGGCATTGTGTCCTTTTTTCCCTTGGCTTCTCTTCTGCCTTAGCGGGGTCCATTTTCAACAATGTGATTCCCTGAGGGTTGTGGATTAGCTGACCTGGGCAGCCTTAACCTGCTGGCCCGCCCTCCCCAGGTGTGCCTCGTTGAGGTCAATATAAACAGCGCTCCAGGCAGCAATAGCCCCTGAAGCTGTGCCTGACTCCATATTCTCTGCCCCGTCAGCAGTCTCGGGGCTGTGCTGGTGGGAGGGAGTGAGGGGCCACAGCTTTGTGTGTGGCCCGGTGTGAGTGGGGTTCTGCTGGCCTTTCTGCAGGAGTTGCCAGGCTGCCGCCTCTAAAGAAGAGGTTGTGTCACCCATACCTTCCGCTGGAATTTCTCTCCGGACAGAGGTGAGGAAGGAAAAAAGCAGTGGGGGCCGGGATAGGAGGGGTATCTCAGGCAGGGCAATGGAATGCTTCTGGAAGAGCGCCCGGGGCAAGGACCACCCTGGCTGGCCTGCAGGCACCAAGTTGGCCTGCGTGCTGTCGCTGGTGTGGCTCCACGGTCCTTCCTCTAGGCTTTCAAGCCGTTGTACATATTCAGGTGTTTTACCTGGGAAGGGTGGGGACAGTTCAGCAGCAGCTGGCCTGGGGCTCAGCTCACGTTTACTCACAGATGCCTCGGCACTGTCCCCCAGCTTTGCAATGAGGACGCTCCTTGCGTGGGGTGTGGGTTGCTTGCTGTATGGGAGATGGTTCCCCACATCTGACCAATTTCAGAATTGTTTACCGCTGGAGCAAGTGCCGTGATAGGATTTGCCTCTGTATAACTCGTGGCTTCAATTTTTTTTTCTTTTATCGTTCAAGTTAGATTTTATTCCTCTTTTATGTATTTATAGATATAAGCATGGAAATAATTCATTCCTATAAATACATCTGTGTCACGGGAAGAAATTTTTTCTGTTTTATTTTTAAATTTTATTTTTTAAAATTTTGAAATTTAATTTTATTTATTTTTTTTAATACAGCACTTTATTATTAGTTATGTATTTTATGCATATACATGTATACTGGTCAATCCCAAACTCCCAACTCATCCCACCACCAACACCCCATGGCTTCCCACACTTGGTGTCCATACGTTTGTTCTCTACCTCTGTGTCTCTATTTCTTCCCTGCAAACGAGTTCATCTGTACAATTTTTAGGCTCCACATATATGCATTAATATACAATATTTGTTTTCCTCTTTCTGACTTAATTCATTCTGTATGACAGTCTCTCGATCCATCGATGTCTCTACAAATGACCCAGTTTCATTCCTTTTTATGGCCGAGTAATATTCCATTTTATATATGTACCACATCTTTATCCATTCATCTGTCTGTGGGCATTTAGGTTGCTTCCATTACCTGGCTATTGTAAATAGTGCTGCAACGAACATTGTGGTGAATGTGCCTTTTTTAAATACGGTTTTCTCTGGGTATATGCCCAGAAGTGGGATTGCTGGATCAGATGGTAATTCTATTTCTAATTTTTTTAAGGAAACTCCATAATGTTCTCCATAGTGACTGTATCAATTTATATTCCCACCAATAGTGGTAGAGGGCTCCTTTTGTCCACACCCTCCCAAGAATTGGTTGTTTGTAGATTATCTGATGATGCCGATTCTAACAGGTGTGAGGTGATACCTCATTGTCGTTTTGATTTGCATTTTTCTAATAATTAGTGCTGTTGATCAGCTTTTCATGTGTGTCTTGGCCATCTCTGTGTCTTCTTTGAAGAAACATCTCTTTAGATCTTCTGCCCATTTTTGTATTGGGTTGTTTGTTTCTTTTAATATTAAGCTGCATGAGCTGTTTATATATATTGGAGATTAAACCTCTGTCCATTGATTCGTCTGCAACGATTTTCGCCCATTCTGAGGGATGCCGTTTTCCATTCCCGTGTTTTTTAACAAAAAAGGAAAGAAAGGAAAAGAAGCAGAACACTAATGTGCGTAAAATATGCCTTTTGAAACGGTCGTTTTGAAATATGGACGTCCTTTGAATTTTTTGGTCGATATGTGACCCCAGGATTTGTTTTCAGGGCAGGTGTCATTTACAGGCCTGCAATGATTTTGAATATCAACTGACCATTAGCGTTGGGATTAAAGCTGCTGTTGTGTGAAACGGCCACAAGGTGGCAGCAGTTCACCCTTACCAAATCTGGTTACTAGGGCAAGAGAGCCTCAGTGGAAGTGGTGTTCTAGATTGGAGTTTAGAATGAAATGTACCAGGAGAAAGCCCCTCACGTTTGTCTCACTACTTCTTGTTCGTGTTTTTAATTTAATTTTTTATTTTTTATTACAGCAAGTTTGATTACAATGTTTGGCTTGTTGTAGGTGTGGAAGATGTGGTTCTTTTACACATATACAGATGACTGTTCTTCCTGGGATCCTTTTCCCATGTACGTTATGACAGAATGTTGAGTAGTCCTCTCTTGGTATTCTGTAGGTCTTTGGTGATTATATATGTCACCTGTGTTTGTATATGTCTGTTAACCCCGATATCGTAATGAAACCAATCCTCACACCTTTCCATTGGTGAACCATAAGTTTGTTTAATGAATCTGTGATTGCCCTTCTCCGTGGAAATATCTGCCCTGGTATCCATTTTTAAGTAACACCTATAAGTGATATGGTATGATATGTGTCTTTCACTTTCTGACTTACTACAAGTCACGTGATTACTTCTAGACTCATCTACGGTGCTGCAAATGGCATTGTGTCCTTTTTTTTCCTTGGCATCTCTTCTGCCTTAGCGGGGTCCATTTTCAACAATGTGATTCCCTGAGGGTTGTGGATTAGCTTACCTGGGCAGCCTTACCCTGCCGGCCCGCCCTCCCCACCTGTGCCTCGTTGATGTAAATATAAACAGAGCTCCAGGCAGCAATAGCCCCTGAAGCTGTGCCTGACTCCATATTCTCTGCCCCGTCAGCAGCCTCGGGGCTGTGCTGGTGGGAAGGAGTGAGGGGCCACAGCTTTGTGGGTGGCCCGGTGTGAGTGGGGTTCTGCTGGCCTTTCTGCAGGAGTTGCCAGGCTGCCACCTGTAAAGAAGAGGATGTGTCACCCATACCTTCCGCTGGAATTTCTCTCCGGACAGAGGTGAGGAAGGAAAAAAGCAGTGGGGGCCGGGACAGGAGGGGTATCTCAGGAAGGGCAATGGAATGCTTCTGGAAGAGCGCCAGGGTCCAGGACCACGCTGGCTGGCCTGCAGGCACCAAGTTGGCCTGCGTGCTGTCGCTGGTGTGGCTCCACAGTCCTTCCTCTAGGATTTCAAGCCCTTGTACATATTCAGGTGTTTTACCTGGAAAGGGTCGGGACAGTTCAGCAGCAGCTGGCCTCGGGCTCAACTCACGTTTACTCACAGATGCCTCGGCACGGTCCCCCAGCTTTGCAATGAGTACGCTCCTTGCATGGGGGTGGGTTGCTGGCTGTATGGGAGATGGTTCCCCACATCTGACCAATTTCAGAATTGTTTACCGCTGGAGCAAGTGCCGTGATAGGGTTTTCCTCTGTATAACTCGTGGGTTCACTTTTTTTTTCTTTTATCGTTCAAGTTAGATTTTATTCCTCTTTTATGTATTTATAGATATAAGCATGGAAATAATTCATTCCTATAAATACATCTGTGTGACGGGAAGAACTTTTTTCTGTTTTATTTTTAAATTTTATATTTTAAAATTTTGAAATTTAATTTTATTTATTTTTTTATACAGCACGTTATTATTAGTTATGTATTTTATGCATATACATGTATATAGTTCAATCCCAATCTCCCAACTCATCCCACCACCACCACCCCATTGCTTCCCACACTTGGTGTCCATACGTTTGTTCTCTACCTCTGTGTCTCTATTTCTTCCCTGCAAACCAGTTCATCTGTACCATTTTACAGGCTCCACTTATATGCATTAATATACAATATTTGTTTTCCTCTTTCTGACTTACTTCATTCTGTATAACAATCTCTCCATCCATCGATGTCTCTACAAATGACTCAGTTTCATTCCTTTTTATGGCCGAGTAATATTCCATTTTATTTATGTACCACATCTTTATCCATTCATCTGTCTGTGGGCATTTAGGTAGCTTCCATTACCTGGCTAATGTAAATAGTGCTGCAACGAACATTGTGGTGAATGTGCCTTTTTGATTTACGGTTTTCTCTGGGTATATGCCCAGACGTAGGATTGCTGGATCAGATGGTAATTCTATTTCTAGTTTTTTTAAGGAAACTCCATACTGTTCTCCATAGTGACTGTATCAATTTACATTCCCACCAATAGTGGAAGGGGGCTCCTGTTGTCCACACCCTCCCCAGAATTGGTTGTTTGTAGATTTTCTGATGATGCCGATTCTAACAGGTGTGAGGTGATACCTCATTGTAGTTTTGATTTGCATTTCTCTAATAATTAGTGCTGTTGTGCAGCTTTTCATGTGCGTCTTGGCCATATCTGTGTCTTCTTTGAAGAAACGTCTCTTTAGATCTTCTGCCCATTTTTGTATTGGGTTGTTTGTTTTTAAATATTAAGCTGCATGAGCTGTTTATATATATTGGAGATTAAACCTCTGTCCATTGATTCGTTTGCAACAATGTTCGCCCATTCTGAGGGATGCCTTTTTCCATTCCCGTGTTTTTTAACAAAAAAGGAAAGAAAGGAAAAGAAGCAGAACACTAATGTGCGTAAAATATGCCTTTTGAAACGGTCGTTTTGAAATATGGACGTCCTTTGAATTTTTTGGTCGATATGTGGCCCCAGGATTTGTTTTCAGGGCAGGTGTCATTTACAGGCCTGCAATGATTTTGAATATCAACTGACCATTAGCGCTGGGATTAAAGCTGCTGTTGTGTGAAACGGCCACAAGGTGGCAGCAGTTCACCCTTACCAAATCTGGTTACTAGGGCAAGAGAGCCTCAGTGGAAGTGGTGTTCTAGATTGGAGTTTAGAATGAAATGTACCAGGAGAAAGCCCCTCACGTTTGTCTCACTACTTCTTGTTCGTGTTTTTAATTTAATTTTTTATTTTTTATTACAGCAAGTTTGATTACAATGTTTGGCTTGTTGTAGGTGTGGAAGATGTGGTTCTTTTACACATATACAGATGACTGTTCTTCCTGGGATCCTTTTCCCATGTACGTTATGACAGAATGTTGAGTAGTCCTCTCTTGGTATTCTGTAGGTCTTTGGTGATTATATATGTCACCTGTGTTTGTATATGTCTGTTAACCCCGATATCGTAATGAAACCAATCCTCACACCTTTCCATTGGTGAACCATAAGTTTGTTTAATGAATCTGTGATTGCCCTTCTCCCTGGAAATATCTGCCCTGGTATCCATTTTTAGGTAACACCTATAAGTGATATGATATGATATGTGTCTTTCACTTTCTGACTTACTACAAGTCACGTGATTACTTCTAGACTCATGTACGGTGCTGCAAATGGCATTGTGTCCTTTTTTCCCTTGGATTCTCTTCTGCCTTAGCGGGGTCCATTTTCAACAATGTGATTCCCTGAGGGTTGTGGATTAGCTGACCTGGGCAGCCTTACCCTGCCGGCCCGCCCTCCCCAGGTGTGCCTCCTTGAGGTCAATATAAACAGCGCTCCAGGCAGCAATAGCCCCCTGAAGCTGTGCCTGACTCCATATTCTCTGCCCCGTCAGCAGTCTCGGGGCTGTGCTGGTTGGAGGGAGTGAGGGGCCACAGCTTTGTGGGTGGCCCGGTGTGAGTGGGGTTCTCCTTGCCTTTCTGCAGGAGTTGCCAGGCTGCCGCCTGTAAAGAAGAGGTTGTGTCACCCATACCTTCCGCTGGAATTTCTCTCCGGACAGAGGTGAGGAAGGAAAAAAGCAGTGCGGGCCGGGACAGGAGGGGTATCTCGAAAAGGGCAATGGAAAGCTTCTGGAAGAGCGCCCGGGGCCAGGACCACCCTGGCTGGCCTGCAGGCACCAAGTTGGCCTGCATGCTGTCGCTGGTGTGGCACCACGGTCCTTCCTCTAGGCTTTCAAGCCCTTGTACATATTCAGGTGTTTTAACTGGAAAGGGTGGGAACAGTTCAGCAGCAGCTGGCCTGGGGCTCAGCTCACGTTTACTCACAGATGCCTCGGCACAGTCCCCCAGCTTTGCAAAGAGGACGCTCCTTGCGAGGGGGAGGGTTGATGGCTGTATGGGAGATGCTTCCCCACCACTGACCAATTTCAGAATTGTTTACCACTGGAGCAAGTGCCCTGATAGGGTTTTCCTCTGTATAACTCGTGGGTTCAGGTTTTTTTTTTCTTTTATGGTTCAAGTTAGATTTTATTCCTCTTTTATGTATTTATAGATATAAGCATGGAAATAATTCATTCCTATAAATACATCTGTGTGACGGGAAGAACTTTTTTCTGTTTTATTTTTAAATTTTATTTTTTAAAATTTTGAAATTTAATTTTATTTATTTTTTTATACAGCACGTTATTATTAGTTATGTATTTTATGCATATACATGTATACAGGTCAATCCCAAACTCCCAACTCATCCCACCACCACCACCCCATGGCTTCCCACACTTGGTGTCCATACGTTTGTTCTCTACCTCTGTGTCTCTATTTCTTCCCTGCAAACCAGTTCCTCTGTACCATTTTTAGGCTAAACATATATGCATTAATATACAATATTTGTTTTCCTCTTTCTGACTTACTTCATTCTGTATGACAGTCTCTCGATCCATCGATGTCTCTACAAATGACCCAGTTTCATTCCTTTTTATGGCCGAGTAATATTCCATTTTATATATGTACCACATCTTTATCCATTCATCTGTCTGTGGGCATTTAGGTTGCTTCCATTACCTGGCTATTGTAAATAGTGCTGCAACGAACATTGTGGTGAATGTGCCTTTTTGAAATACGGTTTTCTCTGGGTATATGCCCAGAAGTGGGATTGCTGGATCAGATGATAATTCTATTTCTAGATTTTTTAAGGAAACTCCATACTGTTCTCCATAGTGA
This sequence comes from Mesoplodon mirus, assembly GCF_964341445.2. Taxonomy (NCBI): domain Eukaryota; kingdom Metazoa; phylum Chordata; class Mammalia; order Artiodactyla; family Ziphiidae; genus Mesoplodon; species Mesoplodon mirus. The sequence continues at coordinate 2,551,876 of NW_028295781.1, forward strand.
CTGTATCAATTTACATTCCCACCAATAGTGGAAAAGGTCTCCTTTTGTCCACACCCTCCTCAGAATTGGTTGTTTGTAGATTTTCTGATGATGCCGATTCTAACAGGTGTGAGGTGAAACCTCATTGTAGTTTTGATTTGCATTTCTCTAATAATTAGTGCTGTTGAGCAGCTTTTCTGTGCGTCTTGGCCATCTCTGTGTCTCCTTTGAAGAAACGTCTCTTTAGATCTTCTGCACATTTTTTTTGGGTGGTTTGTTTTTTTAATATTAAGCTGCATGAGCTGTTTATATATATTGGAGATTAAACTTCTGTCCATTGATTCGTCTGCAACGATTTTCGCCCATTCTGAGGGATGCCTTTTTCCATTCCCGTGTTTTTTAACAAATAAGGAAAGAAAGGAAAAGAAGCAGAACACTAATGTGCGTAAAATATGCCTTTTGAAACGGTCGTTTTGAAATATGGACGTCCTTTGAATTTTTTGGTCGATATGTGGCCCCAGGATTTGTTTTCAGGGCAGGTGTCATTTACAGGCCTGCAATGATTTTGAATATCAACTGACCATTAGCGTTGGGATTAAAGCTGCTGTTGTGTGAAACGGCCACAAGGTGGCAGCAGTTCACCCTTACCAAATCTGGTTACTAGGGCAAGAGAGCCTCAGTGGAAGTGGTGTTCTAGATTGGAGTTTAGAATGGAATGTGCCAGGAGAAAGACCCTCACGTTTGTCTCACTACTTCTTGTTCGTGTTTTTAATTTAATTTTTTATTTTTTATTACAGCAAGTTTGATTACAATGTTTGGCTTCTTGTAGGTGTGGAAGATGTGGTTCTTTTACACATATACACATGTCTGTTCTTCCTGGGATCCTTTTCCCATGTACGTTATGACAGAATGTTGAGTAGTCCTCTCTTGGTATTCTGTAGGTCTTTGGTGATTATATATGTCACCTGTGTTTGTATATGTCTGTTAACCCCGATATCGTAATGAAACCAATCCTCACACCTTTCCATTGGTGAACCATAAGTTTGTTTAATGAATCTGTGATTGCCCTTCTCCGAGGAAATATCTGCCCTGGTATCCATTTTTAGATAACACCTATAAGTGATATGATATGATATGTGTCTTTCACTTTCTGACTTACTACAAGTCACGTGATTAATTCTAGACTCATGTACGGTGCTGCAAATGGCATTGTGTCCTTTTTTCCCTTGGCTTCTCTTCTGCCTTAGCGGAGTCCATTTTCAACAATGTGATTCCCTGAGGGTTGTGGATTAGCTGACCTGGGCAGCCTTACCCTGCCGGCCCGCCCTCCCCAGGTGTGCCTCGTTGATGTCAATATAAACAGCGCTCCAGGAGGCAATAGCCCCTGAAGCTGTGCCTGACTCCATTTTCTCTGCCCCATCAGCAGTCTCGGGGCTGTGCTGGTGGGAGGGAGTGAGGGGCCACAGCTCTGTGGGTGGCCCGGTGTGAGTGGGGTTCTGCTGGCCTTTCTGCAGGAGTTGCCAGGCTGCCGCCTGTAAAGAAGAGGATGTGTCACCCATACCTTCCGCTGGAATTTCTCTCCGGACAGAGGTGAGGAAGGAAAAAAGCAGTGGGGGCCGGGACAGGAGGGGTATCTCAGGCAGGGCAATGGAAAGCTTCTGGAAGAGCGCCAGGTTCCAGGACCACCCTGGCTGGCCTGCAGGCACCAAGTTGGCCTGCGTGCTGTTGCTGGTGTGGCTCCACGGTCCTTCCTCTAGGCTTTCAAGCCCTTGTACATATTCAGGTGTTTTACCTGGAAAGGGTGGGAACAGTTCAGCAGCAGCTGGACTGGGGCTCAGCTCACGTTTACTCACAGATGCCTCGGCACGGTCCCCCAGCTTTGCAATGAGGACGCTCCTTGCGTGGGGGGTGGGTTGCTGGCTGTATGGGAGATGCTTCCCCACCTCTGACCTATTTCAGAATTGTTTACCGCCGGAGCAAGTGCCCTGATAGGGTTTTCCTCTGTATAACTCGTGGTTTCAGGATTTTATTTTCTTTTATATTTCAAGTTAGATTTTATTCCTCTTTTATGTATTTATAGATATAAGCATGGAAATAATTCATTCCTATAAATACATCTGTGTGACGGGAAGAAATTTTTTCTGTTTTATTTTTAAATTTTTTTTTTTTTAAATTTTGAAATTTAATTTTATTTATTTTTTTATACAGCACGTTATTATTAGTTATGTATTTTATGCATATACATGTATACAGGTCAATCCCAAACTCCCAACTCATCCCACCACCACCACCCCATGGCTTCCCACACTTGGTGTCCATACGTTTGTTCTCTACCTCTGTGTCTCTATTTCTTCCCTGCAAACCAGTTCCTCTGTACCATTTTTAGGCTAAACATATATGCATTAATATACAATATTTGTTTTCCTCTTTCTGACTTACTTCATTCTGTATGACAGTCTCTCGATCCATCGATGTCTCTACAAATGACCCAGTTTCATTCCTTTTTATGGCCGAGTAATATTCCATTTTATATATGTACCACATCTTTATCCATTCATCTGTCTGTGGGCATTTAGGTTGCTTCCATTACCTGGCTATTGTAAATAGTGCTGCAACGAACATTGTGGTGAATGTGCCTTTTTGAAATACGGTTTTCTCTGGGTATATGCCCAGAAGTGGGATTGCTGGATCAGATGATAATTCTATTTCTAGATTTTTTAAGGAAACTCCATACTGTTCTCCATAGTGACTGTATCAATTTACATTCCCACCAATAGTGGAAAAGGTCTCCTTTTGTCCACACCCTCCTCAGAATTGGTTGTTTGTAGATTTTCTGATGATGCCGATTCTAACAGGTGTGAGGTGAAACCTCATTGTAGTTTTGATTTGCATTTCTCTAATAATTAGTGCTGTTGAGCAGCTTTTCTGTGCGTCTTGGCCATCTCTGTGTCTCCTTTGAAGAAACGTCTCTTTAGATCTTCTGCACATTTTTTTTGGGTGGTTTGTTTTTTTAATATTAAGCTGCATGAGCTGTTTATATATATTGGAGATTAAACTTCTGTCCATTGATTCGTCTGCAACGATTTTCGCCCATTCTGAGGGATGCCTTTTTCCATTCCCGTGTTTTTTAACAAATAAGGAAAGAAAGGAAAAGAAGCAGAACACTAATGTGCGTAAAATATGCCTTTTGAAACGGTCGTTTTGAAATATGGACGTCCTTTGAATTTTTTGGTCGATATGTGGCCCCAGGATTTGTTTTCAGGGCAGGTGTCATTTACAGGCCTGCAATGATTTTGAATATCAACTGACCATTAGCGTTGGGATTAAAGCTGCTGTTGTGTGAAACGGCCACAAGGTGGCAGCAGTTCACCCTTACCAAATCTGGTTACTAGGGCAAGAGAGCCTCAGTGGAAGTGGTGTTCTAGATTGGAGTTTAGAATGGAATGTGCCAGGAGAAAGACCCTCACGTTTGTCTCACTACTTCTTGTTCGTGTTTTTAATTTAATTTTTTATTTTTTATTACAGCAAGTTTGATTACAATGTTTGGCTTCTTGTAGGTGTGGAAGATGTGGTTCTTTTACACATATACACATGTCTGTTCTTCCTGGGATCCTTTTCCCATGTACGTTATGACAGAATGTTGAGTAGTCCTCTCTTGGTATTCTGTAGGTCTTTGGTGATTATATATGTCACCTGTGTTTGTATATGTCTGTTAACCCCGATATCGTAATGAAACCAATCCTCACACCTTTCCATTGGTGAACCATAAGTTTGTTTAATGAATCTGTGATTGCCCTTCTCCGAGGAAATATCTGCCCTGGTATCCATTTTTAGATAACACCTATAAGTGATATGATATGATATGTGTCTTTCACTTTCTGACTTACTACAAGTCACGTGATTAATTCTAGACTCATGTACGGTGCTGCAAATGGCATTGTGTCCTTTTTTCCCTTGGCTTCTCTTCTGCCTTAGCGGAGTCCATTTTCAACAATGTGATTCCCTGAGGGTTGTGGATTAGCTGACCTGGGCAGCCTTACCCTGCCGGCCCGCCCTCCCCAGGTGTGCCTCGTTGATGTCAATATAAACAGCGCTCCAGGAGGCAATAGCCCCTGAAGCTGTGCCTGACTCCATTTTCTCTGCCCCATCAGCAGTCTCGGGGCTGTGCTGGTGGGAGGGAGTGAGGGGCCACAGCTCTGTGGGTGGCCCGGTGTGAGTGGGGTTCTGCTGGCCTTTCTGCAGGAGTTGCCAGGCTGCCGCCTGTAAAGAAGAGGATGTGTCACCCATACCTTCCGCTGGAATTTCTCTCCGGACAGAGGTGAGGAAGGAAAAAAGCAGTGGGGGCCGGGACAGGAGGGGTATCTCAGGCAGGGCAATGGAAAGCTTCTGGAAGAGCGCCAGGTTCCAGGACCACCCTGGCTGGCCTGCAGGCACCAAGTTGGCCTGCGTGCTGTTGCTGGTGTGGCTCCACGGTCCTTCCTCTAGGCTTTCAAGCCCTTGTACATATTCAGGTGTTTTACCTGGAAAGGGTGGGAACAGTTCAGCAGCAGCTGGACTGGGGCTCAGCTCACGTTTACTCACAGATGCCTCGGCACGGTCCCCCAGCTTTGCAATGAGGACGCTCCTTGCGTGGGGGGTGGGTTGCTGGCTGTATGGGAGATGCTTCCCCACCTCTGACCTATTTCAGAATTGTTTACCGCTGGAGCAAGTGCCCTGATAGGGTTTTCCTCTGTATAACTCGTGGTTTCAGGATTTTATTTTCTTTTATATTTCAAGTTAGATTTTATTCCTCTTTTATGTATTTATAGATATAAGCATGGAAATAATTCATTCCTATAAATACATCTGTGTGACGGGAAGAAATTTTTTCTGTTTTATTTTTAAATTTTTTTTTTTTTAAATTTTGAAATTTAATTTTATTTATTTTTTTATACAGCACGTTATTATTAGTTATGTATTTTATGCATATACATGTATACAGGTCAATCCCAAACTCCCAACTCATCCCACCACCACCACCCCATGGCTTCCCACACTTGGTGTCCATACGTTTGTTCTCTACCTCTATGTCTCTATTACTTCCCTGCAAACCAGTTCATCTGTACCATTTTTAGGCTCCACATATATGCATTAATATACAATATTTGATTTCCTCTTTCTGCCTTACTTCATTCTGTATGACAGTCTCTCGATCTATCGATGTCTCTACAAATGACCCAGTTTCATTCCTTTTTATGGCCGAGTAATATTCCATTTTATATATGTACCACATCTTTATCCATTCATCTGTCTGTGGGCATTTAGGTTGCTTCCATTACCTGGCTATTGTAAATAGTGCTGCAACGAACATTGTGGTGAATGTGCCTTTTTGAAATACGGTTTTCTCTGGGTATATGCCCAGAAGTGGGATTGCTGGATCAGATGGTAATTCTATTTCTAATTTTTTTAAGGAAACTCCATACTGTTCTCCATAGTGACTGTATCAATTTACATTCCCACCAATAGTGGAAGAGGGCTCCTTTTGTCCACACCCTCCCCAGAATTGGTTGTTTGTAGATTTTCTGATGATGCCGATTCTAACAGGTGTGAGGTGATACCTCATTGTAGTTTTGATTTGCATTTCTCTAATAATTAGTGCTGTTGAGCAGCTTTTCATGTGTGTCTTGGCCATCTCTGTGTCTTATTTGAAGAAACGTCTCTTTAGATCTTCTGCCCATTTTTGTATTGGGTGGTTTGTTTTTTTAATATTAAGCTGCATGAGCTGTTTATATATATTGGAGATTAAACATCTGTCCATTGATTCGTCTGCAACAATTTTCGCCCATTCTGAGGGATGCCTTTTTCCATTCCCTTGTTTTTTAACAAAAAAGGAAAGAAAGGAAAAGAAGCAGAACACTAATGTGCGTAAAATATGCCTTTTGAAACGGTTGTTTTGAAATATGGACGTCCTTTGAATTTTTTGGTCGATATGTGGCCCCAGGATTTGTTTTCAGGGCAGGTGTCATTTACAGGCCTGCAATGATTTTGAATATCAACTGACAATTAGCGCTGGGATTAAAGCTGCTGTTGTGTGAAACGTCCACAAGGTGGCAGCAGTTCACCCTTACCAAATCTGGTTACTAGGGCAAGAGAGCCTCAGTGGAAGTGGTGTTCTAGATTGGAGTTTAGAATGAAATGTGCCAGGAGAAAGCCCCTCACGTTTGTCTCACTACTTCTTGTTCGTGTTTTTAATTTAATTTTTTATTTTTTATTACAGCAAGTTTGATTACAATGTTTGGATTTTTGTAGGTGTGGAAGATGTGGTTCTTTTACACATATACAGATGACTGTTCTTCCTGGGAGCCTTTTCCCATGTACGTTATGACAGAATGTTGAGTAGTCCTCTCTTGGTATTCTGTAGGTCTTTGGTGATTATATATGTCACCTGTGTTTGTATATGTCTGTTAACCCCGATATCGTAATGAAACCAATCCTCACACCTATCCATTGGTGAACCAAAAGTTTGTTTAATGAATCTGTGATTGCCCTTCTCCCTGGAAATATCTGCCCTGGTATCCATTTTTAGGTAACACCTATAAGTGATATGATATGATATGTGTCTTTCAATTTCTGACTTACTACAAGTCACGTGATTACTTCTAGACTCATCCAAGGTGCTGCAAATGGCATTGTGTCCTTTTTTCCCTTGGCTTCTCTTCTGCCTTAGCGGGGTCCATTTTCAACAATGTGATTCCCTGAGGGTTGTGGATTAGCTGACCTGGGCAGCCTTACCCTGCCGGCCCACCCTCCCCAGGTGTGCCTCATTGAGGTCAATATAAACAGAGCTCCAGGCAGCAATAGCCCCTGAAGCTGTGCGTGACATCATATTCCCTGCCCCGTCAGCAGTCTCGGGGCTGTGCTGGTGGGAGGGAGTGAGGGGCCACAGCTCTGTGGGTGGCCCGGTGTGAGTGGGGTTCTGCTGGCCTTTCTGCAGGAGTTGCCAGGCTGCCGCCTGTAAAGAAGAGGAAGTGTCACCCATACCTTCCGCTGGAATTTCTCTCCGGACAGAGGTGATGAAGGAATAAAGCAGTGGGGGCCGGGACAAGAGGGTTTTCTCAGGCAGGGCAATAGAAAGCTTCTGGAAGAGCGCCAGGGTACAGGACGACCCTGGCTGGCCTGCAGGCACCAAGTTGGCCTGCGTGCTGTCGCTGGTGTGGCTCCACGGTCCTTCCTCTAGGCTTTCAAGCCCTTGTACATATTCAGGTGTTTTAACTGGAAAGGGTGGGGACAGTTCAGCAGCAGCTGGCCTGGGGCTCAGCTCACGTTTACTCACAGATGCCTCGGCACGGACCCCCAGCTTTGCAATGAGGACGCTCCTTGCATGGAGGGTGGGTTGCTGGCTGTATGGGAGATGGTTCCCCACCTCTGACCAATTTCAGAATTGTTTACAGCTGGAGCAAGTGCCGTGATAGGGTTTTCCTCTGTATAACTCGTGGGTTCACTTTTTTCTTCTTTTATCGTTCAAGTTAGATTTTATTCCTCCTTTATGTATTTATAGATATAAGAATGGAAATAATTCATTCCTATAAATACATCTGTGTGACGGGAAGAACTTATTTCTGTTTTATTTTTAAATTTTATTTTTTAAAATTTTGAAATTTAATTTTATTTATTTTTTTATACAGCACGTTATTATTAGTTATGTATTTTATGCATATACATGTATACAGGTCAATCCCAAACTCCCAACTCATCCCACCACCACCACCCCATGACTTCCCACACTTGGTGTCCATACGTTTGTTCTCTACCTCTATGTCTCTATTACTTCCCTGCAAACCAGTTCATCTGTACCATTTTTAGGCTCCACATATATGCATTAATATACAATATTTGTTTTCCTCTTTCTGACTTACTTCATTCTGTATGACAGTCTGTCGATCCAACAATGTCTCTACAAATGACCCAGTTTCATTCCTTTTTATGGCCGAGTAATATTCCATTTTATATATGTACCACATCTTTATCCATTCATCTGTCTGTGGGCATTTAGGTTGCTTCCATTACCTGGCTATTGTAAATAGTGCTGCAACGAACATTGTGGTGAATGTGCCTTTTTGAAATACGGTTTTCTCTGGGTATATGCCCAGAAGTGGGATTGCTGGATCAGATGGTAATTCTATTTCTAGTTTTTTTAAGGAAACTCCATACTGTTCTCCATAGTGACTGTATCAATTTACATTCCCACCAATAGTGGAAGAGGGCTCCTTTTGTCCACACCCTCCCCAGAATTGGTTGTTTGTAGATTTTCTGATGATGCCGATTCTAACAGGTGTGAGGTGATACCTCATTGTAGTTTTGATTTGCATTTCTCTAATAATTAGTGCTGTTGAGCAGCTTTTCATGTGTGTCTTGGCCATCTCTGTGTCTTCTTTGAAGAAACGTCTCTTTAGATCTTCTGCCCATTTTTGTATTGGGTTGTTTGTTTTTTTAATATTAAGCTGCATGAGCTGTTTATATATATTGGAGATTAAACCTCTGTCCATTGATTCGTCTGCAACGATTTTCGCCCATTCTGAGGGATGCCTTTTTCCATTCCCGTGTTTTTTAACAAAAAAGGAAAGAAAGGAAAAGAAGCAGAACACTAATGTGCGTAAAATATGCCTTTTGAAAAGGTCGTTTTGAAATATGGACGTCCTTTGAAATTTTTGGTCGATATGTGACCCCAGGATTTGTTTTCAGGGCAGGTGTCATTTACAGGCCTGCAATGATTTTGAATATCAACTGACCATTAGCACTGGGATTAAAGCTGCTGTTGTGTGAAACGGCCACAAGGTGGCAGCAGTTCACCCTTACCAATTCTGGTTTCTAGGGCAAGAGAGCCTCAGTGGAAGTGGTGTTCTAGATTGGAGTTTAGAATGGAATGTGCCAGGAGAAAGCCCCTCACGTTTGTCTCACTACTTCTTGTTCGTGTTTTTAATTTAATTTTTTATTTTTTATTACAGCAAGTTTGATTACAATGTTTGGCTTGTTGTAGGTGTGGAAGATGTGGTTCTTTTACACATATACAGATGACTGTTCTTCCTGGGAGCCTTTTCCCATGTACGTTATGACAGAATGTTGAGTAGTCCTCTCTTGGTATTCTGTAGGTCTTTGGTGATTATATATGTCACCTGTGTTTGTATATGTCTGTTAACCCCGATATCGTAATGAAACCAATCCTCACACCTTTCCATTGGTGAACCATAAGTTTGTTTAATGAATCTGTGATTGCCCTTCTCCCTGGAAATATCTGCCCTGGTATCCATTTTTAGGTAACACCTATAAGTGATATGATATGATATGTGTCTTTCACTTTCTGACTTACTACAAGTCACGTGATTACTTCTAGACTCATGTACGGTGCTGCAAATTGCATTGTGTCCTTTTTTTCCTTGGCATCTCTTCTGCCTTAGCGGGGTCCATTTTCAACAATGTGATTCCCTGAGGGTTGTGGATTAGCTGACCTGGGCAGCCTTACCCTGCCAGCCCGCCCTCCCCAGGTGTGCCTCTTTGAGGTCAATATAAACAGAGCTCCAGGCAGCAATAGCCCCTGAAGCTGTGCCTGACTCCATATTCTCTGCCCCGTCAGCAGTCTCGGGGCTGTGCTGTTGGGAGGGAGAGAGGAGCCACAGCTTTGTGGGTGGCCCGGTGTGAGTGGGGTTCTGCTGGCCTTTCTGCAGGAGTTGCCAGGCTGCCGCCTGTAAAGAAGAGGTTGTGTCACCCATACCTTCCGCTGGAATTTCTCTCCGGACAGAGGTGAGGAAGGAAAAAAGCAGTGGGGGCCGGGAAAGGAGGTGTATCTCAGGAAGGGCAATGGAAAGCTTCTGGAAGAGCGCCAGGGTCCAGGACCACCCTGGCTGGCCTGCAGGCACCAAGTTGGCCTGCGTGCTGTCACTGGTGTGGCTCCACGGTCCTTCCTCTAGGCTTTCAAGCCCTTGTACATATTCAGGTGTTTTACCTGGAAAGGGTGGGGACATTTCAGCAGCAGCTGGCCTGGGGCTCAGCTCACGTTTACTCACAGATGCCTCGGCACGGACCCCCAGCTTTGCAGTGAGGACGCTCCTTGCGTGGGGGGTGGGTTGCTGGCTGTATGGGAGATGGTTCCCCACCTCTGACCAATTTCAGAATTGTTTACCACTGGAGCAAGTGCCGTGGTGGGGTTTTCCTCTGTATAACTCGTGGGTTCACTTTTTTTTTCTTTTATCGTTCAAGTTAGATTTTATTCCTCTTTTATGTATTTATAGATATAAGCATGGAAATAATTCATTCCTATAAATACATCTGTGTGATGGGAAGAACTTTTTTCTGTTTTATTTTTAAATTTTATTTTTTTAAATTTTGAAATTTAATTTTATTTTTTTTATACAGCACGTTATTATTAGTTATGTATTTTATGCATATACATGTACACAGGTCAATCCCAAACTCCCAACTCATCCCACCACCACCACCCCATGGCTTCCCACACTTGGTGCCCATACGTTTGTTCTCTACCTCTGTGTCTCTATTTCTTCCCTGCAAACCAGTTCATCTGTACCATTTTTAGGCTCCACATATATGCATTAATAAACAATATTTGTTTTCCTCTTTCTGACTTACTTCATTCTGTATGACAGTCTCTCGATCCTTCGATGTCTCTACAAATGACCCAGTTTCATTCCTTTTTATGGCCGAGTAATATTCCATTTTATATATGTACCACATCTTTATCCATTCATCTGTCTGTGGGCATTTAGGTTGCTTCCATTACCTGGCTATTGTAAATAGTGCTGCAACAAACATTGTGGTGAATGTGCTTTTCTGAAATACGGTTTTCTCTGGGTATATGCACAGAAGTGCGATTGCTGGATCAGATGGTAATTCTATTTCTAATTTTTTTAAGGAAACTCCATACTGTTCTCCATAGTGACTGTATCAATTTACATTCCCACCAATAGTGGAAGAGGGCTCCTTTTGTCCACACCCTCCCCAGAATTGTTTGTTTGTAGATTTCCTGATTATGCCGATTCTAACAGGTGTGAGGTGATACCTCTTTGTAGTTTTGATTTGCATTTCTCTAATAATTAGTGCTGTTGAGCAGCTTTTCACGTGCGTCTTGGCCATCTCTGTGTCTCCTTTGAAGAAACGTCTCTATAGATCTTCTGCCCATTTTTTTTTGGGTTGTTTGTTTTTTTAATATTAAGCTGCATGAGCTGTTTATATATATTGGAGATTAAACCTCTGTCCATTGATTCGTCTGCAACGATTTTCGCCCATTCTGAGGGATGCCTTTTTCCATTCCCGTGTTTTTTAACAAAAAAGGAAAGAAAGGAAAAGAAGCAGAACACTAATGTGCGTAAAATATGCCTTTTGAAACGGTCGTTTTGAAATATGGACGTCCTTTGAATTTTTTGGTCGATATGTGACCCCAGGATTTGTTTTCAGGGCAGGTGTCATTTACAGGCCTGCAATGATTTTGAATATCAACTGACCATTAGCGCTGGGATTAAAGCTGCTGTTGTGTGAAACGGCCACAAGGTGGCAGCATTTCACCCTTAACAAATCTTTTTACTAGGGCAAGAGAGCCTCAGTGGAAGTGGTGTTCTAGATTGGAGTTTAGAATGGAATGTGCCAGGAGAAAGCCCCTCACGTTTGTCTCACTACTTCTTGTTCGTGTTTCTAATTTAATTTTTATTTTTTATTACAGCAAGTTTGATTACAATGTTTGGCTTCTTGTAGGTGTGGAAGATGTGGTTCTTTTACACATATACAGATGACTGTTTTTCCTGGGATCCTTTTCCCATGTACGTTATGACAGAATGTTGAGTAGTCCTCTCTTGGTATTCTGTAGGTCTTTGGTGATTATATATGTCACCTGTGTTTGTATATGTCTGTTAACCCCGATATCGTAATGAAACCAATCCTCACACCTTTCCATTGGTGAACGATAAGTTTGTTTAATGAATCTGTGATTGCCCTTCTCCGTGGAAATATCTGCCCTGGTATCCATTTTTAGGTAACACCTATAAGTGATATGATATGATATGTGTCTTTCACTTTCTGACTTACTAGAAGTCACGTGAATACTTCTAGACACATCTACGGTGCTGCAAATGACATTGTGTACTTTTTTTCCTTGGCTTCTCTTCTGCCGTAGTGGGGTCCATTTTCAACAATGTGATTCCCTGAGGGTTGTGGATTAGCTGACCTGGGCAGCCTTACCCTGCCGGCCCGCCCTCCCCAGGTGTGCCTCGTCGAGGTCAATATAAACAGAGCTCCAGGCAGCAATAGCCCCTGAAGCTGTGCCTGACTCCATATTCTCTGCCCCGTCAGCAGTCTCGGGGCTGTGCTGGTGGGAGGGAGTGAGGAGCCACAGCTATGAGGGTGGCCCGGTGTGAGTGGGGTTCTGCTGGCCTTTCTGCAGGAGTTGCCAGGCTGCCGCCTGTAAAGAAGAGGATGTGTCACACATACCTTCCGCTGGAATTTCTCTCCGGACAGAGGTGAGGAAGGAAAAAAGCAGTGGGGGCCGGGACAGGAGGGGTATCTCAGGCAGGGCAATGGAAAGCTTCTGGAAGAGCGCCAGGGTCCAGGACCACCCTGGCTGGCCTGCAGGCACCAAGTTGGCCTGCGTGCTGTCGCTGGTGTGGCTCCACCGTCCTTCCTCTAGGGTTTCAAGCCCTTGTACATATTCAGGTGTTTTACCTGGAAAGGGTGGGGACAGTTCAGCAGCAGTTGGCCTGGCGCTCAACTCACGTTTACTCACAGATGCCTCGGCACGGTCCCCCAGCTTTGCAATGAGGACGCTCCTTGCGTGGGGGGTGGGTTGCTGGCTGTATGGGAGAGGGTTCCCCACCTCTGACCAATTTCAGAATTGTTTACCGCTGGAGCAAGTGCCGTGATAGGGTTTTCCTCTGTATAACTCGTGGGTTCACTTTTTTCTTCTTTTATCGTTCAAGTTAGATTTTATTCCTCTTTTATGTATTTATACATATAAGCATGGAAATAATTCATTCCTATAAATACATCTGTGTGACGGGAAGAACTTATTTCTGTTTTATTTATAAATTTTATTTTTTAAAATTTTGAAATTTAATTTTATTTATTTTTTTATACAGCACGTTATTATTAGTTATGTATTTTATGCATATACATGTATACAGGTCAATCCCAAACTCCCAACTCATCCCACCACCAACACCCCATGACTTCCCACACTTGGTATCCATACGTTTGTTCTCTACCTCTATGTCTCTATTACTTCCCTGCAAACCAGTTCATCTGTACCATTTTTAGGCTCCACATATATGCATTAATATACAATATTTGTTTTCCTCTTTCTGACTTACTTCATTCTGTATGACAGTCTGTCGATCCAAAAATGTCTCTACAAATGACCCAGTTTCATTCCTTTTTATGGCCGAGTAATATTCCATTTTATATATGTACCACATCTTTATCCATTCATCTGTCTGTGGGCATTTAGGTTGCTTCCATTACCTGGCTATTGTAAATAGTGCTGCAACGAACATTGTGGTGAATGTGCCTTTTTGAAATACGGTTTTCTCTGGGTATATGCCCAGAAGTGCGATTGCTGGATCAGATGGTAATTCTATTTCTAATTTTTTTAAGGAAACTCCATACTGTTCTCCATAGTGACTGTATCAATTTACATTCCCACCAATAGTGGAAGAGGGCTCCTTTTGTCCACACCCTCCCCAGAATTGGTTGTTTGTAGATTTTCTGATGATGCCGATTCTAACAGGTGTGAGGTGATACCTCATTGTAGTTTTGATTTGCATTTCTCTAATAATTAGTGCTGTTGAGCAGCTTTTCATGTGTGTCTTGGCCACCTCTGTGTCTTATTTGAAGAAACGTCTCTTTAGATCTTCTGCCCATTTTTGTATTGGGTTGTTTGTTTTTTTAATATTAAGCTGCATGAGCTGTTTATATATATTGGAGATTAAACCTCTGTCCATTGATTCGTCTGCAACGATTTTCGCCCATTCTGAGGGATGCCTTTTTCCATTCCCGTGTTTTTTAACAAAAAAGGAAAGAAAGGAAAAGAAGCAGAACACTAATGTGCCTAAAATATGCCTTTTGAAATGGTCGTTTTGAAATATGGACGTCCTTTGAATTTTTTGGTCGATATGTGACCCCAGGATTTGTTTTCAGGGCAGGTGTCATTTACAGGCCTGCAATGATTTTGAATATCAACTGACCATTAGCGCTGGGATTAAAGCTGCTGTTGTGTGAAACGGCCACAAGGTGGCAGCAGTTCACCCTTGCCAAATCTGGTTACTAGGGCAAGAGAGCCTCAGTGGAAGTGGTGTTCTAGATTGGAGTTTAGAATGGAATGTGCCAGGAGAAAGCCCCTCACGTTTGTCTCACTACTTCTTGTTCGTGTTTTTAATTTAATTTTTTATTTTTTATTACAGCAAGTTTGATTACAATGTTTGGATTGTTGTAGGTGTGGAAGATGTGGTTCTTTTACACATATACAGATGACTGTTCTTCCTGGGAGCCTTTTCCCATGTACGTTATGACAGAATGTTGAGTAGTCCTCTCTTGGTATTCTGTAGGTCTTTGGTGATTATATATGTCACCTGTGTTTGTATATGTCTGTTAACCCCGATATCGTAATGAAACCAATCCTCACACCTTTCCATTGGTGAACCATAAGTGTGTTTAATGAATCTGTGATTGCCCTTCTCCCTGGAAATATCTGCCCTGGTATCCATTTTTAGGTAACACCTATAAGTGATATGATATGATATGTGTCTTTCATTTTCTGACTTACTACAAGTCACGTGATTACTTCTAGACTCATCCAAGGTGCTGCAAATGGCATTGTGTCCTTTTTTCCCTTGGCTTCTCTTCTGCCTTAGCGGGGTCCATTTTCAACAATGTGATTCCCTGAGGGTTGTGGATTAGCTGACCTGGGCAGCCTTACCCTGCCGGCCCACCCTCCCCAGGTGTGCCTCATTGAGGTCAATATAAACAGAGCTCCAGGCAGCAATAGCCCCTGAAGCTGTGCCTGACACCATATTCCCTGCCCCGTCAGCAGTCTCGGGGCTGTGCTGGTGGGAGGGAGTGAGGGGCCACAGCTCTGTGGGTGGCCCGGTGTGAGTGGGGTTCTGCTGGCCTTTCTGCAGGAGTTGCCAGGCTGCCGCCTGTAAAGAAGAGGAAGTGTCACCCATACCTTCCGCTGGAATTTCTCTCCGGACAGAGGTGATGAAGGAATAAAGCAGTGGGGGCCGGGACAAGAGGGTTTTCTCAGGCAGGGCAATAGAAAGCTTCTGGAAGAGCGCCAGGGTACAGGACGACCCTGGCTGGCCTGCAGGCACCAAGTTGGCCTGCGTGCTGTCGCTGGTGTGGCTCCACGGTCCTTCCTCTAGGCTTTCAAGCCCTTGTACATATTCAGGTGTTTTAACTGGAAAGGGTGGGGACAGTTCAGCAGCAGCTGGCCTGGGGCTCAGCTCACGTTTACTCACAGATGCCTCGGCACGGACCCCCAGCTTTGCAATGAGGACGCTCCTTGCATGGAGGGTGGGTTGCTGGCTGTATGGGAGATGGTTCCCCACCTCTGACCAATTTCAGAATTGTTTACAGCTGGAGCAAGTGCCGTGATAGGGTTTTCCTCTGTATAACTCGTGGGTTCACTTTTTTCTTCTTTTATCGTTCAAGTTAGATTTTATTCCTCCTTTATGTATTTATAGATATAAGAATGGAAATAATTCATTCCTATAAATACATCTGTGTGACGGGAAGAACTTATTTCTGTTTTATTTTTAAATTTTATTTTTTAAAATTTTGAAATTTAATTTTATTTATTTTTTTATACAGCACGTTATTATTAGTTATGTATTTTATGCATATACATGTATACAGGTCAATCCCAAACTCCCAACTCATCCCACCACCACCACCCCATGACTTCCCACACTTGGTGTCCATACGTTTGTTCTCTACCTCTATGTCTCTATTACTTCCCTGCAAACCAGTTCATCTGTACCATTTTTAGGCTCCACATATATGCATTAATATACAATATTTGTTTTCCTCTTTCTGACTTACTTCATTCTGTATGACAGTCTGTCGATCCAACAATGTCTCTACAAATGACCCAGTTTCATTCCTTTTTATGGCCGAGTAATATTCCATTTTATATATGTACCACATCTTTATCCATTCATCTGTCTGTGGGCATTTAGGTTGCTTCCATTACCTGGCTATTGTAAATAGTGCTGCAACGAACATTGTGGTGAATGTGCCTTTTTGAAATACGGTTTTCTCTGGGTATATGCCCAGAAGTGGGATTGCTGGATCAGATGGTAATTCTATTTCTAGTTTTTTTAAGGAAACTCCATACTGTTCTCCATAGTGACTGTATCAATTTACATTCCCACCAATAGTGGAAGAGGGCTCCTTTTGTCCACACCCTCCCCAGAATTGGTTGTTTGTAGATTTTCTGATGATGCCGATTCTAACAGGTGTGAGGTGATACCTCATTGTAGTTTTGATTTGCATTTCTCTAATAATTAGTGCTGTTGAGCAGCTTTTCATGTGTGTCTTGGCCATCTCTGTGTCTTCTTTGAAGAAACGTCTCTTTAGATCTTCTGCCCATTTTTGTATTGGGTTGTTTGTTTTTTTAATATTAAGCTGCATGAGCTGTTTATATATATTGGAGATTAAACCTCTGTCCATTGATTCGTCTGCAACGATTTTCGCCCATTCTGAGGGATGCCTTTTTCCATTCCCGTGTTTTTTAACAAAAAAGGAAAGAAAGGAAAAGAAGCAGAACACTAATGTGCGTAAAATATGCCTTTTGAAAAGGTCGTTTTGAAATATGGACGTCCTTTGAAATTTTTGGTCGATATGTGACCCCAGGATTTGTTTTCAGGGCAGGTGTCATTTACAGGCCTGCAATGATTTTGAATATCAACTGACCATTAGCACTGGGATTAAAGCTGCTGTTGTGTGAAACGGCCACAAGGTGGCAGCAGTTCACCCTTACCAATTCTGGTTTCTAGGGCAAGAGAGCCTCAGTGGAAGTGGTGTTCTAGATTGGAGTTTAGAATGGAATGTGCCAGGAGAAAGCCCCTCACGTTTGTCTCACTACTTCTTGTTCGTGTTTTTAATTTAATTTTTTATTTTTTATTACAGCAAGTTTGATTACAATGTTTGGCTTGTTGTAGGTGTGGAAGATGTGGTTCTTTTACACATATACAGATGACTGTTCTTCCTGGGAGCCTTTTCCCATGTACGTTATGACAGAATGTTGAGTAGTCCTCTCTTGGTATTCTGTAGGTCTTTGGTGATTATATATGTCACCTGTGTTTGTATATGTCTGTTAACCCCGATATCGTAATGAAACCAATCCTCACACCTTTCCATTGGTGAACCATAAGTTTGTTTAATGAATCTGTGATTGCCCTTCTCCCTGGAAATATCTGCCCTGGTATCCATTTTTAGGTAACACCTATAAGTGATATGATATGATATGTGTCTTTCACTTTCTGACTTACTACAAGTCACGTGATTACTTCTAGACTCATGTACGGTGCTGCAAATTGCATTGTGTCCTTTTTTTCCTTGGCATCTCTTCTGCCTTAGCGGGGTCCATTTTCAACAATGTGATTCCCTGAGGGTTGTGGATTAGCTGACCTGGGCAGCCTTACCCTGCCAGCCCGCCCTCCCCAGGTGTGCCTCTTTGAGGTCAATATAAACAGAGCTCCAGGCAGCAATAGCCCCTGAAGCTGTGCCTGACTCCATATTCTCTGCCCCGTCAGCAGTCTCGGGGCTGTGCTGTTGGGAGGGAGAGAGGAGCCACAGCTTTGTGGGTGGCCCGGTGTGAGTGGGGTTCTGCTGGCCTTTCTGCAGGAGTTGCCAGGCTGCCGCCTGTAAAGAAGAGGTTGTGTCACCCATACCTTCCGCTGGAATTTCTCTCCGGACAGAGGTGAGGAAGGAAAAAAGCAGTGGGGGCCGGGAAAGGAGGTGTATCTCAGGAAGGGCAATGGAAAGCTTCTGGAAGAGCGCCAGGGTCCAGGACCACCCTGGCTGGCCTGCAGGCACCAAGTTGGCCTGCGTGCTGTCACTGGTGTGGCTCCACGGTCCTTCCTCTAGGCTTTCAAGCCCTTGTACATATTCAGGTGTTTTACCTGGAAAGGGTGGGGACATTTCAGCAGCAGCTGGCCTGGGGCTCAGCTCACGTTTACTCACAGATGCCTCGGCACGGACCCCCAGCTTTGCAGTGAGGACGCTCCTTGCGTGGGGGGTGGGTTGCTGGCTGTATGGGAGATGGTTCCCCACCTCTGACCAATTTCAGAATTGTTTACCACTGGAGCAAGTGCCGTGGTGGGGTTTTCCTCTGTATAACTCGTGGGTTCACTTTTTTTTTCTTTTATCGTTCAAGTTAGATTTTATTCCTCTTTTATGTATTTATAGATATAAGCATGGAAATAATTCATTCCTATAAATACATCTGTGTGATGGGAAGAACTTTTTTCTGTTTTATTTTTAAATTTTATTTTTTTAAATTTTGAAATTTAATTTTATTTTTTTTATACAGCACGTTATTATTAGTTATGTATTTTATGCATATACATGTACACAGGTCAATCCCAAACTCCCAACTCATCCCACCACCACCACCCCATGGCTTCCCACACTTGGTGCCCATACGTTTGTTCTCTACCTCTGTGTCTCTATTTCTTCCCTGCAAACCAGTTCATCTGTACCATTTTTAGGCTCCACATATATGCATTAATAAACAATATTTGTTTTCCTCTTTCTGACTTACTTCATTCTGTATGACAGTCTCTCGATCCTTCGATGTCTCTACAAATGACCCAGTTTCATTCCTTTTTATGGCCGAGTAATATTCCATTTTATATATGTACCACATCTTTATCCATTCATCTGTCTGTGGGCATTTAGGTTGCTTCCATTACCTGGCTATTGTAAATAGTGCTGCAACAAACATTGTGGTGAATGTGCTTTTCTGAAATACGGTTTTCTCTGGGTATATGCACAGAAGTGCGATTGCTGGATCAGATGGTAATTCTATTTCTAATTTTTTTAAGGAAACTCCATACTGTTCTCCATAGTGACTGTATCAATTTACATTCCCACCAATAGTGGAAGAGGGCTCCTTTTGTCCACACCCTCCCCAGAATTGTTTGTTTGTAGATTTCCTGATTATGCCGATTCTAACAGGTGTGAGGTGATACCTCTTTGTAGTTTTGATTTGCATTTCTCTAATAATTAGTGCTGTTGAGCAGCTTTTCACGTGCGTCTTGGCCATCTCTGTGTCTCCTTTGAAGAAACGTCTCTATAGATCTTCTGCCCATTTTTTTTTGGGTTGTTTGTTTTTTTAATATTAAGCTGCATGAGCTGTTTATATATATTGGAGATTAAACCTCTGTCCATTGATTCGTCTGCAACGATTTTCGCCCATTCTGAGGGATGCCTTTTTCCATTCCCGTGTTTTTTAACAAAAAAGGAAAGAAAGGAAAAGAAGCAGAACACTAATGTGCGTAAAATATGCCTTTTGAAACGGTCGTTTTGAAATATGGACGTCCTTTGAATTTTTTGGTCGATATGTGACCCCAGGATTTGTTTTCAGGGCAGGTGTCATTTACAGGCCTGCAATGATTTTGAATATCAACTGACCATTAGCGCTGGGATTAAAGCTGCTGTTGTGTGAAACGGCCACAAGGTGGCAGCATTTCACCCTTAACAAATCTTTTTACTAGGGCAAGAGAGCCTCAGTGGAAGTGGTGTTCTAGATTGGAGTTTAGAATGGAATGTGCCAGGAGAAAGCCCCTCACGTTTGTCTCACTACTTCTTGTTCGTGTTTCTAATTTAATTTTTATTTTTTATTACAGCAAGTTTGATTACAATGTTTGGCTTCTTGTAGGTGTGGAAGATGTGGTTCTTTTACACATATACAGATGACTGTTTTTCCTGGGATCCTTTTCCCATGTACGTTATGACAGAATGTTGAGTAGTCCTCTCTTGGTATTCTGTAGGTCTTTGGTGATTATATATGTCACCTGTGTTTGTATATGTCTGTTAACCCCGATATCGTAATGAAACCAATCCTCACACCTTTCCATTGGTGAACGATAAGTTTGTTTAATGAATCTGTGATTGCCCTTCTCCGTGGAAATATCTGCCCTGGTATCCATTTTTAGGTAACACCTATAAGTGATATGATATGATATGTGTCTTTCACTTTCTGACTTACTAGAAGTCACGTGAATACTTCTAGACACATCTACGGTGCTGCAAATGACACTGTGTACTTTTTTTCCTTGGCTTCTCTTCTGCCGTAGTGGGGTCCATTTTCAACAATGTGATTCCCTGAGGGTTGTGGATTAGCTGACCTGGGCAGCCTTACCCTGCCGGCCCGCCCTCCCCAGGTGTGCCTCGTCGAGGTCAATATAAACAGAGCTCCAGGCAGCAATAGCCCCTGAAGCTGTGCCTGACTCCATATTCTCTGCCCCGTCAGCAGTCTCGGGGCTGTGCTGGTGGGAGGGAGTGAGGAGCCACAGCTTTGAGGGTGGCCCGGTGTGAGTGGGGTTCTGCTGGCCTTTCTGCAGGATTTGCCAGGCTGCCGCCTGTAAAGAAGAGGATGTGTCACACATACCTTCCGCTGGAATTTCTCTCCGGACAGAGGTGAGGAAGGAAAAAAGCAGTGGGGGCCGGGACAGGAGGGGTATCTCAGGCAGGGCAATGGAAAGCTTCTGGAAGAGCGCCAGGGTCCAGGACCACCCTGGCTGGCCTGCAGGCACCAAGTTGGCCTGCGTGCTGTCGCTGGTGTGGCTCCACCGTCCTTCCTCTAGGGTTTCAAGCCCTTGTACATATTCAGGTGTTTTACCTGGAAAGGGTGGGGACAGTTCAGCAGCAGTTGGCCTGGCGCTCAACTCACGTTTACTCACAGATGCCTCGGCACGGTCCCCCAGCTTTGCAATGAGGACGCTCCTTGCGTGGGGGGTGGGTTGCTGGCTGTATGGGAGAGGGTTCCCCACCTCTGAACAATTTCAGAATTGTTTACCGCTGGAGCAAGTGCCGTGATAGGGTTTTCCTCTGTATAACTCGTGGGTTCACTTTTTTCTTCTTTTATCGTTCAAGTTAGATTTTATTCCTCTTTTATGTATTTATAGATATAAGCATGGAAATAATTCATTCCTATAAATACATCTGTGTGACGGGAAGAACTCATTTCTGTTTTATTTTTAAATTTTATTTTTTAAAATTTTGAAATTTAATTTTATTTATTTTTTTATACAGCACGTTATTATTAGTTATGTATTTTATGCATATACATGTATACAGGTCAATCCCAAACTCCCAACTCATCCCACCACCAACACCCCATGACTTCCCACACTTGGTATCCATACGTTTGTTCTGTACCTCTATGTCTCTATTACTTCCCTGCAAACCAGTTCATCTGTACCATTTTTAGGCTCCACATATATGCATTAATATACAATATTTGTTTTCCTCTTTCTGACTTACTTCATTCTGTATGACAGTCTGTCGATCCAAAAATGTCTCTACAAATGACCCAGTTTCATTCCTTTTTATGGCCGAGTAATATTCCATTTTATATATGTACCACATCTTTATCCATTCATCTGTCTGTGGGCATTTAGGTTGCTTCCATTACCTGGCTATTGTAAATAGTGCTGCAACGAACATTGTGGTGAATGTGCCTTTTTGAAATACGGTTTTCTCTGGGTATATGCCCAGAAGTGCGATTGCTGGATCAGATGGTAATTCTATTTCTAATTTTTTTAAGGAAACTCCATACTGTTCTCCATAGTGACTGTATCAATTTACATTCCCACCAATAGTGGAAGAGGGCTCCTTTTGTCCACACCCTCCCCAGAATTGGTTGTTTGTAGATTTTCTGATGATGCCGATTCTAACAGGTGTGAGGTGATACCTCATTGTAGTTTTGATTTGCATTTCTCTAATAATTAGTGCTGTTGAGCAGCTTTTCATGTGTGTCTTGGCCACCTCTGTGTCTTATTTGAAGAAACGTCTCTTTAGATCTTCTGCCCATTTTTGTATTGGGTTGTTTGTTTTTTTAATATTAAGCTGCATGAGCTGTTTATATATATTGGAGATTAAACCTCTGTCCATTGATTCGTCTGCAACGATTTTCGCCCATTCTGAGGGATGCCTTTTTCCATTCCCGTGTTTTTTAACAAAAAAGGAAAGAAAGGAAAAGAAGCAGAACACTAATGTGCCTAAAATATGCCTTTTGAAATGGTCGTTTTGAAATATGGACGTCCTTTGAATTTTTTGGTCGATATGTGACCCCAGGATTTGTTTTCAGGGCAGGTGTCATTTACAGGCCTGCAATGATTTTGAATATCAACTGACCATTAGCGCTGGGATTAAAGCTGCTGTTGTGTGAAACGGCCACAAGGTGGCAGCAGTTCACCCTTGCCAAATCTGGTTACTAGGGCAAGAGAGCCTCAGTGGAAGTGGTGTTCTAGATTGGAGTTTAGAATGGAATGTGCCAGGAGAAAGCCCCTCACGTTTGTCTCACTACTTCTTGTTCGTGTTTTTAATTTAATTTTTTATTTTTTATTACAGCAAGTTTGATTACAATGTTTGGATTGTTGTAGGTGTGGAAGATGTGGTTCTTTTACACATATACAGATGACTGTTCTTCCTGGGAGCCTTTTCCCATGTACGTTATGACAGAATGTTGAGTAGTCCTCTCTTGGTATTCTGTAGGTCTTTGGTGATTATATATGTCACCTGTGTTTGTATATGTCTGTTAACCCCGATATCGTAATGAAACCAATCCTCACACCTTTCCATTGGTGAACCATAAGTGTGTTTAATGAATCTGTGATTGCCCTTCTCCCTGGAAATATCTGCCCTGGTATCCATTTTTAGGTAACACCTATAAGTGATATGATATGATATGTGTCTTTCACTTTCTGACTTACTACAAGTCACGTGATTACTTCTAGACTCATCTACGGTGCTGCAAATTGCATTGTGTCCTTTTTTTCCTTGGCATCTCTTCTGCCTTAGCGGGGTCCATTTTCAACAATGTGATTCCCTGAGGGTTGTGGATTAGCTGAACTGGGCAGCCTTACCCTGCCAGCCCGCCCTCCCCAGGTGTGTCTCTTTGAGGTCAATATAAACAGAGCTCCAGGCAGCAATAGCCCCTGAAGCTGTGCCTGACTCCATATTCTCTGCCCCGTCAGCAGTCTCGGGGCTGTGCTGGTGGGAGGGAGAGAGGAGCCACAGCTTTGTGTGTGGCCCAGTGTGAGTGGGGTTCTGCTGGCCTTTCTGCAGGAGTTGCCAGGTTGCCGCCTGTAAAGAAGAGGTTGTGTCACACATACCTTCCGCTGGAATTTCTCTCCGGACAGAGGTGAGGAAGGAAAAAAGCAGTGGGGGCCGGGACAGGAGGGGTATCACAGGCAGGGCAATGGAAAGCTTCTGGAAGAGCGCCAGGGCCCAGGACCACCCTGGCTGGCCTGCAGGCACCAAGTTGGCCTGCGTGCTGTCGCTGGTGTGGCTCCACAGTCCTTCCTCTAGGGTTTCAAGCCCTTGTACATATTCAGGTGTTTTACCTGGAAAGGGTGGGGACCGTTCAGCAGCAGCTGGCCTGGGGCTCAGCTCACGTTTACTCACAGATGCCTCGGCACGGTCCCCCAGCTTTGCAATGAGGACGCTCCTTGCGTGGGGGGTGGGTTGCTGTCTGTATGGGAAAGGATTCCCCACCTCTGACCAATTTCAGAATTGTTTACCGCTGGAGCAAGTGCCGTGATAGGGTTTTCCTCTGTATAACTCGTGGGTTCACTTTTTTCTTCTTTTATCGTTCAAGTTAGATTTTATTCCTCTTTTATGTATTTATAGATATAAGCATGGAAATAATTCATTCCTATAAATACATCTGTGTGATGGGAAGAACTTTTTTCTGTTTTATTTTTAAATTTTATTTTTTAAAATTTTGAAATTTAATTTTATTTATTTTTTATACAGCACGTTATTATTAGTTATGTATTTTATGCATATACATGTATACAGGTCAATCCCAAACTCCCAACTCATCCCACCACCACCACCCCATGGCTTCCCACACTTGGTGTCCATACGTTTGTTCTCTACCTCTGTGTCTCTATTTCTTCCCTGCAAACCAGTTCATCTGTACCATTTTTATGCTCCACATATATGCGTTAATAGACAATATTTGTTTTCCTCTTTCTGACTTACTTCATTCTGTATGACAGTCTCTCGATCCATCGATGTCTCTACAAATGACCCAGTTTCATTCCTTTTTATGGCCGAGTAATATTCCATTTTATATATGTACCACATCTTTATCCATTCATCTGTCTGTGGGCATTTAGGTTGCTTCCATTACCTGGCTATTGTAAATAGTGCTGCAACGAACATTGTGGTGAATGTGCCTTTTTGAAATACGGTTTTCTCTGGGTATATGCCCAGAAGTGGGATTGCTGGATCAGATGGTAATTCTATTTCAAGTTTTTTTAAGGAAACTCCATACTGTTCTCCATAGTGACTGTATCAATTTACATTCCCACCAATAGTGGAAGAGGGCTCCTTTTGTCCACACCCTCCCAAAAATTGGTTGTTTGTAGATTTTCTGATGATGCCGATTCTAACAGGTGTGAGGTGAAATCTCATTTTAGTTTTGATTTGCATTTCTCTGATAATTTGTGCTGTTGAGCAGCTTTTCATGTGCGTCTTGGCCATCTCTGTGTCTCCTTTGAAGAAACGTCTCTTTAGATCTTCTGCCCATTTTTTTTGGGTTGTTTGTTTTTTTAATATTAAGCTGCATGAGCTGTTTATATATATTGGAGATTAAACCTCTGTCCATTGATTCGTCTGCAACGATTTTCGCCCATTCTGAGGGATGCCTTTTTCCATTCCCGTGTTTTTTAACAAAAAAGGAAAGAAAGGAAAAGAAGCAGAACACTAATGTGCCTAAAATATGCCTTTTGAAACGGTCGTTTTGAAATATGGACGTCCTTTGAATTTTTTGGTCGATATGTGACCCCAGGATTTGTTTTCAGGGCAGGTGTCATTTACAGGCCTGCAATGATTTTGAATATCAACTGACCATTAGCTTTGGGATTAAAGCTGCTGTTGTGTGAAACGGCCACAAGGTGGCAGCAGTTCACCCTTACCAAATCTGGTTACTAGGGCAAGAGAGCCTCAGTGGAAGTGGTGTTCTAGATTGGAGTTTAGAATGGAATGTGCCAGGAGAAAGCCCCTCACGTTTGTCTCACTACTTCTTGTTCGTGTTTTTAATTTAATTTTTTATTTTTTATTACAGCAAGTTTGATTACAATGTTTGGCTTGTTGTAGGTGTGGAAGATGTGGTTCTTTTACACATATACAAATGTCTGTTCTTCCTGGGATCCCTTTCCCATGTATGTTATGACAGAATATTGAGTAGTCCTCTCTTGGTATTCTGTAGGTCTTTGGTGATTATATATGTCACCTGTGTTTGTATATGTCTGTTAACCCCGATATCGTAATGAAACCAATCCTCACACCTTTCCATTGGTGAACCATAAGTCTGTTTAATGAATCTGTGATTGCCCATCTCCGTAGAAATATCTGCCCTGGTATCCATTTTTAGGTAACACCTATAAGTGATATGATATGATATGTGTCTTCCACTTTCTGACTTACTACAAGTCACGTGATTACTTCTAGACTCATCTACGGTGCTGCAAATGGCATTGTGTCCTTTTTTCCCTTGGCTTCTCTTCTGCCTTAGCGGGGGCCATTTTCAACAATGTGATTCCCTGAGGGTTGTGGATTAGCTGACTTGGGCAGCCTTACCCTGCTGGCCCGCCCTCCCCAGGTGTGCCTCGTTGAGGTCAATATAAACAGCGCTCCAGGCAGCAATAGCCCCTGAAGCTGTGCCTGACTCCATATTCTCTGCCCCGTCAGCAGTCTCGGGGCTGTGCTGGTGGGAGGGAGTGAGGGGCCACAGCTTTGTGGGTGGCCCGGTGTGAGTGGGGTTCTGCTGGCCTTTCTGCAGGAGTTGCCAGGCTGCCGCCTCTAAAGAAGAGGTTGTGTCACCCATGCCTTCCGCTGGAATTTCTCTCCGGACAGAGGTGAGGAAGGAAAAAAGCAGTGGGGGCCGGGATAGGAGGGGTATCTCAGGCAGGGCAATGGAACGCTTCTGGAAGAGCGCCCGGGGCCAGGACCACCCTGGCTGGCCTGCAGGCACCAAGTTGGCCTGCGTGCTGTCGCTGGTGTGGCTCCACGGTCCTTCCTCTAGGCTTTCAAGCCCTTGTACATATTCAGGTGTTTTACCTGGGAAGGGTGGGAACAGTTCAGCAGCAGCTGGCCTGGGGCTCAGCTCACGTTTACTCACAGATGCCTCGGCACTGTCCCCCAGCTTTGCAATGAGGACGCTCCTTGCGTGGGGGGTGGGTTGCTGGCTGTATGGGAGATGATTCCCCACCTCTGACCTATTTCATAATTGTTTACAGCTGGAGCAAGTGCCGTGATAGGGTTTTCCTCTGTATAACTCGTGGTTTCAGGATTTTATTTTCTTTTATATTTCAAGTTAGATTTTATTCCTCTTTTATGTATTTATAGATATAAGCATGGAAATAATTCATTCCTATAAATACATCTGTGTGACGGGAAGAACTTTTTTCTGTTTTATTTTTAAATTTTATTTTTTAAAATTTTGAAATTTAATTTTATTTATTTTTTTAAAGAGCACGTTATTATTAGTTATGTATTTTATGCATATACATGTATATAGGTCAATCCCAATCTCCCAACTCATCCCACCACCACCACCCCATGGCTTCCCACACTTGGTGTCCATACGTTTGTTCTCTACCTCTGTGTCTCTATTTCTTCCCTGCAAACCAGTTCATCTGTACCATTTTTTAGGCTTCACTTATATGCATTAATATACAATATTTGTTTCCCTCTTTCTGACTTACTTCATTTTGTATAACAGTCTCTCCATCCATCGATGTCTCTACACATGACTCAGTTTCATTCCTTTTTCTGGCCGAGTAATATTCCATTTTATATATGTACCACATCTTTATCCATTCATCTGTCTGTGGGCATTTAGGTAGCTTCCATTACCTGGCTAATGTAAATAGTGCTGCAACGAACATTGTGGTGAATGTGCCTTTTTGATTTACGGTTTTCTCTGGGTATATGCCCAGAAGTAGGATTGCTGGATCAGATGGTAATTTTATTTCTATTTTTTTAAGGAAACTCCATACTGTTCTCCATAGTGACTGTATCAATTTACATTCCCACCAATAGTGGAAGAGGGCTCCTTTTGTCCACACCCTCCCCAGAATTGGTTGTTTGTAGATTTCCTGATGATGCCGATTCTAACAGGTGTGAGGTGATACCTCATTGTAGTTTTGATTTGCATTTCTCTAATAATTAGTGCTGTTGAGCAGCTTTTCACGTGTGTCTTGGCCATCTCTGTGTCTCCTTTGAAGAAACGTCTCTTTAGATCTTCTGCCCATTTTTTTTGGTTTGTTTGTTTTTTTAATATTAAGCTGCATGAGCTGTTTATATATATTGGAGATTAAACCTCTGTCCATTGATTCGTCTGCAACGATTTTCGCCCATTCTGAGGGATGCCTTTTTCCATTCCCGTGTTTTTTAACAAAAAAGGAAAGAAAGGAAAAGAAGCAGAACACTAATGTGCGTAAAATATGCCTTTTGAAACGGTCGTTTTGAAATATGGACGTCCTTTGAATTATTTGGTCGATATGTGACCCCAGGATTTGTTTTCAGGGCAGGTGTCATTTACAGGCCTGCAATGATTTTGAATATCAACTGACCATTAGCGCTGGGATTAAAGCTGCTGTTGTGTGAAACGGCCACAAGGTGGCAGCAGTTCACCCTTACCAAATCTGGTTACTAGGGCAAGAGAGCCTCAGTGGAAGTGGTGTTCTAGATTGGAGTTTAGAATGGAATGTGCCAGGAGAAAGCCCCTCACGATTGTCTCACTACTTCTTGTTCGTGTTTTTAATATAATTTTTATATTTTATTACAGCAAGTTTGATTACAATGTTTGGCTTCTTGTAGGTGTGGAAGATGTGGTTCTTTTACACATATACAGATGACTGTTCTTCCTGGGATCCTTTTCCCATGTATGTTATGACAGAATGTTGAGTAGTCCTCCCTTGGTATTCTGTAGGTCTTTGGTGATTATATATGTCACCTGTGTTTGTATATGTCTGTTAACCCCGATATCGTAATGAAACCAATCCTCACACCTTTCCATTGGTGAACCATAAGTTTGTTTAATGAATCTGTGATTGCCCTTCTCCGTGGAAATATCTGCCCTGGTATCCATTTTTAGGTAACACCTATAAGTGATATGATATGATATGTGTCTTTCACTTTCTGACTTACTACAAGTCACGTGAATACTTCTAGACACATCTACGGTGCTGCAAATGGCATTGTGTCCTTTTTTCCCTTGGCTTCTCTTCTGCCTTAGTGGGGTCCATTTTCAACAATGTGATTTCCTGAGGGTTGTGGATTAGCTGACCTGGGCAGCCTTACCCTGCCGGCCCGCCCTCCCCAGGTGTGCCTCGTTGAGGTCAATATAAACAGAGCTCCAGGCAGCAATAGCCCCTGAAGCTGTGCCTGACTCCATATTCTCTGCCCCGTCAGCAGTCTCGGGGCTGTGCTGGTGGGAGGGAGTGAGGAGCCACAGCTTTGTGGGTGGCCCGGTGTGAGTGGGTTTCTGCTGGCCTTTCTGCAGGAGTTGCCAGGCTGCCGCCTGTAAAGAAGAGGTTGTGTCACACATACCTTCCGCTGGAATTTCTCTCCGGACAGAGGTGAGGAAGGAAAAAAGCAGTGGAGGCCGGGACAGGAGGGGTATCTCGAAAAGGGCAATGGAAAGCTTCTGGAAGAGCGCCAGGTTCCAGGACCACCCTGGCTGGCCTGCAGGCACCAAGTTGGCCTGCATGCTGTCGCTGGTGTGGCTCCACAGTCCTTCCTCTAAGGTTTCAAGCCCTTGTACATATTCAGCTGTTTTACCTGGAAAGGGTGGGGATCGTTCAGCAGCAGCTGGCCTAGGGCTCAACTCACGTTTACTCACAGATGCCTCGGCACGGTCCCCCAGCTTTGCAATGAGGACGCTCCTTGCCTGGGGGGTGGGTTGCTGACTGTATGGGAGAGGATTCCCCACCTCTGACCAATTTCAGAATTGTTTACCGCTGGAGCAAGTGCCGTGATAGGGTTTTCCTCTGTATAACTCGTGGGTTCACTTTTTTCTTCTTTTATCGTTCAAGTTAGATTTTATTCCTCCTTTATGTATTTATAGATATAAGCATGGAAATAATTCATTCCTATAAATACATCTGTGTGATGGGAAGAACTTATTTCTGTTTTATTTCTAAATTTTATTTTTTAAAATTTTGAAATTTAATTTTATTTATTTTTTTATACAGCACGTTATTATTAGTTATGTATTTTATGCATATACATGTATACAGGTCAATCCCAAACTCCCAACTCATCCCACCACCACCACCCCATGACTTCCCACACTTGGTGTCCATACGTTTGTTCTCTACCTCTATGTCTCTATTACTTCCCTGCAAACCAGTTCATCTGTACCATTTTTAGGCTCCACATATATGCATTAATATACAATATTTGTTTTCCTCTTTCTGACTTACTTCATTCTGTATGACAGTCTGTCGATCCAACAATGTCTCTACAAATGACCCAGTTTCATTCCTTTTTATGGCCGAGTAATATTCCATTTTATATATGTACCACATCTTTATCCATTCATCTGTCTGTGGGCATTTAGGTTGCTTCCATTACCTGGCTATTGTAAATAGTGCTGCAACGAACATTGTGGTGAATGTGCCTTTTTGAAATACGGTTTTCTCTGGGTATATGCCCAGAAGTGCGATTGCTGGATCAGATGGTAATTCTATTTCTAATTTTTTTAAGGAAACTCCATACTGTTCTCCATAGTGACTGTATCAATTTACATTCCCACCAATAGTGGAAGAGGGCTCCTTTTGTCCACACCCTCCCCAGAATTGGTTGTTTGTAGATTTTCTGATGATGCCGATTCTAACAGGTGTGAGGTGATACCTCATTGTAGTTTTGATTTGCATTTCTCTAATAATTAGTGCTGTTGAGCAGCTTTTCATGTGTGTCTTGGCCATCTCTGTGTCTTATTTGAAGAAACGTCTCTTTAGATCTTCTGCCCATTTTTGTATTGGGTTGTTTGTTTTTTTAATATTAAGCTGCATGAGCTGTTTATATATATTGGAGATTAAACCTCTGTCCATTGATTCGCCTGCAACGATTTTCGCCCATTCTGGGGGATGCCTTTTTCCATTCCCGTGTTTTTGAACAAAAAAGGAAAGAAAGGAAAAGAAGCAGAACACTAATGTGCGTAAAATATGCCTTTTGAAACGGTCGTTTTGAAATATGGACGTCCTTTGAAATTTTTGGTCGATATGTGACCCCAGGATTTGTTTTCAGGGCAGGTGTCATTTACAGGCCTGCAATGATTTTGAATATCAACTGACCATTAGCACTGGGATTAAAGCTGCTGTTGTGTGAAACGGCCACAAGGTGGCAGCAGTTCACCCTTACCAAATCTGGTTTCTAGGGCAAGAGAGCCTCAGTGGAAGTGGTGTTCTAGATTGGAGTTTAGAATGGAATGTGCCAGGAGAAAGCCCCTCACGTTTGTCTCACTACTTCTTGTTCGTGTTTTTAATTTAATTTTTTATTTTTTATTACAGCAAGTTTGATTACAATGTTTGGCTTGTTGTAGGTGTGGAAGATGTGGTTCTTTTACACATATACAGATGACTGTTCTTCCTGGGAGCCTTTTCCCATGTACATTATGACAGAATGTTGAGTAGTCCTCTCTTGGTATTCTGTAGGTGTTTGGTGATTATATATGTCACCTGTGTTTGTATATGTCTGTTAACCCCGATATCGTAATGAAACCAATCCTCACACCTTTCCATTGGTGAACCATAAGTTTGTTTAATGAATCTGTGATTGCCCTTCTCCCTGGAAATATCTGCCCTGGTATCCATTTTTAGGTAACACCTATAAGTGATATGATATGATATGTGTCTTTCACTTTCTGACTTACTACAAGTCACGTGATTACTTCTAGACTCATCTACGGTGCTGCAAATTGCATTGTGTCATTTTTTTCCTTGGCATCTCTTCTGCCTTAGTGGGGTCCATTTTCAACAATGTGATTCCCTGAGGGTTGTGGATTAGCTGACCTGGGCAGCCTTACCCTGCCAGCCCGCCCTCCCCAGGTGTGCCTCTTTGAGGTCAATATAAACAGAGCTCCAGGCAGCAATAGCCCCTGAAGCTGTGCCTGACTCCATATTCTCTGCCCCGTCAGCAGTCTCGGGGCTGTGCTGGTGGGAGGGAGAGAGGAGCCACAGCTTTGTGGGTGGCCCGGTGTGAGTGGGGTTCTGCTGGCCTTTCTGCAGGAGTTGCCAGGCTGCCGCCTGTAAAGAAGAGGTTGTGTCACACATACCTTCCGCTGGAATTTCTCTCCGGACAGAGGTGAGGAAGGAAAAAAGCAGTGGGGGCCGGGAAAGGAGGGATATCTAAGGAAGGGCAATGGAAAGCTTCTGGAAGAGCACCAGGGTCCAGGACCACCCTGGCTGGCCTGCAGGCACCAAGTTGGCCTGCGTGCTGTCACTGGTGTGGCTCCACAGTCCTTCCTCTAAGGTTTCAAGCCCTTGTACATATTCAGGTGTTTTACCTGGAAAGGGTGGGGACAGTGCAGCAGCAGCTGGCCTGGGGCTCAACTCACGTTTACTCACAGATGCCTCGGCACTGTCCCCCAGCTTTGCAATGAGGACGCTCCTTGCGTGGGGGGTGGGTTGCTGGCTGTATTGGAGAGGATTCCCCACCTCTGACCAATTTCAGAATTGTTTACCGCTGGAGCAAGTGCCGTGATAGGGTTTTCCTCTGTATAACTCGTGGGTTCACTTTTTTCTTCTTTTATCGTTCAAGTTAGATTTTATTCCTCTTTTATGTATTTATAGATATAAGCATGGAAATAATTCATTCCTATAAATACATCTGTGTGACGGGAAGAACTTATTTCTGTTTTATTTTTAAATTTTATTTTTTAAAATTCTGAAATTTAATTTTATTTATTTTTTTATACAGCACGTTATTATTAGTTATGTATTTTATGCATATACATGTACACAGGTCAATCCCAAACTCCCAACTCATCCCACCACCACCACCCCATGACGTCCCACACTTGGTGTCCATACGTTTGTTCTCTACCTCTATGTCTCTATTACTTCCCTGCAAACCAGTTCATCTGTACCATTTTTAGGCTCCACATATATGCATTAATATACAATATTTGTTTTCCTCTTTCTGACTTACTTCATTCTGTTGACAGTCTGTCGATCCAAAAATGTCTCTACAAATGACCCAGTTTCATTCCTTTTTATGGCCGAGTAATATTCCATTTTATATATGTACCACATCTTTATCCATTCATCTGTCTGTGGGCATTTAGGTTGCTTCCATTACTTGGCTATTGTAAATAGTGCTGCAACGAACATTGTGGTGAATGTGCCTTTTTGAAATACGGTTTTCTCTGGGTATATGCCCAGAAGTGCGATTGCTGGATCAGATGGTAATTCTATTTCTAATTTTTTTAAGGAAACTCCATACTGTTCTCCATAGTGACTGTATCAATTTACATTCCCACGAATAGTGGAAGAGGGCTCCTTTTGTCCACACCCTCCCCAGAATTGGTTGTTTGTAGATTTTCTGATGATGCCGATTCTAACAGGTGTGAGGTGATACCTCATTGTAGTTTTGATTTGCATTTCTCTAATAATTAGTGCTGTTGAGCAGCTTTTCATGTGTGTCTTGGCCATCTCTGTGTCTTATTTGAAGAAACGTCTCTTTAGATCTTCTGCCCATTTTTTTTTGGTTTGTTTGTTTTTTTAATATTAAGCTGCATGAGCTGTTTATATATATTGGAGATTAAACCTCTGTCCATTGATTCGTCTGCAACGATTTTCGCCCATTCTGAGGGATGCCTTTTTCCATTCCCGTGTTTTTTAACAAAAAAAGAAAGAAAGGAAAAGAAGCAGAACACTAATGTGCGTAAAATATGCCTTTTGAAACGGTCGTTTTGAAATATGGACGTCCTTTGAATTATTTGGTCGATATGTGACCCCAGGATTTGTTTTCAGGGCAGGTGTCATTTACAGGCCTGCAATGATTTTGAATATCAACAGACCATTAGCGCTGGGATTAAAGCTGCTGTTGTGTGAAACGGCCACAAGGTGGCAGCATTTCACCCTTAACAAATCTTTTTACTAGGGCAAGAGAGCCTCAGTGGAAGTGGTGTTCTAGATTGGAGTTTAGAATGGAATGTGCCAGGAGAAAGCCCCTCACGTTTGTCTCACTAATTCTTGTTCGTGTTTCTAATTTAATTTTTATTTTTTATTACAGCAAGTTTGATTACAATGTTTCGCTTCTTTTAGGTGTGGAAGATGTGGTTCTTTTACACATATACAGATGACTGTTTTTCCTGGGATCCTTTCCCCATGTACGTTATGACAGAATGTTGAGTAGTCCTCTCTTGGTATTCTGTAGGTCTTTGATGATTATATAGGTCACCTGTGTTTGTATATGTCTGTTAACCCCGATATCGTAATGAAACCAATCCTCACACCTTTCCATTGGTGAACGATAAGTTTGTTTAATGAATCTGTGATTGCCCTTCTCCGTGGAAATATCTGCCCTGGTATCCATTTTTAGGTAACACCTATAAGTGATATGATATGATATGTGTCTTTCACTTTCTGACTTACTACAAGTCACGTGAATACTTCTAGACACATCTACGGTGCTGCAAATGACATTGTGTCCTTTTTTTCCTTGGCTTCTCTTCTGCTTTAGTGGGGTCCATTTTCACCAATGTGATTCCCTGAGGGTTGTGGATTAGCTGACCTGGGCAGCCTTACCCTGCCGGCCCGCCCTCCCCAGGTGTGCCTCGTTGAGGTCAATATAAACAGAGCTCCAGGCAGCAATAGCCCCTGAAGCTGTGCCTGACTCCATATTCTCTGCCCCGTCAGCAGTCTCGGGGCTGTGCTGGTGGGAGGGAGTGAGGAGCCACAGCTTTGTGGGTGGCCCGGTGTGAGTGGGGTCCTGCTGGCCTTTCTGCAGGAGTTGCCAGGCTGCCGCCTGTAAAGAAGAGGATGTGTCACACATACCTTCCGCTGGAATTTCTCTCCGGACAGAGGTGAGGAAGGAAAAAAGCAGTGGGGGCCGGGACAGGAGGGGTATCTCAGGCAGGGCAATGGAAAGCTTCTGGAAGAGCGCCAGGGTCCAGGACCACCCTGGCTGGCCTGCAGGCACCAAGTTGGCCTGCGTGCTGTCGCTGGTGTGGCTCCACAGTCCTTCCTCTAGGGTTTCAAGCCCTTGTACATATTCAGGTGTTTTACCTGGAAAGGATGGGGACAGTTCAGCAGCAGCTGGCCTGGGGCTCAACTCACGTTTACTCACAGATGCCTCGGCACGGTCCCCCAGCTTTGCAATGAGGACGCTCCTTGCGTGGGGGGTGGGTTGCTGGCTGTATGGGAGAGGGTTCCCCACCTCTGACCAATTTCAGAATTGTTTACCGCTGGAGCAAGTGCCGTGATAGGGTTTTCCTCTGTATAACTCGTGGGTTCACTTTTTTCTTCTTTTATCGTTCAAGTTAGATTTTATTCCTCTTTTATGTATTTATAGATATAAGCATGGAAATAATTCATTCCTATAAATACATCTGTGTCACGGGAAGAACTTTTTTCTGTTTTATTTTTAAATTTTATTTTTTAAAATTTTGAAATTTAATTTTATTTATTTTTTTATACAGCACGTTATTATTAGTTATGTATTTTATGCATATACATGTATACAGGTCAATCCCAAACTCCCAACTCATCCCACCACCACCACCCCATGCCTTCCCACACTTGGTGTCCATACGTTTGTTCTCTACCTCTATGTCTCTATTACTTCCCTGCAAACCAGTTCATCTGTACCATTTTTAGGCTCCACATATATGCATTAATATACAATATTTGTTTTCCTCTTTCTGACTTACTTCATTCTGTATGACAGTCTGTCGATCCAACAATGTCTCTACAAATGACCCAGTTTCATTCCTTTTTATGGCCGAGTTATATTCCATTTTATATATGTACCACATCTTTATCCATTCATCTGTCTGTGGGCATTTAGGTTGCTTCCATTACCTGGCTATTGTAAATAGTGCTGCAACGAACATTGTGGTGAATGTGCCTTTTTGAAATACGGTTTTCTCTGGGTATATGCCCAGAAGTGCGATTGCTGGATCAGATGGTAATTCTATTTCTAATTTTTTTAAGGAAACTCCATACTGTTCTCCATAGTGACTGTATCAATTTACATTCCCACCAATAGTGGAAGAGGGCTCCTTTTGTCCACACCCTCCCCAGAATTGGTTGTTTGTAGATTTTCTGATGATGCCGATTCTAACAGGTGTGAGGTGATACCTCATTGTAGTTTTGATTTGCATTTCTCTAATAATTAGTGCTGTTGAGCAGCTTTTCATGTGTGTCTTGGCCATCTCTGTGTCTTATTTGAAGAAACGTCTCTTTAGATCTTCTGCCCATTTTTGTATTGGGTTGTTTGTTTTTTTAATATTAAGCTGCATGAGCTGTTTATATATATTGGAGATTAAACCTCTGTCCATTGATTCGTCTGCAACGATTTTCGCCCATTCTGAGGGATGCCTTTTTCCATTCCCGTGTTTTTTAACAAAAAAGGAAAGAAAGGAAAAGAAGCAGAACACTAATGTGCGTAAAATATGCCTTTTGAAACGGTCGTTTTGAAATATGGACGTCCTTTGAAATTTTTGGTCGATATGTGACCCCAGGATTTGTTTTCAGGGCAGGTGTCATTTACAGGCCTGCAATGATTTTGAATATCAACTGACCATTAGCGCTGGGATTAAAGCTGCTGTTGTGTGAAACGGCCACAAGGTGGCAGCAGTTCACCCTTACCAAATCTGGTTACTAGGGCAAGAGAGCCTCAGTGGAAGTGGTGTTCTAGATTGGAGTTTAGAATGGAATGTGCCAGGAGAAAGCCCCTCACGTTTGTCTCACTACTTCTTGTTCGTGTTTTTAATTTAATTTTTTATTTTTTATTACAGCAAGTTTGATTACAATGTTTGGCTTGTTGTAGGTGTGGAAGATGTGGTTCTTTTACACATATACAGATGACTGTTCTTCCTGGGAGCCTTTTCCCATGTACGTTATGACAGAATGTTGAGTAGTCCTCTCTTGGTATTCTGTAGATCTTTGGTGATTATATATGTCACCTGTGTTTGTATATGTCTGTTAACCCCGATATCGTAATGAAACGAATCCTCACACCTTTCCATTGGTGAACCATAAGTTTGTTTAATGAATCTGTGATTGCCCTTCTCCGTGGAAATATCTGCCCTGGTATCCATTTTTAGGTAACACCTATAAGTGATATGATATGATATGTGTCTTTCACTTTCTGACTTACTACAAGTCACGTGAATACTTCTAGACTCATCTACGGTGCTGCAAATGGCATTGTGTCCTTTTTTTCCTTGGCTTCTCTTCTGCCTTAGTGGGGTCCATTTTCAACAATGTGATTCCCTGAGGGTTGTGGATTAGCTGACCTGGGCAGCCTTACCCTGCCGGCCTGCCCTCCCCAGGTGTGCCTCGTTGAGGTCAATATAAACAGCGCTCCAGGCAGCAATAGCCCCTGAAGCTGTGCCTGACTCCATATTCTCTGCCCAGTCAGCAGTCTCGGGGCTGTGCTGGTGGGAGGGAGTGAGGGGACACAGCTTTGTGGGTGGCCCGGTGTGAGTGGGGTTCTGCTGGCCTTTCTGCAGGAGTTGCCAGGCTGCCGCCTGTAAAGAAGAGGATGTGTCACCCATACCTTCCGCTGGAATTTCTCTCCGGACAGAGGTGAGGAAGGAAAAAAGCAATGGGGGCCGGGACACGAGGGGTATCTCAGGAAGGGCAATGGAAATCTTCTGGTAGAGCGCCAGGGTCCAGGACCACCCTGGCTGGCCTGCAGGCACCAAGTTGGCCTGCGTGCTGTCGCTGGTGTGGCTCCACGGTCCTTCCTCTAGGCTTTCAAGCCCTTGTACATATTCAGGTGTTTTACCTGGAAAGGGTAGGGATAGTTCAGCAGCAGCTGGCCTGGGGCTCAGCTCACGTTTACTCACAGATGCCTCAGCACGGTCCCCCAGCTTTGCAATGAGGACGCTCCTTGCGTGGGGGGTGGGTTGATGGCTGTATGGGAGATGGTTCCACACATCTGACCAATTTCAGAATTGTTTACCGCTGGAGCAAGTGCCGTGGTAGGGTTTTCCTTTGTATAACTCGTGGGTTTACTTTTTTTTTCTTTTATCGTTCAAGTTAGATTTTATTCCTCTTTTATGTATTTATAGATATAAGCATGGAAATAATTCATTCCTATAAATACATCTGTGTGATGGGAAGAACTTTTTTCTGTTTTATTTTTAAATTTTATTTTTTTAAATTTTGAAATTTAATTTTATTTATTTTTTTTATACAGCACGTTATTATTAGTTATGTATTTTATGCATATACATGTATACAGGTCAATCCCAAACTCCCAACGCATCCCACCACCACCACCCCATGGCTTCCCACACTTGGTGTCCATACGTTTGTTCTCTACCTCTGTGTCTCTATTTCTTCCCTGCAAACCAGTTCATCTGTACCATTTTTAGGCTCCACATATATGCATTAATATACAATATT
This sequence comes from Mesoplodon mirus, assembly GCF_964341445.2. NCBI lineage: Eukaryota > Metazoa > Chordata > Mammalia > Artiodactyla > Ziphiidae > Mesoplodon > Mesoplodon mirus. The sequence goes on from NW_028295781.1 coordinate 2,589,720, forward strand.
TGTTTTCCTCTTTCTGACTTACTTCATTCTGTATGACAGTCTCTCGATCCATCGATGTCTCTACAAATGACCCAGTTTCATTCCTTTTTATGGCTGAGGAATATTCCATTTTATATATGTACCATATCTTAATCCATTCATCTGTCTGTGGGCATTTAGGTTGCTTCCATTACCTGGCTAATGTAAATAGTGCTGCAACGAACATTGTGGTTAATGTGCCTTTTTGATTTACGGTTTTCTCTGGGTATTTGCCCAGAAGTAGGATTGCTGGATCAGATGGTAATTTTATTTCTAGTTTTTTTAAGGAAACTCCATACTGTTCTCCATAGTGACTGTATCAATTTACATTCCCACCAATAGTGGAAGAGGGCTCCTTTTGTCCACACCCTCCACAGAATTGGTTGTTTGTAGATTTCCTGATGATGCCGATTCTAACAGGTGTGAGGTGATACCTCATTGTAGTTTTGATTTGCATTTCTCTAATAATTAGTGCTGTTGAGCAGCTTTTCATGTGTGTCTTGGCCACCTCTGTGTCTTATTTGAAGAAACGTCTCTTTAGATCTTCTGCCCATTTTTGTATTGGGTTGTTTGTTTTTTTAATATTAAGCTGCATGAGCTGTTTATATATATTGGAGATTAAACCTCTGTCCATTGATTCGTCTGCAACGATTTTCGCCCATTCTGAGGGATGCCTTTTTCCATTCCCGTGTTTTTTAACAAAAAAGGAAAGAAAGGAAAAGAAGCAGAACACTAATGTGCGTAAAATATGCCTTTTGAAACGGTCGTTTTGAAATATGGACGTCCTTTGAATTATTTGGTCGATATGTGACCCCAGGATTTGTTTTCAGGGCAGGTGTCATTTACAGGCCTGCAATGATTTTGAATATCAACTGACCATTAGCGCTGGGATTAAAGCTGCTGTTGTGTGAAACGGCCACAAGGTGGCAGCAGTTCACCCTTACCAAATCTGGTTACTAGGGCAAGAGAGCCTCAGTGGAAGTGGTGTTCTAGATTGGAGTTTAGAATGGAATGTGCCAGGAGAAAGCCCCTCACGTTTGTCTCACTACTTCTTGTTCGTGTTTTTAATATAATTTTTATATTTTATTACAGCAAGTTTGATTACAATGTTTGGCTTCTTGTAGGTGTGGAAGATGTGGTTCTTTTACACATATACAGGTGACTGTTCTTCCTGGGAGCCTTTTCCCATGTATGTTATGACAGAATGTTGAGTAGTCCTCCCTTGGTATTCTGTAGGTCTTTGGTGATTATATATGTCACCTGTGTTTGTATATGTCTGTTAACCCCGATATCGTAATGAAACCAATCCTCACACCTTTCCATTGGTGAACCATAAGTTTGTTTAATGAATCTGTGATTGCCCTTCTCCGTGGAAATATCTGCCCTGGTATCCATTTTTAGGTAACACCTATAAGTGATATGATATGATATGTGTCTTTCACTTTCTGACTTACTACAAGTCACGTGAATACTTCTAGACACATCTACGGTGCTGCAAATGGCATTGTGTCCTTTTTTCCCTTGGCTTCTCTTCTGCCTTAGCGGGGTCCATTTTCAACAATGTGATTCCCTGAGGGTTGTGGATTAGCTGACCTGGGCAGCCTTACCCTGCCGGCCCGCCCTCCCCAGGTGTGCCTCGTTGAGGTCAATATAAACAGAGCTCCAGGCAGCAATAGACCCTGAAGCTGTGCCTGACTCCATATTCTCGGCCCCGTCAGCAGTCTCGGGGCTGTGCTGGTGGGAGGGAGTGAGGAGCCACAGCTTTGTGGGGGCCCGGTGTGAGTGGGGTTCTGCTGGCCTTTCTGCAGGAGTTGCCAGGCTGCCGCCTGTAAAGAAGAGGTTGTGTCACACATACCTTCCGCTGGAATTTCTCTCCGGACAGAGGTGAGGAAGGAAAAAAGCAGTGGGGGCCGGGACAGGAGGGGTATCTCGAAAAGGGCAATGGAAAGCTTCTGGAAGAGCGCCAGGTTCCAGGACCACCCTGGCTGGCCTGCAGGCACCAAGTTGGCCTGCGTGCTGTCGCTGGTGTGGCTCCACAGTCCTTCCTCTAAGGTTTCAAGCCCTTGTACATATTCAGCTGTTTTACCTGGAAAGGGTGGGGACCGTTCAGCAGCAGCTGGCCTGGGGCTCAACTCACGTTTACTCACAGATGCCTCGGCACGGTCCCCCAGCTTTGCAATGAGGACGCTCCTTGCGTGGGGGGTGGGTTGCTGACTGTATGGGAGAGGATTCCCCACCTCTGACCAATTTCAGAATTGTTTACCGCTGGAGCAAGTGCCGTGATAGGGTTTTCCTCTGTATAACTCGTGGGTTCACTTTTTTCTTCTTTTATCGTTCAAGTTAGATTTTATTCCTCCTTTATGTATTTATAGATATAAGCATGGAAATAATTCATTCCTATAAATACATCTGTGTGACGGGAAGAACTTATTTCTGTTTTATTTTTAAATTTTATTTTTTAAAATTTTGAAATTTAATTTTATTTATTTTTTTATACAGCACGTTATTATTAGTTATGTATTTTATGCATATACATGTATACAGGTCAATCCCAAACTCCCAACTCATCCCACCACCACCACCCCATGACTTCCCACACTTGGTGTCCATACGTTTGTTCTCTACCTCTATGTCTCTATTACTTCCCTGCAAACCAGTTCATCTGTACCATTTTTAGGCTCCACATATATGCATTAATATACAATATTTGTTTTCCTCTTTCTGACTTACTTCATTCTGTATGACAGTCTGTCGATCCAACAATGTCTCTACAAATGACCCAGTTTCATTCCTTTTTATGGCCGAGTAATATTCCATTTTATATATGTACCACATCTTTATCCATTCATCTGTCTGTGGGCATTTAGGTTGCTTCCATTACCTGGCTATTGTAAATAGTGCTGCAACGAACATTGTGGTGAATGTGCCTTTTTGAAATACGGTTTTCTCTGGGTATATGCCCAGAAGTGCGATTGCTGGATCAGATGGTAATTCTATTTCTAATTTTTTTAAGGAAACTCCATACTGTTCTCCATAGTGACTGTATCAATTTACATTCCCACCAATAGTGGAAGAGGGCTCCTTTTGTCCACACCCTCCCCAGAATTGGTTGTTTGTAGATTTTCTGATGATGCCGATTCTAACAGGTGTGAGGTGATACCTCATTGTAGTTTTGATTTGCATTTCTCTAATAATTAGTGCTGTTGAGCAGCTTTTCATGTGTGTCTTGGCCATCTCTGTGTCTTATTTGAAGAAACGTCTCTTTAGATCTTCTGCCCATTTTTGTATTGGGTTGTTTGTTTTTTTAATATTAAGCTGCATGAGCTGTTTATATATATTGGAGATTAAACCTCTGTCCATTGATTCGTCTGCAACGATTTTCGCCCATTCTGAGGGATGCCTTTTTCCATTCCTGTGTTTTTTAACAAAAAAGGAAAGAAAGGAAAAGAAGCAGAACACTAATGTGCGTAAAATATGCCTTTTGAAACGGTCGTTTTGAAATATGGACGTCCTTTGAAATTTTTGGTCGATATGTGACCCCAGGATTTGTTTTCAGGGCAGGTGTCATTTACAGGCCTGCAATGATTTTGAATATCAACTGACCATTAGCGCTGGGATTAAAGCTGCTGTTGTGTGAAACGGCCACAAGGTGGCAGCAGTTCACCCTTACCAAATCTGGTTACTAGGGCAAGAGAGCCTCAGTGGAAGTGGTGTTCTAGATTGGAGTTTAGAATGGAATGTGCCAGGAGAAAGCCCCTCACGTTTGTCTCACTACTTCTTGTTCGTGTTTTTAATTTAATTTTTTATTTTTTATTACAGCAAGTTTGATTACAATGTTTGGCTTGTTGTAGGTGTGGAAGATGTGGTTCTTTTACACATATACAGATGACTGTTCTTCCTGGGAGCCTTTTCCCATGTACGTTATGACAGAATGTTGAGTAGTCCTCTCTTGGTATTCTGTAGGTCTTTGGTGATTATATATGTCACCTGTGTTTGTATATGTCTGTTAACCCCGATATCGTAATGAAACCAATCCTCACACCTTTCCATTGGTGAACCATAAGTTTGTTTAATGAATCTGTGATTGCCCTTCTCCGTGGAAATATCTGCCCTGGTATCCATTTTTAGGTAACACCTATAAGTGATATGATATGATATGTGTCTTTCACTTTCTGACTTACTACAAGTCACGTGATTACTTCTAGACTCATCTACGGTGCTGCAAATTGCATTGTGTCCTTTTTTTCCTTGGCTTCTCTTCTGCCTTAGCGGGGTCCATTTTCAACAATGTGATTCCCTGAGGGTTGTGGATTAGCTGACCTGGGCAGCCTTACCCTGACAGCCCGCCCTCCCCAGGTGTGCCTCTTTGAGGTCAATATAAACAGAGCTCCAGGCAGCAATAGCCCCTGAAGCTGTGCCTGACTCCATATTCTCTGCCCCGTCAGCAGTCTCGGGGCTGTGCTGGTGGGAGGGAGAGAGGAGCCACAGCTTTGTGGGTGGCCCAGTGTGAGTGGGGTTCTGCTGGCCTTTCTGCAGGAGTTGCCAGGCTGCCGCCTGTAAAGAAGAGGTTGTGTCACACATACCTTCCGCTGGAATTTCTCTCCGGACAGAGGTGAGGAAGGAAAAAAGCAGTGGGGGCCGGGACAGGAGGGGTATCTCAGGCAGGGCAATGGAAAGCTTCTGGAAGAGCGCCAGGGTCCAGGACCACCCTGGCTGGCCTGCAGGCACCAAGTTGGCCTGCGTGCTGTCGCTGGTGTGGCTCCACAGTCCTTCCTCTAAGGTTTCAAGCCCTTGTACATATTCAGGTGTTTTACCTGGAAAGCGTGGGGACCGTTCAGCAGCAGCTGGCCTGGGACTCAACTCACGTTTACTCACAGATGCCTCGGCACGGTCCCCCAGCTTTTCAATGAGGACGCTCCTTGCGTGGGGGGTGGGTTGCTGGCTGTATGGGAGAGGATTCCCCACCTCTGACCAATTTCAGAATTGTTTACCGCTGGAGCAAGTGCCGTGATAGGGTTTTCCTCTGTATAACTCCTGGGTTCACTTTTTTCTTCTTTTATCGTTCAAGTTAGATTTTATTCCTCTTTTATGTATTTATAGATATAAGCATGGAAATAATTCATTCCTATAAATACATCTGTGTGACGGGAAGAACTTTTTTCTGTTTTATTTTTAAATTTTATTTTTTAAAATTTTGAAATTTAATTTTATTTATTTTTTTATACAGCACGTTATTATTAGTTATGTATTTTATGCATATACATGTATACAGGTCAATCCCAAACTCCCAACTCATCCCACCACCACCACCCCATGACTTCCCACACTTGGTGTCCATACGTTTGTTCTCTACCTCTATGTCTCTATTACTTCCCTGCAAACCAGTTCATCTGTACCATTTTTAGGCTCCACATATATGCATTAATATACAATATTTGTTTTCCTCTTTCTGACTTACTTCATTCTGTATGACAGTCTGTCGATCCAACAATGTCTCTACAAATGACCCAGTTTCATTCCTTTTTATGGCCGAGTAATATTCCATTTTATATATGTACCACATCTTTATCCATTCATCTGTCTGTGGGCATTTAGGTTGCTTCCATTACCTGGCTATTGTAAATAGTGCTGCAACGAACATTGTGGTGAATGTGCCTTTTTGAAATACGGTTTTCTCTGGGTATATGCCCAGAAGTGCGATTGCTGGATCAGATGGTAATTCTATTTCTAATTTTTTTAAGGAAACTCCATACTGTTCTCCATAGTGACTGTATCAATTTACATTCCCACCAATAGTGGAAGAGGGCTCCTTTTGTCCACACCCTCCCCAGAATTGGTTGTTTGTAGATTTTCTGATGATGCCGATTCTAACAGGTGTGAGGTGATACCTCATTGTAGTTTTGATTTGCATTTCTCTAATAATTAGTGCTGTTGAGCAGCTTTTCATGTGTGTCTTGGCCATCTCTGTGTCTTATTTGAAGAAACGTCTCTTTAGATCTTCTGCCCATTTTTGTATTGGGTTGTTTGTTTTTTTAATATTAAGCTGCATGAGCTGTTTATATATATTGGAGATTAAACCTCTGTCCATTGATTCGTCTGCAACGATTTTCGCCCATTCTGAGGGATGCCTTTTTCCATTCCTGTGTTTTTTAACAAAAAAGGAAAGAAAGGAAAAGAAGCAGAACACTAATGTGCGTAAAATATGCCTTTTGAAACGGTCGTTTTGAAATATGGACGTCCTTTGAAATTTTTGGTCGATATGTGACCCCAGGATTTGTTTTCAGGGCAGGTGTCATTTACAGGCCTGCAATGATTTTGAATATCAACTGACCATTAGCGCTGGGATTAAAGCTGCTGTTGTGTGAAACGGCCACAAGGTGGCAGCAGTTCACCCTTACCAAATCTGGTTACTAGGGCAAGAGAGCCTCAGTGGAAGTGGTGTTCTAGATTGGAGTTTAGAATGGAATGTGCCAGGAGAAAGCCCCTCACGTTTGTCTCACTACTTCTTGTTCGTGTTTTTAATTTAATTTTTTATTTTTTATTACAGCAAGTTTGATTACAATGTTTGGCTTGTTGTAGGTGTGGAAGATGTGGTTCTTTTACACATATACAGATGACTGTTCTTCCTGGGAGCCTTTTCCCATGTACGTTATGACAGAATGTTGAGTAGTCCTCTCTTGGTATTCTGTAGGTCTTTGGTGATTATATATGTCACCTGTGTTTGTATATGTCTGTTAACCCCGATATCGTAATGAAACCAATCCTCACACCTTTCCATTGGTGAACCATAAGTTTGTTTAATGAATCTGTGATTGCCCTTCTCCGTGGAAATATCTGCCCTGGTATCCATTTTTAGGTAACACCTATAAGTGATATGATATGATATGTGTCTTTCACTTTCTGACTTACTACAAGTCACGTGATTACTTCTAGACTCATCTACGGTGCTGCAAATTGCATTGTGTCCTTTTTTTCCTTGGCTTCTCTTCTGCCTTAGCGGGGTCCATTTTCAACAATGTGATTCCCTGAGGGTTGTGGATTAGCTGACCTGGGCAGCCTTACCCTGACAGCCCGCCCTCCCCAGGTGTGCCTCTTTGAGGTCAATATAAACAGAGCTCCAGGCAGCAATAGCCCCTGAAGCTGTGCCTGACTCCATATTCTCTGCCCCGTCAGCAGTCTCGGGGCTGTGCTGGTGGGAGGGAGAGAGGAGCCACAGCTTTGTGGGTGGCCCAGTGTGAGTGGGGTTCTGCTGGCCTTTCTGCAGGAGTTGCCAGGCTGCCGCCTGTAAAGAAGAGGTTGTGTCACACATACCTTCCGCTGGAATTTCTCTCCGGACAGAGGTGAGGAAGGAAAAAAGCAGTGGGGGCCGGGACAGGAGGGGTATCTCAGGCAGGGCAATGGAAAGCTTCTGGAAGAGCGCCAGGGTCCAGGACCACCCTGGCTGGCCTGCAGGCACCAAGTTGGCCTGCGTGCTGTCGCTGGTGTGGCTCCACAGTCCTTCCTCTAAGGTTTCAAGCCCTTGTACATATTCAGGTGTTTTACCTGGAAAGCGTGGGGACCGTTCAGCAGCAGCTGGCCTGGGACTCAACTCACGTTTACTCACAGATGCCTCGGCACGGTCCCCCAGCTTTTCAATGAGGACGCTCCTTGCGTGGGGGGTGGGTTGCTGGCTGTATGGGAGAGGATTCCCCACCTCTGACCAATTTCAGAATTGTTTACTGCTGGAGCAAGTGCCGTGATAGGGTTTTCCTCTGTATAACTCCTGGGTTCACTTTTTTCTTCTTTTATCGTTCAAGTTAGATTTTATTCCTCTTTTATGTATTTATAGATATAAGCATGGAAATAATTCATTCCTATAAATACATCTGTGTGACGGGAAGAACTTTTTTCTGTTTTATTTTTAAATTTTATTTTTTAAAATTTTGAAATTTAATTTTATTTATTTTTTTATACAGCACGTTATTATTAGTTATGTATTTTATGCATATACATGTATACAGGTCAATCCCAAACTCCCAACTCATCCCACCACCACCACCCCATGACTTCCCACACTTGGTGTCCATACGTTTGTTCTCTAACTCTATGTCTCTATTACTTCCCTGAAAACCAGTTCATCTGTACCATTTTTAGGCTCCACATATATGCATTAATAGACAATATTTGTTTTCCTCTTTCTGACTTACTTCATTCTGTATGACAGTCTGTCGATCCAACAATGTCTCTACAAATGACCCAGTTTCATTCCTTTTTATGGCCGAGTCATATTCCATTTTATATATGTACCACATCTTTATCCATTCATCTGTCTGTGGGCATTTAGGTTGCTTCCATTACCTGGCTATTGTAAATAGTGCTGCAACGAACATTGTGGTGAATGTGCCTTTTTGAAATACGGTTTTCTCTGGGTATATGCCCAGAAGTGGTATTGCTGGATCAGATGGTAATTCTATTTCTAGTTTTTTTAAGGAAACTCCATACTGTTCTCCATAGTGACTGTATCAATTTACATTCCCACCAATAGTGGAAGAGGGCTCCTTTTGTCCACACCCTCCCCAGAATTGGTTGTTTGTAGATTTTCTGATGACGCCGATTCTAACAGGTGTGAGGTGAAACCTCATTGTAGTTTTGATTTGCATTTCTCTAATAATTAGTGCTGTTGAGCAGCTTTTCATGTGTGTCTTGGCCATCTCTGTGTCTTCTTTGACGAAACGTCTCTTTAGATCTTCTGCCCATTTTTGTATTGGGTTGTTTGTTTTTTTAATATTAAGCTGCATTAGCTGTTTATATATATTGGAGATTAAACCTCTGTCCATTGATTCGTCTGCAACGATTTTCGCCCATTCTGAGGGATGCCTTTTTCCATTCCCGTGTTTTTTAACAAAAAAGGAAAGAAAGGAAAAGAAGCAGAACACTAATGTGCGTAAAATATGCCTTTTGAAACGGTCGTTTTGAAATATGGACGTCCTTTGAATTTTTTGGTCGATATGTGACCCCAGGATTTGTTTTCAGGGCAGGTGTCATTTACAGGCCTGCAATGATTTTGAATATCAACTGACCATTAGCGCTGGGATTAAAGCTGCTGTTGTGTGAAACGGCCACAAGGTGGCAGCAGTTCACCCTTACCAAATCTGGTTACTAGGGCAAGAGAGCCTCAGTGGAAGTGGTGTTCTAGATTGGAGTTTAGAATGGAATGTGCCAGGAGAAAGCCCCTCACGTTTGTCTCACTACTTCTTGTTCGTGTTTTTAATTTAATTTTTTATTTTTTATTACAGCAAGTTTGATTACAATGTTTGGCTTGTTGTAGGTGTGGAAGATGTGGTTCTTTTACACATATACAGATGACTGTTCTTCCTGGGATCCTTTTCCCATGTACGTTATGACAGAATATTGAGTAGTCCTCTCTTGGTATTCTGTAGGTCTTTGGTGATTATATATGTCACCTGTGTTTGTATATGTCTGTTAACCCCGATATCGTAATGAAACCAATCCTCACACCTTTCCATTGGTGAACCTTAAGTTTGTTTAATGAATCTGTGATTGCCCTTCTCCGTGGAAATATCTGCCCTGGTATCCATTTTTAAGTAACACCTATAAGTGATATGATATGATATGTGTCTTTCACTTTCTGACTTACTACAAGTCACGTGATTATTTCTAGACTCATCTACAGTGCTGCAAATGGCATTGTGTCCTTTTTTCCCTTGGATTCTCTTCTGCCTTAGCGGGGTCCATTTTCAACAATGTGATTCCCTGAGGGTTGTGGATTAGCTTACCTGGGCAGCCTTACCCTGCCGGCCCGCCCTCCCCAGCTGTGCCTCGTTGATGTCAATATAAACAGAGCTCCAGGCAGCAATAGCCCCTGAAGCTGTGCCTGACTCCATATTCTCTGCCCCGTCAGCAGCCTCGGGGCTGTGCTGGTGGGAAGGAGTGAGGGGCCACAGCTTTGTGGGTGGCCCGGTGTGAGTGGGGTTCTCCTGGCCTTTCTGCAGGAGTTGCCAGGCTGCCACCTGTAAAGAAGAGGATGTGTCACCCATACCTTCCGCTGGAATTTCTCTCCGGACAGAGGTGAGGAAGGAAAAAAGCAGTGGGGGCCGGGACAGGAGGGGTATCTCAGGAAGGGCAATGGAAAGCTTCTGGAAGAGCGCCAGGGTCCAGGACCACCCTGGCTGGCCTGCAGGCACCAAGTTGGCCTGCGTGCTGTCGCTGGTGTGGCTCCACAGTCCTTCCTCTAGGATTTCAAGCCCTTGTACATATTCAGGTGTTTTACCTGGAAAGGGTCGGGAGAGTTGAGCAGCAGCTGGCCTGGGGCTCAACTCACGTTTACTCACAGATGCCTCAGCACGGTCCCCCAGCTTTGCAATGAGGACGCTCCTTGCGTGGGGGGTGGGTTGCTGGCTGTATGGGAGATGGTTCCCCACATCTGACCAATTTCAGAATTGTTTACCGCTGGAGCAAGTGCCGTGATAGGGTTTTCCTCTGTATAACTCGTGGGTTCACTTTTTTTTTCTTTTATCGTTCAAGTTAGATTTTATTCCTCTTTTATGTATTTATAGATATAAGCATGGAAATAATTCATTCCTATAAATACATCTGTGTGACGGGAAGAACTTTTTTCTGTTTTATTTTTAAATTTTATTTTTTAAAATTTTGAAATTTAATTTTATTTATTTTTTTAAAGAGCACGTTATTATTAGTTATGTATTTTATGCATATACATGTATATAGGTCAATCGCAATCTCCCAACTCATCCCACCACCACCACCCCATTGCTTCCCACACTTGGTGTCCATACGTTTGTTCTCTACCTCTGTGTCTCTATTTCTTCCCTGCAAACCAGTTCATCTGTACCATTTTACAGGCTCCACTTATATGCATTAATATACAATATTTGTTTTCCTCTTTCTGACTTACTTCATTCTGTATAACAGTCTCTCCATCCATCGATGTCTCTACAAATGACTCAGTTTCATTCCTTTTTATGGCCGAGTAATATTCCATTTTATATATGTACCACATCTTTATCCATTCATCTGTCTGTGGGCATTTAGGTAGCTTCCATTACCTGGCTAATGTAAATAGTGCTGCAACGAACATTGTGGTGAATGTGCCTTTTTGATTTACGGTTTTCTCTGGGTATATGCCCAGAAGTAGGATTGCTGGATCAGATGGTAATTCTATTTCTAGTTTTTTTAAGGAAACTCCATACTGTTCTCCATAGTGACTGTATCAATTTACATTCCCACCAATAGTGGAAGGGGGCTCCTTTTGTTCACACCCTCCCCAGAATTTGTTGTTTGTAGATTTTCTGATGATGCCGATTCTAACAGGTGTGAGGTGATATCTCATTGTAGTTTTGATTTGCATTTCTCTAATAATTAGTGCTGTTGTGCAGCGTTTCATGTGCGTCTTGGCCATATCTGTGTCTTCTTTGAAGAAACGTCTCTTTAGATCTTCTGCCCATTTTTGTATTGGGTTGTTTGTTTTTTAATATTAAGCTGCATGAGCTGTTTATATATATTGGAGATTAAACCTCTGTCCATTGATTCGTTTGCAACATGTTTCGCCCATTCTGAGGGATGCCTTTTTCCATTCCCGTGTTTTTTAACAAAAAAGGAAAGAAAGGAAAAGAAGCAGAACACTAATGTGCGTAAAATATGCCTTTTGAAACGGTCGTTTTGAAATATGGACGTCCTTTGAATTTTTTGGTCGATATGTGACCCCAGGATTTGTTTTCAGGGCAGGTGTCATTTACAGGCCTGCAATGATTTTGAATATCAACTGACCATTAGCGCTGGGATTAAAGCTGCTGTTGTGTGAAACGGCCACAAGGTGGCAGCAGTTCACCCTTACCAAATCTGGTTACTAGGGCAAGAGAGCCTCAGTGGAAGTGGTGTTCTAGATTGGAGTTTAGAATGGAATGTGCCAGGAGAAAGCCCCTCACGTTTGTCTCACTACTTCTTGTTCGTGTTTTTAATTTAATTTTTTATTTTTTATTACAGCAAGTTTGATTACAATGTTTGGCTTGTTGTAGGTGTGGAAGATGTGGTTCTTTTACACATATACAGATGACTGTTCTTCCTGGGAGCCTTTTCCCATGTATGTTATGACAGAATGTTGAGAAGTCCTCCCTTGGTATTCTGTAGGTCTTTGGTGATTATATATGTCACCTGTGTTTGTATATGTCTGTTAACCCCGATATCGTAATGAAACGAATCCTCACACCTTTCCATTGGTGAACCATAAGTTTGTTTAATGAATCTGTGATTGCCCTTCTCCGTGGAAATATCTGCCCTGGTATCCATTTTTAGGTAACACCTATAAGTGATATGATATGATATGTGTCTTTCACTTTCTGACTTACTACAAGTCACGTGAATACTTCTAGACACATCTACGGTGCTGCAAATGGCATTGTGTCCTTTTTTCCCTTGGCTTCTCTTCTGCCTTAGTGGGGTCCATTTTCAACAATGTGATTCCCTGAGGGTTGTGGATTAGCTGACCTGGGCAGCCTTACCCTGCCGGCCCACCCTCCCCAGGTGTGCCTCGTTGAGGTCAATATAAACAGAGCTCCAGGCAGCAATAGCCCCTGAAGCTGTGCCTGACTCCATATTCTCTGCCCCGTCAGCAGTCTCGGGGCTGTGCTGGTGGGAGGGAGTGAGGAGCCACAGCTTTGTGGGTGGCCCGGTGTGAGTGGGGTTCTGCTGGCCTTTCTGCAGGAGTTGCCAGGCTGCCGCCTGTAAAGAAGAGGTTGTGTCACACATACCTTCCGCTGGAATTTCTCTCCGGACAGAGGTGAGGAAGGAAAAAAGCAGTGGGGGCCGGGACAGGAGGGGTATCTCGAAAAGGGCAATGGAAAGCTTCTGGAAGAGCGCCAGGGTCCAGGACCACCCTGGCTGTCCTGCAGGCACCAAGTTGGCCTGCGTGCTGTCGCTGGTGTGGCTCCACAGTCCTTCCTCTAAGGTTTCAAGCCCTTGTACATATTCAGCTGTTTTACCTGGAAAGGGTGGGGACCGTTCAGCAGCAGCTGGCCTGGGGCTCAGCTCACGTTTACTCACAGATGCCTCGGCACGGTCCCCCAGCTTTGCAATGAGGACTCTCCTTGGGTGGGGGGTGGGTTGCTGGCTGTATGGGAGAGGATTCCCCACCTCTGACCAATTTCAGAATTATTTACCGCTGGAGCAAGTGCCGTGATAGGGTTTTCCTCTGTATAACTCGTGGGTTCACTTTTTTCTTCTTTTATCGTTCAAGTTAGATTTTATTCCTCTTTTATGTATTTATAGATATAAGCATGGAAATAATTCATTCCTATAAATACATCTGTGTGACGGGAAGAACTTATTTCTGTTTTATTTTTAAATTTTATTTTTTAAAATTCTGAAATTTAATTTTATTTATTTTTTTATACAGCACGTTATTATTAGTTATGTATTTTATGCATATACATGTATACAGGTCAATCCCAAACTCCCAACTCATCCCACCCCCACCACCCCATGACTTCCCACACTTGGTGTCCATACGTTTGTTCTCTACCTCTATGTCTCTATTACTTCCCTGCAAACCAGTTCATCTGTACCATTTTTAGGCTCCACATATATGCATTAATATACAATATTTGTTTTCCTCTTTCTGACTTACTTCATTCTGTATGACAGTCTGTCGATCCAACAATGTCTCTACAAATGACCCAGTTTCATTCCTTTTTATGGCCGAGTAATATTCCATTTTATATATGTACCACATCTTTATCCATTCATCTGTCTGTGGGCATTTAGGTTGCTTCCATTACCTGGCTATTGTAAATAGTGCTGCAACGAACATTGTGGTGAATGTGCCTTTTTGAAATACGGTTTTCTCTGGGTATATGCACAGAAGTGCGATTGCTGGATCAGATGGTAATTCTATTTCTAATTTTTTTAAGGAAACTCCATACTGTTCTCCATAGTGACTGTATCAATTTACATTCCCACCAATAGTGGAAGAGGGCTCCTTTTGTCCACACCCTCCCCAGAATTGGTTGTTTGTAGATTTTCTGATGATGCCGATTCTAACAGGTGTGAGGTGATACCTCATTGTAGTTTTGATTTGCATTTCTCTAATAATTAGTGCTGTTGAGCAGCTTTTCATGTGTGTCTTGGCCATCTCTGTGTCTTATTTGAAGAAACGTCTCTTTAGATCTTCTGCCCATTTTTGTATTGGGTTGTTTGTTTTTTTAATATTAAGCTGCATGAGCTGTTTATATATATTGGAGATTAAACCTCTGTCCATTGATTCGTCTGCAACGATTTTCGCCCATTCTGAGGGATGCCTTTTTCCATTCCCGTGTTTTTTAACAAAAAAGGAAAGAAAGGAAAAGAAGCAGAACACTAATGTGCGTAAAATATGCCTTTTGAAACGGTCGTTTTGAAATATGGACGTCCTTTGAATTTTTTGGTCGATATGTGACCCCAGGATTTGTTTTCAGGGCAGGTGTCATTTACAGGCCTGCAATGATTTTGAATATCAACTGACCATTAGCGCTGGGATTAAAGCTGCTGTTGTGTGAAACGGCCACAAGGTGGCAGCAGTTCACCCTTAACAAATCTTTTTACTAGGGCAAGAGAGCCTCAGTGGAAGTGGTGTTCTAGATTGGAGTTTAGAATGGAATGTGCCAGGAGAAAGCCCCTCACGTTTGTCTCACTACTTCTTGTTCGTGTTTCTAATTTAATTTTTATTTTTTATTACAGCAAGTTTGATTACAATGTTTGGCTTCTTGTAGGTGTGGAAGATGTGGTTCTTTTACACATATACAGATGACTGTTTTTCCTGGGATCCTTTTCCCATGTACGTTATGACAGAATGTTGAGTAGTCCTCTCTTGGTATTCTGTAGGTCTTTGGTGATTATATATGTCACATGTGTTTGTATATGTCTGTTAACCCCGATATCGTAATGAAACCAATCCTCACACCTTTCCATTGGTGAACCATAAGTTTGTTTAATGAATCTGTGATTGCCCTTCTCCGTGGAAATATCTGCCCTGGTATCCATTTTTAGGTAACACCTATAAGTGATATGATATGATATGTGTCTTTCACTTTCTGACTTACTTCAAGTCACGTGAATACTTCTAGACACATCTACGGTGCTGCAAATGACATTGTGTCCTTTTTTCCCTTGGCTTCTCTTCTGCCTTAGTGGGGTCCATTTTCAACAATGTGATTCCCTGAGGGTTGTGGATTAGCTGACCTGGGCAGCCTTACCCTTCCGGCCCGCCCTCCCCAGGTGTGCCTCGTTGAGGTCAATATAAACAGAGCTCCAGGCAGCAATAGCCCCTGAAGCTGTGCCTGACTCCATATTCTCTGCCCCGTCAGCAGTCTCGGGGCTGTGCTGGTGGGAGGGAGTGAGGAGCCACAGCTTTGTGGGTGGCCCAGTGTGAGTGGGGTTCTGCTGGCCTTTCTGCAGGAGTTGCCAGGCTGCCGCCTGTAAAGAAGAGGATGTGTCACACATACCTTCCGCTGGAATTTCTCTCCGGACAGAGGTGAGGAAGGAAAAAAGCAGTGGGGGCCGGGACAGGAGGGGTATCTCAGGCAGGGCAATGGAAAGCTTCTGGAAGAGCGCCAGGGTCCAGGACCACCCTGGCTGGCCTGCAGGCACCAAGTTGGCCTGCGTGCTGTCGCTGGTGTGGCTCCACAGTCCTTCCTCTAGGGTTTCAAGCCCTTGTACATATTCAGGTGTTTTACATGGAAAGGGTGGGGACAGTTCAGCAGCAGCTGGCCTGGGGCTCAACTCACGTTTACTCACAGATGCCTCGGCACGGTCCCGAGCTTTGCAATGAGGACGCTCCTTGCATGGGGGGTGGGTTGCTGGCTGTATGGGAGAGGGTTCCCCACCTCTGACCAATTTCAGAATTGTTTACCGCTGGAGCAAGTGCCGTGATAGGGTTTTCCTCTGTATAACTCGTGGGTTCACTTTTTTCTTCTTTTATCGTTCAAGTTAGATTTTATTCCTCTTTTATGTATTTATAGATATAAGCATGGAAATAATTCATTCCTATAAATACATCTGTGTGACGGGAAGAACTTATTTCTGTTTTATTCTTAAATTTTATTTTTTAAAATTCTGAAATTTAATTTTATTTATTTTTTTATACAGCACGTTATTATTAGTTATGTATTTTATGCATATACATGTATACAGGTCAATCCCAAACTCCCAACTCATCCCACCACCACCACCCCATGACTTCCCACACTTGGTGTCCATACGTTTGTTCTCTACCTCTATGTCTCTATTACTTCCCTGCAAACCAGTTCATCTGTACCATTTTTAGGCTCCACATATATGCATTAATATACAATATTTGTTTTCCTCTTTCTGACTTACTTCATTCTGTATGACAGTCTGTCGATCCAACAATGTCTCTACAAATGACCCAGTTTCATTCCTTTTTATGGCCGAGTAATATTCCATTTTATATATGTACCACATCTTTATCCATTCATCTGTCTGTGGGCATTTAGGTTGCTTCCATTACCTGGCTATTGTAAATAGTGCTGCAACGAACATTGTGGTGAATGTGCCTTTTTGAAATACGGTTTTCTCTGGGTATATGCCCAGAAGTGCGATTGCTGGATCAGATGGTAATTCTATTTCTAATTTTTTTAAGGAAACTCCATACTGTTCTCCATAGTGACTGTATCAATTTACATTCCCACCAATAGTGGAAGAGGGCTCCTTTTGTCCACACCCTCCCCAGAATTGGTTGTTTGTAGATTTTCTGATGATGCCGATTCTAACAGGTGTGAGGTGATACCTCATTGTAGTTTTGATTTGCATTTCTCTAATAATTAGTGCTGTTGAGCAGCTTTTCATGTGTGTCTTCGCCATCTCTGTGTCTTATTTGAAGAAACGTCTCTTTAGATCTTCTGCCCATTTTTGTATTGGGTTGTTTGTTTTTTTAATATTAAGCTGCATGAGCTGTTTATATATATTGGAGATTAAACCTCTGTCCATTGATTCGTCTGCAACGATTTTCGCCCATTCTGAGGGATGCCTTTTTCCATTCCCGTGTTTTTTAACAAAAAAGGAAAGAAAGGAAAAGAAGCAGAACACTAATGTGCGTAAAATATGCCTTTTGAAACGGTCGTTTTGAAATATGGACGTCCTTTGAATTTTTTGGTCGATATGTGACCCCAGGATTTGTTTTCAGGGCAGGTGTCATTTACAGGCCTGCAATGATTTTGAATATCAACTGACCATTAGCGCTGGGATTAAAGCTGCTGTTGTGTGAAACGGCCACAAGGTGGCAGCAGTTCACCCTTAACAAATCTTTTTACTAGGGCAAGAGAGCCTCAGTGGAAGTGGTGTTCTAGATTGGAGTTTAGAATGGAATGTGCCAGGAGAAAGCCCCTCACGTTTGTCTCACTACTTCTTGTTCGTGTTTCTAATTTAATTTTTATTTTTTATTACAGCAAGTTTGATTACAATGTTTGGATTGTTGTAGGTGTGGAAGATGTGGTTCTTTTACACATATACAGATGACTGTTCTTCCTGGGAGCCTTTTCCCATGTACGTTATGACAGAATGTTGAGTAGTCCTCTCTTGGTATTCTGTAGGTCTTTGGTGACTATATATGTCACCTGTGTTTGTATATGTCTGTTAACCCCGATATCGTAATGAAACCAATCCTCACACCTTTCCATTGGTGAACCATAAGTTTGTTTAATGAATCTGTGATTAACCTTCTCCCTGGAAATATCTGCCCTGGTATCCATTTTTAGGTAACACCTATAAGTGATATGATATGATATGTGTCTTTCACTTTCTGACTTACTACAAGTCACGTGATTACTTCTAGGCTCATCTACGGTGCTGCAAATTGCATTGTGTCCTTTTTTTCCTTGGCATCTCTTCTGCCTTAGCGGGGTCCATTTTCAACAATGTGATTCCCTGAGGGTTGTGGATTAGCTGACCTGGGCAGCCTTACCCTGCCAGCCCGCCCTCCCCAGGTGTGCCTCGTTGAGGTCAATATAAACAGAGCTCCAGGCAGCAATAGCCCCTGAAGCTGTGCCTGACTCCATATTCTCTGCCCCGTCAGCAGTCTCGGGGCTGTGCTGGTGGGAGGGAGAGAGGAGCCACAGCTTTGTGGGTGGCCCAGTGTGAGTGGGGTTCTGCTGGCCTTTCTGCAGGAGTTGCCAGGCTGCCGCCTGTAAAGAAGAGGTTGTGTCACCCATACCTTCCGCTGGAATTTCTCTCCGGACAGAGGTGAGGAAGGAAAAAAGCAGTGGGGGCCGGGACAGGAGGGGTATCTCAGGCAGGGCAATGGAAAGCTTCTGGAAGAGCGCCAGGGTCCAAGACCACCCTGGCTGGCCTGCACGCACCAAGTTGGCCTGCGTGCAGTCGCTGGTGTGGCTCCACACTCCTTCCTCTAGGGTTTCAAGCCCTTGTACATATTCAGGTGTTATACCTGGAAAGGGTGGGGACCGTTCAGCAGCAGCTGGCCTGGGGCTCAGCTCACGTTTACTCACAGATGCCTCGGCACGGACCCCCAGCTTTGCAATGAGGACGCTCCTTGCGTGCGGGGTGGGTTGCTGGCTGTATGGGAGATGGTTCCCCACCTCTGACCAATTTCAGAATTGTTTACCCCTGGAGCAAGTGCCGTGGTAGGGTTTTCCTCTGCATAACTCGTGGGTTCACTTTTTTTTTCTTTTATCGTTCAAGATAAATTTTATTCCTCTTTTATGTATTTATAGATATAAGCATGGAAATAATTCATTCCTATAAATACATCTGTGTGATGCGAAGAACTTTTTTCTGTTTTATTTTTAAATTTTATTTTTTTAAATTTTGAAATTTAATTTTATTTTTTTTTATACAGCACGTTATTATTAGTTATGTATTTTATGCATATACATGTATACAGGTCAATCCCAAACTCCCAACTCATCCCACCACCACCACCCCATGGCTTCCCACTCTTGGTGTCCATACGTTTGTTCTCTACCTCTGTGTCTCTATTTCTTCCCTGCAAACCAGTTCATCTGTACCATTTTTAGGCTCCACATATATGCATTAATATACAATATTTGTTTTCCTCTTTCTGACTTACTTCATTCTGTATGACAGTCTCTCGATCCATCGATGTCTCTACAAATGACCCAGTTTATTTCCTTTTTATGGCCGAGTCATATTCCATTTTATATATGTACCACATCTTTATCCATTCATCTGTCTGTGGGCATTTAGGTTGCTTCCATTACCTGGCTATTGTAAATAGTGCTGCAACAAACATTGTGGTGAATGTGCCTTTCTGAAATACGGTTTTCTCTGGGTATATGCACAGAAGTGCGATTGCTGGATCAGATGGTAATTCTATTTCTAATTTTTTTAAGGAAAGTCCATACTGTTCTCCATAGTGACTGTATCAATTTACATTCCCACCAATAGTGGAAGAGGGCTCCTTTTGTCCACACCCTCCCCAGAATTGTTTGTTTGTAGATTTCCTGATGATGCCGATTCTAACAGGTGTGAGGTGATACCTCATTGTAGTTTTGATTTGCATTTCTCTAATAATTAGTGCTGTTGAGCAGCTTTTCACGTGCGTCTTGGCCATCTCTGTGTCTCCTTTGAAGAAACGTCTCTTTAGATCTTCTGCCCATTTTTTGGGGGGTTGTTTGTTTTTTTAATATTAAGCTGCATGAGCTGTTTATATATATTGGAGATTAAACCTCTGTCCATTGATTCGTCTGCAACGATTTTCGCCCATTCTGAGGGATGCCTTTTTCCATTCCCGTGTTTTTTAACAAAAAAGGAAAGAAAGGAAAAGAAGCAGAACACTAATGTGCGTAAAATATGCCTTTTGAAACGGTCGTTTTGAAATATGGACGTCCTTTGAATTTTTTGGTCGATATGTGACCCCAGGATTTGTTTTCAGGGCAGGTGTCATTTACAGGCCTGCAATGATTTTGAATATCAACTGACCATTAGCGCTGGGATTAAAGCTGCTGTTGTGTGAAACGGCCACAAGGTGGCAGCAGTTCACCCTTAACAAATCTTTTTACTAGGGCAAGAGAGCCTCAGTGGAAGTGGTGTTCTAGATTGGAGTTTAGAATGGAATGTGACAGGAGAAAGCCCCTCACGTTTGTCTCACTACTTCTTGTTCGTGTTTCTAATTTAATTTTTATTTTTTATTACAGCAAGTTTGATTACAATGTTTGGCTTCTTGTAGGTGTGGAAGATGTGGTTCTTTTACACATATACAGATGACTGTTCTTCCTGGGATCCTTTTCCCATGTACGTTATGACAGAATGTGGAGTAGTCCTCTCTTGGTATTCTGTAGGTCTTTGGTGATTATATATGTCACCTGTGTTTGTATATGTCTGTTAACCCCGATATCGTAATGAAACCAATCCTCACACCTTTCCATTGGTGAACCATAAGTTTGTTTAATGAATCTGTGATTGCCCTTCTCCGTGGAAATATCTGCCCTGGTATCCATTTTTAGGTAACACCTATAAGTGATATGATATGATATGTGTCTTTCACTTTCTGACTTACTACAAGTCACGTGAATACTTCTAGACACATCTACGTTGCTGCAAATGACATTGTGTCCTTTTTTTCCTTGGCTTCTCTTCTGCCTTAGTGGGGTCCATTTTCAACAATGTGATTCCCTGAGCGTTGTGGATTAGCTGACCTGGGCAGCCTTACCCTGCCGGCCCGCCCTCCCCAGGTGTGCCTCGTTGAGGTCAATATAAACAGAGCTCCAGGCAGCAATAGCCCCTGAAGCTGTGCCTGACTCCATATTCTCTGCCCCGTCAGCAGTCTCGGGGCTGTGCTGGTGGGAGGGAGTGAGGAGCCACAGCTTTGTGGGTGGCCCGGTGTGAGTGGGGTTCTGCTGGCCTTTCTGCAGGAGTTGCCAGGCTGCCGCCTGTAAAGAAGAGGATGTGTCACACATACCTTCCGCTGGAATTTCTCTCCGGACAGAGGTGAGGAAGGAAAAAAGCAGTGGGGGCCGGGACAGGAGGGGTATCTCATGCAGGGCAATGGAAAGCTTCTGGAAGAGCCCCAGGGTCCAGGACCACCCTGGCTGGCCTGCAGGCACCAAGTTGGCCTGCGTGCTGTCACTGGTGTGGCTCCACAGTCCTTCCTCTAGGGTTTCAAGCCCTTGTACATATTCAGGTGTTTTACCTGGAAAGGGTGGGGACCGTTCAGCAGCAGCTGGCCTGGGGCTCAACTCACGTTTACTCACAGATGCCTCGGCACGGTCCCCCAGCTTTGCAATGAGGACGCTCCTTGCGTGGGGGGTGGGTTGCTGGCTGTATGGGAGAGGGTTCCCCACCTCTGACCAATTTCAGAATTGTTTACCGCTGGAGCAAGTGCCGTGATAGGGTTTTCCTCTGTATAACTCGTGGGTTCACTTTTTTCTTCTTTTATCGTTCAAGTTAGATTTTATTCCTCTTTTATGTATTTATAGATATAAGCATGGAAATAATTCATTCCTATAAATACATCTGTGTGACGGGAAGAACTTTTTTCTGTTTTATTTTTAAATTTTATTTTTTAAAATTTTGAAATTTTATTTATTTTTTTATACAGCACGTTATTATTAGTTATGTATTTTATGCATATACATGTATACAGGTCAATCCCAAACTCCCAACTCATCCCACCACCACCACCCCATGGCTTCCCACACTTGGTGTCCATACGTTTGTTCTGTACCTCTGTGTCTCTATTTCTTCCCTGCAAACCAGTTCATCTGTACCATTTTTAGGCTCCACATATATGCGTTAATAGACAATATTTGTTTTCCTCTTTCTGACTTACTTCATTCTGTATGACAGTCTCTCGATCCATCGATGTCTCTACAAATGACCCAGTTTCATTCCTTTTTATGGCTGAGTAATATTCCATTTTATATATGTACCACATCTTTATCCATTCATCTGTCTGTGGGCATTTAGGTTGCTTCCATTACCTGGCTATTGTAAATAGTGCTGCAACGAACATTGTGGTGAATGTGCCTTTTTGAAATACGGTTTTCTCTGGGTATATGCCCAGAAGTGGGATTGCTGGATCAGATGATAATTCTATTTCTAGTTTTTTTAAGGAAACTCCATACTGTTCTCCATAGTGACTGTATCAATTTACATTCCCACCAATAGTGGAAGAGGGCTCCTTTTGTCCACACCCTCCCCAGAATTGGTTGTTTGTAGATTTTCTGATGATGCCGATTCTAACAGGTGTGAGGTGATACCTCATTGTAGTTTTGATTTGCATTTCTCTAATAATTTATGCTGTTGAGCAGCTTTTCATGTGCGTCTTGGCCATCTCTGTGTCTCCTTTGAAGAAACGTCTCTTTAGATCTTCTGCCCATTTTTTGGGGTGTTGTTTGTTTTTTTAATATTAAGCTGCATGAGCTGTTTATATATATTGGAGATTAAACCTCTGTCCATTGATTCGTCTGCAACGATTTTCGCCCATTCTGAGGGATTCCTTTTCCATTCCCGTGTTTTTTAACAAAAAAGGAAAGAAAGGAAAAGAAGCAGAACACTAATGTGCGTAAAATATGCCTTTTGAAACGGTCGTTTTGAAATATGGACGTCCTTTGAATTTTTTGGTCGATATGTGACCCCAGGATTTGTTTTCAGGGCAGGTGTCATTTACAGGCCTGCAATGATTTTGAATATCAACTGAGCATTAGCGTTGGGATTAAAGCTGCTGTTGTGTGAAACGGCCACAAGGTCGCAGCAGTTTACCCTTACCAAATCTGGTTACTATGGCAAGAGAGCCTCAGTGGAAGTGGTGTTCTAGATTGGAGTTTAGAATGGAATGTGCCAGGAGAAAGCCAATCACGTTTGTCTCACTACTTCTTGTTCGTGTTTTTAATTTAATTTTTTATTTTTTATTACAGCAAGTTTGATTACAATGTTTGGCTTGTTGTAGGTGTGGAAGATGTGGTTCTTTTACACATATACAGATGTCTGTTCTTCCTGGGATCCTTTTCCCAGGTACGTTATGACAGAATGTTGAGTAGTCCTGTCTTGGTATTCTGTAGGTCTTTGGTGATTATATATGTCACTTGTGTTTGTATATGTCTGTTAACCCCGATATCGTAATGAAACCAATCCTCACACCTTTCCATTGGTGAACCATAAGTTTGTTTAATGAATCTGTGATTGCCCTTCTCCGTGGAAATATCTGCCCTGGTATCCATTTTTAGGTAACACCTATAAGTGATATGATATGATATGTGTCTTTCACTTTCTGACTTACTACAAGTCACGTGAATACTTCTAGACACATCTACGGTGCTGCAAATGACATTGTGTCCTTTTTTCCCTTCGCTTCTCTTCTGCCTTAGTGGGGTCCATTTTCAACAATGTGATTCCCTGAGGGTTGTGGATTAGCTGACCTGGGCAGCCTTACCCTGCCGGCCCGCCCTCCCCAGGTGTGCCTCGTTGAGGTCAATATAAACAGAGCTCCAGGCAGCAATAGCCCCTGAAGCTGTGCCTGACTCCATATTCTCTGCCCCGTCAGCAGTCTCGGGGCTGTGCTGGTGGGAGGGAGGGAGGGGCCACAGCTTTGTGGGTGGCCCGGTGTGAGTGGGGTTCTTCTGGACTTTCTGCAGGAGTTGCCAGGCTGCCGCCTGAAAAGAAGAGGATGTGTCACCCATACCTTCCGCTGGAATTTCTCTCTGGACAGAGGTGAGGAAGGAAAAAAGCAGTGGGGGCCGGGACAGGAGTGGTATCTCAGGCAGGGCAATGGAAAGCTTCTGGAAGAGCGCCAGGGTCCCGGAAAACCCTGGCTGGCCTGCAGGCACCAAGTTGGCATGCGTGCTGTCGCTGGTGTGGCTCCACGGTCCTTCCTCTAGGCTTTCAAGCCCTTGTACATATTCAGGTGATTTACCTCGAAAGGGTGGGAACAGTTCAGCAGCAGCTGGCCTGGGGCTCAGCTCACGTTTACTCACAGATGCCTCGGCACGGTCCCCCAGCTTTGCAATGAGGATGCTCCTTGCGTGGGGGGTGGGTTGCTGGCTGTAAGGGAGATGGTTCCCCACCTCTGACCAATTTCAGAATTGTTTACCACTGGAGCAAGGGCCCTGATAGGGTTTTCCTCTGTATAACTCGTGGGTTCTCTTTTTTTTTTTCTTTTATCTTTCAAGTTAGATTTTATTCCTCTTTTATGTATTTATAAATATAAGCATGGAAATAATTCATTCCTTTAAATACATCTGTGTGACGGGAAGTATTTTTTCTGTTTTATTTTTAAATTTTATTTTTTAAAATTTTGAAATTTCATTTTATTTATGTTTTTATACAGCAGGTTATTATTAGTTAGGTATTTTATGCATATACATGTATACAGGTCAATCCCAATCTCCAAACTCATCCCACCAACAGCACCCCATGGCTTCCCACAATTGGTGTCCATACGTTTGTTCTCTACCTCTGTGTCTCTATTTCTTCCCTGCAAACCAGTTCATCCGTACCATTTTTTTAGGTTCCACATATATGCATTAATATACAATATTTGTTTTCCTCTCTCTGACTTACTTCATTCTGTATGACAGTCTCTCGATCCATCGATGTCTCTACAAATGACCCAGTTTCATTCCTTTTTATGGCCGAGTAATATTCCATTTCATATATGTACCACATGTTTATCCATTCATCTGTCTGTGGGCATTTAGGTTGCTTCCATTACTTTGCTATTGTAAATAGTGCTGCAGCGAACATTGTGGTGAATGTGCCTTTTTGAAATACGGTTTTCTCTGGGTATATGCCCAGAAGTGGGATTGCTGGATCAGATGGTAATTCTATTTCCAGTTTTTTTAAGGAAACTTCATACTGTTCTCCATATAGACTGTATCAATTTACATTCCCACCAATAGTGGAAGAGGGCTCCTTATGTCCACACCCTCCCCAGAATTGGTTGTTTGTAGATTTTCTGATGATGTCGATTCTAACAGGTGTGAGGTGATACCTCATTGTAGTTTTCTCCTGAATATATTCAGGAGAAAACGCATACGCACTTTTTGGCCAAGTGCATCATTGTCGAAGTTGTGCCCCTCTTCCTGTGCTTTACAGGCGATTCCAACGTACCTCTTGAAATCTCTTTCCTGCTATTCTGCCTCGCTTTCAAGTCCGCCTCGTTGCCTTCCCTCAACAGATTTTTGGACGATAGTTGGCCTTGATTACTCTGCCAGTTTGTGAATTGCTGTGCCCCTGAGCTCCATTTTTCAACTCGTTTTTTGTGAGCTGAACGCAAGTCCAAACTTTTGGTTCAGGACCTCTACTGTTTCCCGGTGGGTGGCTGAGACTTTGGTTAATTCTTCTTCCTGCCGGGAAATTAGAGTGACATGTGCCCATCCAAATGCCTAACAGCTACTCTCTCATTGGTTCTCCCTCTTCCCTTTCATCCTCTGCCAAATTGGCAACCTGTGCGAACCAGGAGCTTAAAGGGGCTGTCTCTCCAAGTTGTGGGATTGATAGGAAAGCAGTTGGAAAGTCAAATCGGAGCACCAGGAGAGGGGCTCTTCGTTGAGTTTTAGAAACCTTTCGTATTCACAGTGTGTCCATTCTCTTGGTTTCCCGTACACGTTATAGCTGTAGTAATATTCCCTTCAACCTGGAGAGCTGGGACCCATGGAATGGGTGCCATGCGTTATTGCTTTAAAGGGTCTGCATTTGCTCACCCAATCTCACCAATCCTCTCAGTCCCAAGTGTCCAGCCTCATGCCACATCCAGCTGTCATTGTAGATAGGGTCATTCCAGGTTGCATCAGAGACCCTGAAGGAATTGTAAAGAATTTCCCTGTTTCTTTGTTTTGTTTTTGAAATTCCCTTTTAGAGTGGGTTTCAGCTGATTCTCGCTGCCATGTATATGCCAGTCTAGACACACTTGATTCCCTTACGGAGACCTATCAATACATAGGTTTTAAGATTCTTACTAGTCAGATCTATTCCTCTGCGGGAAATATGGGGTTTTGAGTCCCTTTCACTGAGGAAGGTGTAGGTCTTGTCTATTCCATAGTTGGTTTTTGGAACGGTACCTGTGCTTATATCAAACTCTGGTTTGATGCATCACCCCACCTCTCCTTCCGCCTTAAGCAGGCATAAGAGTGTTTTCTAAATGTGAGACTCTGTTCTCTTTGCTAACTCAGTTCATGTGTAGCCATGTTTACAGGATCTTCCTAAGTGATATCTTATGATAAGTTTCTTTTCCTGTGTGACTTCTTTCCCTTAGAATCATCGTACCTGAATCCACTCATTGTGCTGCTACTGGTCTTATGACATTGATTTCATGGCTGAGGGATATTCCATCGTACGTAAGTTCCACGATGTTTGGAACCATTTTTATATTTCCTGGGATATTTCAGGTGTACCCAGGTTGAGGTTCCTGTAAGCAGTGCAGCCCTCAATTTGGGGGTGGCTCTGTCTTATGGATTTTCAGTTTTCCCAAGGTATATTCCCTAGACTGGACGTGCCCTTGGCTCTGTAGCTCTGTTGTTTACTTGTTTTAGGGAACACAATGCACTCCTCCAGTGAGGCAGTTGGCAACTTACATCCCACCCATCAGCATAACAAGGCTCCCTGTTCTCCAGGGCCTGCCTTGCCTTTCTGGTTTTTACACATTTTGTGGATGTCCCTTTTGACCGGTGGGAAGTGATACTTCTTTGTAGTGCAGATTTGCATTGCCCGCTTGCTTGCTTGGCCAAAAAGGGCGTATGCGTTTTCTCCTGAATATATTCAGGAGAAAACGCATACGCCCTTTTTGGCCAAGTGCATCATTGTCGAAGTTGTGCCCCTCTTCCTGTGCTTTACAGGCGATTCCAACGTACCTCTTGAAATCTCTTTCCTGCTATTCTGCCTCGCTTTCAAGTCCGCCTCGTTGCCTTCCCTCAACAGATTTTTGGACGATAGTTGGCCTTGATTACTCTGCCAGTTTGTGAATTGCTGTGCCCCTGAGCTTCATTTTTCAACTCGTTTTTTGTGAGCTGAACACAAGTCCAAACTTTTGGTTCAGGACCTCTACTGGTTCCCGGTGGGTGGCTGAGACTTTGGTTAATTCTTCTTCCTGCCGGGAAATTAGAGTGACATGTGCCAATCCAAATGCCTAACAGCTACTCTCTCATTGGTTCTCCCCCTTCCCTTTCATCCTCTGCCAAATTGGCAACCTGTGCGAACCAGGAGCTTAAAGGGGCTGTCTCTCCAAGTTGGGAGATTGATAGGAAAGCAGTTGGAAAGTCAAACCGGAGCACCAGGAGAGGGACTCTTCGTTGAGTTTTAGAAAACTTTTGTATTCACAGTGTGTCCATTCTCTAGGTTTCCCGTACACGTTATAGCTGTAGTAATATTCCCTTCAACCTGGAGAGCTGGGACCCATGGAATGGGTGCCATGCATTATTGCTTTAAAGGGTCTGCATTTGCTCACCCAATCTCACCAATCCTCTCAGTCCCAAGTGTCCAGCCTTATGCCACATCCAGCTGTCATTGTAGATAGGGTCATTCCAGGTTGCATCAGAGACCCTGAAGGAATTGTAAAGAATTTCCCTGTTTCTTTGTTCTGTTTCTGAAATTCCTTTTTAGAGTGGGTTTGAGCTGATTCTCGCTGCCCTGTTTATGCCAGTCTAGACACACTTGATTCCCTTACGGAGACATATCAATACATAGGTTTTAAGATTCTTACTAGTCAGATCTATTCCTCTGCGGGAAATATGGGGTTTTGAGTCCCTTTCACTGAGGAAGGTGTAGGTCTTGTCTATTCCATAGTTGGTTTTTGGAACGGTACCTGTGCTTATATCAAACTCTGGTTTGATGCATCACCCCACCTCTCCTTCCCCCTTAAGCAGGCATAAGAGTGTTTTCTAAATGTGAGACTCTGTTCTCTTGCCTAACTCAGTTCATGTGTAGCCATGTTTACAGGATCTTCCTAAGTGATATCTTATGATAAGTTTCTTTTTCTCTGTGACTTCTTTCACTTAGAATCATCGTACCTGAATCCACTCATTTTGCTGCTACTGGTCTTATGACATTGATTTCATGGCTGAGGGATATTCCATCGTACGTAAGTTCCACGATGTTTGGAACCATTTTTATATTTCCTGGGATATTTCAGGTGTACCCAGGTTGAGGTTCCTGTAAGCAGTGCAGCCCTCAATTTGGGGGTGGCTCTGTCTTATGGATTTTCAATTTTCCCAAGGTTTATTCCCTAGACTGGAAGTGCCCTTGGCTCTGTAGCTCTGTTGTTTACTTGTTTTAGGGAACACAATGCACTCCTCCAGTGAGGCAGTTGGCAACTTACATCCCGCCCATCAGCATAACAAGGCTCCCTGTTCTCCAGGTCCTGTCTTGCCTTTCTAGTTTTTACACATTTTGTGGATGTCCCTTTTGACCGGTGGGAAGTGATACTTCTTTGTAGTGCAGATTTGCATTGCCCGCTTGCTTGCTTGGCCAAAAAGTGCGTATGCGTTTTCTCCTGAATATATTCAGGAGAAAATGCATACGCCCTTTTTGGCCAAGTGCATCATTGTCGAAGTTGTGCCCCTCTTCCTGTGCTTTACAGGCGATTCCAACGTACCTCTTGAAATCTGTTTCCTGCTGTTCTGCCTCGCTTTCAAGTCCGCCTCGTTGCCTTCCCTCAACAGATTTTTGGACGATAGTTGGCCTTGATTACTCTGCCACTTTGTGAATTGCTGTGCCCCTGAGCTCCATTTTTCAACTCGTTTTTTGTGAGCTGAACGCAAGTCCAAACTATTGGTTCAGGACCTATACTGGTTCCCGGTGGGTGGCTGAGACTTTGGTTAATTCTTCTTCCTGCCGGGAAATTAGAGTGACATGTGCCCATCCAAATGCCTAACAGCTACTCTCTCATTGGTTCTCCCTCTTCCCTTTCATCCTCTGCCAAATTGGCAACCTGTGCGAACCAGGAG
This sequence comes from Mesoplodon mirus, assembly GCF_964341445.2. NCBI lineage: Eukaryota > Metazoa > Chordata > Mammalia > Artiodactyla > Ziphiidae > Mesoplodon > Mesoplodon mirus. The sequence goes on from NW_028295781.1 coordinate 2,618,660, forward strand.
CTTAAAGGGGCTGTCTCTCCAAGTTGGGAGATTGATAGGAAAGCAGTTGGAAAGTCAAACCGGAGCACCAGGAGAGGGGCTCTTCGTTGAGTTTTAGAAACCATTCGTATTCACAGTGTGTCCATTCTGTAGGTTTCCCGTACATGTTATAGCTGTAGTAATATTCCCTTCAACCTGGAGAGCTGGGACCCATGGAATGGGTGCCATGCATTATTGCTTTAAAGGGTCTGCATTTGCTCACCCAATCTCACCAATCCTCTCAGTCCCAAGTGTCCAGCCTCATGCCACATCCAGCTGTCATTGTAGATAGGGTCATTCCAGGTTGCATCAGAGACCCTGAAGGAATTTTAAAGAATTTCCCTGTTTCTTTGTTCTGTTTTTGAAATTCCTTTTTAGAGTGGGTTTGAGCTGATTCTCGCTGCCCTGTTTATGCCAGTCTAGACACACTTGTTTCCCTTATGGAGACATATCAATACATAGGTTTTAAGATTCTTACTAGTCAGATCTATTCCTCTGCGGGAAATATGGGGTTTTGAGTCCCTTTCACTGAGGAAGGTGTAGGTCTTGTCTATTCCATAGTTGGTTTTTGGAACAGTACCTGTGCTTATATCAAACTCTGGTTTGATGCATCACCCCACCTCTCCTTCCCCCTTAAGCAGGCATAAGAGTGTTTTCTAAATGTGAGACCTTGTTCTCTTGCCTAACTCAGTTCATGTGTAGCCATGTTTACAGGATCTTCCTAAGTGATATCTTATGATAAGTTTCTTTTTCTGTGTGACTTCTTTCACTTAGAATCATCGTACCTGAATCCACTCATTTTGCTGCTACTGGTCTTATGACATTGATGTCATGGCTGAGGGATATTCCATCGTACGTAAGTTCCACGATGTTTGGAACCATTTTTATATATCCTGGGATATTTCAGGTGTACCCAGGTTGAGGTTCTTGTAAGCAGTGCAGCCCTCAATTTGGGGGTGGCTCTGTCTTATGGATTTTCAGTTTTCCCAAGGTATATTCCCTAGACTGGAAGTGCCCTTGGCTCTGTAGCTCTGTTGTTTACTTGTTTTAGGGAACACAATGCACTCCTCCAGTGAGGCAGTTGGCAACTTACATCCCGCCCATCAGCATAACAAGGCTCCCTGTTCTCCAGGGCCTGTCTTGCCTTTCTGGTTTTTACACATTTTGTGGATGTCCCTTTTGACCGGTGGGAAGTGATACGTCTTTGTAGTGCAGATTTGCATTGCCCACTTGCTTGCTTGGCCAAAAAGGGCGTATGCGTTTTCTCCTGAATATATTCAGGAGAAAACGCATACGCCCTTTTTGGCCAAGTGCATCATTGTCGAAGTTGTGCCCCTCTTCCTGTGCTTTACAGGCGATTCCAACGTACCTCTTGAAATCTCTTTCCTGCTCTTCTGCCTCACTTTCAAGTCCGCCTCGTTGCCTTCCCTCAACAGATTTTTGGACGATAGAGGGCCTTGATTACTCTGCCAGTTTGTGAATTGCTGTGCCCCTGAGCTCCATTTTTCAACTCGTTTTTTGTGAGCTGAACGCAAGTCCAAACTTTTGGTTCAGGACCTATACTGGTTCCCGGTGGGGGGCTGAGACTTTGGTTAATTTTTCTTCCTGCCGGGAAATTAGAGTGACATGTGCCCATCCAAATGCCTAACAGCTACTCTCTCATTGGTTCTCCCTCTTCCCTTTCATCCTCTGCCAAATTGGCAACCTGTGCGAACCAGGAGCTTAAAGGGGCTGTCTCTCCAAGTTGGGAGATTGATAGGAAAGCAGTTGGAAAGTCAAACCAGAGCACCAGGAGAGGGGCTCTTCGTTGAGTTTTAGAAACCATTCGTATTCACAGTGTGTCCATTCTGTAGGTTTCCCGTACATGTTATAGCTGTAGTAATATTCCCTTCAACCTGGAGAGCTGGGACCCATGGAATGGGTGCCATGCATTATTGCTTTAAAGGGTCTAAATTTGCTCACCCAATCTCACCAATCCTCTCAGTCCCAAGTGTCCAGCCTCATGCCACATCCAGCTGTCATTGTAGATAGGGTCCTTCCAGGTTGCATCAGAGACCCTGAAGGAATTGTAAAGAATTTCCCTGTTTCTTTGTTCTGTTTTTGAAATTCCTTTTTAGAGTGGGTTTGAGCTGATTCTCGCTGCCCTGTTTATGCCAGTCTAGACACACTTGATTCCCTTACGGAGACATATCAATACATAGGTTTTAAGATTCTTACTAGTCAGATCTATTCCTCTGCGGGAAATATGGGGTTTTGAGTCCCTTTCACTGAGGAAGGTGTAGGTCTTGTCTATTCCATAGTTGGTTTTTGGAACGGTACCTGTGCTTATATCAAACTCTGGTTTGATGCATCACCCCACCTCTCCTTCCCCCTTAAGCAGGCATAAGAGTGTTTTCTAAATGTGAGACTCTGTTCTCTTGCCTAACTCAGTTCATGTGTAGCCATGTTTACAGGATCTTCCTAAGTGATATCTTATGATAAGTTTCTTTTCCTGTGTGACTTCTTTCACTTAGAATCATCGTACCTGAATCCACTCATTTTGCTGCTACTGGTCTTATGACATTGATTTCGTGGCTGAGGGATATTCCATCGTACGTAAGTTCCACAATGTTTGGAACCATTTTTATATTTCCTGGGATATTTCAGGTGTACCCAGGTTGAGGTTCTTGTAAGCAGTGCAGCCCTCAATTTGGGGGTGGCTCTGTCTTATGCATTTTCAGTTTTCCCAAGGTATATTCCCTAGACTGGAAGTGCCCTTGGCTCTGTAGCTCTGTTGTTTACTTGTTTTAGGGAACACAATGCACTCCTCCAGTGAGGCAGTTGGCAACTTAGATCCCGCCCATCAGCATAACAAGGCTCCCTGTTCTCCAGGGCCTGTCTTGCCTTTCTGGTTTTTACACATTTTGTGGATGTCCCTTTTGACCTGGTGGGAAGTGATACTTCTTTGTAGTGCAGATTTGCATTGCCCGCTTGCTTGCTTGGCCAAAAAGGGCGTATGCGTTTTCTCCTGAATATATTCAGGAGAAAACGCATACGCCCTTTTTGGCCAAGTGCATCATTGTCGAAGTTGTGCCCCTCTTCCTGTGCTTTACAGGCGATTCCAACGTACCTCTTGAAATCTGTTTCCTGCTATTCTGCCTCGCTTTCAAGTCCGCCTCATAGCCTTCCCTCAACAGATTTTTGGACGATAGTTGGCCTTGATTACTCTGCCAGTTTGTGAATTGTTGTGCCCCTTAGCTCCATTTTTCAACTCGTTTTTTGTGAGCTGAACGCAAGTCCAAACTTTTGGTTCAGGACCTATACTGGTTCCTGGTGGGTGGCTGAGACTTTGGTTAATTCTTCTTCCTGCCGGGAAATTAGAGTGACATGTGCCCATCCAAATGCCTAACAGCTACTCTCTCATTGGTTCTCCCTCTTCCCTTTCATCCTCTGCCAAATTGGCAACCTGTGCGAACCAGGAGCTTAAAGGGGCTGTCTCTCCAAGTTGGGAGATTGATAGGAAAGCAGTTGGAAAGTCAAACCGGAGCACCAGGAGAGGGACTCTTCGTTGAGTTTTAGAAACCTTTCGTATTCACAGTGTGTCCATTCTCTAGGTTTCCCGTACATGTTATAGCTGTAGTAATATTCCCTTCAACCTGGAGAGCTGGGACCCATGGAATGGGTGCCATGCGTTATTGCTTTAAAGGGTCTGCATTTGCTCACCCAATCTCACCAATCCTCTCAGTCCCAAGTGTCCAGCCTTATGCCACATCCAGCTGTCATTGTAGATAGGGTCATTCCAGGTTGCATCAGAGACCCTGAAGGAATTGTAAAGAATTTCCCTGTTTCTTTGTTCTGTTTTTGAAATTCCTTTTTAGAGTGGGTTTGAGCTGATTCTCGCTGCCCTGTTTATGCCAGTCTAGACACACTTGATTCCCTTACGGAGACATATCAATACATAGGTTTTAAGATTCTTACTAGTCAGATCTATTCCTCTGCGGGAAATATGGGGTTTTGAGTCCCTTTCACTGAGGAAGGTGTAGGTCTTGTCTATTCCATAGTTGGTTTTTGGAACGGTACCTGTGCTTATATCAAACTCTGGTTTGATGCATCACCCCACCTCTCCTTCCCCCTTAAGCAGGCATAAGAGTGTTTTCTAAATGTGAGACTCTGTTCTCTTGCCTAACTCAGTTCATGTGTAGCCATGTTTACAGGATCTTCCTAAGTGATATCTTATGATAAGTTTCTTTTCCTGTGTGACTTCTTTCCCTTAGAATCATCGTACCTGAATCCACTCATTTTGCTGCTACTGGTCTTATGACATTGATTTCGTGGCTGAGGGATATTCCGTCGTATGTAAGTTCCACAATGTTTGGAACCATTTTTATATTTCCTGGGATATTTCAGGTGTACCCAGGTTGAGGTTCTTGTAAGCAGTGCAGCCCTCAATTTGGGGGTGGCTCTGTCTTATGGATTTTCAGTTTTCCCAAGGTATATTCCCTAGACTGGAAGTGCCCTTGGCTCTGTAGCTCTGTTGTTTACTTGTTTTAGGGAACACAATGCACTCCTCCAGTGAGGCAGTTGGCAACTTACATCCCGCCCATCAGCATAACAAGGCTCCCTGTTCTCCAGGGCCTGCCTTGCCTTTCTGGTTTTTACACATTTTGTGGATGTCCCTTTTGACCGGTGGGAAGTGATACTTCTTTGTAGTGCAGATTTGCATTGCCCGCTTGCTTGCTTGGCCAAAAAGGGCGTATGCGTTTTCTCCTGAATATATTCAGGAGAAAACGCATACGCCCTTTTTGGCCAAGTGCATCATTGTCGAAGTTGTGCCCCTCTTCCTGTGCTTTACAGGCGATTCCAACGTACCTCTTGAAATCTGTTTCCTGCTATTCTGCCTCGCTTTCAAGTCCGCCTCGTTGCCTTCCCTCAACAGATTTTTGGACGATAGTGGGCCTTGATTACTCTGCCAGTTTGTGAATTGCTGTGCCCCTGAGCTCCATTTTTCAACTCGTTTTTTGTGAGCTGAACGCAAGTCCAAACTTTTGGTTCAGGACCTATACTGGTTCCCGGTGGGTGGCTGAGACTTTGGTTAATTCTTCTTCCTGCCGGGAAATTAGAGTGACATGTGCCCATCCAAATGCCTAACAGCTACTCTCTCATTGGTTCTCCCTCTTCCCTTTCATCCTCTGCCAAATTGGCAACCTGTGCGAACCAGGAGCTTAAAGGGGCTGTCTCTCCAAGTTGGGAGATTGATAGGAAAGCAGTTGGAAAGTCAAACCGGAGCACCAGGAGAGGGGCTCTTCGTTGAGTTTTAGAAACCTTTCGTATTCACAGTGTGTCCATTCTCTAGGTTTCCCGTACATGTTATAGCTGTAGTAATATTCCCTTCAACCTGGAGAGCTGGGACCCATGGAATGGGTGCCATGCGTTATTGCTTTAAAGGGTCTGCATTTGCTCACCCAATCTCACCAATCCTCTCAGTCCCAAGTGTCCAGCCTTATGCCACATCCAGCTGTCATTGTAGATAGGGTCATTCCAGGTTGCATCAGAGACCCTGAAGGAATTGTAAAGAATTTCCCTGTTTCTTTGTTCTGTTTTTGAAATTCCTTTTTAGAGTGGGTTTGAGCTGATTCTCGCTGCCCTGTTTATGCCAGTCTAGACACACTTGATTCCCTTACGGAGACATATCAATACATAGGTTTTAAGATTCTTACTAGTCAGATCTATTCCTCTGCGGGAAATATGGGGTTTTGAGTCCCTTTCACTGAGGAAGGTGTAGGTCTTGTCTATTCCATAGTTGGTTTTTGGAACGGTACCTGTGCTTATATCAAACTCTGGTTTGATGCATCACCCCACCTCTCCTTCCCCCTTAAGCAGGCATAAGAGTGTTTTCTAAATGTGAGACTCTGTTCTCTTGCCTAACTCAGTTCATGTGTAGCCATGTTTACAGGATCTTCCTAAGTGATATCTTATGATAAGTTTCTTTTCCTGTGTGACTTCTTTCCCTTAGAATCATCGTACCTGAATCCACTCATTTTGCTGCTACTGGTCTTATGACATTGATTTCGTGGCTGAGGGATATTCCGTCGTATGTAAGTTCCACAATGTTTGGAACCATTTTTATATTTCCTGGGATATTTCAGGTGTACCCAGGTTGAGGTTCTTGTAAGCAGTGCAGCCCTCAATTTGGGGGTGGCTCTGTCTTATGGATTTTCAGTTTTCCCAAGGTATATTCCCTAGACTGGAAGTGCCCTTGGCTCTGTAGCTCTGTTGTTTACTTGTTTTAGGGAACACAATGCACTCCTCCAGTGAGGCAGTTGGCAACTTACATCCCGCCCATCAGCATAACAAGGCTCCCTGTTCTCCAGGGCCTGCCTTGCCTTTCTGGTTTTTACACATTTTGTGGATGTCCCTTTTGACCGGTGGGAAGTGATACTTCTTTGTAGTGCAGATTTGCATTGCCCGCTTGCTTGCTTGGCCAAAAAGGGCGTATGCGTTTTCTCCTGAATATATTCAGGAGAAAACGCATACGCCCTTTTTGGCCAAGTGCATCATTGTCGAAGTTGTGCCCCTCTTCCTGTGCTTTACAGGCGATTCCAACGTACCTCTTGAAATCTGTTTCCTGCTATTCTGCCTCGCTTTCAAGTCCGCCTCGTTGCCTTCCCTCAACAGATTTTTGGACGATAGTGGGCCTTGATTACTCTGCCAGTTTGTGAATTGCTGTGCCCCTGAGCTCCATTTTTCAACTCGTTTTTTGTGAGCTGAACGCAAGTCCAAACTTTTGGTTCAGGACCTATACTGGTTCCCGGTGGGTGGCTGAGACTTTGGTTAATTCTTCTTCCTGCCGGGAAATTAGAGTGACATGTGCCCATCCAAATGCCTAACAGCTACTCTCTCATTGGTTCTCCCTCTTCCCTTTCATCCTCTGCCAAATTGGCAACCTGTGCGAACCAGGAGCTTAAAGGGGCTGTCTCTCCAAGTTGGGAGATTGATAGGAAAGCAGTTGGAAAGTCAAACCGGAGCACCAGGAGAGGGACTCTTCGTTGAGTTTTAGAAACCTTTCGTATTCACAGTGTGTCCATTCTCTAGGTTTCCCGTACATGTTATAGCTGTAGTAATATTCCCTTCAACCTGGAGAGCTGGGACCCATGGAATGGGTGCCATGCGTTATTGCTTTAAAGGGTCTGCATTTGCTCACCCAATCTCACCAATCCTCTCAGTCCCAAGTGTCCAGCCTTATGCCACATCCAGCTGTCATTGTAGATAGGGTCATTCCAGGTTGCATCAGAGACCCTGAAGGAATTGTAAAGAATTTCCCTGTTTCTTTGTTCTGTTTTTGAAATTCCTTTTTAGAGTGGGTTTGAGCTGATTCTCGCTGCCCTGTTTATGCCAGTCTAGACACACTTGATTCCCTTACGGAGACATATCAATACATAGGTTTTAAGATTCTTACTAGTCAGATCTATTCCTCTGCGGGAAATATGGGGTTTTGAGTCCCTTTCACTGAGGAAGGTGTAGGTCTTGTCTATTCCATAGTTGGTTTTTGGAACAGTACCTGTGCTTATATCAAACTCTGGTTTGATGCATCACCCCACCTCTCCTTCCCCCTTAAGCAGGCATAAGAGTGTTTTCTAAATGTGAGACTCTGTTCTCTTGCCTAACTCAGTTCATGTGTAGCCATGTTTACAGGATCTTCCTAAGTGATATCTTATGATAAGTTTCTTTTCCTGTGTGACTTCTTTCCCTTAGAATCATCGTACCTGAATCCACTCATTTTGCTGCTACTGGTCTTATGACATTGATTTCGTGGCTGAGGGATATTCCGTCGTACGTAAGTTCCACAATGTTTGGAACCATTTTTATATTTCCTGGGATATTTCAGGTGTACCCAGGTTGAGGTTCCTGTAAGCAGTGCAGCCCTCAATTTGGGGGTGGCTCTGTCTTATGGATTTTCAGTTTTCCCAAGGTATATTCCCTAGACTGGACGTGCCCTTGGCTCTGTAGCTCTGTTGTTTACTTGTTTTAGGGAACACAATGCACTCCTCCAGTGAGGCAGTTGGCAACTTACATCCCGCCCATCAGCATAACAAGGCTCCCTGTTCTCCAGGGCCTGTCTTGCCTTTCTGGTTTTTACACATTTTGTGGATGTCCCTTTTGACCGGTGGGAAGTGAGACTTCTTTGTAGTGCAGATTTGCATTGCCCGCTTGCTTGCTTGGCCAAAAAGGGCGTATGCGTTTTCTCCTGAATATATTCAGGAGAAAACGCATACGCCCTTTTTGGCCAAGTGCATCATTGTCGAAGTTGTGCCCCTCTTCCTGTGCTTTACAGGCGATTCCAACGTACCTCTTGAAATCTGTTTCCTGCTATTCTGCCTCGCTTTCAAGTCCGCCTCATTGCCTTCCCTCAACAGATTTTTGGACGATAGTTGGCCTTGATTACTCTGCCAGTTTGTGAATTGCTGTGCCCCTGAGCTCCATTTTTCAACTCGTTTTTTGTGAGCTGAACGCAAGTCCAAACTTTTGGTTCAGGACCTGTACTGGTTCCCGGTGGGTGGCTGAGACTTTGGTTAATTCTTCTTCCTGCCGGGAAATTAGAGTGACATGTGCCCAATCAAATGCCTAACAGCTACTCTCTCATTGGTTCTCCCTCTTCCCTTTCATCCTCTGCCAAATTGGCAACCTGTGCGAACCAGGAGCTTAAAGGGGCTGTCTGTCCAAGTTGGGAGATTGATAGGAAAGCAGTTGGAAAGTCAAACCGGAGCACCAGGAGAGGGACTCTTCGTTGAGTTTTAGAAACCTTTCGTATTCACAGTGTGTCCATTCTCTAGGTTTCCCGTACATGTTATAGCTGTAGTAATATTCCCTTCAACCTGGAGAGCTGGGACCCATGGAATGGGTGCCATGCGTTATTGCTTTAAAGGGTCTGCATTTGCTCACCCAATCTCACCAATCCTCTCAGTCCCAAGTGTCCAGCCTTATGCCACATCCAGCTGTCATTGTAGATAGGGTCATTCCAGGTTGCATCAGAGACCCTGAAGGAATTGTAAAGAATTTCCCTGTTTCTTTGTTCTGTTTTTGAAATTCCTTTTTAGAGTGGGTTTGAGCTGATTCTCGCTGCCCTGTTTATGCCAGTCTAGACACACTTGATTCCCTTACGGAGACATATCAATACATAGGTTTTAAGATTCTTACTAGTCAGATCTATTCCTCTGCGGGAAATATGGGGTTTTGAGTCCCTTTCACTGAGGAAGGTGTAGGTCTTGTCTATTCCATAGTTGGTTTTTGGAACGGTACCTGTGCTTATATCAAACTCTGGTTTGATGCATCACCCCACCTCTCCTTCCCCCTTAAGCAGGCATAAGAGTGTTTTCTAAATGTGAGACTCTGTTCTCTTGCCTAACTCAGTTCATGTGTAGCCATGTTTACAGGATCTTCCTAAGTGATATCTTATGATAAGTTTCTTTTCCTGTGTGACTTCTTTCCCTTAGAATCATCGTACCTGAATCCACTCATTTTGCTGCTACTGGTCTTATGACATTGATTTCGTGGCTGAGGGATATTCCGTCGTACGTAAGTTCCACAATGTTTGGAACCATTTTTATATTTCCTGGGATATTTCAGGTGTACTCAGGTTGAGGTTCTTGTAAGCAGTGCAGCCCTCAATTTGGGGGTGGCTCTGTCTTATGGATTTTCAGTTTTCCCAAGGTATATTCCCTAGACTGGAAGTGCCCTTGGCTCTGTAGCTCTGTTGTTTACTTGTTTTAGGGAACACAATGCACTCCTCCAGTGAGGCAGTTGGCAACTTACATCCCGCCCATCAGCATAACAAGGCTCCCTGTTCTCCAGGGCCTGTCTTGCCTTTCTGGTTTTTACACATTTTGTGGATGTCCCTTTTGACCGGTGGGAAGTGATACTTCTTTGTAGTGCAGATTTGCATTGCCCGCTTGCTTGCTTGGCCAAAAAGGGCGTATGCGTTTTCTCCTGAATATATTCAGGAGAAAACGCATACGCCCTTTTTGGCCAAGTGCATCATTGTCGAAGTTGTGCCCCTCTTCCTGTGCTTTACAGGCGATTCCAACGTACCTCTTGAAATCTCTTTCCTGCTATTCTGCCTCGCTTTCAAGTCCGCCTCGTTGCCTTCCCTCAGCAGATTTTTGGACGATAGTGGGCCTTGATTACTCTGCCAGTTTGTGAATTGCTGTGCCCCTGAGCTCCATTTTTCAACTCGTTTTTTGTGAGCTGAACGCAAGTCCAAACTTTTGGTTCAGGACCTATACTGGTTCCCGGTGGGTGGCTGAGACTTTGGTTAATTCTTCTTCCTGCCGGGAAATTAGAGTGACGTGTGCCCATCCAAATGCCTAACAGCTACTCTCTCATTGGTTCTCCCTCTTCCCTTTCATCCTCTGCCAAATTGGCAACCTGTGCGAACCAGGAGCTTAAAGGGGCTGTCTCTCCAAGTTGGGAGATTGATAGGAAAGCAGTTGGAAAGTCAAACCGGAGCACCAGGAGAGGGGCTCTTCGTTGAGTTTTAGAAACCTTTCGTATTCACAGTGTGTCCATTCTCTAGGTTTCCCGTACATGTTATAGCTGTAGTAATATTCCCTTCAACCTGGAGAGCTGGGACCCATGGAATGGGTGCCATGCGTTATTGCTTTAAAGGGTCTGCATTTGCTCACCCAATCTCACCAATCCTCTCAGTCCCAAGTGTCCAGCCTTATGCCACATCCAGCTGTCATTGTAGATAGGGTCATTCCAGGTTGCATCAGAGACCCTGAAGGAATTGTAAAGAATTTCCCTGTTTCTTTGTTCTGTTTTTGAAATTCCTTTTTAGAGTGGGTTTGAGCTGATTCTCGCTGCCCTGTTTATGCCAGTCTAGACACACTTGATTCCCTTACGGAGACATATCAATACATAGGTTTTAAGATTCTTACTAGTCAGATCTATTCCTCTGCGGGAAATATGGGGTTTTGAGTCCCTTTCACTGAGGAAGGTGTAGGTCTTGTCTATTCCATAGTTGGTTTTTGGAACGGTACCTGTGCTTATATCAAACTCTGGTTTGATGCATCACCCCACCTCTCCTTCCCCCTTAAGCAGGCATAAGAGTGTTTTCTAAATGTGAGACTCTCTTCTCTTGCCTAACTCAGTTCATGTGTAGCCATGTTTACAGGATCTTCCTAAGTGATATCTTATGATAAGTTTCTTTTCCTGTGTGACTTCTTTCACTTAGAATCATCGTACCTGAATCCACTCATTTTGCTGCTACTGGTCTTATGACATTGATTTCGTGGCTGAGGGATATTCCGTCGTATGTAAGTTCCACAATGTTTTGAACCATTTTTATATTTCCTGGGATATTTCAGGTGTACCCACGTTGAGGTTCTTGTAAGCAGTGCATCCTTCAATTTGGGGGTGGCTCTGTCTTATGGATTTTCAGTTTTCCCAAGGTATATTCCCTAGACTGGAAGTGCCCTTGGCTCTGTAGCTCTTTTGTTTACTTGTTTTAGGGAACACAATGCACTCCTCCAGTGAGGCAGTTGGCAACTTACATCCCGCCCATCAGCATAACAAGGCTCCCTGTTCTCCAGGGCCTGCCTTGCCTTTCTGGTTTTTACACATTTTGTGGATGTCCCTTTTGACCGGTGGGAAGTGATACTTCTTTGTAGTGCAGATTTGCATTGCCCGCTTGCTTGCTTGGCCAAAAAGGGCGTATGCGTTTTCTCCTGAATATATTCAGGAGAAAACGCATACGCCCTTTTTGGCCAAGTGCATCATTGTCGAAGTTGTGCCCCTCTTCCTGTGCTTTACAGGCGATTCCAACGTACCTCTTGAAATCTGTTTCCTGCTATTCTGCCTCGCTTTCAAGTCCGCCTCGTTGCCTTCCCTCAGCAGATTTTTGGACGATAGTGGGCCTTGATTACTCTGCCAGTTTGTGAATTGCTGTGCCCCTGAGCTCCATTTTTCAACTCGTTTTTTGTGAGCTGAACGCAAGTCCAAACTTTTGGTTCAGGACCTATACTGGTTCCCGGTGGGTGGCTGAGACTTTGGTTAATTCTTCTTCCTGCCGGGAAATTAGAGTGACGTGTGCCCATCCAAATGCCTAACAGCTACTCTCTCATTGGTTCTCCCTCTTCCCTTTCATCCTCTGCCAAATTGGCAACCTGTGCGAACCAGGAGCTTAAAGGGGCTGTCTCTCCAAGTTGGGAGATTGATAGGAAAGCAGTTGGAAAGTCAAACCGGAGCACCAGGAGAGGGGCTCTTCGTTGAGTTTTAGAAACCTTTCGTATTCACAGTGTGTCCATTCTCTAGGTTTCCCGTACATGTTATAGCTGTAGTAATATTCCCTTCAACCTGGAGAGCTGGGACCCATGGAATGGGTGCCATGCGTTATTGCTTTAAAGGGTCTGCATTTGCTCACCCAATCTCACCAATCCTCTCAGTCCCAAGTGTCCAGCCTTATGCCACATCCAGCTGTCATTGTAGATAGGGTCATTCCAGGTTGCATCAGAGACCCTGAAGGAATTGTAAAGAATTTCCCTGTTTCTTTGTTCTGTTTTTGAAATTCCTTTTTAGAGTGGGTTTGAGCTGATTCTCGCTGCCCTGTTTATGCCAGTCTAGACACACTTGATTCCCTTACGGAGACATATCAATACATAGGTTTTAAGATTCTTACTAGTCAGATCTATTCCTCTGCGGGAAATATGGGGTTTTGAGTCCCTTTCACTGAGGAAGGTGTAGGTCTTGTCTATTCCATAGTTGGTTTTTGGAACGGTACCTGTGCTTATATCAAACTCTGGTTTGATGCATCACCCCACCTCTCCTTCCCCCTTAAGCAGGCATAAGAGTGTTTTCTAAATGTGAGACTCTCTTCTCTTGCCTAACTCAGTTCATGTGTAGCCATGTTTACAGGATCTTCCTAAGTGATATCTTATGATAAGTTTCTTTTCCTGTGTGACTTCTTTCACTTAGAATCATCGTACCTGAATCCACTCATTTTGCTGCTACTGGTCTTATGACATTGATTTCGTGGCTGAGGGATATTCCATCGTACGTAAGTTCCACAATGTTTGGAACCATTTTTATATTTCCTGGGATATTTCAGGTGTACCCAGGTTGAGGTTCTTGTAAGCAGTGCAGCCTTCAATTTGGGGGTGGCTCTGTCTTATGGATTTTCAGTTTTCCCAAGATATATTCCCTAGACTGGAAGTGCCCTTGGCTCTGTAGCTCTGTTGTTTACTTGTTTTAGGGAACACAATGCACTCCTCCAGTGAGGCAGTTGGCAACTTACATCCCGCCCATCAGCATAACAAGGCTCCCTGTTCTCCAGGGCCTGCCTTGCCTTTCTGGTTTTTACACATTTTGTGGATGTCCCTTTTGACCGGTGGGAAGTGATACTTCTTTGTAGTGCAGATTTGCATTGCCCGCTTGCTTGCTTGGCCAAAAAGGGCGTATGCGTTTTCTCCTGAATATATTCAGGAGAAAACGCATACGCCCTTTTTGGCCAAGTGCATCATTGTCGAAGTTGTGCCCCTCTTCCTGTGCTTTACAGGCGATTCCAACGTACCTCTTGAAATCTGTTTCCTGCTATTCTGCCTCGCTTTCAAGTCCGCCTCGTTGCCTTCCCTCAACAGATTTTTGGACGATAGTGGGCCTTGATTACTCTGCCAGTTTGTGAATTGCTGTGCCCCTGAGCTCCATTTTTCAACTCGTTTTTTGTGAGCTGAACGCAAGTCCAAACTTTTGGTTCAGGACCTATACTGGTTCCCGGTGGGTGGCTGAGACTTTGGTTAATTCTTCTTCCTGCCGGGAAATTAGAGTGACGTGTGCCCTTCCAAATGCCTAACAGCTACTCTCTCATTGGTTCTCCCTCTTCCCTTTCATCCTCTGCCAAATTGGCAACCTGTGCGAACCAGGAGCTTAAAGGGGCTGTCTCTCCAAGTTGGGAGATTGATAGGAAAGCAGTTGGAAAGTCAAACCGGAGCACCAGGAGAGGGGCTCTTCGTTGAGTTTTAGAAACCTTTCGTATTCACAGTGTGTCCATTCTCTAGGTTTCCCGTACATGTTATAGCTGTAGTAATATTCCCTTCAACCTGGAGAGCTGCGACCCATGGAATGGGTGCCATGCGTTATTGCTTTAAAGGGTCTGCATTTGCTCACCCAATCTCACCAATCCTCTCAGTCCCAAGTGTCCAGCCTTATGCCACATCCAGCTGTCATTGTAGATAGGGTCATTCCAGGTTGCATCAGAGACCCTGAAGGAATTGTAAAGAATTTCCCTGTTTCTTTGTTCTGTTTTTGAAATTCCTTTTTAGAGTGGGTTTGAGCTGATTCTCGCTGCCCTGTTTATGCCAGTCTAGACACACTTGATTCCCTTACGGAGACATATCAATACATAGGTTTTAAGATTCTTACTAGTCAGATCTATTCCTCTGCGGGAAATATGGGGTTTTGAGTCCCTTTCACTGAGGAAGGTGTAGGTCTTGTCTATTCCATAGTTGGTTTTTGGAACGGTACCTGTGCTTATATCAAACTCTGGTTTGATGCATCACCCCACCTCTCCTTCCCCCTTAAGCAGGCATAAGAGTGTTTTCTAAATGTGAGACTCTGTTCTCTTGCCTAACTCAGTTCATGTGTAGCCATGTTTACAGGATCTTCCTAAGTGATATCTTATGATAAGTTTCTTTTCCTGTGTGACTTCTTTCCCTTAGAATCATCGTACCTGAATCCACTCATTTTGCTGCTACTGGTCTTATGACATTGATTTCGTGGCTGAGGGATATTCCGTCGTATGTAAGTTCCACAATGTTTGGAACCATTTTTATATTTCCTGGGATATTTCAGGTGTACCCAGGTTGAGGTTCTTGTAAGCAGTGCAGCCCTCAATTTGGGGGTGGCTCTGTCTTATGGATTTTCAGTTTTCCCAAGGTATATTCCCTAGACTGGAAGTGCCCTTGGCTCTGTAGCTCTGTTGTTTACTTGTTTTAGGGAACACAATGCACTCCTCCAGTGAGGCAGTTGGCAACTTACATCCCGCCCATCAGCATAACAAGGCTCCCTGTTCTCCAGGGCCTGTCTTGCCTTTCTGGTTTTTACACATTTTGTGGATGTCCCTTTTGACCGGTGGGAAGTGATACTTCTTTGTAGTGCAGATTTGCATTGCCCGCTTGCTTGCTTGGCCAAAAAGGGCGTATGCGTTTTCTCCTGAATATATTCAGGAGAAAACGCATACGCCCTTTTTGGCCAAGTGCATCATTGTCGAAGTTGTGCCCCTCTTCCTGTGCTTTACAGGCGATTCCAACGTACCTCTTGAAATCTGTTTCCTGCTATTCTGCCTCGCTTTCAAGTCCACCTCGTTGCCTTCCCTCAACAGATTTTTGGACGATAGTGGGCCTTGATTACTCTGCCAGTTTGTGAATTGCTGTGCCCCTGAGCTCCATTTTTCAACTCGTTTTTTGTGAGCTGAACGCAAGTCCAAACTTTTGGTTCAGGACCTCTACTGGTTCCCGGTGGGTGGCTGAGACTTTGGTTAATTCTTCTTCCTGCCGGGAAATTAGAGTGACATGTGCCCATCCAAATGCCTAACAGCTACTCTCTCATTGGTTCTCCCTCTTCCCTTTCATCCTCTGCCAAATTGGCAACCTGTGCGAACCAGGAGCTTAAAGGGGCTGTCTCTCCAAGTTGGGAGATTGATAGGAAAGCAGTTGGAAAGTCAAACCGGAGCACCAGGAGAGGGACTCTTCGTTGAGTTTTAGAAACCTTTCGTATTCACAGTGTGTCCATTCTCTAGGTTTCCCGTACATGTTATAGCTGTAGTAATATTCCCTTCAACCTGGAGAGCTGGGACCCATGGAATGGGTGCCATGCGTTATTGCTTTAAAGGGTCTGCATTTGCTCACCCAATCTCACCAATCCTCTCAGTCCCAAGTGTCCAGCCTTATGCCACATCCAGCTGTCATTGTAGATAGGGTCATTCCAGGTTGCATCAGAGACCCTGAAGGAATTGTAAAGAATTTCCCTGTTTCTTTGTTCTGTTTTTGAAATTCCTTTTTAGAGTGGGTTTGAGCTGATTCTCGCTGCCCTGTTTATGCCAGTCTAGACACACTTGATTCCCTTACGGAGACATATCAATACATAGGTTTTAAGATTCTTACTAGTCAGATCTATTCCTCTGTGGGAAATATGGGGTTTTGAGTCCCTTTCACTGAGGAAGGTGTAGGTCTTGTCTATTCCATAGTTGGTTTTTGGAACGGTACCTGTGCTTATATCAAACTCTGGTTTGATGCATCACCCCACCTCTCCTTCCCCCTTAAGCAGGCATAAGAGTGTTTTCTAAATGTGAGACTCTGTTCTCTTGCCTAACTCAGTTCATGTGTAGCCATGTTTACAGGATCTTCCTAAGTGATATCTTATGATAAGTTTCTTTTTCTGTGGACTTCTTTCATTTAGAATCATCGTACCTGAATCCACTCATTTTGCTGCTACTGGTCTTATGACATTGATTTCATGGCTGAGGGATATTCCATTGTACGTAAGTTCCACGATGTTTGGAACCATTTTTATATTTCCTGGGATATTTCAGGTGTACCCAGGTTGAGGTTCCTGTAAGCAGTGCAGCCCTCAATTTGGGGGTGGCTCTGTCTTATGGATTTTCAGTTTTCCCAAGGTATATTCCCTAGACTGGACGTGCCCTTGGCTCTGTAGCTCTGTTGTTTACTTGTTTTAGGGAACACAATGCACTCCTCCAGTGAGGCAGTTGGCAACTTACATCCCGCCCATCAGCATAACAAGGCTCCCTGTTCTCCAGGGCCTGTCTTGCCTTTCTGGTTTTTACACATTTTGTGGATGTCCCTTTTGACCGGTGGGAAGTGAGACTTCTTTGTAGTGCAGATTTGCATTGCCCGCTTGCTTGCTTGGCCAAAAAGGGCGTATGCGTTTTCTCCTGAATATATTCAGGAGAAAACGCATACGCCCTTTTTGGCCAAGTGCATCATTGTCGAAGTTGTGCCCCTCTTCCTGTGCTTTACAGGCGATTCCAACGTACCTCTTGAAATCTGTTTCCTGCTATTCTGCCTCGCTTTCAAGTCCGCCTCATTGCCTTCCCTCAACAGATTTTTGGACGATAGTTGGCCTTGATTACTCTGCCAGTTTGTGAATTGCTGTGCCCCTGAGCTCCATTTTTCAACTCGTTTTTTGTGAGCTGAACGCAAGTCCAAACTTTTGGTTCAGGACCTGTACTGGTTCCCGGTGGGTGGCTGAGACTTTGGTTAATTCTTCTTCCTGCCGGGAAATTAGAGTGACATGTGCCCAATCAAATGCCTAACAGCTACTCTCTCATTGGTTCTCCCTCTTCCCTTTCATCCTCTGCCAAATTGGCAACCTGTGCGAACCAGGAGCTTAAAGGGGCTGTCTGTCCAAGTTGGGAGATTGATAGGAAAGCAGTTGGAAAGTCAAACCGGAGCACCAGGAGAGGGACTCTTCGTTGAGTTTTAGAAACCTTTCGTATTCACAGTGTGTCCATTCTCTTGGTTTCCCGTACACGTTATAGCTGTAGTAATATTCCCTTCAACCTGGAGAGTTGGGACCCATGGAATGGGTGCCATGCGTTATTGCTTTAAAGGGTCTGCATTTGCTCACCCAATCTCACCAATCCTCTCAGTCCCAAGTGTCCAGCCTTATGCCACATCCAGCTGTCATTGTAGATAGGGTCATTCCAGGTTGCATCAGAGACCCTGAAGGAATTGTAAAGAATTTCCCTGTTTCTTTGTTCTGTTTTTGAAATTCCTTTTTAGAGTGGGTTTGAGCTGATTCTCGCTGCCCTGTTTATGGCAGTCTAGACACACTTTATTCCCTTATGGAGACATATCAATACATAGGTTTTAAGATTCTTACTAGTCAGATCTATTCCTCTGCGGGAAATATGGGGTTTTGAGTCCCTTTCACTGAGGAAGGTGTAGGTCTTGTCTATTCCATAGTTGGTTTTTGGAACGGTATCTGTGCTTATATCAAACTCTGGTTTGATGCATCACCCCACCTCTCCTTCCCCCTTAAGCAGGCATAAGAGTGTTTTCTAAATGTGAGACTCTGTTCTCTTACCAAACTCAGTTCATGTGTAGCCATGTTTACAGGATCTTCCTAAGTGATATCTTATGATAAGTTTCTTTTCCTGTGTGACTTCTTTCACTTAGAATCATCGTACCTGAATCCACTCATTTTGCTGCTACTGGTCTTATGACATTGATTTCGTGGCTGAGGGATATTCCATCGTACGTAAGTTCCACAATGTTTGGAACCATTTTTATATTTCCTGGGATATTTCAGGTGTACCCAGGTTGAGGTTCTTGTAAGCAGTGCAGCCCTCAATTTGGGGGTGGCTCTGTCTTATGGATTTTCAGTTTTCCCAAGGTATATTCCCTAGACTGGAAGTGCCCTTGGCTCTGTAGCTCTGTTGTTTACTTGTTTTAGGGAACACAATGCACTCCTCCAGTGAGGCAGTTGGCAACTTAGATCCCGCCCATCAGCATAACAAGGCTCCCTGTTCTCCAGGGCCTGTCTTGCCTTTCTGGTTTTTACACATTTTGTGGATGTCCCTTTTGACCGGTGGGAAGTGATACTTCTTTGTAGTGCAGATTTGCATTGCCCGCTTGCTTGCTTGGCCAAAAAGGGCGTATGCGTTTTCTCCTGAATATATTCAGGAGAAAACGCATACGCCCTTTTTGGCCAAGTGCATCATTGTCGAAGTTGTGCCCCTCTTCCTGTGCTTTACAGGCGATTCCAACGTACCTCTTGAAATCTGTTTCCTGCTATTCTGCCTCGCTTTCAAGTCCGCCTCGTTGCCTTCCCTCAGCAGATTTTTGGACGATAGTGGGCCTTGATTACTCTGCCAGTTTGTGAATTGCTGTGCCCCTGAGCTCCATTTTTCAACTCGTTTTTTGTGAGCTGAACGCAAGTCCAAACTTTTGGTTCAGGACCTATACTGGTTCCCGGTGGGTGGCTGAGACTTTGGTTAATTCTTCTTCCTGCCGGGAAATTAGAGTGACGTGTGCCCATCCAAATGCCTAACAGCTACTCTCTCATTGGTTCTCCCTCTTCCCTTTCATCCTCTGCCAAATTGGCAACCTGTGCGAACCAGGAGCTTAAAGGGGCTGTCTCTCCAAGTTGGGAGATTGATAGGAAAGCAGTTGGAAAGTCAAACCGGAGCACCAGGAGAGGGGCTCTTCGTTGAGTTTTAGAAACCTTTCGTATTCACAGTGTGTCCATTCTCTAGGTTTCCCGTACATGTTATAGCTGTAGTAATATTCCCTTCAACCTGGAGAGCTGGGACCCATGGAATGGGTGCCATGCGTTATTGCTTTAAAGGGTCTGCATTTGCTCACCCAATCTCACCAATCCTCTCAGTCCCAAGTGTCCAGCCTTATGCCACATCCAGCTGTCATTGTAGATAGGGTCATTCCAGGTTGCATCAGAGACCCTGAAGGAATTGTAAAGAATTTCCCTGTTTCTTTGTTCTGTTTTTGAAATTCCTTTTTAGAGTGGGTTTGAGCTGATTCTCGCTGCCCTGTTTATGCCAGTCTAGACACACTTGATTCCCTTACGGAGACATATCAATACATAGGTTTTAAGATTCTTACTAGTCAGATCTATTCCTCTGCGGGAAATATGGGGTTTTGAGTCCCTTTCACTGAGGAAGGTGTAGGTCTTGTCTATTCCATAGTTGGTTTTTGGAACGGTACCTGTGCTTATATCAAACTCTGGTTTGATGCATCACCCCACCTCTCCTTCCCCCTTAAGCAGGCATAAGAGTGTTTTCTAAATGTGAGACTCTGTTCTCTTGCCTAACTCAGTTCATGTGTAGCCATGTTTACAGGATCTTCCTAAGTGATATCTTATGATAAGTTTCTTTTCCTGTGTGACTTCTTTCCCTTAGAATCATCGTACCTGAATCCACTCATTTTGCTGCTACTGGTCTTATGACATTGATTTCGTGGCTGAGGGATATTCCGTCGTATGTAAGTTCCACAATGTTTGGAACCATTTTTATATTTCCTGGGATATTTCAGGTGTACCCAGGTTGAGGTTCTTGTAAGCAGTGCAGCCCTCAATTTGGGGGTGGCTCTGTCTTATGGATTTTCAGTTTTCCCAAGGTATATTCCCTAGACTGGAAGTGCCCTTGGCTCTGTAGCTCTGTTGTTTACTTGTTTTAGGGAACACAATGCACTCCTCCAGTGAGGCAGTTGGCAACTTACATCCCGCCCATCAGCATAACAAGGCTCCCTGTTCTCCAGGGCCTGTCTTGCCTTTCTGGTTTTTACACATTTTGTGGATGTCCCTTTTGACCGGTGGGAAGTGATACTTCTTTGTAGTGCAGATTTGCATTGCCCGCTTGCTTGCTTGGCCAAAAAGGGCGTATGCGTTTTCTCCTGAATATATTCAGGAGAAAACGCATACGCCCTTTTTGGCCAAGTGCATCATTGTCGAAGTTGTGCCCCTCTTCCTGTGCTTTACAGGCGATTCCAACGTACCTCTTGAAATCTGTTTCCTGCTATTCTGCCTCGCTTTCAAGTCCACCTCGTTGCCTTCCCTCAACAGATTTTTGGACGATAGTGGGCCTTGATTACTCTGCCAGTTTGTGAATTGCTGTGCCCCTGAGCTCCATTTTTCAACTCGTTTTTTGTGAGCTGAACGCAAGTCCAAACTTTTGGTTCAGGACCTCTACTGGTTCCCGGTGGGTGGCTGAGACTTTGGTTAATTCTTCTTCCTGCCGGGAAATTAGAGTGACATGTGCCCATCCAAATGCCTAACAGCTACTCTCTCATTGGTTCTCCCTCTTCCCTTTCATCCTCTGCCAAATTGGCAACCTGTGCGAACCAGGAGCTTAAAGGGGCTGTCTCTCCAAGTTGGGAGATTGATAGGAAAGCAGTTGGAAAGTCAAACCGGAGCACCAGGAGAGGGACTCTTCGTTGAGTTTTAGAAACCTTTCGTATTCACAGTGTGTCCATTCTCTAGGTTTCCCGTACATGTTATAGCTGTAGTAATATTCCCTTCAACCTGGAGAGCTGGGACCCATGGAATGGGTGCCATGCGTTATTGCTTTAAAGGGTCTGCATTTGCTCACCCAATCTCACCAATCCTCTCAGTCCCAAGTGTCCAGCCTTATGCCACATCCAGCTGTCATTGTAGATAGGGTCATTCCAGGTTGCATCAGAGACCCTGAAGGAATTGTAAAGAATTTCCCTGTTTCTTTGTTCTGTTTTTGAAATTCCTTTTTAGAGTGGGTTTGAGCTGATTCTCGCTGCCCTGTTTATGCCAGTCTAGACACACTTGATTCCCTTACGGAGACATATCAATACATAGGTTTTAAGATTCTTACTAGTCAGATCTATTCCTCTGTGGGAAATATGGGGTTTTGAGTCCCTTTCACTGAGGAAGGTGTAGGTCTTGTCTATTCCATAGTTGGTTTTTGGAACGGTACCTGTGCTTATATCAAACTCTGGTTTGATGCATCACCCCACCTCTCCTTCCCCCTTAAGCAGGCATAAGAGTGTTTTCTAAATGTGAGACTCTGTTCTCTTGCCTAACTCAGTTCATGTGTAGCCATGTTTACAGGATCTTCCTAAGTGATATCTTATGATAAGTTTCTTTTTCTGTGGACTTCTTTCAGTTAGAATCATCGTACCTGAATCCACTCATTTTGCTGCTACTGGTCTTATGACATTGATTTCATGGCTGAGGGATATTCCATTGTACGTAAGTTCCACGATGTTTGGAACCATTTTTATATTTCCTGGGATATTTCAGGTGTACCCAGGTTGAGGTTCCTGTAAGCAGTGCAGCCCTCAATTTGGGGGTGGCTCTGTCTTATGGATTTTCAGTTTTCCCAAGGTATATTCCCTAGACTGGACGTGCCCTTGGCTCTGTAGCTCTGTTGTTTACTTGTTTTAGGGAACACAATGCACTCCTCCAGTGAGGCAGTTGGCAACTTACATCCCGCCCATCAGCATAACAAGGCTCCCTGTTCTCCAGGGCCTGTCTTGCCTTTCTGGTTTTTACACATTTTGTGGATGTCCCTTTTGACCGGTGGGAAGTGAGACTTCTTTGTAGTGCAGATTTGCATTGCCCGCTTGCTTGCTTGGCCAAAAAGGGCGTATGCGTTTTCTCCTGAATATATTCAGGAGAAAACGCATACGCCCTTTTTGGCCAAGTGCATCATTGTCGAAGTTGTGCCCCTCTTCCTGTGCTTTACAGGCGATTCCAACGTACCTCTTGAAATCTGTTTCCTGCTATTCTGCCTCGCTTTCAAGTCCGCCTCATTGCCTTCCCTCAACAGATTTTTGGACGATAGTTGGCCTTGATTACTCTGCCAGTTTGTGAATTGCTGTGCCCCTGAGCTCCATTTTTCAACTCGTTTTTTGTGAGCTGAACGCAAGTCCAAACTTTTGGTTCAGGACCTGTACTGGTTCCCGGTGGGTGGCTGAGACTTTGGTTAATTCTTCTTCCTGCCGGGAAATTAGAGTGACATGTGCCCAATCAAATGCCTAACAGCTACTCTCTCATTGGTTCTCCCTCTTCCCTTTCATCCTCTGCCAAATTGGCAACCTGTGCGAACCAGGAGCTTAAAGGGGCTGTCTGTCCAAGTTGGGAGATTGATAGGAAAGCAGTTGGAAAGTCAAACCGGAGCACCAGGAGAGGGACTCTTCGTTGAGTTTTAGAAACCTTTCGTATTCACAGTGTGTCCATTCTCTTGGTTTCCCGTACACGTTATAGCTGTAGTAATATTCCCTTCAACCTGGAGAGTTGGGACCCATGGAATGGGTGCCATGCGTTATTGCTTTAAAGGGTCTGCATTTGCTCACCCAATCTCACCAATCCTCTCAGTCCCAAGTGTCCAGCCTTATGCCACATCCAGCTGTCATTGTAGATAGGGTCATTCCAGGTTGCATCAGAGACCCTGAAGGAATTGTAAAGAATTTCCCTGTTTCTTTGTTCTGTTTTTGAAATTCCTTTTTAGAGTGGGTTTGAGCTGATTCTCGCTGCCCTGTTTATGGCAGTCTAGACACAATTTATTCCCTTATGGAGACATATCAATACATAGGTTTTAAGATTCTTACTAGTCAGATCTATTCCTCTGCGGGAAATATGGGGTTTTGAGTCCCTTTCACTGAGGAAGGTGTAGGTCTTGTCTATTCCATAGTTGGTTTTTGGAACGGTATCTGTGCTTATATCAAACTCTGGTTTGATGCATCACCCCACCTCTCCTTCCCCCTTAAGCAGGCATAAGAGTGTTTTCTAAATGTGAGACTCTGTTCTCTTACCAAACTCAGTTCATGTGTAGCCATGTTTACAGGATCTTCCTAAGTGATATCTTATGATAAGTTTCTTTTCCTGTGTGACTTCTTTCACTTAGAATCATCGTACCTGAATCCACTCATTTTGCTGCTACTGGTCTTATGACATTGATTTCGTGGCTGAGGGATATTCCATCGTACGTAAGTTCCAAAATGTTTGGAACCATTTTTATATTTCCTGGGATATTTCAGGTGTACCCAGGTTGAGGTTCTTGTAAGCAGTGCAGCCCTCAATTTGGGGGTGGCTCTGTCTTATGGATTTTCAGTTTTCCCAAGGTATATTCCCTAGACTGGAAGTGCCCTTGGCTCTGTAGCTCTGTTGTTTACTTGTTTTAGGGAACACAATGCACTCCTCCAGTGAGGCAGTTGGCAACTTACATCCCGCCCATCAGCATAACAAGGCTCCCTGTTCTCCAGGGCCTGTCTTGCCTTTCTGGTTTTTACACATTTTGTGGATGTCCCTTTTGACCGGTGGGAAGTGATACTTCTTTGTAGTGCAGATTTGCATTGCCCGCTTGCTTGCTTGGCCAAAAAGGGCGTATGCGTTTTCTCCTGAATATATTCAGGAGAAAACGCATA
This sequence comes from Mesoplodon mirus, assembly GCF_964341445.2. Classification (NCBI taxonomy): domain Eukaryota; kingdom Metazoa; phylum Chordata; class Mammalia; order Artiodactyla; family Ziphiidae; genus Mesoplodon; species Mesoplodon mirus. Next base: position 2,642,578 of record NW_028295781.1, read on the forward strand.
CGCCCTTTTTGGCCAAGTGCATCATTGTCGAAGTTGTGCCCCTCTTCCTGTGCTTTACAGGCGATTCCAACGTACCTCTTGAAATCTGTTTCCTGCTATTCTGCCTCGCTTTCAAGTCCGCCTCGTTGCCTTCCCTCAGCAGATTTTTGGACGATAGTGGGCCTTGATTACTCTGCCAGTTTGTGAATTGCTGTGCCCCTGAGCTCCATTTTTCAACTCGTTTTTTGTGAGCTGAACGCAAGTCCAAACTTTTGGTTCAGGACCTATACTGGTTCCCGGTGGGTGGCTGAGACTTTGGTTAATTCTTCTTCCTGCCGGGAAATTAGAGTGACGTGTGCCCATCCAAATGCCTAACAGCTACTCTCTCATTGGTTCTCCCTCTTCCCTTTCATCCTCTGCCAAATTGGCAACCTGTGCGAACCAGGAGCTTAAAGGGGCTGTCTCTCCAAGTTGGGAGATTGATAGGAAAGCAGTTGGAAAGTCAAACCGGAGCACCAGGAGAGGGGCTCTTCGTTGAGTTTTAGAAACCTTTCGTATTCACAGTGTGTCCATTCTCTAGGTTTCCCTTACATGTTATAGCTGTAGTAATATTCCCTTCAACCTGGAGAGCTGGGACCCATGGAATGGGTGCCATGCGTTATTGCTTTAAAGGGTCTGCATTTGCTCACCCAATCTCACCAATCCTCTCAGTCCCAAGTGTCCAGCCTTATGCCACATCCAGCTGTCATTGTAGATAGGGTCATTCCAGGTTGCATCAGAGACCCTGAAGGAATTGTAAAGAATTTCCCTGTTTCTTTGTTCTGTTTTTGAAATTCCTTTTTAGAGTGGGTTTGAGCTGATTCTCGCTGCCCTGTTTATGCCAGTCTAGACACACTTGATTCCCTTACGGAGACATATCAATACATAGGTTTTAAGATTCTTACTAGTCAGATCTATTCCTCTGCGGGAAATATGGGGTTTTGAGTCCCTTTCACTGAGGAAGGTGTAGGTCTTGTCTATTCCATAGTTGGTTTTTGGAACGGTACCTGTGCTTATATCAAACTCTGGTTTGATGCATCACCCCACCTCTCCTTCCCCCTTAAGCAGGCATAAGAGTGTTTTCTAAATGTGAGACTCTGTTCTCTTGCCTAACTCAGTTCATGTGTAGCCATGTTTACAGGATCTTCCTAAGTGATATCTTATGATAAGTTTCTTTTCCTGTGTGACTTCTTTCACTTAGAATCATCGTACCTGAATCCACTCATTTTGCTGCTACTGGTCTTATGACATTGATTTCGTGGCTGAGGGATATTCCGTCGTATGTAAGTTCCACAATGTTTGGAACCATTTTTATATTTCCTGGGATATTTCAGGTGTACCCACGTTGAGGTTCTTGTAAGCAGTGCATCCTTCAATTTGGGGGTGGCTCTGTCTTATGGATTTTCAGTTTTCCCAAGGTATATTCCCTAGACTGGAAGTGCCCTTGGCTCTGTAGCTCTGTTGTTTACTTGTTTTAGGGAACACAATGCACTCCTCCAGTGAGGCAGTTGGCAACTTACATCCCGCCCATCAGCATAACAAGGCTCCCTGTTCTCCAGGGCCTGCCTTGCCTTTCTGGTTTTTACACATTTTGTGGATGTCCCTTTTGACCGGTGGGAAGTGATACTTCTTTGTAGTGCAGATTTGCGTTGCCCGCTTGCTTGCTTGGCCAAAAAGGGCGTATGCGTTTTCTCCTGAATATATTCAGGAGAAAACGCATACGCCCTTTTTGGCCAAGTGCATCATTGTCGAAGTTGTGCCCCTCTTCCTGTGCTTTACAGGCGATTCCAACGTACCTCTTGAAATCTGTTTCCTGCTATTCTGCCTCGCTTTCAAGTCCGCCTCGTTGCCTTCCCTCAACAGATTTTTGTACGATAGTGGGCCTTGATTACTCTGCCAGTTTGTGAATTGCTGTGCCCCTGAGCTCCATTTTTCAACTCGTTTTTTGTGAGCTGAACGCAAGTCCAAACTTTTGGTTCAGGACCTATACTGGTTCCCGGTGGGTGGCTGAGACTTTGGTTAATTCTTCTTCCTGCCGGGAAATTAGAGTGACATGTGCCCATCCAAATGCCTAACAGCTACTCTCTCATTGGTTCTCCCTCTTCCCTTTCATCCTCTGCCAAATTGGCAACCTGTGCGAACCAGGAGCTTAAAGGGGCTGTCTCTCCAAGTTGGGAGATTGATAGGAAAGCAGTTGGAAAGTCAAACCGGAGCACCAGGAGAGGGACTCTTCGTTGAGTTTTAGAAAACTTTCGTATTCACAGTGTGTTCATTCTCTAGGTTTCCCGTACATGTTATAGCTGTAGTAATATTCCCTTCAACCTGGAGAGCTGGGACCCATGGAATGGGTGCCATGCGTTATTGCTTTAAAGGGTCTGCATTTGCTCACTCAATCTCACCAATCCTCTCAGTCCCAAGTGTCCAGCCTTATGCCACATCCAGCTGTCATTGTAGATAGGGTCATTCCAGGTTGCATCAGAGACCCTGAAGGAATTGTAAAGAATTTCCCTGTTTCTTTGTTCTGTTTTTGAAATTCCTTTTTAGAGTGGGTTTGAGCTGATTCTCGCTGCCCTGTTTATGCCAGTCTAGACACACTTGATTCCCTTACAGAGACATATCAATACATAGGTTTTAAGATTCTTACTAGTCAGATCTATTCCTCTGCGGGAAATATGGGGTTTTGAGTCCCTTTCACTGAGGAAGGTGTAGGTCTTGTCTATTCCATAGTTGGTTTTTGGAACGGTACCTGTGCTTATATCAAACTCTGGTTTGATGCATCACCCCACCTCTCCTTCCCCCTTAAGCAGGCATAAGAGTGTTTTCTAAATGTGAGACTCTGTTCTCTTGCCTAACTCAGTTCATGTGTAGCCATGTTTACAGGATCTTCCTAAGTGATATCTTATGATAAGTTTCTTTTCCTGTGTGACTTCTTTCCCTTAGAATCATCGTACCTGAATCCACTCATTTTGCTGCTACTGGTCTTATGACATTGATTTCGTGGCTGAGGGATATTCCGTCGTACGTAAGTTCCACAATGTTTGGAACCATTTTTATATTTCCTGGGATATTTCAGGTGTACCCAGGTTGAGGTTCCTGTAAGCAGTGCAGCCCTCAATTTGGGGGTGGCTCTGTCTTATGGATTTTCAGTTTTCCCAATGTATATTCCCTAGACTGGAAGTGCCCTTGGCTCTGTAGCTCTGTTGTTTACTTGTTTTAGGGAACACAATGCACTCCTCCAGTGAGGCAGTTGGCAACTTAGATCCCGCCCATCAGCATAACAAGGCTCCCTGTTCTCCAGGGCCTGTCTTGCCTTTCTGGTTTTTACACATTTTGTGGATGTCCCTTTTGACCGGTGGGAAGTGATACTTCTTTGTAGTGCAGATTTGCATTGCCCGCTTGCTTGCTTGGCCAAAAAGGGCGTATGCGTTTTCTCCTGAATATATTCAGGAGAAAACGCATACGCCCTTTTTGGCCAAGTGCATCATTGTCGAAGTTGTGCCCCTCTTCCTGTGCTTTACAGGCGATTCCAACGTACCTCTTGAAATCTGTTTCCTGCTATTCTGCCTCGCTTTCAAGTCCGCCTCGTTGCCTTCCCTCAGCAGATTTTTGGACGATAGTGGGCCTTGATTACTCTGCCAGTTTGTGAATTGCTGTGCCCCTGAGCTCCATTTTTCAACTCGTTTTTTGTGAGCTGAACGCAAGTCCAAACTTTTGGTTCAGGACCTATACTGGTTCCCGGTGGGTGGCTGAGACTTTGGTTAATTCTTCTTCCTGCCGGGAAATTAGAGTGACGTGTGCCCATCCAAATGCCTAACAGCTACTCTCTCATTGGTTCTCCCTCTTCCCTTTCATCCTCTGCCAAATTGGCAACCTGTGCGAACCAGGAGCTTAAAGGGGCTGTCTCTCCAAGTTGGGAGATTGATAGGAAAGCAGTTGGAAAGTCAAACCGGAGCACCAGGAGAGGGGCTCTTCGTTGAGTTTTAGAAACCTTTCGTATTCACAGTGTGTCCATTCTCTAGGTTTCCCTTACATGTTATAGCTGTAGTAATATTCCCTTCAACCTGGAGAGCTGGGACCCATGGAATGGGTGCCATGCGTTATTGCTTTAAAGGGTCTGCATTTGCTCACCCAATCTCACCAATCCTCTCAGTCCCAAGTGTCCAGCCTTATGCCACATCCAGCTGTCATTGTAGATAGGGTCATTCCAGGTTGCATCAGAGACCCTGAAGGAATTGTAAAGAATTTCCCTGTTTCTTTGTTCTGTTTTTGAAATTCCTTTTTAGAGTGGGTTTGAGCTGATTCTCGCTGCCCTGTTTATGCCAGTCTAGACACACTTGATTCCCTTACGGAGACATATCAATACATAGGTTTTAAGATTCTTACTAGTCAGATCTATTCCTCTGCGGGAAATATGGGGTTTTGAGTCCCTTTCACTGAGGAAGGTGTAGGTCTTGTCTATTCCATAGTTGGTTTTTGGAACGGTACCTGTGCTTATATCAAACTCTGGTTTGATGCATCACCCCACCTCTCCTTCCCCCTTAAGCAGGCATAAGAGTGTTTTCTAAATGTGAGACTCTGTTCTCTTGCCTAACTCAGTTCATGTGTAGCCATGTTTACAGGATCTTCCTAAGTGATATCTTATGATAAGTTTCTTTTCCTGTGTGACTTCTTTCACTTAGAATCATCGTACCTGAATCCACTCATTTTGCTGCTACTGGTCTTATGACATTGATTTCGTGGCTGAGGGATATTCCGTCGTATGTAAGTTCCACAATGTTTGGAACCATTTTTATATTTCCTGGGATATTTCAGGTGTACCCACGTTGAGGTTCTTGTAAGCAGTGCATCCTTCAATTTGGGGGTGGCTCTGTCTTATGGATTTTCAGTTTTCCCAAGGTATATTCCCTAGACTGGAAGTGCCCTTGGCTCTGTAGCTCTGTTGTTTACTTGTTTTAGGGAACACAATGCACTCCTCCAGTGAGGCAGTTGGCAACTTACATCCCGCCCATCAGCATAACAAGGCTCCCTGTTCTCCAGGGCCTGCCTTGCCTTTCTGGTTTTTACACATTTTGTGGATGTCCCTTTTGACCGGTGGGAAGTGATACTTCTTTGTAGTGCAGATTTGCGTTGCCCGCTTGCTTGCTTGGCCAAAAAGGGCGTATGCGTTTTCTCCTGAATATATTCAGGAGAAAACGCATACGCCCTTTTTGGCCAAGTGCATCATTGTCGAAGTTGTGCCCCTCTTCCTGTGCTTTACAGGCGATTCCAACGTACCTCTTGAAATCTGTTTCCTGCTATTCTGCCTCGCTTTCAAGTCCGCCTCGTTGCCTTCCCTCAACAGATTTTTGTACGATAGTGGGCCTTGATTACTCTGCCAGTTTGTGAATTGCTGTGCCCCTGAGCTCCATTTTTCAACTCGTTTTTTGTGAGCTGAACGCAAGTCCAAACTTTTGGTTCAGGACCTATACTGGTTCCCGGTGGGTGGCTGAGACTTTGGTTAATTCTTCTTCCTGCCGGGAAATTAGAGTGACATGTGCCCATCCAAATGCCTAACAGCTACTCTCTCATTGGTTCTCCCTCTTCCCTTTCATCCTCTGCCAAATTGGCAACCTGTGCGAACCAGGAGCTTAAAGGGGCTGTCTCTCCAAGTTGGGAGATTGATAGGAAAGCAGTTGGAAAGTCAAACCGGAGCACCAGGAGAGGGACTCTTCGTTGAGTTTTAGAAAACTTTCGTATTCACAGTGTGTTCATTCTCTAGGTTTCCCGTACATGTTATAGCTGTAGTAATATTCCCTTCAACCTGGAGAGCTGGGACCCATGGAATGGGTGCCATGCGTTATTGCTTTAAAGAGTCTGCATTTGCTCACTCAATCTCACCAATCCTCTCAGTCCCAAGTGTCCAGCCTTATGCCACATCCAGCTGTCATTGTAGATAGGGTCATTCCAGGTTGCATCAGAGACCCTGAAGGAATTGTAAAGAATTTCCCTGTTTCTTTGTTCTGTTTTTGAAATTCCTTTTTAGAGTGGGTTTGAGCTGATTCTCGCTGCCCTGTTTATGCCAGTCTAGACACACTTGATTCCCTTACAGAGACATATCAATACATAGGTTTTAAGATTCTTACTAGTCAGATCTATTCCTCTGCGGGAAATATGGGGTTTTGAGTCCCTTTCACTGAGGAAGGTGTAGGTCTTGTCTATTCCATAGTTGGTTTTTGGAACGATACCTGTGCTTATATCAAACTCTGGTTTGATGCATCACCCCACCTCTCCTTCCCCCTTAAGCAGGCATAAGAGTGTTTTCTAAATGTGAGACTCTGTTCTCTTGCCTAACTCAGTTCATGTGTAGCCATGTTTACAGGATCTTCCTAAGTGATATCTTATGATAAGTTTCTTTTCCTGTGTGACTTCTTTCCCTTAGAATCATCGTACCTGAATCCACTCATTTTGCTGCTACTGGTCTTATGACATTGATTTCGTGGCTGAGGGATATTCCGTCGTACGTAAGTTCCACAATGTTTGGAACCATTTTTATATTTCCTGGGATATTTCAGGTGTACCCAGGTTGAGGTTCCTGTAAGCAGTGCAGCCCTCAATTTGGGGGTGGCTCTGTCTTATGGATTTTCAGTTTTCCCAAGGTATATTCCCTAGACTGGAAGTGCCCTTGGCTCTGTAGCTCTGTTGTTTACTTGTTTTAGGGAACACAATGCACTCCTCCAGTGAGGCAGTTGGCAACTTACATCCCGCCCATCAGCATAACAAGGCTCCCTGTTCTCCAGGGCCTGCCTTGCCTTTCTGGTTTTTACACATTTTGTGGATGTCCCTTTTGACCGGTGGGAAGTGATACTTCTTTGTAGTGCAGATTTGCATTGCCCGCTTGCTTGCTTGGCCAAAAAGGGCGTATGCGTTTTCTCCTGAATATATTCAGGAGAAAACGCATACGCCCTTTTTGGCCAAGTGCATCATTGTCGAAGTTGTGCCCCTCTTCCTGTGCTTTACAGGCGATTCCAACGTACCTCTTGAAATCTGTTTCCTGCTATTCTGCCTCGCATTCAAGTCCGCCTCGTTGCCTTCCCTCAACAGATTTTTGGACGATAGTGGGCCTTGATTACTCTGCCAGTTTGTGAATTGCTGTGCCCCTGAGCTCCATTTTTCAACTCGTTTTTTGTGAGCTGAACGCAAGTCCAAACTTTTGGTTCAGGACCTATACTGGTTCCCGGTGGGTGGCTGAGACTTTGGTTAATTCTTCTTCCTGCCGGGAAATTAGAGTGACGTGTGCCCATCCAAATGCCTAACAGCTACTCTCTCATTGGTTCTCCCTCTTCCCTTTCATCCTCTGCCAAATTGGCAACCTGTGCGAACCAGGAGCTTAAAGGGGCTGTCTCTCCAAGTTGGGAGATTGATAGGAAAGCAGTTGGAAAGTCAAACCGGAGCACGAGGAGAGGGGCTCTTCGTTGAGTTTTATAAACCTTTCGTATTCACAGTGTGTCCATTCTCTAGGTTTCCCGTACATGTTATAGCTGTAGTAATATTCCCTTCAACCTGGAGAGCTGGGACCCATGGAATGGGTGCCATGCGTTATTGCTTTAAAGGGTCTGCATTTGCTCACCCAATCTCACCAATCCTCTCAGTCCCAAGTGTCCAGCCTTATGCCACATCCAGCTGTCATTGTAGATAGGGTCATTCCAGGTTGCATCAGAGACCCTGAAGGAATTGTAAAGAATTTCCCTGTTTCTTTGTTCTGTTTTTGAAATTCCTTTTTAGAGTGGGTTTGAGCTGATTCTCGCTGCCCTGTTTATGCCAGTCTAGACACACTTGATTCCCTTACGGAGACATATCAATACATAGGTTTTAAGATTCTTACTAGTCAGATCTATTCCTCTGCGGGAAATATGGGGTTTTGAGTCCCTTTCACTGAGGAAGGTGTAGGTCTTGTCTATTCCATAGTTGGTTTTTGGAACGGTACCTGTGCTTATATCAAACTCTGGTTTGATGCATCACCCCACCTCTCCTTCCCCCTTAAGCAGGTATAAGAGTGTTTTCTAAATGTGAGACTCTGTTCTCTTGCCTAACTCAGTTCATGTGTAGCCATGTTTACAGGATCTTCCTAAGTGATATCTTATGATAAGTTTCTTTTCCTGTGTGACTTCTTTCCCTTAGAATCATCGTACCTGAATCCACTCATTTTGCTGCTACTGGTCTTATGACATTGATTTCGTGGCTGAGGGATATTCCGTCGTACGTAAGTTCCACAATGTTTGGAACCATTTTTATATTTCCTGGGATATTTCAGGTGTACCCAGGTTGAGGTTCTTGTAAGCAGTGCAGCCCTCAATTTGGGGGTGGCTCTGTCTTATGGATTTTCAGTTTTCCCAAGGTATATTCCCTAGACTGGAAGTGCCCTTGGCTCTGTAGCTCTGTTGTTTACTTGTTTTAGGGAACACAATGCACTCCTCCAGTGAGGCAGTTGGCAACTTACATCCCGCCCATCAGCATAACAAGGCTCCCTGTTCTCCAGGGCCTGCCTTGCCTTTCTGGTTTTTACACATTTTGTGGATGTCCCTTTTGACCGGTGGGAAGTGATACTTCTTTGTAGTGCAGATTTGCATTGCCCGCTTGCTTGCTTGGCCAAAAAGGGCGTATGCGTTTTCTCCTGAATATATTCAGGAGAAAACGCATACGCCCTTTTTGGCCAAGTGCATCATTGTCGAAGTTGTGCCCCTCTTCCTGTGCTTTACAGGCGATTCCAACGTACCTCTTGAAATCTCTTTCCTGCTCTTCTGCCTCGCTTTCAAGTCCGCCTCGTTGCCTTCCCTCAACAGATTTTTGGACGATAGTGGGCCTTGATTACTCTGCCAGTTTGTGAATTGCTGTGCCCCTGAGCTCCATTTTTCAACTCTTTTTTTGTGAGCTGAACGCAAGTCCAAACTTTTGGTTCAGGACCTATACTGGTTCCCGTTGGTTGGCTGAGACTTTGGTTAATTCTTCTTCCTGCCGGGAAATTAGAGTGACGTGTGCCCATCCAAATGCCTAACAGCTACTCTCTCATTGGTTCTCCCTCTTCCCTTTCATCCTCTGCCAAATTGGCAACCTGTGCGAACCAGGAGCTTAAAGGGGCTGTCTCTCCAAGTTGGGAGATTGATAGGAAAGCAGTTGGAAAGTCAAACCGGAGCACCAGGAGAGGGGCTCTTCGTTGAGTTTTAGAAACCTTTCGTATTCACAGTGTGTCCATTCTCTAGGTTTCCCGTACATGTTATAGCTGTAGTAATATTCCCTTCAACCTGGAGAGCTGGGACCCATGGAATGGGTGCCATGCGTTATTGCTTTAAAGGGTCTGCATTTGCTCACCCAATCTCACCAATTCTCTCAGTCCCAAGTGTCCAGCCTTATGCCACATCCAGCTGTCATTGTAGATAGGGTCATTCCAGGTTGCATCAGAGACCCTGAAGGAATTGTAAAGAATTTCCCTGTTTCTTTGTTCTGTTTTTGAAATTCCTTTTTAGAGTGGGTTTGAGCTGATTCTCGCTGCCCTGTTTATGCCAGTCTAGACACACTTGATTCCCTTACGGAGACATATCAATACATAGGTTTTAAGATTCTTACTAGTCAGATCTATTCCTCTGCGGGAAATATGGGGTTTTGAGTCCCTTTCACTGAGGAAGGTGTAGGTCTTGTCTATTCCATAGTTGGTTTTTGGAACGGTACCTGTGCTTATATCAAACTCTGGTTTGATGCATCACCCCACCTCTCCTTCCCCCTTAAGCAGGCATAAGAGTGTTTTCTAAATGTGAGACTCTGTTCTCTTGCCTAACTCAGTTCATGTGTAGCCATGTTTACAGGATCTTCCTAAGTGATATCTTATGATAAGTTTCTTTTCCTGTGTGACTTCTTTCCCTTAGAATCATCGTACCTGAATCCACTCATTTTGCTGCTACTGGTCTTATGACATTGATTTCGTGGCTGAGGGATATTCCGTCGTACGTAAGTTCCACAATGTTTGGAACCATTTTTATATTTCCTGGGATATTTCAGGTGTACCCAGGTTGAGGTTCTTGTAAGCAGTGCAGCCCTCAATTTGGGGGTGGCTCTGTCTTATGGATTTTCAGTTTTCCCAAGGTATATTCCCTAGACTGGAAGTGCCCTTGGCTCTGTAGCTCTGTTGTTTACTTGTTTTAGGGAACACAATGCACTCCTCCAGTGAGGCAGTTGGCAACTTACATCCCGCCCATCAGCATAACAAGGCTCCCTGTTCTCCAGGGCCTGCCTTGCCTTTCTGGTTTTTACACATTTTGTGGATGTCCCTTTTGACCGGTGGGAAGTGATACTTCTTTGTAGTGCAGATTTGCATTGCCCGCTTGCTTGCTTGGCCAAAAAGGGCGTATGCGTTTTCTCCTGAATATATTCAGGAGAAAACGCATACGCCCTTTTTGGCCAAGTGCATCATTGTCGAAGTTGTGCCCCTCTTCCTGTGCTTTACAGGCGATTCCAACGTACCTCTTGAAATCTGTTTCCTGCTCTTCTGCCTCGCTTTCAAGTCCGCCTCGTTGCCTTCCCTCAAAAGATTTTTGGACGATAGTGGGCCTTGATTACTCTGCCAGTTTGTGAATTGCTGTGCCCCTGAGCTCCATTTTTCAACTCGTTTTTTGTGAGCTGAACGCAAGTCCAAACTTTTGGTTCAGGACCTCTACTGGTTCCCGGTGGGAGGCTGAGACTTTGGTTAATTCTTCTTCCTGCCGGGAAATTAGAGTGACATCTGCCCATCCAAATGCCTAACAGCTACTCTCTCATTGGTTCTCCCTCTACCCTTTCATCCTCTGCCAAATTGGCAACCTGTGCGAACCAGGAGCTTAAAGGGGCTGTCTCTCCAAGTTGGGAGATTGATAGGAAAGCAGTTGGAAAGTCAAACCGGAGCACCAGGAGAGGGACTCTTCGTTGAGTTTTAGAAACCTTTCGTATTCACAGTGTGTCCATTCTCTAGGTTTCCCGTACATGTTATAGCTGTAGTAATATTCCCTTCAACCTGGAGAGCTGGGACCCATGGAATGGGTGCCATGCGTTATTGCTTTAAAGGGTCTGCATTTGCTCACCCAATCTCACCAATCCTCTCAGTCCCAAGTGTCCAGCCTTATGCCACATCCAGCTGTCATTGTAGATAGGGTCATTCCAGGTTGCATCAGAGACCCTGAAGGAATTGTAAAGAATTTCCCTGTTTCTTTGTTCTGTTTTTGAAATTCCTTTTTAGAGTGGGTTTGAGCTGATTCTCGCTGCCCTGTTTATGCCAGTCTAGACACACTTGATTCCCTTACGGAGACATATCAATACATAGGTTTTAAGATTCTTACTAGTCAGATCTATTCCTCTGCGGGAAATATGGGGTTTTGAGTCCCTTTCACTGAGGAAGGTGTAGGTCTTGTCTATTCCATAGTTGGTTTTTGGAACGGTACCTGTGCTTATATCAAACTCTGGTTTGATGCATCACCCCACCTCTCCTTCCCCCTTAAGCAGGCATAAGAGTGTTTTCTAAATGTGAGACTCTGTTCTCTTGCCTAACTCAGTTCATGTGTAGCCATGTTTACAGGATCTTCCTAAGTGATATCTTATGATAAGTTTCTTTTCCTGTGTGACTTCTTTCCCTTAGAATCATCGTACCTGAATCCACTCATTTTGCTGCTACTGGTCTTATGACATTGATTTCGTGGCTGAGGGATATTCCGTCGTACGTAAGTTCCACAATGTTTGGAACCATTTTTATATTTCCTGGGATATTTCAGGTGTACCCAGGTTGAGGTTCCTGTAAGCAGTGCAGCCCTCAATTTGGGGGTGGCTCTGTCTTATGGATTTTCAGTTTTCCCAAGGTATATTCCCTAGACTGGAAGTGCCCTTGGCTCTGTAGCTCTGTTGTTTACTTGTTTTAGGGAACACAATGCACTCCTCCAGTGAGGCAGTTGGCAACTTACATCCCGCCCATCAGCATAACAAGGCTCCCTGTTCTCCAGGGCCTGTCTTGCCTTTCTGGTTTTTACACATTTTGTGGATGTCCCTTTTGACCGGTGGGAAGTGATACTTCTTTGTAGTGCAGATTTGCATTGCCCGCTTGCTTGCTTGGCCAAAAAGGGCGTATGCGTTTTCTCCTGAATATATTCAGGAGAAAACGCATACGCCCTTTTTGGCCAAGTGCATCATTGTCGAAGTTGTGCCCCTCTTCCTGTGCTTTACAGGCGATTCCAACGTACCTCTTGAAATCTCTTTCCTGCTATTCTGCCTCGCTTTCAAGTCCGCCTCGTTGCCTTCCCTCAACAGATTTTTGGACGATAGTGGGCCTTGATTACTCTGCCAGTTTGTGAATTGCTGTGCCCCTGAGCTCCATTTTTCAACTCGTTTTTTGTGAGCTGAACGCAAGTCCAAACTTTTGGTTCAGGACCTATACTGGTTCCCGGTGGGTGGCTGAGACTTTGGTTAATTCTTCTTCCTGCCGGGAAATTAGAGTGACATGTGCCCATCCAAATGCCTAACAGCTACTCTCTCATTGGTTCTCCCTCTTCCCTTTCATCCTCTGCCAAATTGGCAACCTGTGCGAACCAGGAGCTTAAAGGGACTGTCTCTCCAAGTTGGGAGATTGATAGGAAAGCAGTTGGAAAGTCAAACCGGAGCACCAGGAGAGGGACTCTTCGTTGAGTTTTAGAAACCTTTCGTATTCACAGTGTGTCCATTCTCTAGGTTTCCCGTACATGTTATAGCTGTAGTAATATTCCCTTCAACCTGGAGAGCTGGGACCCATGGAATGGGTGCCATGCGTTATTGCTTTAAAGGGTCTGCATTTGCTCACCCAATCTCACCAATCCTCTCAGTCCCAAGTGTCCAGCCTTATGCCACATCCAGCTGTCATTGTAGATAGGGTCATTCCAGGTTGCATCAGAGACCCTGAAGGAATTGTAAAGAATTTCCCTGTTTCTTTGTTCTGTTTTTGAAATTCCTTTTTAGAGTGGGTTTGAGCTGATTCTCGCTGCCCTGTTTATGCCAGTCTAGACACACTTGATTCCCTTACGGAGACATATCAATACATAGGTTTTAAGATTCTTACTAGTCAGATCTATTCCTCTGCGGGAAATATGGGGTTTTGAGTCCCTTTCACTGAGGAAGGTGTAGGTCTTGTCTATTCCATAGTTGGTTTTTGGAACGGTACCTGTGCTTATATCAAACTCTGGTTTGATGCATCACCCCACCTCTCCTTCCCCCTTAAGCAGGCATAAGAGTGTTTTCTAAATGTGAGACTCTGTTCTCTTGCCTAACTCAGTTCATGTGTAGCCATGTTTACAGGATCTTCCTAAGTGATATCTTATGATAAGTTTCTTTTCCTGTGTGACTTCTTTCCCTTAGAATCATCGTACCTGAATCCACTCATTTTGCTGCTACTGGTCTTATGACATTGATTTCGTGGCTGAGGGATATTCCGTCGTACGTAAGTTCCACAATGTTTGGAACCATTTTTATATTTCCTGGGATATTTCAGGTGTACCCAGGTTGAGGTTCTTGTAAGCAGTGCAGCCCTCAATTTGGGGGTGGCTCTGTCTTATGGATTTTCAGTTTTCCCAAGGTATATTCCCTAGACTGGACGTGCCCTTGGCTCTGTAGCTCTGTTGTTTACTTGTTTTAGGGAACACAATGCACTCCTCCAGTGAGGCAGTTGGCAACTTAGATCCCGCCCATCAGCATAACAAGGCTCCCTGTTCTCCAGGGCCTGTCTTGCCTTTCTGGTTTTTACACATTTTGTGGATGTCCCTTTTGACCGGTGGGAAGTGATACTTCTTTGTAGTGCAGATTTGCATTGCCCGCTTGCTTGCTTGGCCAAAAAGGGCGTATGCGTTTTCTCCTGAATATATTCAGGAGAAAACGCATACGCCCTTTTTGGCCAAGTGCATCATGGTCGAAGTTGTGCCCCTCTTCCTGTGCTTTACAAGCAATTCCAACGTACCTCTTGAAATCTCTTTCCTGCTCTTCTGCCTGGCTTTCAAGTCCGTCTCGTTGCCTTCCCTCAACAGATTTTTGGACGATAGTGGGCCTTGATTACTCTGCCAGTTTGTGAATTGCTGTGCCCCTGAGCTCCATTTTTCAACTCGTTTTTTGTGAGCTGAACGCAAGTCCAAACTTTTGGTTCAGGACCTATACTGGTTCCCGGTGGGTGGCTGAGACTTTGGTTAATTCTTCTTCCTGCCGGGAAATTAGAGTGACATGTGCCCATCCAAATGCCTAACAGCTACTCTCTTATTGGTTCTCCCTCTTCCCTTTCATCCTCTGCCAAATTGGCAACCTGTGCGAACCAGGAGCTTAAAGGGACTGTCTCTCCAAGTTGGGAGATTGATAGGAAAGCAGTTGGAAAGTCAAACCGGAGCACCAGGAGAGGGACTCTTCGTTGAGTTTTAGAAACCTTTCGTATTCACAGTGTGTCCATTCTCTAGGTTTCCCGTACATGTTATAGCTGTAGTAATATTCCCTTCAACCTGGAGAGCTGGGACCCATGGAATGGGTGCCATGCGTTATTGCTTTAAAGGGTCTGCATTTGCTCACCCAATCTCACCAATCCTCTCAGTCCCAAGTGTCCAGCCTTATGCCACATCCAGCTGTCATTGTAGATAGGGTCATTCCAGGTTGCATCAGAGACCCTGAAGGAATTGTAAAGAATTTCCCTGTTTCTTTGTTCTGTTTTTGAAATTCCTTTTTAGAGTGGGTTTGAGCTGATTCTCGCTGCCCTGTTTATGCCAGTCTAGACACACTTGATTCCCTTACGGAGACATATCAATACATAGGTTTTAAGATTCTTACTAGTCAGATCTATTCCTCTGCGGGAAATATGGGGTTTTGAGTCCCTTTCACTGAGGAAGGTGTAGGTCTTGTCTATTCCATAGTTGGTTTTTGGAACGGTACCTGTGCTTATATCAAACTCTGGTTTGATGCATCACCCCACCTCTCCTTCCCCCTTAAGCAGGCATAAGAGTGTTTTCTAAATGTGAGACTCTGTTCTCTTGCCTAACTCAGTTCATGTGTAGCCATGTTTACAGGATCTTCCTAAGTGATATCTTATGATAAGTTTCTTTTTCTGTGGACTTCTTTCAGTTAGAATCATCGTACCTGAATCCACTCATTTTGCTGCTACTGGTCTTATGACATTGATTTCGTGGCTGAGGGATATTCCGTCGTACGTAAGTTCCACGATGTTTTGAACCATTTTTATATTTCCTGGGATATTTCAGGTGTACCCAGGTTGAGGTTCCTGTAAGCAGTGCAGCCCTCAATTTGGGGGTGGCTCTGTCTTATGGATTTTCAGTTTTCCCAAGGTATATTCCCTAGACTGGACGTGCCCTTGGCTCTGTAGCTCTGTTGTTTACTTGTTTTAGGGAACACAATGCACTCCTCCAGTGAGGCAGTTGGCAACTTACATCCCGCCCATCAGCATAACAAGGCTCCCTGTTCTCCAGGGCCTGTCTTGCCTTTCTGGTTTTTACACATTTTGTGGATGTCCCTTTTGACCGGTGGGAAGTGATACTTCTTTGTAGTGCAGATTTGCATTGCCCGCTTGCTTGCTTGGCCAAAAAGGGCGTATGCGTTTTCTCCTGAATATATTCAGGAGAAAACGCATACGCCCTTTTTGGCCAAGTGCATCATTGTCGAAGTTGTGCCCCTCTTCCTGTGCTTTACAGGCGATTCCAACGTACCTCTTGAAATCTCTTTCCTGCTATTCTGCCTCGCTTTCAAGTCCGCCTCGTTGCCTTCCCTCAACAGATTTTTGGACGATAGTGGGCCTTGATTACTCTGCCAGTTTGTGAATTGCTGTGCCCCTGAGCTCCATTTTTCAACTCGTTTTTTGTGAGCTGAACGCAAGTCCAAACTTTTGGTTCAGGACCTATACTGGTTCCCGGTGGGTGGCTGAGACTTTGGTTAATTCTTCTTCCTGCCGGGAAATTAGAGTGACATGTGCCCATCCAAATGCCTAACAGCTACTCTCTCATTGGTTCTCCCTCTTCCCTTTCATCCTCTGCCAAATTGGCAACCTGTGCGAACCAGGAGCTTAAAGGGGCTGTCTCTCCAAGTTGGGAGATTGATAGGAAAGCAGTTGGAAAGTCAAACCGGAGCACCAGGAGAGGGACTCTTCGTTGAGTTTTAGAAACCTTTCGTATTCACAGTGTGTCCATTCTCTAGGTTTCCCGTACATGTTATAGCTGTAGTAATATTCCCTTCAACCTGGAGAGCTGGGACCCATGGAATGGGTGCCATGCGTTATTGCTTTAAAGGGTCTGCATTTGCTCACCCAATCTCACCAATCCTCTCAGTCCCAAGTGTCCAGCCTTATGCCACATCCAGCTGTCATTGTAGATAGGGTCATTCCAGGTTGCATCAGAGACCCTGAAGGAATTGTAAAGAATTTCCCTGTTTCTTTGTTCTGTTTTTGAAATTCCTTTTTAGAGTGGGTTTGAGCTGATTCTCGCTGCCCTGTTTATGCCAGTCTAGACACACTTGATTCCCTTACGGAGACATATCAATACATAGGTTTTAAGATTCTTACTAGTCAGATCTATTCCTCTGCGGGAAATATGGGGTTTTGAGTCCCTTTCACTGAGGAAGGTGTAGGTCTTGTCTATTCCATAGTTGGTTTTTGGAACGGTACCTGTGCTTATATCAAACTCTGGTTTGATGCATCACCCCACCTCTCCTTCCCCCTTAAGCAGGCATAAGAGTGTTTTCTAAATGTGAGACTCTGTTCTCTTGCCTAACTCAGTTCATGTGTAGCCATGTTTACAGGATCTTCCTAAGTGATATCTTATGATAAGTTTCTTTTCCTGTGTGACTTCTTTCCCTTAGAATCATCGTACCTGAATCCACTCATTTTGCTGCTACTGGTCTTATGACATTGATTTCGTGGCTGAGGGATATTCCGTCGTACGTAAGTTCCACAATGTTTGGAACCATTTTTATATTTCCTGGGATATTTCAGGTGTACCCAGGTTGAGGTTCCTGTAAGCAGTGCAGCCCTCAATTTGGGGGTGGCTCTGTCTTATGGATTTTCAGTTTTCCCAAGGTATATTCCCTAGACTGGAAGTGCCCTTGGCTCTGTAGCTCTGTTGTTTACTTGTTTTAGGGAACACAATGCACTCCTCCAGTGAGGCAGTTGGCAACTTACATCCCGCCCATCAGCATAACAAGGCTCCCTGTTCTCCAGGGCCTGTCTTGCCTTTCTGGTTTTTACACATTTTGTGGATGTCCCTTTTGACCGGTGGGAAGTGATACTTCTTTGTAGTGCAGATTTGCATTGCCCGCTTGCTTGCTTGGCCAAAAAGGGCGTATGCGTTTTCTCCTGAATATATTCAGGAGAAAACGCATACGCCCTTTTTGGCCAAGTGCATCATTGTCGAAGTTGTGCCCCTCTTCCTGTGCTTTACAGGCGATTCCAACGTACCTCTTGAAATCTCTTTCCTGCTATTCTGCCTCGCTTTCAAGTCCGCCTCGTTGCCTTCCCTCAACAGATTTTTGGACGATAGTGGGCCTTGATTACTCTGCCAGTTTGTGAATTGCTGTGCCCCTGAGCTCCATTTTTCAACTCGTTTTTTGTGAGCTGAACGCAAGTCCAAACTTTTGGTTCAGGACCTATACTGGTTCCCGGTGGGTGGCTGAGACTTTGGTTAATTCTTCTTCCTGCCGGGAAATTAGAGTGACATGTGCCCATCCAAATGCCTAACAGCTACTCTCTCATTGGTTCTCCCTCTTCCCTTTCATCCTCTGCCAAATTGGCAACCTGTGCGAACCAGGAGCTTAAAGGGGCTGTCTCTCCAAGTTGGGAGATTGATAGGAAAGCAGTTGGAAAGTCAAACCGGAGCACCAGGAGAGGGACTCTTCGTTGAGTTTTAGAAACCTTTCGTATTCACAGTGTGTCCATTCTCTAGGTTTCCCGTACATGTTATAGCTGTAGTAATATTCCCTTCAACCTGGAGAGCTGGGACCCATGGAATGGGTGCCATGCGTTATTGCTTTAAAGGGTCTGCATTTGCTCACCCAATCTCACCAATCCTCTCAGTCCCAAGTGTCCAGCCTTATGCCACATCCAGCTGTCATTGTAGATAGGGTCATTCCAGGTTGCATCAGAGACCCTGAAGGAATTGTAAAGAATTTCCCTGTTTCTTTGTTCTGTTTTTGAAATTCCTTTTTAGAGTGGGTTTGAGCTGATTCTCGCTGCCCTGTTTATGCCAGTCTAGACACACTTGATTCCCTTACGGAGACATATCAATACATAGGTTTTAAGATTCTTACTAGTCAGATCTATTCCTCTGCGGGAAATATGGGGTTTTGAGTCCCTTTCACTGAGGAAGGTGTAGGTCTTGTCTATTCCATAGTTGGTTTTTGGAACGGTACCTGTGCTTATATCAAACTCTGGTTTGATGCATCACCCCACCTCTCCTTCCCCCTTAAGCAGGCATAAGAGTGTTTTCTAAATGTGAGACTCTGTTCTCTTGCCTAACTCAGTTCATGTGTAGCCATGTTTACAGGATCTTCCTAAGTGATATCTTATGATAAGTTTCTTTTCCTGTGTGACTTCTTTCCCTTAGAATCATCGTACCTGAATCCACTCATTTTGCTGCTACTGGTCTTATGACATTGATTTCGTGGCTGAGGGATATTCCGTCGTACGTAAGTTCCACAATGTTTGGAACCATTTTTATATTTCCTGGGATATTTCAGGTGTACCCAGGTTGAGGTTCCTGTAAGCAGTGCAGCCCTCAATTTGGGGGTGGCTCTGTCTTATGGATTTTCAGTTTTCCCAAGGTATATTCCCTAGACTGGAAGTGCCCTTGGCTCTGTAGCTCTGTTGTTTACTTGTTTTAGGGAACACAATGCACTCCTCCAGTGAGGCAGTTGGCAACTTACATCCCGCCCATCAGCATAACAAGGCTCCCTGTTCTCCAGGGCCTGTCTTGCCTTTCTGGTTTTTACACATTTTGTGGATGTCCCTTTTGACCGGTGGGAAGTGATACTTCTTTGTAGTGCAGATTTGCATTGCCCGCTTGCTTGCTTGGCCAAAAAGGGCGTATGCGTTTTCTCCTGAATATATTCAGGAGAAAACGCATACGCCCTTTTTGGCCAAGTGCATCATTGTCGAAGTTGTGCCCCTCTTCCTGTGCTTTACAGGCGATTCCAACGTACCTCTTGAAATCTCTTTCCTGCTATTCTGCCTCGCTTTCAAGTCCGCCTCGTTGCCTTCCCTCAACAGATTTTTGGACGATAGTGGGCCTTGATTACTCTGCCAGTTTGTGAATTGCTGTGCCCCTGAGCTCCATTTTTCAACTCGTTTTTTGTGAGCTGAACGCAAGTCCAAACTTTTGGTTCAGGACCTATACTGGTTCCCGGTGGGTGGCTGAGACTTTGGTTAATTCTTCTTCCTGCCGGGAAATTAGAGTGACATGTGCCCATCCAAATGCCTAACAGCTACTCTCTCATTGGTTCTCCCTCTTCCCTTTCATCCTCTGCCAAATTGGCAACCTGTGCGAACCAGGAGCTTAAAGGGGCTGTCTCTCCAAGTTGGGAGATTGATAGGAAAGCAGTTGGAAAGTCAAACCGGAGCACCAGGAGAGGGACTCTTCGTTGAGTTTTAGAAACCTTTCGTATTCACAGTGTGTCCATTCTCTAGGTTTCCCGTACATGTTATAGCTGTAGTAATATTCCCTTCAACCTGGAGAGCTGGGACCCATGGAATGGGTGCCATGCGTTATTGCTTTAAAGGGTCTGCATTTGCTCACCCAATCTCACCAATCCTCTCAGTCCCAAGTGTCCAGCCTTATGCCACATCCAGCTGTCATTGTAGATAGGGTCATTCCAGGTTGCATCAGAGACCCTGAAGGAATTGTAAAGAATTTCCCTGTTTCTTTGTTCTGTTTTTGAAATTCCTTTTTAGAGTGGGTTTGAGCTGATTCTCGCTGCCCTGTTTATGCCAGTCTAGACACACTTGATTCCCTTACGGAGACATATCAATACATAGGTTTTAAGATTCTTACTAGTCAGATCTATTCCTCTGCGGGAAATATGGGGTTTTGAGTCCCTTTCACTGAGGAAGGTGTAGGTCTTGTCTATTCCATAGTTGGTTTTTGGAACGGTACCTGTGCTTATATCAAACTCTGGTTTGATGCATCACCCCACCTCTCCTTCCCCCTTAAGCAGGCATAAGAGTGTTTTCTAAATGTGAGACTCTGTTCTCTTGCCTAACTCAGTTCATGTGTAGCCATGTTTACAGGATCTTCCTAAGTGATATCTTATGATAAGTTTCTTTTCCTGTGTGACTTCTTTCCCTTAGAATCATCGTACCTGAATCCACTCATTTTGCTGCTACTGGTCTTATGACATTGATTTCGTGGCTGAGGGATATTCCGTCGTACGTAAGTTCCACAATGTTTGGAACCATTTTTATATTTCCTGGGATATTTCAGGTGTACCCAGGTTGAGGTTCCTGTAAGCAGTGCAGCCCTCAATTTGGGGGTGGCTCTGTCTTATGGATTTTCAGTTTTCCCAAGGTATATTCCCTAGACTGGAAGTGCCCTTGGCTCTGTAGCTCTGTTGTTTACTTGTTTTAGGGAACACAATGCACTCCTCCAGTGAGGCAGTTGGCAACTTACATCCCGCCCATCAGCATAACAAGGCTCCCTGTTCTCCAGGGCCTGTCTTGCCTTTCTGGTTTTTACACATTTTGTGGATGTCCCTTTTGACCGGTGGGAAGTGATACTTCTTTGTAGTGCAGATTTGCATTGCCCGCTTGCTTGCTTGGCCAAAAAGGGTGTATGCGTTTTCTCCTGAATATATTCAGGAGAAAACGCATACGCCCTTTTTGGCCAAGTGCATCATTGTCGAAGTTGTGCCCCTCTTCCTGTGCTTTACAGGCGATTCCAACGTACCTCTTGAAATCTCTTTCCTGCTATTCTGCCTCGCTTTCAAGTCCGCCTCGTTGCCTTCCCTCAACAGATTTTTGGACGATAGTGGGCCTTGATTACTCTGCCAGTTTGTGAATTGCTGTGCCCCTGAGCTCCATTTTTCAACTCGTTTTTTGTGAGCTGAACGCAAGTCCAAACTTTTGGTTCAGGACCTATACTGGTTCCCGGTGGGTGGCTGAGACTTTGGTTAATTCTTCTTCCTGCCGGGAAATTAGAGTGACATGTGCCCATCCAAATGCCTAACAGCTACTCTCTCATTGGTTCTCCCTCTTCCCTTTCATCCTCTGCCAAATTGGCAACCTGTGCGAACCAGGAGCTTAAAGGGGCTGTCTCTCCAAGTTGGGAGATTGATAGGAAAGCAGTTGGAAAGTCAAACCGGAGCACCAGGAGAGGGACTCTTCGTTGAGTTTTAGAAACCTTTCGTATTCACAGTGTGTCCATTCTCTAGGTTTCCCGTACATGTTATAGCTGTAGTAATATTCCCTTCAACCTGGAGAGCTGGGACCCATGGAATGGGTGCCATGCGTTATTGCTTTAAAGGGTCTGCATTTGCTCACCCAATCTCACCAATCCTCTCAGTCCCAAGTGTCCAGCCTTATGCCACATCCAGCTGTCATTGTAGATAGGGTCATTCCAGGTTGCATCAGAGACCCTGAAGGAATTGTAAAGAATTTCCCTGTTTCTTTGTTCTGTTTTTGAAATTCCTTTTTAGAGTGGGTTTGAGCTGATTCTCGCTGCCCTGTTTATGCCAGTCTAGACACACTTGATTCCCTTACGGAGACATATCAATACATAGGTTTTAAGATTCTTACTAGTCAGATCTATTCCTCTGCGGGAAATATGGGGTTTTGAGTCCCTTTCACTGAGGAAGGTGTAGGTCTTGTCTATTCCATAGTTGGTTTTTGGAACGGTACCTGTGCTTATATCAAACTCTGGTTTGATGCATCACCCCACCTCTCCTTCCCCCTTAAGCAGGCATAAGAGTGTTTTCTAAATGTGAGACTCTGTTCTCTTGCCTAACTCAGTTCATGTGTAGCCATGTTTACAGGATCTTCCTAAGTGATATCTTATGATAAGTTTCTTTTTCTGTGGACTTCTTTCAGTTAGAATCATCGTATCTGAATCCACTCATTTTGCTGCTACTGGTCTTATGACATTGATTTCATGGCTGAGGGATATTCCATCGTACGTAAGTTCCACGATGTTTGGAACCATTTTTATATTTCCTGGGATATTTCAGGTGTACCCAGGTTGAGGTTCCTGTAAGCAGTGCAGCCCTCAATTTGGGGGTGGCTCTGTCTTATGGATTTTCAGTTTTCCCAAGGTATATTCCCTAGACTGGACGTGCCCTTGGCTCTGTAGCTCTGTTGTTTACTTGTTTTAGGGAACACAATGCACTCCTCCAGTGAGGCAGTTGGCAACTTACATCCCGCCCATCAGCATAACAAGGCTCCCTGTTCTCCAGGGCCTGTCTTGCCTTTCTGGTTTTTACACATTTTGTGGATGTCCCTTTTGACCGGTGGGAAGTGATACTTCTTTGTAGTGCAGATTTGCATTGCCCGCTTGCTTGCTTGGCCAAAAAGGGCGTATGCGTTTTCTCCTGAATATATTCAGGAGAAAACGCATACGCCCTTTTTGGCCAAGTGCATCATTGTCGAAGTTGTGCCCCTCTTCCTGTGCTTTACAGGCGATTCCAACGTACCTCTTGAAATCTGTTTCCTGCTATTCTGCCTCGCTTTCAAGTCCGCCTCATTGCCTTCCCTCAACAGATTTTTGGACGATAGTTGGCCTTGATTACTCTGCCAGTTTGTGAATTGCTGTGCCCCTGAGCTCCATTTTTCAACTCTTTTTTTGTGAGCTGAACGCAAGTCCAAACTTTTGGTTCAGGACCTGTACTGCTTCCCGGTGGGTGGCTGAGACTTTGGTTAATTCTTCTTCCTGCCGGGAAATTAGAGTGACATGTGCCCAATCAAATGCCTAACAGCTACTCTCTCATTGGTTCTGCCTCTTCCCTTTCATCCTCTGCCAAATTGGCAACCTGTGCGAACCAGGAGCTTAAAGGGGCTGTCTGTCCAAGTTGGGAGATTGATAGGAAAGCAGTTGGAAAGTCAAACCGGAGCACCAGGAGAGGGACTCTTCGTTGAGTTTTAGAAACCTTTCGTATTCACAGTGTGTCCATTCTCTAGGTTTCCCGTACATGTTATAGCTGTAGTAATATTCCCTTCAACCTGGAGAGCTGGGACCCATGGAATGGGTGCCATGCGTTATTGCTTTAAAGGGTCTGCATTTGCTCACCCAATCTCACCAATCCTCTCAGTCCCAAGTGTCCAGCCTTATGCCACATCCAGCTGTCATTGTAGATAGGGTCATTCCAGGTTGCATCAGAGACCCTGAAGGAATTGTAAAGAATTTCCCTGTTTCTTTGTTCTGTTTTTGAAATTCCTTTTTAGAGTGGGTTTGAGCTGATTCTCGCTGCCCTGTTTATGCCAGTCTAGACACACTTGATTCCCTTACGGAGACATATCAATACATAGGTTTTAAGATTCTTACTAGTCAGATCTATTCCTCTGCGGGAAATATGGGGTTTTGAGTCCCTTTCACTGAGGAAGGTGTAGGTCTTGTCTATTCCATAGTTGGTTTTTGGAACGGTACCTGTGCTTATATCAAACTCTGGTTTGATGCATCACCCCACCTCTCCTTCCCCCTTAAGCAGGCATAAGAGTGTTTTCTAAATGTGAGACTCTGTTCTCTTACCAAACTCAGTTCATGTGTAGCCATGTTTACAGGATCTTCCTAAGTGATATCTTATGATAAGTTTCTTTTCCTGTGTGACTTCTTTCAGTTAGAATCATCGTACCTGAATCCACTCATTTTGCTGCTACTGGTCTTATGACATTGATTTCGTGGCTGAGGGATATTCCATCGTACGTAAGTTCCACAATGTTTGGAACCATTTTTATATTTCCTGGGATATTTCAGGTGTACCCAGGTTGAGGTTCTTGTAAGCAGTGCAGCCCTCAATTTGGGGGTGGCTCTGTCTTATGGATTTTCAGTTTTCCCAAGGTATATTCCCTAGACTGGAAGTGCCCTTGGCTCTGTAGCTCTGTTGTTTACTTGTTTTAGGGAACACAATGCACTCCTCCAGTGAGGCAGTTGGCAACTTAGATCCCGCCCATCAGCATAACAAGGCTCCCTGTTCTCCAGGGCCTGTCTTGCCTTTCTGGTTTTTACACATTTTGTGGATGTCCCTTTTGACCGGTGGGAAGTGATACTTCTTTGTAGTGCAGATTTGCATTGCCCGCTTGCTTGCTTGGCCAAAAAGGGCGTATGCGTTTTCTCCTGAATATATTCAGGAGAAAACGCATACGCCCTTTTTGGCCAAGTGCATCATGGTCGAAGTTGTGCCCCTCTTCCTGTGCTTTACAAGCAATTCCAACGTACCTCTTGAAATCTCTTTCCTGCTATTCTGCCTCGCTTTCAAGTCCGCCTCGTTGCCTTCCCTCAACAGATTTTTGGACGATAGTGGGCCTTGATTACTCTGCCAGTTTGTGAATTGCTGTGCCCCTGAGCTCCATTTTTCAACTCGTTTTTTGTGAGCTGAACGCAAGTCCAAACTTTTGGTTCAGGACCTATACTGGTTCCCGGTGGGTGGCTGAGACTTTGGTTAATTCTTCTTCCTGCCGGGAAATTAGAGTGACATGTGCCCATCCAAATGCCTAACAGCTACTCTCTCATTGGTTCTCCCTCTTCCCTTTCATCCTCTGCCAAATTGGCAACCTGTGCGAACCAGGAGCTTAAAGGGGCTGTCTCTCCAAGTTGGGAGATTGATAGGAAAGCAGTTGGAAAGTCAAACCGGAGCACCAGGAGAGGGACTCTTCGTTGAGTTTTAGAAACCTTTCGTATTCACAGTGTGTCCATTCTCTAGGTTTCCCGTACATGTTATAGCTGTAGTAATATTCCCTTCAACCTGGAGAGCTGGGACCCATGGAATGGGTGCCATGCGTTATTGCTTTAAAGGGTCTGCATTTGCTCACCCAATCTCACCAATCCTCTCAGTCCCAAGTGTCCAGCCTTATGCCACATCCAGCTGTCATTGTAGATAGGGTCATTCCAGGTTGCATCAGAGACCCTGAAGGAATTGTAAAGAATTTCCCTGTTTCTTTGTTCTGTTTTTGAAATTCCTTTTTAGAGTGGGTTTGAGCTGATTCTCGCTGCCCTGTTTATGCCAGTCTAGACACACTTGATTCCCTTACGGAGACATATCAATACATAGGTTTTAAGATTCTTACTAGTCAGATCTATTCCTCTGCGGGAAATATGGGGTTTTGAGTCCCTTTCACTGAGGAAGGTGTAGGTCTTGTCTATTCCATAGTTGGTTTTTGGAACGGTACCTGTGCTTATATCAAACTCTGGTTTGATGCATCACCCCACCTCTCCTTCCCCCTTAAGCAGGCATAAGAGTGTTTTCTAAATGTGAGACTCTGTTCTCTTGCCTAACTCAGTTCATGTGTAGCCATGTTTACAGGATCTTCCTAAGTGATATCTTATGATAAGTTTCTTTTTCTGTGGACTTCTTTCAGTTAGAATCATCGTACCTGAATCCACTCATTTTGCTGCTACTGGTCTTATGACATTGATTTCATGGCTGAGGGATATTCCATCGTACGTAAGTTCCACGATGTTTGGAACCATTTTTATATTTCCTGGGATATTTCAGGTGTACCCAGGTTGAGGTTCCTGTAAGCAGTGCAGCCCTCAATTTGGGGGTGGCTCTGTCTTATGGATTTTCAGTTTTCCCAAGGTATATTCCCTAGACTGGACGTGCCCTTGGCTCTGTAGCTCTGTTGTTTACTTGTTTTAGGGAACACAATGCACTCCTCCAGTGAGGCAGTTGGCAACTTACATCCCGCCCATCAGCATAACAAGGCTCCCTGTTCTCCAGGGCCTGTCTTGCCTTTCTGGTTTTTACACATTTTGTGGATGTCCCTTTTGACCGGTGGGAAGTGATACTTCTTTGTAGTGCAGATTTGCATTGCCCGCTTGCTTGCTTGGCCAAAAAGGGCGTATGCGTTTTCTCCTGAATATATTCAGGAGAAAACGCATACGCCCTTTTTGGCCAAGTGCATCATTGTCGAAGTTGTGCCCCTCTTCCTGTGCTTTACAGGCGATTCCAACGTACCTCTTGAAATCTGTTTCCTGCTATTCTGCCTCGCTTTCAAGTCCGCCTCATTGCCTTCCCTCAACAGATTTTTGGACGATAGTTGGCCTTGATTACTCTGCCAGTTTGTGAATTGCTGTGCCCCTGAGCTCCATTTTTCAACTCTTTTTTTGTGAGCTGAACGCAAGTCCAAACTTTTGGTTCAGGACCTGTACTGCTTCCCGGTGGGTGGCTGAGACTTTGGTTAATTCTTCTTCCTGCCGGGAAATTAGAGTGACATGTGCCCAATCAAATGCCTAACAGCTACTCTCTCATTGGTTCTGCCTCTTCCCTTTCATCCTCTGCCAAATTGGCAACCTGTGCGAACCAGGAGCTTAAAGGGGCTGTCTGTCCAAGTTGGGAGATTGATAGGAAAGCAGTTGGAAAGTCAAACCGGAGCACCAGGAGAGGGACTCTTCGTTGAGTTTTAGAAACCTTTCGTATTCACAGTGTGTCCATTCTCTAGGTTTCCCGTACATGTTATAGCTGTAGTAATATTCCCTTCAACCTGGAGAGCTGGGACCCATGGAATGGGTGCCATGCGTTATTGCTTTAAAGGGTCTGCATTTGCTCACCCAATCTCACCAATCCTCTCAGTCCCAAGTGTCCAGCCTTATGCCACATCCAGCTGTCATTGTAGATAGGGTCATTCCAGGTTGCATCAGAGACCCTGAAGGAATTGTAAAGAATTTCCCTGTTTCTTTGTTCTGTTTTTGAAATTCCTTTTTAGAGTGGGTTTGAGCTGATTCTCGCTGCCCTGTTTATGCCAGTCTAGACACACTTGATTCCCTTACGGAGACATATCAATACATAGGTTTTAAGATTCTTACTAGTCAGATCTATTCCTCTGCGGGAAATATGGGGTTTTGAGTCCCTTTCACTGAGGAAGGTGTAGGTCTTGTCTATTCCATAGTTGGTTTTTGGAACGGTACCTGTGCTTATATCAAACTCTGGTTTGATGCATCACCCCACCTCTCCTTCCCCCTTAAGCAGGCATAAGAGTGTTTTCTAAATGTGAGACTCTGTTCTCTTACCAAACTCAGTTCATGTGTAGCCATGTTTACAGGATCTTCCTAAGTGATATCTTATGATAAGTTTCTTTTCCTGTGTGACTTCTTTCAGTTAGAATCATCGTACCTGAATCCACTCATTTTGCTGCTACTGGTCTTATGACATTGATTTCGTGGCTGAGGGATATTCCATCGTACGTAAGTTCCACAATGTTTGGAACCATTTTTATATTTCCTGGGATATTTCAGGTGTACCCAGGTTGAGGTTCTTGTAAGCAGTGCAGCCCTCAATTTGGGGGTGGCTCTGTCTTATGGATTTTCAGTTTTCCCAAGGTATATTCCCTAGACTGGAAGTGCCCTTGGCTCTGTAGCTCTGTTGTTTACTTGTTTTAGGGAACACAATGCACTCCTCCAGTGAGGCAGTTGGCAACTTAGATCCCGCCCATCAGCATAACAAGGCTCCCTGTTCTCCAGGGCCTGTCTTGCCTTTCTGGTTTTTACACATTTTGTGGATGTCCCTTTTGACCGGTGGGAAGTGATACTTCTTTGTAGTGCAGATTTGCATTGCCCGCTTGCTTGCTTGGCCAAAAAGGGCGTATGCGTTTTCTCCTGAATATATTCAGGAGAAAACGCATACGCCCTTTTTGGCCAAGTGCATCATGGTCGAAGTTGTGCCCCTCTTCCTGTGCTTTACAAGCAATTCCAACGTACCTCTTGAAATCTCTTTCCTGCTATTCTGCCTCGCTTTCAAGTCCGCCTCGTTGCCTTCCCTCAACAGATTTTTGGACGATAGTGGGCCTTGATTACTCTGCCAGTTTGTGAATTGCTGTGCCCCTGAGCTCCATTTTTCAACTCGTTTTTTGTGAGCTGAACGCAAGTCCAAACTTTTGGTTCAGGACCTATACTGGTTCCCGGTGGGTGGCTGAGACTTTGGTTAATTCTTCTTCCTGCCGGGAAATTAGAGTGACATGTGCCCATCCAAATGCCTAACAGCTACTCTCTTATTGGTTCTCCCTCTTCCCTTTCATCCTCTGCCAAATTGGCAACCTGTGCGAACCAGGAGCTTAAAGGGGCTGTCTCTCCAAGTTGGGAGATTGATAGGAAAGCAGTTGGAAAGTCAAACCGGAGCACCAGGAGAGGGACTCTTCGTTGAGTTTTAGAAACCTTTCGTATTCACAGTGTGTCCATTCTCTAGGTTTCCCGTACATGTTATAGCTGTAGTAATATTCCCTTCAACCTGGAGAGCTGGGACCCATGGAATGGGTGTCATGCGTTATTGCTTTAAAGGGTCTGCATTTGCTCACCCAATCTCACCAATCCTCTCAGTCCCAAGTGTCCAGCCTTATGCCACATCCAGCTGTCATTGTAGATAGGGTCATTCCAGGTTGCATCAGAGACCCTGAAGGAATTGTAAAGAATTTCCCTGTTTCTTTGTTCTGTTTTTGAAATTCCTTTTTAGAGTGGGTTTGAGCTGATTCTCGCTGCCCTGTTTATGCCAGTCTAGACACACTTGATTCCCTTACGGAGACATATCAATACATAGGTTTTAAGATTCTTACTAGTCAGATCTATTCCTCTGCGGGAAATATGGGGTTTTGAGTCCCTTTCACTGAGGAAGGTGTAGGTCTTGTCTATTCCATAGTTGGTTTTTGGAACGGTACCTGTGCTTATATCAAACTCTGGTTTGATGCATCACCCCACCTCTCCTTCCCCCTTAAGCAGGCATAAGAGTGTTTTCTAAATGTGAGACTCTGTTCTCTTGCCTAACTCAGTTCATGTGTAGCCATGTTTACAGGATCTTCCTAAGTGATATCTTATGATAAGTTTCTTTTCCTGTGTGACTTCTTTCCCTTAGAATCATCGTACCTGAATCCACTCATTTTGCTGCTACTGGTCTTATGACATTGATTTCGTGGCTGAGGGATATTCCGTCGTACGTAAGTTCCACAATGTTTGGAACCATTTTTATATTTCCTGGGATATTTCAGGTGTACTCAGGTTGAGGTTCTTGTAAGCAGTGCAGCCCTCAATTTGGGGGTGGCTCTGTCTTATGGATTTTCAGTTTTCCCAAGGTATATTCCCTAGACTGGAAGTGCCCTTGGCTCTGTAGCTCTGTTGTTTCCTTGTTTTAGGGAACACAATGCACTCCTCCAGTGAGGCAGTTGGCAACTTACATCCCGCCCATCAGCATAACAAGGCTCCCTGTTCTCCAGGGCCTGTCTTGCCTTTCTGGTTTTTACACATTTTGTGGATGTCCCTTTTGACCGGTGGGAAGTGATACTTCTTTGTAGTGCAGATTTGCATTGCCCGCTTGCTTGCTTGGCCAAAAAGTGCGTATGCGTTTTCTCCTGAATATATTCAGGAGAAAACGCATACGCCCTTTTTGGCCAAGTGCATCATTGTCGAAGTTGTGCCCCTCTTCCTGTGCTTTACAGGCGATTCCAACGTACCTCTTGAAATCTCTTTCCTGCTATTCTGCCTCGCTTTCAAGTCCGCCTCGTTGCCTTCCCTCAACAGATTTTTGGACGATAGTGGGCCTTGATTACTCTGCCAGTTTGTGAATTGCTGTGCCCCTGAGCTCCATTTTTCAACTCGTTTTTTGTGAGCTGAACGCAAGTCCAAACTTTTGGTTCAGGACCTATACTGGTTCCCGGTGGGTGGCTGAGACTTTGGTTAATTCTTCTTCCTGCCGGGAAATTAGAGTGACGTGGGCCCATCCAAATGCCTAACAGCTACTCTCTCATTGGTTCTCCCTCTTCCCTTTCATCCTCTGCCAAATTGGCAACCTGTGCGAACCAGGAGCTTAAAGGGGCTGTCTCTCCAAGTTGGGAGATTGATAGGAAAGCAGTTGGAAAGTCAAACCGGAGCACCAGGAGAGGGGCTCTTCGTTGAGTTTTAGAAACCTTTCGTATTCACAGTGTGTCCATTCTCTAGGTTTCCCGTACATGTTATAGCTGTAGTAATATTCCCTTCAACCTGGAGAGCTGGGACCCATGGAATGGGTGCCATGCGTTATTGCTTTAAAGGGTCTGCATTTGCTCACCCAATCTCACCAATCCTCTCAGTCCCAAGTGTCCAGCCTTATGCCACATCCAGCTGTCATTGTAGATAGGGTCATTCCAGGTTGCATCAGAGACCCTGAAGGAATTGTAAAGAATTTCCCTGTTTCTTTGTTCTGTTTTTGAAATTCCTTTTTAGAGTGGGTTTGAGCTGATTCTCGCTGCCCTGTTTATGCCAGTCTAGACACACTTGATTCCCTTACGGAGACATATCAATACATAGGTTTTAAGATTCTTACTAGTCAGATCTATTCCTCTGCGGGAAATATGGGGTTTTGAGTCCCTTTCACTGAGGAAGGTGTAGGTCTTGTCTATTCCATAGTTGGTTTTTGGAACGGTACCTGTGCTTATATCAAACTCTGGTTTGATGCATCACCCCACCTCTCCTTCCCCCTTAAGCAGGCATAAGAGTGTTTTCTAAATGTGAGACTCTGTTCTCTTGCCTAACTCAGTTCATGTGTAGCCATGTTTACAGGATCTTTCTAAGTGATATCTTATGATAAGTTTCTTTTTCTGTGGACTTCTTTCAGTTAGAATCATCGTACCTGAATCCACTCATTTTGCTGCTACTGGTCTTATGACATTGATTTCGTGGCTGAGGGATATTCCGTCGTATGTAAGTTCCACAATGTTTGGAACCATTTTTATATTTCCTGGGATATTTCAGGTGTACCCACGTTGAGGTTCTTGTAAGCAGTGCATCCTTCAATTTGGGGGTGGCTCTGTCTTATGGATTTTCAGTTTTCCCAAGGTATATTCCCTAGACTGGAAGTGCCCTTGGCTCTGTAGCTCTGTTGTTTACTTGTTTTAGGGAACACAATGCACTCCTCCAGTGAGGCAGTTGGCAACTTACATCCCGCCCATCAGCATAACAAGGCTCCCTGTTCTCCAGGGCCTGCCTTGCCTTTCTGGTTTTTACACATTTTGTGGATGTCCCTTTTGACCGGTGGGAAGTGATACTTCTTTGTAGTGCAGATTTGCATTGCCCGCTTGCTTGCTTGGCCAAAAAGGGCGTATGCGTTTTCTCCTGAATATATTCAGGAGAAAACGCATAGGCCCTTTTTGGCCAAGTGCATCATTGTCGAAGTTGTGCCCCTCTTCCTGTGCTTTACAGGCGATTCCAACGTACCTCTTGAAATCTGTTTCCTGCTATTCTGCCTCGCTTTCAAGTCCGCCTCGTTGCCTTCCCTCAACAGATTTTTGGACGATAGTGGGCCTTGATTACTCTGCCAGTTTGTGAATTGCTGTGCCCCTGAGCTCCATTTTTCAACTGGTTTTTTGTGAGCTGAACGCAAGTCCAAACTTTTGGTTCAGGACCTATACTGGTTCCCGGTGGGTGGCTGAGACTTTGGTTAATTCTTCTTCCTGCCGGGAAATTAGAGTGACATGTGCCCATCCAAATGCCTAACAGCTACTCTCTCATTGGTTCTCCCTCTTCCCTTTCATCCTCTGCCAAATTGGCAACCTGTGCGAACCAGGAGCTTAAAGGGGCTGTCTCTCCAAGTTGGGAGATTGATAGGAAAGCAGTTGGAAAGTCAAACCGGAGCACCAGGAGAGGGACTCTTCGTTGAGTTTTAGAAACCTTTCGTATTCACAGTGTGTCCATTCTCTAGGTTTCCCGTACATGTTATAGCTGTAGTAATATTCCCTTCAACCTGGAGAGCTGGGACCCATGGAATGGGTGCCATGCGTTATTGCTTTAAAGGGTCTGCATTTGCTCACCCAATCTCACCAATCCTCTCAGTCCCAAGTGTCCAGCCTTATGCCACATCCAGCTGTCATTGTAGATAGGGTCATTCCAGGTTGCATCAGAGACCCTGAAGGAATTGTAAAGAATTTCCCTGTTTCTTTGTTCTGTTTTTGAAATTCCTTTTTAGAGTGGGTTTGAGCTGATTCTCGCTGCCCTGTTTATGCCAGTCTAGACACACTTGATTCCCTTACGGAGACATATCAATACATAGGTTTTAAGATTCTTACTAGTCAGATCTATTCCTCTGCGGGAAATATGGGGTTTTGAGTCCCTTTCACTGAGGAAGGTGTAGGTCTTGTCTATTCCATAGTTGGTTTTTGGAACGGTACCTGTGCTTATATCAAACTCTGGTTTGATGCATCACCCCACCTCTCCTTCCCCCTTAAGCAGGCATAAGAGTGTTTTCTAAATGTGAGACTCTGTTCTCTTGCCTAACTCAGTTCATGTGTAGCCATGTTTACAGGATCTTCCTAAGTGATATCTTATGATAAGTTTCTTTTCCTGTGTGACTTCTTTCCCTTAGAATCATCGTACCTGAATCCACTCATTTTGCTGCTACTGGTCTTATGACATTGATTTCGTGGCTGAGGGATATTCCGTCGTACGTAAGTTCCACAATGTTTGGAACCATTTTTATATTTCCTGGGATATTTCAGGTGTACCCAGGTTGAGGTTCTTGTAAGCAGTGCAGCCCTCAATTTGGGGGTGGCTCTGTCTTATGGATTTTCAGTTTTCCCAAGGTATATTCCCTAGACTGGAAGTGCCCTTGGCTCTGTAGCTCTGTTGTTTACTTGTTTTAGGGAACACAATGCACTCCTCCAGTGAGGCAGTTGGCAACTTACATCCCGCCCATCAGCATAACAAGGCTCCCTGTTCTCCAGGGCCTGCCTTGCCTTTCTGGTTTTTACACATTTTGTGGATGTCCCTTTTGACCGGTGGGAAGTGATACTTCTTTGTAGTGCAGATTTGCATTGCCCGCTTGCTTGCTTGGCCAAAAAGGGCGTATGCGTTTTCTCCTGAATATATTCAGGAGAAAACGCATACGCCCTTTTTGGCCAAGTGCATCATTGTCGAAGTTGTGCCCCTCTTCCTGTGCTTTACAGGCGATTCCAATGTACCTCTTGAAATCTCTTTCCTGCTATTCTGCCTCGCTTTCAAGTCCGCCTCGTTGCCTTCCCTCAACAGATTTTTGGACGATAGTGGGCCTTGATTACTCTGCCAGTTTGTGAATTGCTGTGCCCCTGAGCTCCATTTTTCAACTCGTTTTTTGTGAGCTGAACGCAAGTCCAAACTTTTGGTTCAGGACCTATACTGGTTCCCGGTGGGTGGCTGAGACTTTGGTTAATTCTTCTTCCTGCCGGGAATTTAGAGTGACATGTGCCCATCCAAATGCCTAACAGCTACTCTCTCATTGGTTCTCCCTCTTCCCTTTCATCCTCTGCCAAATTGGCAACCTGTGCGAACCAGGAGCTTAAAGGGGCTGTCTCTCCAAGTTGGGAGATTGATAGGAAAGCAGTTGGAAAGTCAAACCGGAGCACCAGGAGAGGGGCTCTTCGTTGAGTTTTAGAAACCTTTCGTATTCACAGTGTGTCCATTCTCTAGGTTTCCCGTACATGTTATAGCTGTAGTAATATTCCCTTCAACCTGGAGAGCTGGGACCCATGGAATGGGTGCCATGCGTTATTGCTTTAAAGGGTCTGCATTTGCTCACCCAATCTCACCAATCCTCTCAGTCCCAAGTGTCCAGCCTTATGCCACATCCAGCTGTCATTGTAGATAGGGTCATTCCAGGTTGCATCAGAGACCCTGAAGGAATTGTAAAGAATTTCCCTGTTTCTTTGTTCTGTTTTTGAAATTCCTTTTTAGAGTGGGTTTGAGCTGATTCTCGCTGCCCTGTTTATGCCAGTCTAGACACACTTGATTCCCTTACGGAGACATATCAATACATAGGTTTTATGATTCTTACTAGTCAGATCAATTCCTCTGCGGGAAATATGGGGTTTTGAGTCCCTTTCACTGAGGAAGGTGTAGGTCTTGTCTATTCCATAGTTGGTTTTTGGAACGGTACCTGTGCTTATATCAAACTCTGGCTTGATGCATCACCCCACCTCTCCTTCCCCCTTAAGCAGGCATAAGAGTGTTTTCTAAATGTGAGACTCTGTTCTCTTGCCTAACTCAGTTCATGTGTAGCCATGTTTACAGGATCTTCCTAAGTGATATCTTATGATAAGTTTCTTTTCCTGTGTGACTTCTTTCACTTAGAATCATCGTACCTGAATCCACTCATTTTGCTGCTACTGGTCTTATGACATTGATTTCGTGGCTGAGGGATATTCCGTCGTATGTAAGTTCCACAATGTTTGGAACCATTTTTATATTTCCTGGGATATTTCAGGTGTACCCACGTTGAGGTTCTTGTAAGCAGTGCATCCTTCAATTTGGGGGTGGCTCTGTCTTATGGATTTTCAGTTTTCCCAAGGTATATTCCCTAGACTGGAAGTGCCCTTGGCTCTGTAGCTCTGTTGTTTACTTGTTTTAGGGAACACAATGCACTCCTCCAGTGAGGCAGTTGGCAACTTACATCCCGCCCATCAGCATAACAAGGCTCCCTGTTCTCCAGGGCCTGCCTTGCCTTTCTGGTTTTTACACATTTTGTGGATGTCCCTTTTGACCGGTGGGAAGTGATACTTCTTTGTAGTGCAGATTTGCATTGCCCGCTTGCTTGCTTGGCCAAAAATGGCGTATGCGTTTTCTCCTGAATATATTCAGGAGAAAACGCATACACCCTTTTTGGCCAAGTGCATCATTGTCGAAGTTGTGCCCCTCTTCCTGTGCTTTACAGGCGATTCCAACGTACCTCTTGAAATCTCTTTCCTGCTATTCTGCCTCGCTTTCAAGTCCGCCTCGTTGCCTTCCCTCAACAGATTTTTGGACGATAGTGGGCCTTGATTACTCTGCCAGTTTGTGAATTGCTGTGCCCCTGAGCTCCATTTTTCAACTCGTTTTTTGTGAGCTGAACGCAAGTCCAAACTTTTGGTTCAGGACCTATACTGGTTCCCGGTGGGTGGCTGAGACTTTGGTTAATTCTTCTTCCTGCCGGGAAATTAGAGTGACGTGTGCCCATCCAAATGCCTAACAGCTACTCTCTCATTGGTTCTCCCTCTTCCCTTTCATCCTCTGCCAAATTGGCAACCTGTGCGAACCAGGAGCTTAAAGGGGCTGTCTCTCCAAGTTGGGAGATTGATAGGAAAGCAGTTGGAAAGTCAAACCGGAGCACCAGGAGAGGGACTCTTCGTTGAGTTTTAGAAACCTTTCGTATTCACAGTGTGTCCATTCTCTAGGTTTCCCGTACATGTTATAGCTGTAGTAATATTCCCTTCAACCTGGAGAGCTGGGACCCATGGAATGGGTGCCATGCGTTATTGCTTTAAAGGGTCTGCATTTGCTCACCCAATCTCACCAATCCTCTCAGTCCCAAGTGTCCAGCCTTATGCCACATCCAGCTGTCATTGTAGATAGGGTCATTCCAGGTTGCATCGGAGACCCTGAAGGAATTGTAAAGAATTTCCCTGTTTCTTTGTTCTGTTTTTGAAATTCCTTTTTAGAGTGGGTTTGAGCTGATTCTCGCTGCCCTGTTTATGCCAGTCTAGACACACTTGATTCCCTTACGGAGACATATCAATACATAGGTTTTAAGATTCTTACTAGTCAGATCTATTCCTCTGCGGGAAATATGGGGTTTTGAGTCCCTTTCACTGAGGAAGGTGTAGGTCTTGTCTATTCCATAGTTGGTTTTTGGAACGGTACCTGTGCTTATATCAAACTCTGGTTTGATGCATCACCCCACCTCTCCTTCCCCCTTAAGCAGGCATAAGAGTTTTTTCTAAATGTGAGACTCTGTTCTCTTGCCTAACTCAGGTCATGTGTAGCCATGTTTACAGGATCTTCCTAAGTGATATCTTATGATAAGTTTCTTTTCCTGTGTGACTTCTTTCACTTAGAATCATCGTACCTGAATCCACTCATTTTGCTGCTACTGGTCTTATGACATTGATTTCGTGGCTGAGGGATATTCCGTCGTACGTAAGTTCCACAATGTTTGGAACCATTTTTATATTTCCTGGGATATTTCAGGTGTACCCACGTTGAGGTTCTTGTAAGCAGTGCATCCTTCAATTTGGGGGTGGCTCTGTCTTATGGATTTTCAGTTTTCCCAAGGTATATTCCCTAGACTGGAAGTGCCCTTGGCTCTGTAGCTCTGTTGTTTACTTGTTTTAGGGAACACAATGCACTCCTCCAGTGAGGCAGTTGGCAACTTACATCCCGCCCATCAGCATAACAAGGCTCCCTGTTCTCCAGGGCCTGCCTTGCCTTTCTGGTTTTTACACATTTTATGGATATCCCTTTTGACCGGTGGGAAGTGATACTTCTTTGTAGTGCAGATTTGCATTGCCCGCTTGCTTGCTTGGCCAAAAAGGGCGTATGCGTTTTCTCCTGAATATATTCAGGAGAAAACGCATACGCCCTTTTTGGCCAAGTGCATCATTGTCGAAGTTGTGCCCCTCTTCCTGTGCTTTACAGGCGATTCCATCGTACCTCTTGAAATCTCTTTCCTGCTATTCTGCCTCGCTTTCAAGTCCGCCTCGTTGCCTTCCCTCAACAGATTTTTGGACGATAGTGGGCCTTGATTACTCTGCCAGTTTGTGAATTGCTGTGCCCCTGAGCTCCATTTCTCAACTCGTTTTTTGTGAGCTGAACGCAAGTCCAAACTTTTGGTTCAGGACCTATACTGGTTCCCGGTGGGTGGCTGAGACTTTGGTTAATTCTTCTTCCTGCCGGGAAATTAGAGTGACATGTGCCCATCCAAATGCCTAACAGCTACTCTCTCATTGGTTCTCCCTCTTCCCTTTCATCCTCTGCCAAATTGGCAACCTGTGCGAACCAGGAGCTTAAAGGGGCTGTCTCTCCAAGTTGGGAGATTGATAGGAAAGCAGTTGGAAAGTCAAACCGGAGCACCAGGAGAGGGGCTCTTCGTTGAGTTTTAGAAACCTTTCGTATTCACAGTGTGTCCATTCTCTAGGTTTCCCGTACATGTTATAGCTCTAGTAATATTCCCTTCAACCTGGAGAGCTGGGACCCATGGAATGAGTGCCATGCGTTATTGCTTTAAAGGGTCTGCATTTGCTCACCCAATCTCACCAATCCTCTCAGTCCCAAGTGTCCAGCCTTATGCCACATCCAGCTGTCATTGTAGATAGGGTCATTCCAGGTTGCATCAGAGACCCTGAAGGAATTGTAAAGAATTTCCCTGTTTCTTTGTTCTGTTTCTGAAATTCCTTTTTAGAGTGGGTTTGAGCTGATTCTCGCTGCCCTGTTTATGCCAGTCTAGACACACTTGATTCCCTTACGGAGACATATCAATACATAGGTTTTAAGATTCTTACTATTCAGATCTATTCCTCTGCGGGAAATATGGGGTTTTGAGTCCCTTTCACTGAGGAAGGTGTAGGTCTTGTCTATTCCATAGTTGGTTTTTGGAACGGTACCTGTGCTTATATCAAACTCTGGTTTGATGCATCACCCCACCTCTCCTTCCCCCTTAAGCAGGCATAAGAGTGTTTTCTAAATGTGAGACTCTGTTCTCTTGCCTAACTCAGTTCATGTGTAGCCATGTTTACAGGATCTTCCTAAGTGATATCTTATGATAAGTTTCTTTTCCTGTGTGACTTCTTTCCCTTAGAATCATCGTACCTGAATCCACTCATTTTGCTGCTACTGGTCTTATGACATTGATTTCGTGGCTGAGGGATATTCCGTCGTACGTAAGTTCCACAATGTTTGGAACCATTTTTATATTTCCTGGGATATTTCAGGTGTACCCAGGTTGAGGTTCTTGTAAGCAGTGCAGCCCTCAATTTGGGGGTGGCTCTGTCTTATGGATTTTCAGTTTTCCCAAGGTATATTCCCTAGACTGGAAGTGCCCTTGGCTCTGTAGCTCTGTTGTTTACTTGTTTAAGGGAACACAATGCACTCCTCCTGTGAGGCAGTTGGCAACTTACATCCCGCCCATCAGCATAACAAGGCTCCCTGTTCTCCAGGGCCTGTCTTGCCTTTCTGGTTTTTACACATTTTGTGGATGTCCCTTTTGACCGGTGGGAAGTGATACTTCTTTGTAGTGCAGATTTGCATTGCCCGCTTGCTTGCTTGGCCAAAAAGGGCGTATGCGTTTTCTCCTGAATATATTCAGGAGAAAACGCATACGCCCTTTTTGGCCAAGTGCATCATTGTCGAAGTTGTGCCCCTCTTCCTGTGCTTTACAGGCGATTCCATCGTACCTCTTGAAATCTCTTTCCTGCTATTCTGCCTCGCTTTCAAGTCCGCCTCGTTGCCTTCCCTCAACAGATTTTTGGACGATAGTGGGCCTTGATTACTCTGCCAGTTTGTGAATTGCTGTGCCCCTGAGCTCCATTTCTCAACTCGTTTTTTGTGAGCTGAACGCAAGTCCAAACTTTTGGTTCAGGACCTATACTGGTTCCCGGTGGGTGGCTGAGACTTTGGTTAATTCTTCTTCCTGCCGGGAAATTAGAGTGACATGTGCCCATCCAAATGCCTAACAGCTACTCTCTCATTGGTTCTCCCTCTTCCCTTTCATCCTCTGCCAAATTGGCAACCTGTGCGAACCAGGAGCTTAAAGGGGCTGTCTCTCCAAGTTGGGAGATTGATAGGAAAGCAGTTGGAAAGTCAAACCGGAGCACCAGGAGAGGGGCTCTTCGTTGAGTTTTAGAAACCTTTCGTATTCACAGTGTGTCCATTCTCTAGGTTTCCCGTACATGTTATAGCTGTAGTAATATTCCCTTCAACCTGGAGAGCTGGGACCCATGGAATGGGTGCCATGCGTTATTGCTTTAAAGGGTCTGCATTTGCTCACCCAATCTCACCAATCCTCTCAGTCCCAAGTGTCCAGCCTTATGCCACATCCAGCTGTCATTGTAGATAGGGTCATTCCAGGTTGCATCAGAGACCCTGAAGGAATTGTAAAGAATTTCCCTGTTTCTTTGTTCTGTTTCTGAAATTCCTTTTTAGAGTGGGTTTGAGCTGATTCTCGCTGCCCTGTTTATGCCAGTCTAGACACACTTGATTCCCTTACGGAGACATATCAATACATAGGTTTTAAGATTCTTACTAGTCAGATCTATTCCTCTGCGGGAAATATGGGGTTTTGAGTCCCTTTCACTGAGGAAGGTGTAGGTCTTGTCTATTCCATAGTTGGTTTTTGGAACGGTACCTGTGCTTATATCAAACTCTGGTTTGATGCATCACCCCACCTCTCCTTCCCCCTTAAGCAGGCATAAGAGTGTTTTCTAAATGTGAGACTCTGTTCTCTTGCCTAACTCAGTTCATGTGTAGCCATGTTTACAGGATCTTCCTAAGTGATATCTTATGATAAGTTTCTTTTCCTGTGTGACTTCTTTCCCTTAGAATCATCGTACCTGAATCCACTCATTTTGCTGCTACTGGTCTTATGACATTGATTTCGTGGCTGAGGGATATTCCGTCGTACGTAAGTTCCACAATGTTTGGAACCATTTTTATATTTCCTGGGATATTTCAGGTGTACCCAGGTTGAGGTTCTTGTAAGCAGTGCAGCCCTCAATTTGGGGGTGGCTCTGTCTTATGGATTTTCAGTTTTCCCAAGGTATATTCCCTAGACTGGAAGTGCCCTTGGCTCTGTAGCTCTGTTGTTTACTTGTTTTAGGGAACACAATGCACTCCTCCAGTGAGGCAGTTGGCAACTTACATCCCGCCCATCAGCATAACAAGGCTCCCTGTTCTCCAGGGCCTGTCTTGCCTTTCTGGTTTTTACACATTTTGTGGATGTCCCTTTTGACCGGTGGGAAGTGATACTTCTTTGTAGTGCAGATTTGCATTGCCCGCTTGCTTGCTTGGCCAAAAAGGGCGTATGCGTTTTCTCCTGAATATATTCAGTAGAAAACGCATACGCCCTTTTTGGCCAAGTGCATCATTGTCGAAGTTGTGCCCCTCTTCCTGTGCTTTACAGGCGATTCCAACGTACCTCTTGAAATCTCTTTCCTGCTATTCTGCCTCGCTTTCAAGTCCGCCTCATTGCCTTCCCTCAACTGATTTTTGGACGATAGTTGGCCTTGATTACTCTGCCAGTTTGTGAATTGCTGTGCCCCTGAGCTCCATTTTTCAACTCGTTTTTTGTGAGCTGAACGCAAGGCCAAACTTTTGGTTCAGGACCTATACTGATTCCCGGTGGGTGGCTGAGACTTTGGTTAATTCTTCTTCCTGCCGGGAAATTAGAGTGACATGTGCCCATCCAAATGCCTAACAGCTACTCTCTCATTGGTTCTGCCTCTTCCCTTTCATCCTCTGCCAAATTGGCAACCTGTGCGAACCAGGAGCTTAAAGGGGCTGTCTCTC
The DNA here is from genome assembly GCF_964341445.2 of Mesoplodon mirus. Taxonomy (NCBI): domain Eukaryota; kingdom Metazoa; phylum Chordata; class Mammalia; order Artiodactyla; family Ziphiidae; genus Mesoplodon; species Mesoplodon mirus. The sequence continues at coordinate 2,683,017 of NW_028295781.1, forward strand.
CAAGTTGGGAGATTGATAGGAAAGCAGTTGGAAAGTCAAACCGGAGCACCAGGAGAGGGGCTCTTCGTTGAGTTTTAGAAACCTTTCGTATTCACAGTGTGTCCATTCTCTAGGTTTCCCGTACATGTTATAGCTGTAGTAATATTCCCTTCAACCTGGAGAGCTGGGACCCATGGAATGGGTGCCATGCGTTATTGCTTTAAAGGGTCTGCATTTGCTCACCCAATCTCACCAATCCTCTCAGTCCCAAGTGTCCAGCCTTATGCCACATCCAGCTGTCATTGTAGATAGGGTCATTCCAGGTTGCATCAGAGACCCTGAAGGAATTGTAAAGAATTTCCCTGTTTCTTTGTTCTGTTTTTGAAATTCCTTTTTAGAGTGGGTTTGAGCTGATTCTCGCTGCCCTGTTTATGCCAGTCTAGACACACTTGATTCCCTTACGGAGACATATCAATACATAGGTTTTAAGATTCTTACTAGTCAGATCTATTCCTCTGCGGGAAATATGGGGTTTTGAGTCCCTTTCACTGAGGAAGGTGTAGGTCTTGTCTATTCCATAGTTGGTTTTTGGAACGGTACCTGTGCTTATATCAAACTCTGGTTTGATGCATCACCCCACCTCTCCTTCCCCCTTAAGCAGGCATAAGAGTGTTTTCTAAATGTGAGACTCTCTTCTCTTGCCTAACTCAGTTCATGTGTAGCCATGTTTACAGGATCTTCCTAAGTGATATCTTATGATAAGTTTCTTTTCCTGTGTGACTTCTTTCACTTAGAATCATCGTACCTGAATCCACTCATTTTGCTGCTACTGGTCTTATGACATTGATTTCGTGGCTGAGGGATATTCCATCGTACGTAAGTTCCACAATGTTTGGAACCATTTTTATATTTCCTGGGATATTTCAGGTGTACCCAGGTTGAGGTTCTTGTAAGCAGTGCAGCCCTCAATTTGGGGGTGGCTCTGTCTTATGGATTTTCAGTTTTCCCAAGGTATATTCCCTAGACTGGAAGTGCCCTTGGCTCTGTAGCTCTGTTGTTTCCTTGTTTTAGGGAACACAATGCACTCCTCCAGTGAGGCAGTTGGCAACTTACATCCCGCCCATCAGCATAACAAGGCTCCCTGTTCTCCAGGGCCTGTCTTGCCTTTCTGGTTTTTACACATTTTGTGGATGTCCCTTTTGACCGGTGAGAAGTGATACTTCTTTGTAGTGCAGATTTGCATTGCCCGCTTGCTTGCTTGGCCAAAAAGGGCGTATGCGTTTTCTCCTGAATATATTCAGGAGAAAACACATACGCCCTTTTTGGCCAAGTGCATCATTGTCGAAGTTGTGCCCCTCTTCCTGTGCTTTACAGGCGATTCCATCGTACCTCTTGAAATCTCTTTCCTGCTCTTCTGCCTCGCTTTCAAGTCCGCCTCGTTGCCTTCCCTCAACAGATTTTTGGACGATAGTTGGCCTTGATTACTCTGCCAGTTTGTGAATTGCTGTGCCCCTGAGCTCCATTTTTCAACTCGTTTTTTCTGAGCTGAACGCAAGGCCAAACTTTTGGTTCAGGACCTATACTGGTTCCCGGTGGGTGGCTGAGACTTTGGTTAATTCTTCTTCCTGCCGGGAAATTAGAGTGACATGTGCCCATCCAAATGCCTAACAGCTACTCTCTCATTGGTTCTCCCTCTTCCCTTTCATCCTCTGCCAAATTGGCAACCTGTGCGAACCAGGAGCTTAAAGGGGCTGTCTCTCCAAGTTGGGAGATTGATAGGAAAGCAGTTGGAAAGTCAAACCGGAGCACCAGGAGAGGGGCTCTTCGTTGAGTTTTAGAAACCTTTCGTATTCACAGTGTGTCCATTCTCTAGGTTTCCCGTACATGTTATAGCTGTAGTAATATTCCCTTAAACCTGGAGAGCTGCGACCCATGGAATGAGTGCCATGCGTTATTGCTTTAAAGGGTCTGCATTTGCTCACCCAATCTCACCAATCCTCTCAGTCCCAAGTGTCCAGCCTTATGCCACATCCAGCTGTCATTGTAGATAGGGTCATTCCAGGTTGCATCAGAGACCCTGAAGGAATTGTAAAGAATTTCCCTGTTTCTTTGTTCTGTTTTTGAAATTCCTTTTTAGAGTGGGTTTGAGCTGATTCTCGCTGCCCTGTTTATGCCAGTCTAGACACACTTGATTCCCTTACGGAGACATATCAATACATAGGTTTTAAGATTCTTACTAGTCAGATCTATTCCTCTGCGGGAAATATGGGGTTTTGAGTCCCTTTCACTGAGGAAGGTGTAGGTCTTGTCTATTCCATAGTTGGCTTTTGGAACGGTACCTGTGCTTATATCAAACTCTGGTTTGATGCATCACCCCACCTCTCCTTCCCCCTTAAGCAGGCATAAGAGTGTTTTCTAAATGTGAGACTCTGTTCTCTTGCCTAACTCAGTTCATGTGTAGCCATGTTTACAGGATCTTCCTAAGTGATATCTTATGATAAGTTTCTTTTCCTGTGTGACTTCTTTCACTTAGAATCATCGTACCTGAATCCACTCATTTTGCTGCTACTGGTCTTATGACATTGATTTCGTGGCTGAGGGATATTCCATCGTACGTAAGTTCCACAATGTTTGGAACCATTTTTATATTTCCTGGGATATTTCAGGTGTACCCAGGTTGAGGTTCTTGTAAGCAGTGCAGCCCTCAATTTGGGGGTGGCTCTGTCTTATGGATTTTCAGTTTTCCCAAGGTATATTCCCTAGACTGGAAGTGCCCTTGCCTCTGTAGCTCTGTTGTTTCCTTGTTTTAGGGAACACAATGCACTCCTCCAGTGAGGCAGTTGGCAATTTACATCCCGCCCATCAGCATAACAAGGCTCCCTGTTCTCCAGGGCCTGCCTTGCCTTTCTGGTTTTTACACATTTTGTGGATGTCCCTTTTGACCGGTGGGAAGTAATACTTCTTTTAGTGCAGATTTGCATTGCCCGCTTGCTTGCTTGGCCAAAAAGGGCGTATGCGTTTTCTCCTGAATATATTCAGGAGAAAACGCATACGCCCTTTTTGGCCAAGTGCATCATTGTCGAAGTTGTGCCCCTCTTCCTGTGCTTTACAGGTGATTCCATCGTACCTCTTGAAATCTCTTTCCTGCTCTTCTGCCTCACTTTCAAGTCCGCCTCGTTGCCTTCCCTCAACAGATTTTTGGACGATAGTTGGCCTTGATTACTCTGCCAGTTTGTGAATTGCTGTGCCCCTGAGCTCCATTTTTCAACTCGTTTTTTGTGAGCTGAACGCAAGGCCAAACTTTTGGTTCAGGACCTATACTGATTCCCGGTGGGTGGCTGAGACTTTGGTTAATTCTTCTTCCTGCCGGGAAATTAGAGTGACATGTGCCCATCCAAATGCCTAACAGCTACTCTCTCATTGGTTCTGCCTCTTCCCTTTCATCCTCTGCCAAATTGGCAACCTGTGCGAACCAGGAGCTTAAAGGGGCTGTCTCTCCAAGTTGGGAGATTGATAGGAAAGCAGTTGGAAAGTCAAACCGGAGCACCAGGAGAGGGGCTCTTCGTTGAGTTTTAGAAACCTTTCGTATTCACAGTGTGTCCATTCTCTAGGTTTCCCGTACATGTTATAGCTGTAGTAATATTCCCTTCAACCTGGAGAGCTTGGACCCATGGAATGGGTGCCATGCGTTATTGCTTTAAAGGGTCTGCATTTGCTCACCCAATCTCACCAATCCTCTCAGTCCCAAGTGTCCAGCCTTATGCCACATCCAGCTGTCATTGTAGATAGGGTCATTCCAGGTTGCATCAGAGACCCTGAAGGAATTGTAAAGAATTTCCCTGTTTCTTTGTTCTGTTTTTGAAATTCCTTTTTAGAGTGGGTTTGAGCTGATTCTCGCTGCCCTGTTTATGCCAGTCTAGACACACTTGATTCCCTTACGGAGACATATCAATACATAGGTTTTAAGATTCTTACTAGTCAGATCTATTCCTCTGCGGGAAATATGGGGTTTTGAGTCCCTTTCACTGAGGAAGGTGTAGGTCTTGTCTATTCCATAGTTGGTTTTTGGAACGGTACCTGTGCTTATATCAAACTCTGGTTTGATGCATCACCCCACCTCTCCTTCCCCCTTAAGCAGGCATAAGAGTGTTTTCTAAATGTGAGACTCTGTTCTCTTGCCTAACTCAGTTCATGTGTAGCCATGTTTACAGGATCTTCCTAAGTGATATCTTATGATAAGTTTCTTTTCCTGTGTGACTTCTTTCACTTAGAATCATCGTACCTGAATCCACTCATTTTGCTGCTACTGGTCTTATGACATTGATTTCGTGGCTGAGGGATATTCCATCGTACGTAAGTTCCACAATGTTTGGAACCATTTTTATATTTCCTGGGATATTTCAGGTGTACCCAGGTTGAGGTTCTTGTAAGCAGTGCAGCCCTCAATTTGGGGGTGGCTCTGTCTTATGGATTTTCAGGTTTCCCAAGGTATATTCCCTAGACTGGAAGTGCCCTTGGCTCTGTAGCTCTGTTGTTTCCTTGTTTTAGGGAACACAATGCACTCCTCCAGTGAGGCAGTTGGCAACTTACATCCCGCCCATCAGCATAACAAGGCTCCCTGTTCTCCAGGGCCTGTCTTGCCTTTCTGGTTTTTACACATTTTGTGGATGTCCCTTTTGACCGGTGAGAAGTGATACTTCTTTGTAGTGCAGATTTGCATTGCCCGCTTGCTTGCTTGGCCAAAAAGGGCGTATGCGTTTTCTCCTGAATATATTCAGGAGAAAACACATACGCCCTTTTTGGCCAAGTGCATCATTGTCGAAGTTGTGCCCCTCTTCCTGTGCTTTACAGGCGATTCCATCGTACCTCTTGAAATCTCTTTCCTGCTCTTCTGCCTCGCTTTCAAGTCCGCCTCGTTGCCTTCCCTCAACAGATTTTTGGACGATAGTTGGCCTTGATTACTCTGCCAGTTTGTGAATTGCTGTGCCCCTGAGCTCCATTTTTCAACTCGTTTTTTGTGAGCTGAACGCAAGTCCAAACTTTTGGTTCAGGACCTATACTGGTTCCCGGTGGGTGGCTGAGACTTTGGTTAATTCTTCTTCCTGCCGGGAAATTAGAGTGACATGTGCCCATCCAAATGCCTAACAGCTACTCTCTCATTGGTTCTCCCTCTTCCCTTTCATCCTCTGCCAAATTGGCAACCTGTGCGAACCAGGAGCTTAAAGGGGCTGTCTCTCCAAGTTGGGAGATTGATAGGAAAGCAGTTGGAAAGTCAAACCGGAGCACCAGGAGAGGGGCTCTTCGTTGAGTTTTAGAAACCTTTCGTATTCACAGTGTGTCCATTCTCTAGGTTTCCCGTACATGTTATAGCTGTAGTAATATTCCCTTAAACCTGGAGAGCTGCGACCCATGGAATGAGTGCCATGCGTTATTGCTTTAAAGGGTCTGCATTTGCTCACCCAATCTCACCAATCCTCTCAGTCCCAAGTGTCCAGCCTTATGCCACATCCAGCTGTCATTGTAGATAGGGTCATTCCAGGTTGCATCAGAGACCCTGAAGGAATTGTAAAGAATTTCCCTGTTTCTTTGTTCTGTTTTTGAAATTCCTTTTTAGAGTGGGTTTGAGCTGATTCTCGCTGCCCTGTTTATGCCAGTCTAGACACACTTGATTCCCTTACGGAGACATATCAATACATAGGTTTTAAGATTCTTACTAGTCAGATCTATTCCTCTGCGGGAAATATGGGGTTTTGAGTCCCTTTCACTGAGGAAGGTGTAGGTCTTGTCTATTCCATAGTTGGCTTTTGGAACGGTACCTGTGCTTATATCAAACTCTGGTTTGATGCATCACCCCACCTCTCCTTCCCCCTTAAGCAGGCATAAGAGTGTTTTCTAAATGTGAGACTCTGTTCTCTTGCCTAACTCAGTTCATGTGTAGCCATGTTTACAGGATCTTCCTAAGTGATATCTTATGATAAGTTTCTTTTCCTGTGTGACTTCTTTCACTTAGAATCATCGTACCTGAATCCACTCATTTTGCTGCTACTGGTCTTATGACATTGATTTCGTGGCTGAGGGATATTCCATCGTACGTAAGTTCCACAATGTTTGGAACCATTTTTATATTTCCTGGGATATTTCAGGTGTACCCAGGTTGAGGTTCTTGTAAGCAGTGCAGCCCTCAATTTGGGGGTGGCTCTGTCTTATGGATTTTCAGTTTTCCCAAGGTATATTCCCTAGACTGGAAGTGCCCTTGCCTCTGTAGCTCTGTTGTTTCCTTGTTTTAGGGAACACAATGCACTCCTCCAGTGAGGCAGTTGGCAATTTACATCCCGCCCATCAGCATAACAAGGCTCCCTGTTCTCCAGGGCCTGCCTTGCCTTTCTGGTTTTTACACATTTTGTGGATGTCCCTTTTGACCGGTGGGAAGTAATACTTCTTTTAGTGCAGATTTGCATTGCCCGCTTGCTTGCTTGGCCAAAAAGGGCGTATGCGTTTTCTCCTGAATATATTCAGGAGAAAACGCATACGCCCTTTTTGGCCAAGTGCATCATTGTCGAAGTTGTGCCCCTCTTCCTGTGCTTTACAGGTGATTCCATCGTACCTCTTGAAATCTCTTTCCTGCTCTTCTGCCTCACTTTCAAGTCCGCCTCGTTGCCTTCCCTCAACAGATTTTTGGACGATAGTTGGCCTTGATTACTCTGCCAGTTTGTGAATTGCTGTGCCCCTGAGCTCCATTTTTCAACTCGTTTTTTGTGAGCTGAACGCAAGGCCAAACTTTTGGTTCAGGACCTATACTGATTCCCGGTGGGTGGCTGAGACTTTGGTTAATTCTTCTTCCTGCCGGGAAATTAGAGTGACATGTGCCCATCCAAATGCCTAACAGCTACTCTCTCATTGGTTCTGCCTCTTCCCTTTCATCCTCTGCCAAATTGGCAACCTGTGCGAACCAGGAGCTTAAAGGGGCTGTCTCTCCAAGTTGGGAGATTGATAGGAAAGCAGTTGGAAAGTCAAACCGGAGCACCAGGAGAGGGGCTCTTCGTTGAGTTTTAGAAACCTTTCGTATTCACAGTGTGTCCATTCTCTAGGTTTCCCGTACATGTTATAGCTGTAGTAATATTCCCTTCAACCTGGAGAGCTTGGACCCATGGAATGGGTGCCATGCGTTATTGCTTTAAAGGGTCTGCATTTGCTCACCCAATCTCACCAATCCTCTCAGTCCCAAGTGTCCAGCCTTATGCCACATCCAGCTGTCATTGTAGATAGGGTCATTCCAGGTTGCATCAGAGACCCTGAAGGAATTGTAAAGAATTTCCCTGTTTCTTTGTTCTGTTTTTGAAATTCCTTTTTAGAGTGGGTTTGAGCTGATTCTCGCTGCCCTGTTTATGCCAGTCTAGACACACTTGATTCCCTTACGGAGACATATCAATACATAGGTTTTAAGATTCTTACTAGTCAGATCTATTCCTCTGCGGGAAATATGGGGTTTTGAGTCCCTTTCACTGAGGAAGGTGTAGGTCTTGTCTATTCCATAGTTGGTTTTTGGAACGGTACCTGTGCTTATATCAAACTCTGGTTTGATGCATCACCCCACCTCTCCTTCCCCCTTAAGCAGGCATAAGAGTGTTTTCTAAATGTGAGACTCTGTTCTCTTGCCTAACTCAGTTCATGTGTAGCCATGTTTACAGGATCTTCCTAAGTGATATCTTATGATAAGTTTCTTTTCCTGTGTGACTTCTTTCACTTAGAATCATCGTACCTGAATCCACTCATTTTGCTGCTACTGGTCTTATGACATTGATTTCGTGGCTGAGGGATATTCCATCGTACGTAAGTTCCACAATGTTTGGAACCATTTTTATATTTCCTGGGATATTTCAGGTGTACCCAGGTTGAGGTTCTTGTAAGCAGTGCAGCCCTCAATTTGGGGGTGGCTCTGTCTTATGGATTTTCAGGTTTCCCAAGGTATATTCCCTAGACTGGAAGTGCCCTTGGCTCTGTAGCTCTGTTGTTTCCTTGTTTTAGGGAACACAATGCACTCCTCCAGTGAGGCAGTTGGCAACTTACATCCCGCCCATCAGCATAACAAGGCTCCCTGTTCTCCAGGGCCTGTCTTGCCTTTCTGGTTTTTACACATTTTGTGGATGTCCCTTTTGACCGGTGAGAAGTGATACTTCTTTGTAGTGCAGATTTGCATTGCCCGCTTGCTTGCTTGGCCAAAAAGGGCGTATGCGTTTTCTCCTGAATATATTCAGGAGAAAACGCATACGCCCTTTTTGGCCAAGTGCATCATTGTCGAAGTTGTGCCCCTCTTCCTGTGCTTTACAGGTGATTCCATCGTACCTCTTGAAATCTCTTTCCTGCTCTTCTGCCTCACTTTCAAGTCCGCCTCGTTGCCTTCCCTCAACAGATTTTTGGACGATAGTTGGCCTTGATTACTCTGCCAGTTTGTGAATTGCTGTGCCCCTGAGCTCCATTTTTCAACTCGTTTTTTGTGAGCTGAACGCAAGGCCAAACTTTTGGTTCAGGACCTATACTGATTCCCGGTGGGTGGCTGAGACTTTGGTTAATTCTTCTTCCTGCCGGGAAATTAGAGTGACATGTGCCCATCCAAATGCCTAACAGCTACTCTCTCATTGGTTCTGCCTCTTCCCTTTCATCCTCTGCCAAATTGGCAACCTGTGCGAACCAGGAGCTTAAAGGGGCTGTCTCTCCAAGTTGGGAGATTGATAGGAAAGCAGTTGGAAAGTCAAACCGGAGCACCAGGAGAGGGGCTCTTCGTTGAGTTTTAGAAACCTTTCGTATTCACAGTGTGTCCATTCTCTAGGTTTCCCGTACATGTTATAGCTGTAGTAATATTCCCTTCAACCTGGAGAGCTGCGAACCATGGAATGGGTGCCATGCGTTATTGCTTTAAAGGGTCTGCATTTGCTCACCCAATCTCACCAATCCTCTCAGTCCCAAGTGTCCAGCCTTATGCCACATCCAGCTGTCATTGTAGATAGGGTCATTCCAGGTTGCATCAGAGACCCTGAAGGAATTGTAAAGAATTTCCCTGTTTCTTTGTTCTGTTTTTGAAATTCCTTTTTAGAGTGGGTTTGAGCTGATTCTCGCTGCCCTGTTTATGCCAGTCTAGACACACTTGATTCCCTTACGGAGACATATCAATACATAGGTTTTAAGATTCTTACTAGTCAGATCTATTCCTCTGCGGGAAATATGGGGTTTTGAGTCCCTTTCACTGAGGAAGGTGTAGGTCTTGTCTATTCCATAGTTGGTTTTTGGAACGGTACCTGTGCTTATATCAAACTCTGGTTTGATGCATCACCCCACCTCTCCTTCCCCCTTAAGCAGGCATAAGAGTGTTTTCTAAATGTGAGACTCTGTTCTCTTGCCTAACTCAGTTCATGTGTAGCCATGTTTACAGGATCTTCCTAAGTGATATCTTATGATAAGTTTCTTTTCCTGTGTGACTTCTTTCACTTAGAATCATCGTACCTGAATCCACTCATTTTGCTGCTACTGGTCTTATGACATTGATTTCGTGGCTGAGGGATATTCCATCGTACGTAAGTTCCACAATGTTTGGAACCATTTTTATATTTCCTGGGATATTTCAGGTGTACCCAGGTTGAGGTTCTTGTAAGCAGTGCAGCCCTCAATTTGGGGGTGGCTCTGTCTTATGGATTTTCAGTTTTCCCAAGATATATTCCCTAGACTGGAAGTGCCCTTGGCTCTGTAGCTCTGTTGTTTCCTTGTTTTAGGGAACACAATGCACTCCTCCAGTGAGGCAGTTGGCAACTTACATCCCGCCCATCAGCATAACAAGGCTCCCTGTTCTCCAGGGCCTGTCTTGCCTTTCTGGTTTTTACACATTTTGTGGATGTCCCTTTTGACCGGTGAGAAGTGATACTTCTTGTAGTGCAGATTTGCATTGCCCGCTTGCTTGCTTGGCCAAAAAGGGCGTATGCGTTTTCTCCTGAATATATTCAGGAGAAAACGCATACGCCCTTTTTGGCCAAGTGCATCATTGTCGAAGTTGTGCCCCTCTTCCTGTGCTTTACAGGCGATTCCATCGTACCTCTTGAAATCTCTTTCCTGCTCTTCTGCCTCGCTTTCAAGTCCGCCTCGTTGCCTTCCCTCAACAGATTTTTGGACGATAGTTGGCCTTCATTACTCTGCCAGTTTGTGAATTGCTGTGCCCCTGAGCTCCATTTTTCAACTCGTTTTTTCTGAGCTGAACGCAAGGCCAAACTTTTGGTTCAGGACCTATACTGGTTCCCGGTGGGTGGCTGAGACTTTGGTTAATTCTTCTTCCTGCCGGGAAATTAGAGTGACATGTGCCCATCCAAATGCCTAACAGCTACTCTCTCATTGGTTCTGCCTCTTCCCTTTCATCCTCTGCCAAATTGGCAACCTGTGCGAACCAGGAGCTTAAAGGGGCTGTCTCTCCAAGTTGGGAGATTGATAGGAAAGCAGTTGGAAAGTCAAACCGGAGCACCAGGAGAGGGGCTCTTCGTTGAGTTTTAGAAACCTTTCGTATTCACAGTGTGTCCATTCTCTAGGTTTCCCGTACATGTTATAGCTGTAGTAATATTCCCTTCAACCTGGAGAGCTGCGACCCATGGAATGGGTGCCATGCGTTATTGCTTTAAAGTGTCTGCATTTGCTCACCCAATCTCACCAATCCTCTCAGTCCCAAGTGTCCAGCCTTATGCCACATCCAGCTGTCATTGTAGATAGGGTCATTCCAGGTTGCATCAGAGACCCTGAAGGAATTGTAAAGAATTTCCCTGTTTCTTTGTTCTGTTTTTGAAATTCCTTTTTAGAGTGGGTTTGAGCTGATTCTCGCTGCCCTGTTTATGCCAGTCTAGACACACTTGATTCCCTTACGGAGACATATCAATACATAGGTTTTATGATTCTTACTAGTCAGATCAATTCCTCTGCGGGAAATATGGGGTTTTGAGTCCCTTTCACTGAGGAAGGTGTAGGTCTTGTCTATTCCATAGTTGGTTTTTGGAACGGTACCTGTGCTTATATCAAACTCTGGTTTGATGCATCACCCCACCTCTCCTTCCCCCTTAAGCAGGCATAAGAGTGTTTTCTAAATGTGAGACTCTGTTCTCTTGCCTAACTCAGTTCATGTGTAGCCATGTTTACAGGATCTTCCTAAGTGATATCTTATGATAAGTTTCTTTTCCTGTGTGACTTCTTTCACTTAGAATCATCGTACCTGAATCCACTCATTTTGCTGCTACTGGTCTTATGACATTGATTTCGTGGCTGAGGGATATTCCATCGTACGTAAGTTCCACAATGTTTGGAACCATTTTTATATTTCCTGGGATATTTCAGGTGTACCCAGGTTGAGGTTCTTGTAAGCAGTGCAGCCCTCAATTTGGGGGTGGCTCTGTCTTATGGATTTTCAGTTTTCCCAAGATATATTCCCTAGACTGGAAGTGCCCTTGGCTCTGTAGCTCTGTTGTTTCCTTGTTTTAGGGAACACAATGCACTCCTCCAGTGAGGCAGTTGGCAACTTACATCCCGCCCATCAGCATAACAAGGCTCCCTGTTCTCCAGGGCCTGTCTTGCCTTTCTGGTTTTTACACATTTTGTGGATGTCCCTTTTGACCGGTGAGAAGTGATACTTCTTTGTAGTGCAGATTTGCATTGCCCGCTTGCTTGCTTGGCCAAAAAGGGCGTATGCGTTTTCTCCTGAATATATTCAGGAGAAAACGCATACGCCCTTTTTGGCCAAGTGCATCATTGTCGAAGTTGTGCCCCTCTTCCTGTGCTTTACAGGCGATTCCAACGTACCTCTTGAAATCTCTTTCCTGCTCTTCTGCCTCGCTTTCAAGTCCGCCTCGTTGCCTTCCCTCAACCGATTTTTGGACGATAGTTGGCCTTGATTACTCTGCCAGTTTGTGAATTGCTGTGCCCCTGAGCTCCATTTTTCAACTCGTTTTTTGTGAGCTGAACGCAAGTCCAAACTTTTGGTTCAGGACCTATACTGGTTTCCAGTGGGTGGCTGAGACTTTGGTTAATTCTTCTTCCTGCCGGGAAATTAGAGTGACATGTGCCCATCCAAATGCCTAACAGCTACTCTCTCATTGGTTCTCCCTCTTCCCTTTCATCCTCTGCCAAATTGGCAACCTGTGCGAACCAGGAGCTTAAAGGGGCTGTCTCTCCAAGTTGGGAGATTGATAGGAAAGCAGTTGGAAAGTCAAACCGGAGCACCAGGAGAGGGGCTCTTCGTTGAGTTTTAGAAACCTTTCGTATTCACAGTGTGTCCATTCTCTAGGTTTCCCGTACATGTTATAGCTGTAGTAATATTCCCTTCAACCTGGAGAGCTTGGACCCATGGAATGTGTGCCATGCGTTATTGCTTTAAAGGGTCTGCATTTGCTCACCCAATCTCACCAATCCTCTCAGTCCCAAGTGTCCAGCCTTATGCCACATCCAGCTGTCATTGTAGATAGGGTCATTCCAGGTTGCATCAGAGACCCTGAAGGAATTGTAAAGAATTTCCCTGTTTCTTTGTTCTGTTTCTGAAATTCCTTTTTAGAGTGGGTTTGAGCTGATTCTCGCTGCCCTGTTTATGCCAGTCTAGACACACTTGATTCCCTTACGGAGACATATCAATACATAGGTTTTAAGATTCTTACTAGTCAGATCTATTCCTCTGCGGGAAATATGGGGTTTTGAGTCCCTTTCACTGAGGAAGGTGTAGGTCTTGTCTATTCCATAGTTGGTTTTTGGAACGGTACCTGTGCTTATATCAAACTCTGGTTTGATGCATCACCCCACCTCTCCTTCCCCCTTAAGCAGGCATAAGAGTGTTTTCTAAATGTGAGACTCTGTTCTCTTGCCTAACTCAGTTCATGTGTAGCCATGTTTACAGGATCTTCCTAAGTGATATCTTATGATAAGTTTCTTTTCCTGTGTGACTTCTTTCACTTAGAATCATCGTACCTGAATCCACTCATTTTGCTGCTACTGGTCTTATGACATTGATTTCGTGGCTGAGGGATATTCCATCGTACGTAAGTTCCACAATGTTTGGAACCATTTTTATATTTCCTGGGATATTTCAGGTGTACCCAGGTTGAGGTTCTTGTAAGCAGTGCAGCCCTCAATTTGGGGGTGGCTCTGTCTTATGGATTTTCAGTTTTCCCAAGATATATTCCCTAGACTGGAAGTGTCCTTGGCTCTGTAGCTCTGTTGTTTCCTTGTTTTAGGGAACACAATGCACTCCTCCAGTGAGGCAGTTGGCAACTTACATCCCGCCCATCAGCATAACAAGGCTCCCTGTTCTCCAGGGCCTGTCTTGCCTTTCTGGTTTTTACACATTTTGTGGATGTCCCTTTTGACCGGTGAGAAGTGATACTTCTTTGTAGTGCAGATTTGCATTGCCCGCTTGCTTGCTTGGCCAAAAAGGGCGTATGCGTTTTCTCCTGAATATATTCAGGAGAAAACGCATACGCCCTTTTTGGCCAAGTGCATCATTGTCGAAGTTGTGCCCCTCTTCCTGTGCTTTACAGGTGATTCCATCGTACCTCTTGAAATCTCTTTCCTGCTCTTCTGCCTCACTTTCAAGTCCGGCTCCTTGCGTTCCCTCAACAGATTTTTGGACGATAGTTGGCCTTGATTACTCTGCCAGTTTGTGAATTGCTGTGCCCCTGAGCTCCATTTTTCAACTCGTTTTTTGTGAGCTGAACGCAAGGCCAAACTTTTGGTTCAGGACCTATACTGATTCCCGGTGGGTGGCTGAGACTTTGGTTAATTCTTCTTCCTGCCGGGAAATTAGAGTGACATGTGCCCATCCAAATGCCTAACAGCTACTCTCTCATTGGTTCTGCCTCTTCCCTTTCATCCTCTGCCAAATTGGCAACCTGTGCGAACCAGGAGCTTAAAGGGGCTGTCTCTCCAAGTTGGGAGATTGATAGGAAAGCAGTTGGAAAGTCAAACCGGAGCACCAGGAGAGGGGCTCTTCGTTGAGTTTTAGAAACCTTTCGTATTCACAGTGTGTCCATTCTCTAGGTTTCCCGTACATGTTATAGCTGTAGTAATATTCCCTTCAACCTGGAGAGCTGCGACACATGGAATGGGTGCCATGCGTTATTGCTTTAAAGGGTCTGCATTTGCTCACCCAATCTCACCAATCCTCTCAGTCCCAAGTGTCCAGCCTTATGCCACATCCAGCTGTCATTGTAGATAGGGTCATTCCAGGTTGCATCAGAGACCCTGAAGGAATTGTAAAGAATTTCCCTGTTTCTTTGTTCTGTTTTTGAAATTCCTTTTTAGAGTGGGTTTGAGCTGATTCTCGCTGCCCTGTTTATGCCAGTCTAGACACACTTGATTCCCTTACGGAGACATATCAATACATAGGTTTTAAGATTCTTACTAGTCAGATCTATTCCTCTGCGGGAAATATGGGGTTTTGAGTCCCTTTCACTGAGGAAGGTGTAGGTCTTGTCTATTCCATAGTTGGTTTTTGGAACGGTACCTGTGCTTATATCAAACTCTGGTTTGATGCATCACCCCACCTCTCCTTCCCCCTTAAGCAGGCATAAGAGTGTTTTCTAAATGTGAGACTCTGTTCTCTTGCCTAACTCAGTTCATGTGTAGCCATGTTTACAGGATCTTCCTAAGTGATATCTTATGATAAGTTTCTTTTCCTGTGTGACTTCTTTCACTTAGAATCATCGTACCTGAATCCACTCATTTTGCTGCTACTGGTCTTATGACATTGATTTCGTGGCTGAGGGATATTCCATCGTACGTAAGTTCCACAATGTTTGGAACCATTTTTATATTTCCTGGGATATTTCAGGTGTACCCAGGTTGAGGTTCTTGTAAGCAGTGCAGCCCTCAATTTGGGGGTGGCTCTGTCTTATGGATTTTCAGTTTTCCCAAGGTATATTCCCTAGACTGGAAGTGCCCTTGCCTCTGTAGCTCTGTTGTTTACTTGTTTTAGGGAACACAATGCACTCCTCCAGTGAGGCAGTTGGCAATTTACATCCCGCCCATCAGCATAACAAGGCTCCCTGTTCTCCAGGGCCTGCCTTGCCTTTCTGGTTTTTACACATTTTGTGGATGTCCCTTTTGACCGGTGGGAAGTGATACTTCTTTGTAGTGCAGATTTGCATTGCCCGCTTGCTTGCTTGGCCAAAAAGGGCGTATGCGTTTTCTCCTGAATATATTCAGGAGAAAACGCATACGCCCTTTTTGGCCAAGTGCATCATTGTCGAAGTTGTGCCCCTCTTCCTGTGCTTTACAGGTGATTCCATCGTACCTCTTGAAATCTCTTTCCTGCTCTTCTGCCTCACTTTCAAGTCCGCCTCGTTGCCTTCCCTCAACAGATTTTTGGACGATAGTTGGCCTTGATTACTCTGCCAGTTTGTGAATTGCTGTGCCCCTGAGCTCCATTTTTCAACTCGTTTTTTGTGAGCTGAACGCAAGGCCAAACTTTTGGTTCAGGACCTATACTGATCCCCGGTGGGTGGCTGAGACTTTGGTTAATTCTTCTTCCTGCCGGGAAATTAGAGTGACATGTTCCCATCCAAATGCCTAACAGCTACTCTCTCATTGGTTCTGCCTCTTCCCTTTCATCCTCTGCCAAATTGGCAACCTGTGCGAACCAGGAGCTTAAAGGGGCTGTCTCTCCAAGTTGGGAGATTGATAGGAAAGCAGTTGGAAAGTCAAACCGGAGCACCAGGAGAGGGGCTCTTCGTTGAGTTTTAGAAACCTTTCGTATTCACAGTGTGTCCATTCTCTAGGTTTCCCGTACATGTTATAGCTGTAGTAATATTCCCTTCAACCTGGAGAGCTGCGACACATGGAATGGGTGCCATGCGTTATTGCTTTAAAGGGTCTGCATTTGCTCACCCAATCTCACCAATCCTCTCAGTCCCAAGTGTCCAGCCTTATGCCACATCCAGCTGTCATTGTAGATAGGGTCATTCCAGGTTGCATCAGAGACCCTGAAGGAATTGTAAAGAATTTCCCTGTTTCTTTGTTCTGTTTTTGAAATTCCTTTTTAGAGTGGGTTTGAGCTGATTCTCGCTGCCCTGTTTATGCCAGTCTAGACACACTTGATTCACTTACGGAGACATATCAATACATAGGTTTTAAGATTCTTACTAGTCAGATCTATTCCTCTGCGGGAAATATGGGGTTTTGAGTCCCTTTCACTGAGGAAGGTGTAGGTCTTGTCTATTCCATAGTTGGTTTTTGGAACGGTACCTGTGCTTATATCAAACTCTGGTTTGATGCATCACCCCACCTCTCCTTCCCCCTTAAGCAGGCATAAGAGTGTTTTCTAAATGTGAGACTCTGTTCTCTTGCCTAACTCAGTTCATGTGTAGCCATGTTTACAGGATCTTCCTAAGTGATATCTTATGATAAGTTTCTTTTCCTGTGTGACTTCTTTCACTTAGAATCATCGTACCTGAATCCACTCATTTTGCTGCTACTGGTCTTATGACATTGATTTCGTGGCTGAGGGATATTCCATCGTACGTAAGTTCCACAATGTTTGGAACCATTTTTATATTTCCTGGGATATTTCAGGTGTACCCAGGTTGAGGTTCTTGTAAGCAGTGCAGCCCTCAATTTGGGGGTGGCTCTGTCTTATGGATTTTCAGGTTTCCCAAGGTATATTCCCTAGACTGGAAGTGCCCTTGGCTCTGTAGCTCTGTTGTTTCCTTGTTTTAGGGAACACAATGCACTCCTCCAGTGAGGCAGTTGGCAACTTACATCCCGCCCATCAGCATAACAAGGCTCCCTGTTCTCCAGGGCCTGTCTTGCCTTTCTGGTTTTTACACATTTTGTGGATGTCCCTTTTGACCGGTGAGAAGTGATACTTCTTTGTAGTGCAGATTTGCATTGCCCGCTTGCTTGCTTGGCCAAAAAGGGCGTATGCGTTTTCTCCTGAATATATTCAGGAGAAAACGCATACGCCCTTTTTGGCCAAGTGCATCATTGTCGAAGTTGTGCCCCTCTTCCTGTGCTTTACAGGCGATTCCATCGTACCTCTTGAAATCTCTTTCCTGCTCTTCTGCCTCGCTTTCAAGTCCGCCTCGTTGCCTTCCCTCAACAGATTTTTGGACGATAGTTGGCCTTGATTACTCTGCCATTTTGTGAATTGCTGTGCCCCTGAGCTCCATTTTTCAACTCGTTTTTTCTGAGCTGAACGCAAGGCCAAACTTTTGGTTCAGGACCTATACTGATTCCCGGTGGGTGGCTGAGACTTTGGTTAATTCTTCTTCCTGCCGGGAAATTAGAGTGACATGTGCCCATCCAAATGCCTAACAGCTACTCTCTCATTGGTTCTGCCTCTTCCCTTTCATCCTCTGCCAAATTGGCAACCTGTGCGAACCAGGAGCTTAAAGGGGCTGTCTCTCCAAGTTGGGAGATTGATAGGAAAGCAGTTGGAAAGTCAAACCGGAGCACCAGGAGAGGGGCTCTTCGTTGAGTTTTAGAAACCTTTCGTATTCACAGTGTGTCCATTCTCTAGGTTTCCCGTACATGTTATAGCTGTAGTAATATTCCCTTCAACCTGGAGAGCTGCGACACATGGAATGGGTGCCATGCGTTATTGCTTTAAAGGGTCTGCATTTGCTCACCCAATCTCACCAATCCTCTCAGTCCCAAGTGTCCAGCCTTATGCCACATCCAGCTGTCATTGTAGATAGGGTCATTCCAGGTTGCATCAGAGACCCTGAAGGAATTGTAAAGAATTTCCCTGTTTCTTTGTTCTGTTTTTGAAATTCCTTTTTAGAGTGGGTTTGAGCTGATTCTCGCTGCCCTGTTTATGCCAGTCTAGACACACTTGATTCCCTTACGGAGACATATCAATACATAGGTTTTAAGATTCTTACTAGTCAGATCTATTCCTCTGCGGGAAATATGGGGTTTTGAGTCCCTTTCACTGAGGAAGGTGTAGGTCTTGTCTATTCCATAGTTGGTTTTTGGAACGGTACCTGTGCTTATATCAAACTCTGGTTTGATGCATCACCCCACCTCTCCTTCCCCCTTAAGCAGGCATAAGAGTGTTTTCTAAATGTGAGACTCTGTTCTCTTGCCTAACTCAGTTCATGTGTAGCCATGTTTACAGGATCTTCCTAAGTGATATCTTATGATAAGTTTCTTTTCCTGTGTGACTTCTTTCACTTAGAATCATCGTACCTGAATCCACTCATTTTGCTGCTACTGGTCTTATGACATTGATTTCGTGGCTGAGGGATATTCCATCGTACGTAAGTTCCACAATGTTTGGAACCATTTTTATATTTCCTGGGATATTTCAGGTGTACCCAGGTTGAGGTTCTTGTAAGCAGTGCAGCCCTCAATTTGGGGGTGGCTCTGTCTTATGGATTTTCAGTTTTCCCAAGATATATTCCCTAGACTGGAAGTGCCCTTGGCTCTGTAGCTCTGTTGTTTCCTTGTTTTAGGGAACACAATGCACTCCTCCAGTGAGGCAGTTGGCAACTTACATCCCGCCCATCAGCATAACAAGGCTCCCTGTTCTCCAGGGCCTGTCTTGCCTTTCTGGTTTTTACACATTTTGTGGATGTCCCTTTTGACCGGTGGGAAGTGATACTTCTTTGTAGTGCAGATTTGCATTGCCCGCTTGCTTGCTTGGCCAAAAAGGGCGTATGCGTTTTCTCCTGAATATATTCAGGAGAAAACGCATACGCCCTTTTTGGCCAAGTGCATCATGGTCGAAGTTGTGCCCCTCTTCCTGTGCTTTACAAGCAATTCCAACGTACCTCTTGAAATCTCTTTCCTGCTATTCTGCCTCGCTTTCAAGTCCGCCTCGTTGCCTTCCCTCAACAGATTTTTGGACGATAGTGGGCCTTGATTACTCTGCCAGTTTGTGAATTGCTGTGCCCCTGAGCTCCATTTTTCAACTCGTTTTTTGTGAGCTGAACGCAAGTCCAAACTTTTGGTTCAGGACCTATACTGGTTCCCGGTGGGTGGCTGAGACTTTGGTTAATTCTTCTTCCTGCCGGGAAATTAGAGTGACATGTGCCCATCCAAATGCCTAACAGCTACTCTCTTATTGGTTCTCCCTCTTCCCTTTCATCCTCTGCCAAATTGGCAACCTGTGCGAACCAGGAGCTTAAAGGGGCTGTCTCTCCAAGTTGGGAGATTGATAGGAAAGCAGTTGGAAAGTCAAACCGGAGCACCAGGAGAGGGACTCTTCGTTGAGTTTTAGAAACCTTTCGTATTCACAGTGTGTCCATTCTCTAGGTTTCCCGTACATGTTATAGCTGTAGTAATATTCCCTTCAACCTGGAGAGCTGGGACCCATGGAATGGGTGTCATGCGTTATTGCTTTAAAGGGTCTGCATTTGCTCACCCAATCTCACCAATCCTCTCAGTCCCAAGTGTCCAGCCTTATGCCACATCCAGCTGTCATTGTAGATAGGGTCATTCCAGGTTGCATCAGAGACCCTGAAGGAATTGTAAAGAATTTCCCTGTTTCTTTGTTCTGTTTTTGAAATTCCTTTTTAGAGTGGGTTTGAGCTGATTCTCGCTGCCCTGTTTATGCCAGTCTAGACACACTTGATTCCCTTACGGAGACATATCAATACATAGGTTTTAAGATTCTTACTAGTCAGATCTATTCCTCTGCGGGAAATATGGGGTTTTGAGTCCCTTTCACTGAGGAAGGTGTAGGTCTTGTCTATTCCATAGTTGGTTTTTGGAACGGTACCTGTGCTTATATCAAACTCTGGTTTGATGCATCACCCCACCTCTCCTTCCCCCTTAAGCAGGCATAAGAGTGTTTTCTAAATGTGAGACTCTGTTCTCTTGCCTAACTCAGTTCATGTGTAGCCATGTTTACAGGATCTTCCTAAGTGATATCTTATGATAAGTTTCTTTTCCTGTGTGACTTCTTTCCCTTAGAATCATCGTACCTGAATCCACTCATTTTGCTGCTACTGGTCTTATGACATTGATTTCGTGGCTGAGGGATATTCCGTCGTACGTAAGTTCCACAATGTTTGGAACCATTTTTATATTTCCTGGGATATTTCAGGTGTACTCAGGTTGAGGTTCTTGTAAGCAGTGCAGCCCTCAATTTGGGGGTGGCTCTGTCTTATGGATTTTCAGTTTTCCCAAGGTATATTCCCTAGACTGGAAGTGCCCTTGGCTCTGTAGCTCTGTTGTTTCCTTGTTTTAGGGAACACAATGCACTCCTCCAGTGAGGCAGTTGGCAACTTACATCCCGCCCATCAGCATAACAAGGCTCCCTGTTCTCCAGGGCCTGTCTTGCCTTTCTGGTTTTTACACATTTTGTGGATGTCCCTTTTGACCGGTGGGAAGTGATACTTCTTTGTAGTGCAGATTTGCATTGCCCGCTTGCTTGCTTGGCCAAAAAGTGCGTATGCGTTTTCTCCTGAATATATTCAGGAGAAAACGCATACGCCCTTTTTGGCCAAGTGCATCATTGTCGAAGTTGTGCCCCTCTTCCTGTGCTTTACAGGCGATTCCAACGTACCTCTTGAAATCTCTTTCCTGCTATTCTGCCTCGCTTTCAAGTCCGCCTCGTTGCCTTCCCTCAACAGATTTTTGGACGATAGTGGGCCTTGATTACTCTGCCAGTTTGTGAATTGCTGTGCCCCTGAGCTCCATTTTTCAACTCGTTTTTTGTGAGCTGAACGCAAGTCCAAACTTTTGGTTCAGGACCTATACTGGTTCCCGGTGGGTGGCTGAGACTTTGGTTAATTCTTCTTCCTGCCGGGAAATTAGAGTGACGTGTGCCCATCCAAATGCCTAACAGCTACTCTCTCATTGGTTCTCCCTCTTCCCTTTCATCCTCTGCCAAATTGGCAACCTGTGCGAACCAGGAGCTTAAAGGGGCTGTCTCTCCAAGTTGGGAGATTGATAGGAAAGCAGTTGGAAAGTCAAACCGGAGCACCAGGAGAGGGGCTCTTCGTTGAGTTTTAGAAACCTTTCGTATTCACAGTGTGTCCATTCTCTAGGTTTCCCGTACATGTTATAGCTGTAGTAATATTCCCTTCAACCTGGAGAGCTGCGACACATGGAATGGGTGCCATGCGTTATTGCTTTAAAGGGTCTGCATTTGCTCACCCAATCTCACCAATCCTCTCAGTCCCAAGTGTCCAGCCTTATGCCACATCCAGCTGTCATTGTAGATAGGGTCATTCCAGGTTGCATCAGAGACCCTGAAGGAATTGTAAAGAATTTCCCTGTTTCTTTGTTCTGTTTTTGAAATTCCTTTTTAGAGTGGGTTTGAGCTGATTCTCGCTGCCCTGTTTATGCCAGTCTAGACACACTTGATTCCCTTACGGAGACATATCAATACATAGGTTTTAAGATTCTTACTAGTCAGATCTATTCCTCTGCGGGAAATATGGGGTTTTGAGTCCCTTTCACTGAGGAAGGTGTAGGTCTTGTCTATTCCATAGTTGGTTTTTGGAACGGTACCTGTGCTTATATCAAACTCTGGTTTGATGCATCACCCCACCTCTCCTTCCCCCTTAAGCAGGCATAAGAGTGTTTTCTAAATGTGAGACTCTGTTCTCTTGCCTAACTCAGTTCATGTGTAGCCATGTTTACAGGATCTTTCTAAGTGATATCTTATGATAAGTTTCTTTTTCTGTGGACTTCTTTCAGTTAGAATCATCGTACCTGAATCCACTCATTTTGCTGCTACTGGTCTTATGACATTGATTTCGTGGCTGAGGGATATTCCGTCGTATGTAAGTTCCACAATGTTTGGAACCATTTTTATATTTCCTGGGATATTTCAGGTGTACCCACGTTGAGGTTCTTGTAAGCAGTGCATCCTTCAATTTGGGGGTGGCTCTGTCTTATGGATTTTCAGTTTTCCCAAGGTATATTCCCTAGACTGGAAGTGCCCTTGGCTCTGTAGCTCTGTTGTTTACTTGTTTTAGGGAACACAATGCACTCCTCCAGTGAGGCAGTTGGCAACTTACATCCCGCCCATCAGCATAACAAGGCTCCCTGTTCTCCAGGGCCTGCCTTGCCTTTCTGGTTTTTACACATTTTGTGGATGTCCCTTTTGACCGGTGGGAAGTGATACTTCTTTGTAGTGCAGATTTGCATTGCCCGCTTGCTTGCTTGGCCAAAAAGGGCGTATGCGTTTTCTCCTGAATATATTCAGGAGAAAACGCATAGGCCCTTTTTGGCCAAGTGCATCATGGTCGAAGTTGTGCCCCTCTTCCTGTGCTTTACAGGCGATTCCAACGTACCTCTTGAAATCTGTTTCCTGCTATTCTGCCTCGCTTTCAACTCCGCCTCGTTGCCTTCCCTCAACAGATTTTTGGACGATAGTGGGCCTTGATTACTCTGCCAGTTTGTGAATTGCTGTGCCCCTGAGCTCCATTTTTCAACTGGTTTTTTGTGAGCTGAACGCAAGTCCAAACTTTTGGTTCAGGACCTATACTGGTTCCCGGTGGGTGGCTGAGACTTTGGTTAATTCTTCTTCCTGCCGGGAAATTAGAGTGACATGTGCCCATCCAAATGCCTAACAGCTACTCTCTCATTGGTTCTCCCTCTTCCCTTTCATCCTCTGCCAAATTGGCAACCTGTGCGAACCAGGAGCTTAAAGGGGCTGTCTCTCCAAGTTGGGAGATTGATAGGAAAGCAGTTGGAATGTCAAACCGGAGCACCAGGAGAGGGACTCTTCGTTGAGTTTTAGAAACCTTTCGTATTCACAGTGTGTCCATTCTCTAGGTTTCCCGTACATGTTATAGCTGTAGTAATATTCCCTTCAACCTGGAGAGCTGGGACCCATGGAATGGGTGCCATGCGTTATTGCTTTAAAGGGTCTGCATTTGCTCACCCAATCTCACCAATCCTCTCAGTCCCAAGTGTCCAGCCTTATGCCACATCCAGCTGTCATTGTAGATAGGGTCATTCCAGGTTGCATCAGAGACCCTGAAGGAATTGTAAAGAATTTCCCTGTTTCTTTGTTCTGTTTTTGAAATTCCTTTTTAGAGTGGGTTTGAGCTGATTCTCGCTGCCCTGTTTATGCCAGTCTAGACACACTTGATTCCCTTACGGAGACATATCAATACATAGGTTTTAAGATTCTTACTAGTCAGATCTATTCCTCTGCGGGAAATATGGGGTTTTGAGTCCCTTTCACTGAGGAAGGTGTAGGTCTTGTCTATTCCATAGTTGGTTTTTGGAACGGTACCTGTGCTTATATCAAACTCTGGTTTGATGCATCACCCCACCTCTCCTTCCCCCTTAAGCAGGCATAAGAGTGTTTTCTAAATGTGAGACTCTGTTCTCTTGCCTAACTCAGTTCATGTGTAGCCATGTTTACAGGATCTTCCTAAGTGATATCTTATGATAAGTTTCTTTTCCTGTGTGACTTCTTTCCCTTAGAATCATCGTACCTGAATCCACTCATTTTGCTGCTACTGGTCTTATGACATTGATTTCGTGGCTGAGGGATATTCCGTCGTACGTAAGTTCCACAATGTTTGGAACCATTTTTATATTTCCTGGGATATTTCAGGTGTACCCAGGTTGAGGTTCTTGTAAGCAGTGCAGCCCTCAATTTGGGGGTGGCTCTGTCTTATGGATTTTCAGTTTTCCCAAGGTATATTCCCTAGACTGGAAGTGCCCTTGGCTCTGTAGCTCTGTTGTTTACTTGTTTTAGGGAACACAATGCACTCCTCCAGTGAGGCAGTTGGCAACTTACATCCCGCCCATCAGCATAACAAGGCTCCCTGTTCTCCAGGGCCTGCCTTGCCTTTCTGGTTTTTACACATTTTGTGGATGTCCCTTTTGACCGGTGGGAAGTGATACTTCTTTGTAGTGCAGATTTGCATTGCCCGCTTGCTTGCTTGGCCAAAAAGGGCGTATGCGTTTTCTCCTGAATATATTCAGGAGAAAACGCATACGCCCTTTTTGGCCAAGTGCATCATTGTCGAAGTTGTGCCCCTCTTCCTGTGCTTTACAGGCGATTCCAATGTACCTCTTGAAATCTCTTTCCTGCTATTCTGCCTCGCTTTCAAGTCCGCCTCGTTGCCTTCCCTCAACAGATTTTTGGACGATAGTGGGCCTTGATTACTCTGCCAGTTTGTGAATTGCTGTGCCCCTGAGCTCCATTTTTCAACTCGTTTTTTGTGAGCTGAACGCAAGTCCAAACTTTTGGTTCAGGACCTATACTGGTTCCCGGTGGGTGGCTGAGACTTTGGTTAATTCTTCTTCCTGCCGGGAATTTAGAGTGACATGTGCCCATCCAAATGCCTAACAGCTACTCTCTCATTGGTTCTCCCTCTTCCCTTTCATCCTCTGCCAAATTGGCAACCTGTGCGAACCAGGAGCTTAAAGGGGCTGTCTCTCCAAGTTGGGAGATTGATAGGAAAGCAGTTGGAAAGTCAAACCGGAGCACCAGGACAGGGGCTCTTCGTTGAGTTTTAGAAACCTTTCGTATTCACAGTGTGTCCATTCTCTAGGTTTCCCGTACATGTTATAGCTGTAGTAATATTCCCTTCAACCTGGAGAGCTGGGACCCATGGAATGGGTGCCATGCGTTATTGCTTTAAAGGGTCTGCATTTGCTCACCCAATCTCACCAATCCTCTCAGTCCCAAGTGTCCAGCCTTATGCCACATCCAGCTGTCATTGTAGATAGGGTCATTCCAGGTTGCATCAGAGACCCTGAAGGAATTGTAAAGAATTTCCCTGTTTCTTTGTTCTGTTTTTGAAATTCCTTTTTAGAGTGGGTTTGAGCTGATTCTCGCTGCCCTGTTTATGCCAGTCTAGACACACTTGATTCCCTTACGGAG
Source organism: Mesoplodon mirus (assembly GCF_964341445.2). NCBI lineage: Eukaryota > Metazoa > Chordata > Mammalia > Artiodactyla > Ziphiidae > Mesoplodon > Mesoplodon mirus. The sequence continues at coordinate 2,707,804 of NW_028295781.1, forward strand.
ACATATCAATACATAGGTTTTATGATTCTTACTAGTCAGATCAATTCCTCTGCGGGAAATATGGGGTTTTGAGTCCCTTTCACTGAGGAAGGTGTAGGTCTTGTCTATTCCATAGTTGGTTTTTGGAACGGTACCTGTGCTTATATCAAACTCTGGCTTGATGCATCACCCCACCTCTCCTTCCCCCTTAAGCAGGCATAAGAGTGTTTTCTAAATGTGAGACTCTGTTCTCTTGCCTAACTCAGTTCATGTGTAGCCATGTTTACAGGATCTTCCTAAGTGATATCTTATGATAAGTTTCTTTTCCTGTGTGACTTCTTTCACTTAGAATCATCGTACCTGAATCCACTCATTTTGCTGCTACTGGTCTTATGACATTGATTTCGTGGCTGAGGGATATTCCGTCGTATGTAAGTTCCACAATGTTTGGAACCATTTTTATATTTCCTGGGATATTTCAGGTGTACCCACGTTGAGGTTCTTGTAAGCAGTGCATCCTTCAATTTGGGGGTGGCTCTGTCTTATGGATTTTCAGTTTTCCCAAGGTATATTCCCTAGACTGGAAGTGCCCTTGGCTCTGTAGCTCTGTTGTTTACTTGTTTTAGGGAACACAATGCACTCCTCCAGTGAGGCAGTTGGCAACTTACATCCCGCCCATCAGCATAACAAGGCTCCCTGTTCTCCAGGGCCTGCCTTGCCTTTCTGGTTTTTACACATTTTGTGGATGTCCCTTTTGACCGGTGGGAAGTGATACTTCTTTGTAGTGCAGATTTGCATTGCCCGCTTGCTTGCTTGGCCAAAAATGGCGTATGCGTTTTCTCCTGAATATATTCAGGAGAAAACGCATACACCCTTTTTGGCCAAGTGCATCATTGTCGAAGTTGTGCCCCTCTTCCTGTGCTTTACAGGCGATTCCAACGTACCTCTTGAAATCTCTTTCCTGCTATTCTGCCTCGCTTTCAAGTCCGCCTCGTTGCCTTCCCTCAACAGATTTTTGGACGATAGTGGGCCTTGATTACTCTGCCAGTTTGTGAATTGCTGTGCCCCTGAGCTCCATTTTTCAACTCGTTTTTTGTGAGCTGAACGCAAGTCCAAACTTTTGGTTCAGGACCTATACTGGTTCCCGGTGGGTGGCTGAGACTTTGGTTAATTCTTCTTCCTGCCGGGAAATTAGAGTGACGTGTGCCCATCCAAATGCCTAACAGCTACTCTCTCATTGGTTCTCCCTCTTCCCTTTCATCCTCTGCCAAATTGGCAAACTGTGCGAACCAGGAGCTTAAAGGGGCTGTCTCTCCAAGTTGGGAGATTGATAGGAAAGCAGTTGGAAAGTCAAACCGGAGCACCAGGAGAGGGACTCTTCGTTGAGTTTTAGAAACCTTTCGTATTCACAGTGTGTCCATTCTCTAGGTTTCCCGTACATGTTATAGCTGTAGTAATATTCCCTTCAACCTGGAGAGCTGGGACCCATGGAATGGGTGCCATGCGTTATTGCTTTAAAGGGTCTGCATTTGCTCACCCAATCTCACCAATCCTCTCAGTCCCAAGTGTCCAGCCTTATGCCACATCCAGCTGTCATTGTAGATAGGGTCATTCCAGGTTGCATCGGAGACCCTGAAGGAATTGTAAAGAATTTCCCTGTTTCTTTGTTCTGTTTTTGAAATTCCTTTTTAGAGTGGGTTTGAGCTGATTCTCGCTGCCCTGTTTATGCCAGTCTAGACACACTTGATTCCCTTACGGAGACATATCAATACATAGGTTTTAAGATTCTTACTAGTCAGATCTATTCCTCTGCGGGAAATATGGGGTTTTGAGTCCCTTTCACTGAGGAAGGTGTAGGTCTTGTCTATTCCATAGTTGGTTTTTGGAACGGTACCTGTGCTTATATCAAACTCTGGTTTGATGCATCACCCCACCTCTCCTTCCCCCTTAAGCAGGCATAAGAGTTTTTTCTAAATGTGAGACTCTGTTCTCTTGCCTAACTCAGGTCATGTGTAGCCATGTTTACAGGATCTTCCTAAGTGATATCTTATGATAAGTTTCTTTTCCTGTGTGACTTCTTTCACTTAGAATCATCGTACCTGAATCCACTCATTTTGCTGCTACTGGTCTTATGACATTGATTTCGTGGCTGAGGGATATTCCATCGTACGTAAGTTCCACAATGTTTGGAACCATTTTTATATTTCCTGGGATATTTCAGGTGTACCCACGTTGAGGTTCTTGTAAGCAGTGCATCCTTCAATTTGGGGGTGGCTCTGTCTTATGGATTTTCAGTTTTCCCAAGGTATATTCCCTAGACTGGAAGTGCCCTTGGCTCTGTAGCTCTGTTGTTTACTTGTTTTAGGGAACACAATGCACTCCTCCAGTGAGGCAGTTGGCAACTTACATCCCGCCCATCAGCATAACAAGGCTCCCTGTTCTCCAGGGCCTGCCTTGCCTTTCTGGTTTTTACACATTTTATGGATATCCCTTTTGACCGGTGGGAAGTGATACTTCTTTGTAGTGCAGATTTGCATTGCCCGCTTGCTTGCTTGGCCAAAAAGGGCGTATGCGTTTTCTCCTGAATATATTCAGGAGAAAACGCATACGCCCTTTTTGGCCAAGTGCATCATTGTCGAAGTTGTGCCCCTCTTCCTGTGCTTTACAGGCGATTCCATCGTACCTCTTGAAATCTCTTTCCTGCTATTCTGCCTCGCTTTCAAGTCCGCCTCGTTGCCTTCCCTCAACAGATTTTTGGACGATAGTGGGCCTTGATTACTCTGCCAGTTTGTGAATTGCTGTGCCCCTGAGCTCCATTTCTCAACTCGTTTTTTGTGAGCTGAACGCAAGTCCAAACTTTTGGTTCAGGACCTATACTGGTTCCCGGTGGGTGGCTGAGACTTTGGTTAATTCTTCTTCCTGCCGGGAAATTAGAGTGACATGTGCCCATCCAAATGCCTAACAGCTACTCTCTCATTGGTTCTCCCTCTTCCCTTTCATCCTCTGCCAAATTGGCAACCTGTGCGAACCAGGAGCTTAAAGGGGCTGTCTCTCCAAGTTGGGAGATTGATAGGAAAGCAGTTGGAAAGTCAAACCGGAGCACCAGGAGAGGGGCTCTTCGTTGAGTTTTAGAAACCTTTCGTATTCACAGTGTGTCCATTCTCTAGGTTTCCCGTACATGTTATAGCTGTAGTAATATTCCCTTCAACCTGGAGAGCTGGGACCCATGGAATGAGTGCCATGCGTTATTGCTTTAAAGGGTCTGCATTTGCTCACCCAATCTCACCAATCCTCTCAGTCCCAAGTGTCCAGCCTTATGCCACATCCAGCTGTCATTGTAGATAGGGTCATTCCAGGTTGCATCAGAGACCCTGAAGGAATTGTAAAGAATTTCCCTGTTTCTTTGTTCTGTTTCTGAAATTCCTTTTTAGAGTGGGTTTGAGCTGATTCTCGCTGCCCTGTTTATGCCAGTCTAGACACACTTGATTCCCTTACGGAGACATATCAATACATAGGTTTTAAGATTCTTACTATTCAGATCTATTCCTCTGCGGGAAATATGGGGTTTTGAGTCCCTTTCACTGAGGAAGGTGTAGGTCTTGTCTATTCCATAGTTGGTTTTTGGAACGGTACCTGTGCTTATATCAAACTCTGGTTTGATGCATCACCCCACCTCTCCTTCCCCCTTAAGCAGGCATAAGAGTGTTTTCTAAATGTGAGACTCTGTTCTCTTGCCTAACTCAGTTCATGTGTAGCCATGTTTACAGGATCTTCCTAAGTGATATCTTATGATAAGTTTCTTTTCCTGTGTGACTTCTTTCCCTTAGAATCATCGTACCTGAATCCACTCATTTTGCTGCTACTGGTCTTATGACATTGATTTCGTGGCTGAGGGATATTCCGTCGTACGTAAGTTCCACAATGTTTGGAACCATTTTTATATTTCCTGGGATATTTCAGGTGTACCCAGGTTGAGGTTCTTGTAAGCAGTGCAGCCCTCAATTTGGGGGTGGCTCTGTCTTATGGATTTTCAGTTTTCCCAAGGTATATTCCCTAGACTGGAAGTGCCCTTGGCTCTGTAGCTCTGTTGTTTACTTGTTTAAGGGAACACAATGCACTCCTCCTGTGAGGCAGTTGGCAACTTACATCCCGCCCATCAGCATAACAAGGCTCCCTGTTCTCCAGGGCCTGTCTTGCCTTTCTGGTTTTTACACATTTTGTGGATGTCCCTTTTGACCGGTGGGAAGTGATACTTCTTTGTAGTGCAGATTTGCATTGCCCGCTTGCTTGCTTGGCCAAAAAGGGCGTATGCGTTTTCTCCTGAATATATTCAGGAGAAAACGCATACGCCCTTTTTGGCCAAGTGCATCATTGTCGAAGTTGTGCCCCTCTTCCTGTGCTTTACAGGCGATTCCATCGTACCTCTTGAAATCTCTTTCCTGCTATTCTGCCTCGCTTTCAAGTCCGCCTCGTTGCCTTCCCTCAACAGATTTTTGGACGATAGTGGGCCTTGATTACTCTGCCAGTTTGTGAATTGCTGTGCCCCTGAGCTCCATTTCTCAACTCGTTTTTTGTGAGCTGAACGCAAGTCCAAACTTTTGGTTCAGGACCTATACTGGTTCCCGGTGGGTGGCTGAGACTTTGGTTAATTCTTCTTCCTGCCGGGAAATTAGAGTGACATGTGCCCATCCAAATGCCTAACAGCTACTCTCTCATTGGTTCTCCCTCTTCCCTTTCATCCTCTGCCAAATTGGCAACCTGTGCGAACCAGGAGCTTAAAGGGGCTGTCTCTCCAAGTTGGGAGATTGATAGGAAAGCAGTTGGAAAGTCAAACCGGAGCACCAGGAGAGGGGCTCTTCGTTGAGTTTTAGAAACCTTTCGTATTCACAGTGTGTCCATTCTCTAGGTTTCCCGTACATGTTATAGCTGTAGTAATATTCCCTTCAACCTGGAGAGCTGTGACCCATGGAATGGGTGCCATGCGTTATTGCTTTAAAGGGTCTGCATTTGCTCACCCAATCTCACCAATCCTCTCAGTCCCAAGTGTCCAGCCTTATGCCACATCCAGCTGTCATTGTAGATAGGGTCATTCCAGGTTGCATCAGAGACCCTGAAGGAATTGTAAAGAATTTCCCTGTTTCTTTGTTCTGTTTCTGAAATTCCTTTTTAGAGTGGGTTTGAGCTGATTCTCGCTGCCCTGTTTATGCCAGTCTAGACACACTTGATTCCCTTACGGAGACATATCAATACATAGGTTTTAAGATTCTTACTAGTCAGATCTATTCCTCTGCGGGAAATATGGGGTTTTGAGTCCCTTTCACTGAGGAAGGTGTAGGTCTTGTCTATTCCATAGTTGGTTTTTGGAACGGTACCTGTGCTTATATCAAACTCTGGTTTGATGCATCACCCCACCTCTCCTTCCCCCTTAAGCAGGCATAAGAGTGTTTTCTAAATGTGAGACTCTGTTCTCTTGCCTAACTCAGTTCATGTGTAGCCATGTTTACAGGATCTTCCTAAGTGATATCTTATGATAAGTTTCTTTTCCTGTGTGACTTCTTTCCCTTAGAATCATCGTACCTGAATCCACTCATTTTGCTGCTACTGGTCTTATGACATTGATTTCGTGGCTGAGGGATATTCCGTCGTACGTAAGTTCCACAATGTTTGGAACCATTTTTATATTTCCTGGGATATTTCAGGTGTACCCAGGTTGAGGTTCTTGTAAGCAGTGCAGCCCTCAATTTGGGGGTGGCTCTGTCTTATGGATTTTCAGTTTTCCCAAGGTATATTCCCTAGACTGGAAGTGCCCTTGGCTCTGTAGCTCTGTTGTTTACTTGTTTTAGGGAACACAATGCACTCCTCCAGTGAGGCAGTTGGCAACTTACATCCCGCCCATCAGCATAACAAGGCTCCCTGTTCTCCAGGGCCTGTCTTGCCTTTCTGGTTTTTACACATTTTGTGGATGTCCCTTTTGACCGGTGGGAAGTGATACTTCTTTGTAGTGCAGATTTGCATTGCCCGCTTGCTTGCTTGGCCAAAAAGGGCGTATGCGTTTTCTCCTGAATATATTCAGTAGAAAACGCATACGCCCTTTTTGGCCAAGTGCATCATTGTCGAAGTTGTGCCCCTCTTCCTGTGCTTTACAGGCGATTCCAACGTACCTCTTGAAATCTCTTTCCTGCTATTCTGCCTCGCTTTCAAGTCCGCCTCATTGCCTTCCCTCAACTGATTTTTGGACGATAGTTGGCCTTGATTACTCTGCCAGTTTGTGAATTGCTGTGCCCCTGAGCTCCATTTTTCAACTCGTTTTTTGTGAGCTGAACGCAAGGCCAAACTTTTGGTTCAGGACCTATACTGATTCCCGGTGGGTGGCTGAGACTTTGGTTAATTCTTCTTCCTGCCGGGAAATTAGAGTGACATGTGCCCATCCAAATGCCTAACAGCTACTCTCTCATTGGTTCTGCCTCTTCCCTTTCATCCTCTGCCAAATTGGCAACCTGTGCGAACCAGGAGCTTAAAGGGGCTGTCTCTCCAAGTTGGGAGATTGATAGGAAAGCAGTTGGAAAGTCAAACCGGAGCACCAGGAGAGGGGCTCTTCGTTGAGTTTTAGAAACCTTTCGTATTCACAGTGTGTCCATTCTCTAGGTTTCCCGTACATGTTATAGCTGTAGTAATATTCCCTTCAACCTGGAGAGCTGGGACCCATGGAATGGGTGCCATGCGTTATTGCTTTAAAGGGTCTGCATTTGCTCACCCAATCTCACCAATCCTCTCAGTCCCAAGTGTCCAGCCTTATGCCACATCCAGCTGTCATTGTAGATAGGGTCATTCCAGGTTGCATCAGAGACCCTGAAGGAATTGTAAAGAATTTCCCTGTTTCTTTGTTCTGTTTTTGAAATTCCTTTTTAGAGTGGGTTTGAGCTGATTCTCGCTGCCCTGTTTATGCCAGTCTAGACACACTTGATTCCCTTACGGAGACATATCAATACATAGGTTTTAAGATTCTTACTAGTCAGATCTATTCCTCTGCGGGAAATATGGGGTTTTGAGTCCCTTTCACTGAGGAAGGTGTAGGTCTTGTCTATTCCATAGTTGGTTTTTGGAACGGTACCTGTGCTTATATCAAACTCTGGTTTGATGCATCACCCCACCTCTCCTTCCCCCTTAAGCAGGCATAAGAGTGTTTTCTAAATGTGAGACTCTCTTCTCTTGCCTAACTCAGTTCATGTGTAGCCATGTTTACAGGATCTTCCTAAGTGATATCTTATGATAAGTTTCTTTTCCTGTGTGACTTCTTTCACTTAGAATCATCGTACCTGAATCCACTCATTTTGCTGCTACTGGTCTTATGACATTGATTTCGTGGCTGAGGGATATTCCATCGTACGTAAGTTCCACAATGTTTGGAACCATTTTTATATTTCCTGGGATATTTCAGGTGTACCCAGGTTGAGGTTCTTGTAAGCAGTGCAGCCCTCAATTTGGGGGTGGCTCTGTCTTATGGATTTTCAGTTTTCCCAAGATATATTCCCTAGACTGGAAGTGCCCTTGGCTCTGTAGCTCTGTTGTTTCCTTGTTTTAGGGAACACAATGCACTCCTCCAGTGAGGCAGTTGGCAACTTACATCCCGCCCATCAGCATAACAAGGCTCCCTGTTCTCCAGGGCCTGTCTTGCCTTTCTGGTTTTTACACATTTTGTGGATGTCCCTTTTGACCGGTGAGAAGTGATACTTCTTTGTAGTGCAGATTTGCATTGCCCGCTTGCTTGCTTGGCCAAAAAGGGCGTATGCGTTTTCTCCTGAATATATTCAGGAGAAAACACATACGCCCTTTTTGGCCAAGTGCATCATTGTCGAAGTTGTGCCCCTCTTCCTGTGCTTTACAGGCGATTCCATCGTACCTCTTGAAATCTCTTTCCTGCTCTTCTGCCTCGCTTTCAAGTCCGCCTCGTTGCCTTCCCTCAACAGATTTTTGGACGATAGTTGGCCTTGATTACTCTGCCAGTTTGTGAATTGCTGTGCCCCTGAGCTCCATTTTTCAACTCGTTTTTTCTGAGCTGAACGCAAGGCCAAACTTTTGGTTCAGGACCTATACTGGTTCCCGGTGGGTGGCTGAGACTTTGGTTAATTCTTCTTCCTGCCGGGAAATTAGAGTGACATGTGCCCATCCAAATGCCTAACAGCTACTCTCTCATTGGTTCTCCCTCTTCCCTTTCATCCTCTGCCAAATTGGCAACCTGTGCGAACCAGGAGCTTAAAGGGGCTGTCTCTCCAAGTTGGGAGATTGATAGGAAAGCAGTTGGAAAGTCAAACCGGAGCACCAGGAGAGGGGCTCTTCGTTGAGTTTTAGAAACCTTTCGTATTCACAGTGTGTCCATTCTCTAGGTTTCCCGTACATGTTATAGCTGTAGTAATATTCCCTTAAACCTGGAGAGCTGCGACCCATGGAATGAGTGCCATGCGTTATTGCTTTAAAGGGTCTGCATTTGCTCACCCAATCTCACCAATTCTCTCAGTCCCAAGTGTCCAGCCTTATGCCACATCCAGCTGTCATTGTAGATAGGGTCATTCCAGGTTGCATCAGAGACCCTGAAGGAATTGTAAAGAATTTCCCTGTTTCTTTGTTCTGTTTTTGAAATTCCTTTTTAGAGTGGGTTTGAGCTGATTCTCGCTGCCCTGTTTATGCCAGTCTAGACACACTTGATTCCCTTACGGAGACATATCAATACATAGGTTTTAAGATTCTTACTAGTCAGATCTATTCCTCTGCGGGAAATATGGGGTTTTGAGTCCCTTTCACTGAGGAAGGTGTAGGTCTTGTCTATTCCATAGTTGGCTTTTGGAACGGTACCTGTGCTTATATCAAACTCTGGTTTGATGCATCACCCCACCTCTCCTTCCCCCTTAAGCAGGCATAAGAGTGTTTTCTAAATGTGAGACTCTGTTCTCTTGCCTAACTCAGTTCATGTGTAGCCATGTTTACAGGATCTTCCTAAGTGATATCTTATGATAAGTTTCTTTTCCTGTGTGACTTCTTTCACTTAGAATCATCGTACCTGAATCCACTCATTTTGCTGCTACTGGTCTTATGACATTGATTTCGTGGCTGAGGGATATTCCATCGTACGTAAGTTCCACAATGTTTGGAACCATTTTTATATTTCCTGGGATATTTCAGGTGTACCCAGGTTGAGGTTCTTGTAAGCAGTGCAGCCCTCAATTTGGGGGTGGCTCTGTCTTATGGATTTTCAGTTTTCCCAAGGTATATTCCCTAGACTGGAAGTGCCCTTGCCTCTGTAGCTCTGTTGTTTCCTTGTTTTAGGGAACACAATGCACTCCTCCAGTGAGGCAGTTGGCAATTTACATCCCGCCCATCAGCATAACAAGGCTCCCTGTTCTCCAGGGCCTGCCTTGCCTTTCTGGTTTTTACACATTTTGTGGATGTCCCTTTTGACCGGTGGGAAGTAATACTTCTTTTAGTGCAGATTTGCATTGCCCGCTTGCTTGCTTGGCCAAAAAGGGCGTATGCGTTTTCTCCTGAATATATTCAGGAGAAAACGCATACGCCCTTTTTGGCCAAGTGCATCATTGTCGAAGTTGTGCCCCTCTTCCTGTGCTTTACAGGTGATTCCATCGTACCTCTTGAAATCTCTTTCCTGCTCTTCTGCCTCACTTTCAAGTCCGCCTCGTTGCCTTCCCTCAACAGATTTTTGGACGATAGTTGGCCTTGATTACTCTGCCAGTTTGTGAATTGCTGTGCCCCTGAGCTCCATTTTTCAACTCGTTTTTTGTGAGCTGAACGCAAGGCCAAACTTTTGGTTCAGGACCTATACTGATTCCCGGTGGGTGGCTGAGACTTTGGTTAATTCTTCTTCCTGCCGGGAAATTAGAGTGACATGTGCCCATCCAAATGCCTAACAGCTACTCTCTCATTGGTTCTGCCTCTTCCCTTTCATCCTCTGCCAAATTGGCAACCTGTGCGAACCAGGAGCTTAAAGGGGCTGTCTCTCCAAGTTGGGAGATTGATAGGAAAGCAGTTGGAAAGTCAAACCGGAGCACCAGGAGAGGGGCTCTTCGTTGAGTTTTAGAAACCTTTCGTATTCACAGTGTGTCCATTCTCTAGGTTTCCCGTACATGTTATAGCTGTAGTAATATTCCCTTCAACCTGGAGAGCTTGGACCCATGGAATGGGTGCCATGCGTTATTGCTTTAAAGGGTCTGCATTTGCTCACCCAATCTCACCAATCCTCTCAGTCCCAAGTGTCCAGCCTTATGCCACATCCAGCTGTCATTGTAGATAGGGTCATTCCAGGTTGCATCAGAGACCCTGAAGGAATTGTAAAGAATTTCCCTGTTTCTTTGTTCTGTTTTTGAAATTCCTTTTTAGAGTGGGTTTGAGCTGATTCTCGCTGCCCTGTTTATGCCAGTCTAGACACACTTGATTCCCTTACGGAGACATATCAATACATAGGTTTTAAGATTCTTACTAGTCAGATCTATTCCTCTGCGGGAAATATGGGGTTTTGAGTCCCTTTCACTGAGGAAGGTGTAGGTCTTGTCTATTCCATAGTTGGTTTTTGGAACGGTACCTGTGCTTATATCAAACTCTGGTTTGATGCATCACCCCACCTCTCCTTCCCCCTTAAGCAGGCATAAGAGTGTTTTCTAAATGTGAGACTCTGTTCTCTTGCCTAACTCAGTTCATGTGTAGCCATGTTTACAGGATCTTCCTAAGTGATATCTTATGATAAGTTTCTTTTCCTGTGTGACTTCTTTCACTTAGAATCATCGTACCTGAATCCACTCATTTTGCTGCTACTGGTCTTATGACATTGATTTCGTGGCTGAGGGATATTCCATCGTACGTAAGTTCCACAATGTTTGGAACCATTTTTATATTTCCTGGGATATTTCAGGTGTACCCAGGTTGAGGTTCTTGTAAGCAGTGCAGCCCTCAATTTGGGGGTGGCTCTGTCTTATGGATTTTCAGGTTTCCCAAGGTATATTCCCTAGACTGGAAGTGCCCTTGGCTCTGTAGCTCTGTTGTTTCCTTGTTTTAGGGAACACAATGCACTCCTCCAGTGAGGCAGTTGGCAACTTACATCCCGCCCATCAGCATAACAAGGCTCCCTGTTCTCCAGGGCCTGTCTTGCCTTTCTGGTTTTTACACATTTTGTGGATGTCCCTTTTGACCGGTGAGAAGTGATACTTCTTTGTAGTGCAGATTTGCATTGCCCGCTTGCTTGCTTGGCCAAAAAGGGCGTATGCGTTTTCTCCTGAATATATTCAGGAGAAAACGCATACGCCCTTTTTGGCCAAGTGCATCATTGTCGAAGTTGTGCCCCTCTTCCTGTGCTTTACAGGTGATTCCATCGTACCTCTTGAAATCTCTTTCCTGCTCTTCTGCCTCACTTTCAAGTCCGCCTCGTTGCCTTCCCTCAACAGATTTTTGGACGATAGTTGGCCTTGATTACTCTGCCAGTTTGTGAATTGCTGTGCCCCTGAGCTCCATTTTTCAACTCGTTTTTTGTGAGCTGAACGCAAGGCCAAACTTTTGGTTCAGGACCTATACTGATTCCCGGTGGGTGGCTGAGACTTTGGTTAATTCTTCTTCCTGCCGGGAAATTAGAGTGACATGTGCCCATCCAAATGCCTAACAGCTACTCTCTCATTGGTTCTGCCTCTTCCCTTTCATCCTCTGCCAAATTGGCAACCTGTGCGAACCAGGAGCTTAAAGGGGCTGTCTCTCCAAGTTGGGAGATTGATAGGAAAGCAGTTGGAAAGTCAAACCGGAGCACCAGGAGAGGGGCTCTTCGTTGAGTTTTAGAAACCTTTCGTATTCACAGTGTGTCCATTCTCTAGGTTTCCCGTACATGTTATAGCTGTAGTAATATTCCCTTCAACCTGGAGAGCTGCGACCCATGGAATGGGTGCCATGCGTTATTGCTTTAAAGGGTCTGCATTTGCTCACCCAATCTCACCAATCCTCTCAGTCCCAAGTGTCCAGCCTTATGCCACATCCAGCTGTCATTGTAGATAGGGTCATTCCAGGTTGCATCAGAGACCCTGAAGGAATTGTAAAGAATTTCCCTGTTTCTTTGTTCTGTTTTTGAAATTCCTTTTTAGAGTGGGTTTGAGCTGATTCTCGCTGCCCTGTTTATGCCAGTCTAGACACACTTGATTCCCTTACGGAGACATATCAATACATAGGTTTTAAGATTCTTACTAGTCAGATCTATTCCTCTGCGGGAAATATGGGGTTTTGAGTCCCTTTCACTGAGGAAGGTGTAGGTCTTGTCTATTCCATAGTTGGTTTTTGGAACGGTACCTGTGCTTATATCAAACTCTGGTTTGATGCATCACCCCACCTCTCCTTCCCCCTTAAGCAGGCATAAGAGTGTTTTCTAAATGTGAGACTCTGTTCTCTTGCCTAACTCAGTTCATGTGTAGCCATGTTTACAGGATCTTCCTAAGTGATATCTTATGATAAGTTTCTTTTCCTGTGTGACTTCTTTCACTTAGAATCATCGTACCTGAATCCACTCATTTTGCTGCTACTGGTCTTATGACATTGATTTCGTGGCTGAGGGATATTCCATCGTACGTAAGTTCCACAATGTTTGGAACCATTTTTATATTTCCTGGGATATTTCAGGTGTACCCAGGTTGAGGTTCTTGTAAGCAGTGCAGCCCTCAATTTGGGGGTGGCTCTGTCTTATGGATTTTCAGTTTTCCCAAGATATATTCCCTAGACTGGAAGTGCCCTTGGCTCTGTAGCTCTGTTGTTTCCTTGTTTTAGGGAACACAATGCACTCCTCCAGTGAGGCAGTTGGCAACTTACATCCCGCCCATCAGCATAACAAGGCTCCCTGTTCTCCAGGGCCTGTCTTGCCTTTCTGGTTTTTACACATTTTGTGGATGTCCCTTTTGACCGGTGAGAAGTGATACTTCTTTGTAGTGCAGATTTGCATTGCCCGCTTGCTTGCTTGGCCAAAAAGGGCGTATGCGTTTTCTCCTGAATATATTCAGGAGAAAACGCATACGCCCTTTTTGGCCAAGTGCATCATTGTCGAAGTTGTGCCCCTCTTCCTGTGCTTTACAGGCGATTCCAACGTACCTCTTGAAATCTCTTTCCTGCTCTTCTGCCTCGCTTTCAAGTCCGCCTCGTTGCCTTCCCTCAACCGATTTTTGGACGATAGTTGGCCTTGATTACTCTGCCAGTTTGTGAATTGCTGTGCCCCTGAGCTCCATTTTTCAACTCGTTTTTTGTGAGCTGAACGCAAGGCCAAACTTTTGGTTCAGGACCTATACTGGTTTCCAGTGGGTGGCTGAGACTTTGGTTAATTCTTCTTCCTGCCGGGAAATTAGAGTGACATGTGCCCATCCAAATGCCTAACAGCTACTCTCTCATTGGTTCTCCCTCTTCCCTTTCATCCTCTGCCAAATTGGCAACCTGTGCGAACCAGGAGCTTAAAGGGGCTGTCTCTCCAAGTTGGGAGATTGATAGGAAAGCAGTTGGAAAGTCAAACCGGAGCACCAGGAGAGGGGCTCTTCGTTGAGTTTTAGAAACCTTTCGTATTCACAGTGTGTCCATTCTCTAGGTTTCCCGTACATGTTATAGCTGTAGTAATATTCCCTTCAACCTGGAGAGCTTGGACCCATGGAATGTGTGCCATGCGTTATTGCTTTAAAGGGTCTGCATTTGCTCACCCAATCTCACCAATCCTCTCAGTCCCAAGTGTCCAGCCTTATGCCACATCCAGCTGTCATTGTAGATAGGGTCATTCCAGGTTGCATCAGAGACCCTGAAGGAATTGTAAAGAATTTCCCTGTTTCTTTGTTCTGTTTCTGAAATTCCTTTTTAGAGTGGGTTTGAGCTGATTCTCGCTGCCCTGTTTATGCCAGTCTAGACACACTTGATTCCCTTACGGAGACATATCAATACATAGGTTTTAAGATTCTTACTAGTCAGATCTATTCCTCTGCGGGAAATATGGGGTTTTGAGTCCCTTTCACTGAGGAAGGTGTAGGTCTTGTCTATTCCATAGTTGGTTTTTGGAACGGTACCTGTGCTTATATCAAACTCTGGTTTGATGCATCACCCCACCTCTCCTTCCCCCTTAAGCAGGCATAAGAGTGTTTTCTAAATGTGAGACTCTGTTCTCTTGCCTAACTCAGTTCATGTGTAGCCATGTTTACAGGATCTTCCTAAGTGATATCTTATGATAAGTTTCTTTTCCTGTGTGACTTCTTTCACTTAGAATCATCGTACCTGAATCCACTCATTTTGCTGCTACTGGTCTTATGACATTGATTTCGTGGCTGAGGGATATTCCATCGTACGTAAGTTCCACAATGTTTGGAACCATTTTTATATTTCCTGGGATATTTCAGGTGTACCCAGGTTGAGGTTCTTGTAAGCAGTGCAGCCCTCAATTTGGGGGTGGCTCTGTCTTATGGATTTTCAGTTTTCCCAAGATATATTCCCTAGACTGGAAGTGTCCTTGGCTCTGTAGCTCTGTTGTTTCCTTGTTTTAGGGAACACAATGCACTCCTCCAGTGAGGCAGTTGGCAACTTACATCCCGCCCATCAGCATAACAAGGCTCCCTGTTCTCCAGGGCCTGTCTTGCCTTTCTGGTTTTTACACATTTTGTGGATGTCCCTTTTGACCGGTGAGAAGTGATACTTCTTTGTAGTGCAGATTTGCATTGCCCGCTTGCTTGCTTGGCCAAAAAGGGCGTATGCGTTTTCTCCTGAATATATTCAGGAGAAAACGCATACGCCCTTTTTGGCCAAGTGCATCATTGTCGAAGTTGTGCCCCTCTTCCTGTGCTTTACAGGTGATTCCATCGTACCTCTTGAAATCTCTTTCCTGCTCTTCTGCCTCACTTTCAAGTCCGGCTCCTTGCGTTCCCTCAACAGATTTTTGGACGATAGTTGGCCTTGATTACTCTGCCAGTTTGTGAATTGCTGTGCCCCTGAGCTCCATTTTTCAACTCGTTTTTTGTGAGCTGAACGCAAGGCCAAACTTTTGGTTCAGGACCTATACTGATTCCCGGTGGGTGGCTGAGACTTTGGTTAATTCTTCTTCCTGCCGGGAAATTAGAGTGACATGTGCCCATCCAAATGCCTAACAGCTACTCTCTCATTGGTTCTGCCTCTTCCCTTTCATCCTCTGCCAAATTGGCAACCTGTGCGAACCAGGAGCTTAAAGGGGCTGTCTCTCCAAGTTGGGAGATTGATAGGAAAGCAGTTGGAAAGTCAAACCGGAGCACCAGGAGAGGGGCTCTTCGTTGAGTTTTAGAAACCTTTCGTATTCACAGTGTGTCCATTCTCTAGGTTTCCCGTACATGTTATAGCTGTAGTAATATTCCCTTCAACCTGGAGAGCTGCGACACATGGAATGGGTGCCATGCGTTATTGCTTTAAAGGGTCTGCATTTGCTCACCCAATCTCACCAATCCTCTCAGTCCCAAGTGTCCAGCCTTATGCCACATCCAGCTGTCATTGTAGATAGGGTCATTCCAGGTTGCATCAGAGACCCTGAAGGAATTGTAAAGAATTTCCCTGTTTCTTTGTTCTGTTTTTGAAATTCCTTTTTAGAGTGGGTTTGAGCTGATTCTCGCTGCCCTGTTTATGCCAGTCTAGACACACTTGATTCCCTTACGGAGACATATCAATACATAGGTTTTAAGATTCTTACTAGTCAGATCTATTCCTCTGCGGGAAATATGGGGTTTTGAGTCCCTTTCACTGAGGAAGGTGTAGGTCTTGTCTATTCCATAGTTGGTTTTTGGAACGGTACCTGTGCTTATATCAAACTCTGGTTTGATGCATCACCCCACCTCTCCTTCCCCCTTAAGCAGGCATAAGAGTGTTTTCTAAATGTGAGACTCTGTTCTCTTGCCTAACTCAGTTCATGTGTAGCCATGTTTACAGGATCTTCCTAAGTGATATCTTATGATAAGTTTCTTTTCCTGTGTGACTTCTTTCACTTAGAATCATCGTACCTGAATCCACTCATTTTGCTGCTACTGGTCTTATGACATTGATTTCGTGGCTGAGGGATATTCCATCGTACGTAAGTTCCACAATGTTTGGAACCATTTTTATATTTCCTGGGATATTTCAGGTGTACCCAGGTTGAGGTTCTTGTAAGCAGTGCAGCCCTCAATTTGGGGGTGGCTCTGTCTTATGGATTTTCAGTTTTCCCAAGGTATATTCCCTAGACTGGAAGTGCCCTTGCCTCTGTAGCTCTGTTGTTTACTTGTTTTAGGGAACACAATGCACTCCTCCAGTGAGGCAGTTGGCAATTTACATCCCGCCCATCAGCATAACAAGGCTCCCTGTTCTCCAGGGCCTGCCTTGCCTTTCTGGTTTTTACACATTTTGTGGATGTCCCTTTTGACCGGTGGGAAGTGATACTTCTTTGTAGTGCAGATTTGCATTGCCCGCTTGCTTGCTTGGCCAAAAAGGGCGTATGCGTTTTCTCCTGAATATATTCAGGAGAAAACGCATACGCCCTTTTTGGCCAAGTGCATCATTGTCGAAGTTGTGCCCCTCTTCCTGTGCTTTACAGGTGATTCCATCGTACCTCTTGAAATCTCTTTCCTGCTCTTCTGCCTCACTTTCAAGTCCGCCTCGTTGCCTTCCCTCAACAGATTTTTGGACGATAGTTGGCCTTGATTACTCTGCCAGTTTGTGAATTGCTGTGCCCCTGAGCTCCATTTTTCAACTCGTTTTTTGTGAGCTGAACGCAAGGCCAAACTTTTGGTTCAGGACCTATACTGATCCCCGGTGGGTGGCTGAGACTTTGGTTAATTCTTCTTCCTGCCGGGAAATTAGAGTGACATGTTCCCATCCAAATGCCTAACAGCTACTCTCTCATTGGTTCTGCCTCTTCCCTTTCATCCTCTGCCAAATTGGCAACCTGTGCGAACCAGGAGCTTAAAGGGGCTGTCTCTCCAAGTTGGGAGATTGATAGGAAAGCAGTTGGAAAGTCAAACCGGAGCACCAGGAGAGGGGCTCTTCGTTGAGTTTTAGAAACCTTTCGTATTCACAGTGTGTCCATTCTCTAGGTTTCCCGTACATGTTATAGCTGTAGTAATATTCCCTTCAACCTGGAGAGCTGCGACACATGGAATGGGTGCCATGCGTTATTGCTTTAAAGGGTCTGCATTTGCTCACCCAATCTCACCAATCCTCTCAGTCCCAAGTGTCCAGCCTTATGCCACATCCAGCTGTCATTGTAGATAGGGTCATTCCAGGTTGCATCAGAGACCCTGAAGGAATTGTAAAGAATTTCCCTGTTTCTTTGTTCTGTTTTTGAAATTCCTTTTTAGAGTGGGTTTGAGCTGATTCTCGCTGCCCTGTTTATGCCAGTCTAGACACACTTGATTCACTTACGGAGACATATCAATACATAGGTTTTAAGATTCTTACTAGTCAGATCTATTCCTCTGCGGGAAATATGGGGTTTTGAGTCCCTTTCACTGAGGAAGGTGTAGGTCTTGTCTATTCCATAGTTGGTTTTTGGAACGGTACCTGTGCTTATATCAAACTCTGGTTTGATGCATCACCCCACCTCTCCTTCCCCCTTAAGCAGGCATAAGAGTGTTTTCTAAATGTGAGACTCTGTTCTCTTGCCTAACTCAGTTCATGTGTAGCCATGTTTACAGGATCTTCCTAAGTGATATCTTATGATAAGTTTCTTTTCCTGTGTGACTTCTTTCACTTAGAATCATCGTACCTGAATCCACTCATTTTGCTGCTACTGGTCTTATGACATTGATTTCGTGGCTGAGGGATATTCCATCGTACGTAAGTTCCACAATGTTTGGAACCATTTTTATATTTCCTGGGATATTTCAGGTGTACCCAGGTTGAGGTTCTTGTAAGCAGTGCAGCCCTCAATTTGGGGGTGGCTCTGTCTTATGGATTTTCAGGTTTCCCAAGGTATATTCCCTAGACTGGAAGTGCCCTTGGCTCTGTAGCTCTGTTGTTTCCTTGTTTTAGGGAACACAATGCACTCCTCCAGTGAGGCAGTTGGCAACTTACATCCCGCCCATCAGCATAACAAGGCTCCCTGTTCTCCAGGGCCTGTCTTGCCTTTCTGGTTTTTACACATTTTGTGGATGTCCCTTTTGACCGGTGAGAAGTGATACTTCTTTGTAGTGCAGATTTGCATTGCCCGCTTGCTTGCTTGGCCAAAAAGGGCGTATGCGTTTTCTCCTGAATATATTCAGGAGAAAACGCATACGCCCTTTTTGGCCAAGTGCATCATTGTCGAAGTTGTGCCCCTCTTCCTGTGCTTTACAGGCGATTCCATCGTACCTCTTGAAATCTCTTTCCTGCTCTTCTGCCTCGCTTTCAAGTCCGCCTCGTTGCCTTCCCTCAACAGATTTTTGGACGATAGTTGGCCTTGATTACTCTGCCATTTTGTGAATTGCTGTGCCCCTGAGCTCCATTTTTCAACTCGTTTTTTCTGAGCTGAACGCAAGGCCAAACTTTTGGTTCAGGACCTATACTGATTCCCGGTGGGTGGCTGAGACTTTGGTTAATTCTTCTTCCTGCCGGGAAATTAGAGTGACATGTGCCCATCCAAATGCCTAACAGCTACTCTCTCATTGGTTCTGCCTCTTCCCTTTCATCCTCTGCCAAATTGGCAACCTGTGCGAACCAGGAGCTTAAAGGGGCTGTCTCTCCAAGTTGGGAGATTGATAGGAAAGCAGTTGGAAAGTCAAACCGGAGCACCAGGAGAGGGGCTCTTCGTTGAGTTTTAGAAACCTTTCGTATTCACAGTGTGTCCATTCTCTAGGTTTCCCGTACATGTTATAGCTGTAGTAATATTCCCTTCAACCTGGAGAGCTGCGACACATGGAATGGGTGCCATGCGTTATTGCTTTAAAGGGTCTGCATTTGCTCACCCAATCTCACCAATCCTCTCAGTCCCAAGTGTCCAGCCTTATGCCACATCCAGCTGTCATTGTAGATAGGGTCATTCCAGGTTGCATCAGAGACCCTGAAGGAATTGTAAAGAATTTCCCTGTTTCTTTGTTCTGTTTTTGAAATTCCTTTTTAGAGTGGGTTTGAGCTGATTCTCGCTGCCCTGTTTATGCCAGTCTAGACACACTTGATTCCCTTACGGAGACATATCAATACATAGGTTTTAAGATTCTTACTAGTCAGATCTATTCCTCTGCGGGAAATATGGGGTTTTGAGTCCCTTTCACTGAGGAAGGTGTAGGTCTTGTCTATTCCATAGTTGGTTTTTGGAACGGTACCTGTGCTTATATCAAACTCTGGTTTGATGCATCACCCCACCTCTCCTTCCCCCTTAAGCAGGCATAAGAGTGTTTTCTAAATGTGAGACTCTGTTCTCTTGCCTAACTCAGTTCATGTGTAGCCATGTTTACAGGATCTTCCTAAGTGATATCTTATGATAAGTTTCTTTTCCTGTGTGACTTCTTTCACTTAGAATCATCGTACCTGAATCCACTCATTTTGCTGCTACTGGTCTTATGACATTGATTTCGTGGCTGAGGGATATTCCATCGTACGTAAGTTCCACAATGTTTGGAACCATTTTTATATTTCCTGGGATATTTCAGGTGTACCCAGGTTGAGGTTCTTGTAAGCAGTGCAGCCCTCAATTTGGGGGTGGCTCTGTCTTATGGATTTTCAGTTTTCCCAAGATATATTCCCTAGACTGGAAGTGCCCTTGGCTCTGTAGCTCTGTTGTTTCCTTGTTTTAGGGAACACAATGCACTCCTCCAGTGAGGCAGTTGGCAACTTACATCCCGCCCATCAGCATAACAAGGCTCCCTGTTCTCCAGGGCCTGCCTTGCCTTTCTGGTTTTTACACATTTTGTGGATGTCCCTTTTGACCGGTGAGAAGTGATACTTCTTTGTAGTGCAGATTTGCATTGCCCGCTTGCTTGCTTGGCCAAAAAGGGCGTATGCGTTTTCTCCTGAATATATTCAGGAGAAAACGCATACGCCCTTTTTGGCCAAGTGCATCATTGTCGAAGTTGTGCCCCTCTTCCTGTGCTTTACAGGCGATTCCATCGTACCTCTTGAAATCTCTTTCCTGCTATTCTGCCTCGCTTTCAAGTCCGCCTCGTTGCCTTCCCTCAACAGATTTTTGGACGATAGTGGGCCTTGATTACTCTGCCAGTTTGTGAATTGCTGTGCCCCTGAGCTCCATTTTTCAACTCGTTTTTTCTGAGCTGAACGCAAGGCCAAACTTTTGGTTCAGGACCTATACTGGTTCCCGGTGGGTGGCTGAGACTTTGGTTAATTCTTCTTCCTGCCGGGAAATTAGAGTGACATGTGCCCATCCAAATGCCTAACAGCTACTCTCTCATTGGTTCTCCCTCTTCCCTTTCATCCTCTGCCAAATTGGCAACCTGTGCGAACCAGGAGCTTAAAGGGGCTGTCTCTCCAAGTTGGGAGATTGATAGGAAAGCAGTTGGAAAGTCAAACCGGAGCACCAGGAGAGGGACTCTTCGTTGAGGATTAGAAACCTTTCGTATTCACAGTGTGTCCATTCTCTAGGTTTCCCGTACATGTTATAGCTGTAGTAATATTCCCTTCAACCTGGAGAGCTGGGACCCATGGAATGGGTGCCATGCGTTATTGCTTTAAAGGGTCTGCATTTGCTCACCCAATCTCACCAATCCTCTCAGTCCCAAGTGTCCAGCCTTATGCCACATCCAGCTGTCATTGTAGATAGGGTCATTCCAGGTTGCATCAGAGACCCTGAAGGAATTGTAAAGAATTTCCCTGTTTCTTTGTTCTGTTTTTGAAATTCCTTTTTAGAGTGGGTTTGAGCTGATTCTCGCTGCCCTGTTTATGCCAGTCTAGACACACTTGATTCCCTTACGGAGACATATCAATACATAGGTTTTAAGATTCTTACTAGTCAGATCTATTCCTCTGCGGGAAATATGGGGTTTTGAGTCCCTTTCACTGAGGAAGGTGTAGGTCTTGTCTATTCCATAGTTGGTTTTTGGAACGGTACCTGTGCTTATATCAAACTCTGGTTTGATGCATCACCCCACCTCTCCTTCCCCCTTAAGCAGGCATAAGAGTGTTTTCTAAATGTGAGACTCTGTTCTCTTGCCTAACTCAGTTCATGTGTAGCCATGTTTACAGGATCTTCCTAAGTGATATCTTATGATAAGTTTCTTTTCCTGTGTGACTTCTTTCACTTAGAATCATCGTACCTGAATCCACTCATTTTGCTGCTACTGGTCTTATGACATTGATTTCGTGGCTGAGGGATATTCCATCGTACGTAAGTTCCACAATGTTTGGAACCATTTTTATATTTCCTGGGATATTTCAGGTGTACCCAGGTTGAGGTTCTTGTAAGCAGTGCATCCTTCAATTTGGGGGTTGCTCTGTCTTATGGATTTTCAGTTTTCCCAAGGTATATTCCCTAGACTGGAAGTGCCCTTGGCTCTGTAGCTCTGTTGTTTACTTGTTTTAGGGAACACAATGCACTCCTCCAGTGAGGCAGTTGGCAACTTACATCCCGCCCATCAGCATAACAAGGCTCCCTGTTCTCCAGGGCCTGCCTTGCCTTTCTGGTTTTTACACATTTTGTGGATGTCCCTTTTGACCGGTGGGAAGTGATACTTCTTTGTAGTGCAGATTTGCATTGCCCGCTTGCTTGCTTGGCCAAAAAGGGCGTATGCGTTTTCTCCTGAATATATTTAGGAGAAAACACATACGCCCTTTTTGGCCAAGTGCATCATTGTCGAAGTTGTGCCCCTCTTCCTGTGCTTTACAGGCGATTCCAACGTACCTCTTGAAATCTCTTTCCTGCTATTCTGCCTCGCTTTCAAGTCCGCCTCGTTGCCTTCCCTCAACAGATTTTTGGACGATAGTGGGCCTTGATTACTCTGCCAGTTTGTGAATTAGTGTGCCCCTGAGCTCCATTTTTCAACTCGTTATTTGTGAGCTGAACGCAAGTCCAAACTTTTGGTTCAGGACCTATACTGGTTCCCGGTGGGTGGCTGAGACTTTGGTTAATTCTTCTTCCTGCCGGGAAATTAGAGTGACATGTGCCCATCCAAATGCCTAACCGCCACTCTCTCATTGGTTCTCCCTCTTCCCTTTCATCCTCTGCCAAATTGGCAACCTGTGCGAACCAGGAGCTTAAAGGGGCTGTCTCTCCAAGTTGGGAGATTGATAGGAAAGCAGTTGGAAAGTCAAACCGGAGCACCAGGAGAGGGACTCTTCGTTGAGTTTTAGAAACCTTTCGTATTCACAGTGTGTCCATTCTCTAGGTTTCCCGTACATGTTATAGCTGTAGTAATATTCCCTTCAACCTGGAGAGCTGGGACCCATGGAATGGGTGCCATGCGTTATTGCTTTAAAGGGTCTGCATTTGCTCACCCAATCTCACCAATCCTCTCAGTCCCAAGTGTCCAGCCTTATGCCACATCCAGCTGTCATTGTAGATAGGGTCATTCCAGGTTGCATCGGAGACCCTGAAGGAATTGTAAAGAATTTCCCTGTTTCTTTGTTCTGTTTTTGAAATTCCTTTTTAGAGTGGGTTTGAGCTGATTCTCGCTGCCCTGTTTATGCCAGTCTAGACACACTTGATTCCCTTACGGAGACATATCAATACATAGGTTTTAAGATTCTTACTAGTCAGATCTATTCCTCTGCGGGAAATATGGGGTTTTGAGTCCCTTTCACTGAGGAAGGTGTAGGTCTTGTCTATTCCATAGTTGGTTTTTGGAACGGTACCTGTGCTTATATCAAACTCTGGTTTGATGCATCACCCCACCTCTCCTTCCCCCTTAAGCAGGCATAAGAGTGTTTTCTAAATGTGAGACTCTGTTCTCTTGCCTAACTCAGTTCATGTGTAGCCATGTTTACAGGATCTTCCTAAGTGATATCTTATGATAAGTTTCTTTTCCTGTGTGACTTCTTTCACTTAGAATCATCGTACCTGAATCCACTCATTTTGCTGCTACTGGTCTTATGACATTGATTTCGTGGCTGAGGGATATTCCGTCGTATGTAAGTTCCACAATGTTTGGAACCATTTTTATATTTCCTGGGATATTTCAGGTGTACCAACGTTGAGGTTCTTGTAAGCAGTGCATCCTTCAATTTGGGGGTGGCTCTGTCTTATGGATTTTCAGTTTTCCCAAGGTATATTCCCTAGACTGGAAGTGCCCTTGGCTCTGTAGCTCTGTTGTTTACTTGTTTTAGGGAACACAATGCACTCCTCCAGTGAGGCAGTTGGCAACTTACATCCCGCCCATCAGCATAACAAGGCTCCCTGTTCTCCAGGGCCTGCCTTGCCTTTCTGGTTTTTACACATTTTGTGGATGTCCCTTTTGACCGGTGGGAAGTGATACTTCTTTGTAGTGCAGATTTGCATTGCCCGCTTGCTTGCTTGGCCAAAAAGGGCGTATGCGTTTTCTCCTGAATATATTCAGGAGAAAACGCATACGCCCTTTTTGGCCAAGTGCATCATGGTCGAAGTTGTGCCCCTCTTCCTGTGCTTTACAGGCGATTCCAACGTACCTCTTGAAATCTCTTTCCTGCTATTCTGCCTCGCTTTCAAGTCCGCCTCGTTGCCTTCCCTCAACAGATTTTTGGACGATAGTGGGCCTTGATTACTCTGCCAGTTTGTGAATTGCTGTGCCCCTGAGCTCCATTTTTCAACTCGTTTTTTGTGAGCTGAACGCAAGTCCAAACTTTTGGTTCAGGACCTATACTGGTTCCCGGTGGGTGGCTGAGACTTTGGTTAATTCTTCTTCCTGCCGGGAAATTAGAGTGACATGTGCCCATCCAAATGCCTAACAGCCACTCTCTCATTGGTTCTCCCTCTTCCCTTTCATCCTCTGCCAAATTGGCAACCTGTGCGAACCAGGAGCTTAAAGGGGCTGTCTCTCCAAGTTGGGAGATTGATAGGAAAGCAGTTGGAAAGTCAAACCGGAGCACCAGGAGAGGGACTCTTCGTTGAGTTTTAGAAACCTTTCGTATTCACAGTGTGTCCATTCTCTAGGTTTCCCGTACATGTTATAGCTGTAGTAATATTCCCTTCAACCTGGAGAGCTGGGACCCATGGAATGGGTGCCATGCGTTATTGCTTTAAAGGGTCTGCATTTGCTCACCCAATCTCACCAATCCTCTCAGTCCCAAGTGTCCAGCCTTATGCCACATCCAGCTGTCATTGTAGATAGGGTCATTCCAGGTTGCATCAGAGACCCTGAAGGAATTGTAAAGAATTTCCCTGTTTCTTTGTTCTGTTTTTGAAATTCCTTTTTAGAGTGGGTTTGAGCTGATTCTCGCTGCCCTGTTTATGCCAGTCTGGACACACTTGATTCCCTTACGGAGACATATCAATACATAGGTTTTAAGATTCTTACTAGTCAGATCTATTCCTCTGCGGGAAATATGGGGTTTTGAGTCCCTTTCACTGAGGAAGGTGTAGGTCTTGTATATTCCATAGTTGGTTTTTGGAACGGTACCTGTGCTTATATCAAACTCTGGTTTGATGCATCGCCCCACCTCTCCTTCCCCCTTAAGCAGGCATAAGAGTGTTTTCTAAATGTGAGACTCTGTTCTCTTGCCTAACTCAGTTCATGTGTAGCCATGTTTACAGGATCTTCCTAAGTGATATCTTATGATAAGTTTCTTTTCCTGTGTGACTTCTTTCACTTAGAATCATCGTACCTGAATCCACTCATTTTGCTGCTACTGGTCTTATGACATTGATTTCGTGGCTGAGGGATATTCCGTCGTACGTAAGTTCCACAATGTTTGGAACCATTTTTATATTTCCTGGGATATTTCAGGTGTACCCACGTTGAGGTTCTTGTAAGCAGTGCATCCTTCAATTTGGGGGTGGCTCTGTCTTATGGATTTTCAGTTTTCCCAAGGTATATTCCCTAGACTGGAAGTGCCCTTGGCTCTGTAGCTCTGTTGTTTACTTGTTTTAGGGAACACAATGCACTCCTCCAGTGAGGCAGTTGGCAACTTACATCCCGCCCATCAGCATAACAAGGCTCCCTGTTCTCCAGGGCCTGCCTTGCCTTTCTGGTTTTTACACATTTTGTGGATGTCCCTTTTGACCGGTGGGAAGTGATACTTCTTTGTAGTGCAGATTTGCATTGCCCGCTTGCTTGCTTGGCCAAAAAGGGCGTATGCGTTTTCTCCTGAATATATTCAGGAGAAAACGCATACACCCTTTTTGGCCAAGTGCATCATTGTCGAAGTTGTGCCCCTCTTCCTGTGCTTTACAGGCGATTCCAACGTACCTCTTGAAATCTCTTTCCTGCTATTCTGCCTCGCTTTCAAGTCCGCCTCGTTGCCTTCCCTCAACAGATTTTTGGACGATAGTTGGCCTTGATTACTCTGCCAGTTTGTGAATTGCTGTGCCCCTGAGCTCCATTTTTCAACTCGTTTTTTGTGAGCTGAACGCAAGTCCAAACTTTTGGTTCAGGACCTATACTGGTTCCCGGTGGGTGGCTGAGACTTTGGTTAATTCTTCTTCCTGCCGGGAAATTAGAGTGACATGTGCCCATCCAAATGCCTAACAGCTACTCTCTCATTGGTTCTCCCTCTTCCCTTTCATCCTCTGCCAAATTGGCAACCTGTGCGAACCAGGAGCTTAAAGGGGCTGTCTCTCCAAGTTGGGAGATTGATAGGAAAGCAGTTGGAAAGTCAAACCGGAGCACCAGGAGAGGGGCTCTTCGTTGAGTTTTAGAAACCTTTCGTATTCACAGTGTGTCCATTCTCTAGGTTTCCCGTACATGTTATAGCTGTAGTAATATTCCCTTCAACCTGGAGAGCTGGGACCCATGGAATGGGTGCCATGCGTTATTGCTTTAAAGGGTCTGCATTTGCTCACCCAATCTCACCAATCCTCTCAGTCCCAAGTGTCCAGCCTTAAGCCACATCCAGCTGTCATTGTAGATAGGGTCATTCCAGGTTGCATCAGAGACCCTGAAGGAATTGTAAAGAATTTCCCTGTTTCTTTGTTCTGTTTCTGAAATTCCTTTTTAGAGTGGGTTTGAGCTGATTCTCGCTGCCCTGTTTATGCCAGTCTAGACACACTTGATTCCCTTACGGAGACATATCAATACATAGGTTTTAAGATTCTTACTAGTCAGATCTATTCCTCTGCGGGAAATATGGGGTTTTGAGTCCCTTTCACTGAGGAAGGTGTAGGTCTTGTCTATTCCATAGTTGGTTTTTGGAACGGTACCTGTGCTTATATCAAACTCTGGTTTGATGCATCACCCCACCTCTCCTTCCCCCTTAAGCAGGCATAAGAGTGTTTTCTAAATGTGAGACTCTGTTCTCTTGCCTAACTCAGTTCATGTGTAGCCATGTTTACAGGATCTTCCTAAGTGATATCTTATGATAAGTTTCTTTTCCTCTGTGACTTCTTTCCCTTAGAATCATCGTACCTGAATCCACTCATTTTGCTGCTACTGGTCTTATGACATTGATTTCGTGGCTGAGGGATATTCCGTCGTACGTAAGTTCCACAATGTTTGGAACCATTTTTATATTTCCTGGGATATTTCAGGTGAACCCAGGTTGAGGTTCTTGTAAGCAGTGCAGCCCTCAATTTGGGGGTGGCTCTGTCTTATGGATTTTCAGTTTTCCCAAGGTATATTCCCTAGACTGGAAGTGCCCTTGGCTCTGTAGCTCTGTTGTTTACTTGTTTAAGGGAACACAATGCACTCCTCCTGTGAGGCAGTTGGCAACTTACATCCCGCCCATCAGCATAACAAGGCTCCCTGTTCTCCAGGGCCTGTCTTGCCTTTCTGGTTTTTACACATTTTGTGGATGTCCCTTTTGACCGGTGGGAAGTGATACTTCTTTGTAGTGCAGATTTGCATTGCCCGCTTGCTTGCTTGGCCAAAAAGGGCGTATGCGTTTTCTCCTGAATATATTCAGGAGAAAACGCATACGCCCTTTTTGGCCAAGTGCATCATTGTCGAAGTTGTGCCCCTCTTCCTGTGCTTTACAGGCGATTCCATCGTACCTCTTGAAATCTCTTTCCTGCTATTCTGCCTCGCTTTCAAGTCCGCCTCGTTGCCTTCCCTCAACAGATTTTTGGACGATAGTGGGCCTTGATTACTCTGCCAGTTTGTGAATTGCTGTGCCCCTGAGCTCCATTTCTCAACTCGTTTTTTGTGAGCTGAACGCAAGTCCAAACTTTTGGTTCAGGACCTATACTGGTTCCCGGTGGGTGGCTGAGACTTTGGTTAATTCTTCTTCCTGCCGGGAAATTAGAGTGACATGTGCCCATCCAAATGCCTAACAGCTACTCTCTCATTGGTTCTGCCTCTTCCCTTTCATCCTCTGCCAAATTGGCAACCTGTGCGAACCAGGAGCTTAAAGGGGCTGTCTCTCCAAGTTGGGAGATTGATAGGAAAGCAGTTGGAAAGTCAAACCGGAGCACCAGGAGAGGGGCTCTTCGTTGAGTTTTAGAAACCTTTCGTATTCACAGTGTGTCCATTCTCTAGGTTTCCCGTACATGTTATAGCTGTAGTAATATTCCCTTCAACCTGGAGAGCTGGGACCCATGGAATGGGTGCCATGCGTTATTGCTTTAAAGGGTCTGCATTTGCTCACCCAATCTCACCAATCCTCTCAGTCCCAAGTGTCCAGCCTTATGCCACATCCAGCTGTCATTGTAGATAGGGTCATTCCAGGTTGCATCAGAGACCCTGAAGGAATTGTAAAGAATTTCCCTGTTTCTTTGTTCTGTTTCTGAAATTCCTTTTTAGAGTGGGTTTGAGCTGATTCTCGCTGCCCTGTTTATGCCAGTCTAGACACACTTGATTCCCTTACGGAGACATATCAATACATAGGTTTTAAGATTCTTACTAGTCAGATCTATTCCTCTGCGGGAAATATGGGGTTTTGAGTCCCTTTCACTGAGGAAGGTGTAGGTCTTGTCTATTCCATAGTTGGTTTTTGGAACGGTACCTGTGCTTATATCAAACTCTGGTTTGATGCATCACCCCACCTCTCCTTCCCCCTTAAGCAGGCATAAGAGTGTTTTCTAAATGTGAGACTCTGTTCTCTTGCCTAACTCAGTTCATGTGTAGCCATGTTTACAGGATCTTCCTAAGTGATATCTTATGATAAGTTTCTTTTCCTCTGTGACTTCTTTCCCTTAGAATCATCGTACCTGAATCCACTCATTTTGCTGCTACTGGTCTTATGACATTGATTTCGTGGCTGAGGGATATTCCGTCGTACGTAAGTTCCACAATGTTTGGAACCATTTTTATATTTCCTGGGATATTTCAGGTGTACCCAGGTTGAGGTTCTTGTAAGCAGTGCAGCCCTCAATTTGGGGGTGGCTCTGTCTTATGGATTTTCAGTTTTCCCAAGGTATATTCCCTAGACTGGAAGTGCCCTTGGCTCTGTAGCTCTGTTGTTTACTTGTTTAAGGGAACACAATGCACTCCTCCAGTGAGGCAGTTGGCAACTTACATCCCGCCCATCAGCATAACAAGGCTCCCTGTTCTCCAGGGCCTGTCTTGCCTTTCTGGTTTTTACACATTTTGTGGATGTCCCTTTTGACCGGTGGGAAGTGATACTTCTTTGTAGTGCAGATTTGCATTGCCCGCTTGCTTGCTTGGCCAAAAAGGGCGTATGCGTTTTCTCCTGAATATATTCAGTAGAAAACGCATACGCCCTTTTTGGCCAAGTGCATCATTGTCGAAGTTGTGCCCCTCTTCCTGTGCTTTACAGGCGATTCCAACGTACCTCTTGAAATCTCTTTCCTGCTCTTCTGCCTCGCTTTCAAGTCCGCCTCGTTGCCTTCCCTCAACCGATTTTTGGACGATAGTTGGCCTTGATTACTCTGCCAGTTTGTGAATTGCTGTGCCCCTGAGCTCCATTTTTCAACTCGTTTTTTGTGAGCTGAACGCAAGTCCAAACTTTTGGTTCAGGACCTATACTGGTTTCCAGTGGGTGGCTGAGACTTTGGTTAATTCTTCTTCCTGCCGGGAAATTAGAGTGACATGTGCCCATCCAAATGCCTAACAGCTACTCTCTCATTGGTTCTCCCTCTTCCCTTTCATCCTCTGCCAAATTGGCAACCTGTGCGAACCAGGAGCTTAAAGGGGCTGTCTCTCCAAGTTGGGAGATTGATAGGAAAGCAGTTGGAAAGTCAAACCGGAGCACCAGGAGAGGGGCTCTTCGTTGAGTTTTAGAAACCTTTCGTATTCACAGTGTGTCCATTCTCTAGGTTTCCCGTACATGTTATAGCTGTAGTAATATTCCCTTCAACCTGGAGAGCTTGGACCCATGGAATGGGTGCCATGCGTTATTGCTTTAAAGGGTCTGCATTTGCTCACCCAATCTCACCAATCCTCTCAGTCCCAAGTGTCCAGCCTTATGCCACATCCAGCTGTCATTGTAGATAGGGTCATTCCAGGTTGCATCAGAGACCCTGAAGGAATTGTAAAGAATTTCCCTGTTTCTTTGTTCTGTTTCTGAAATTCCTTTTTAGAGTGGGTTTGAGCTGATTCTCGCTGCCCTGTTTATGCCAGTCTAGACACACTTGATTCCCTTACGGAGACATATCAATACATAGGTTTTAAGATTCTTACTAGTCAGATCTATTCCTCTGCGGGAAATATGGGGTTTTGAGTCCCTTTCACTGAGGAAGGTGTAGGTCTTGTCTATTCCATAGTTGGTTTTTGGAACGGTACCTGTGCTTATATCAAACTCTGGTTTGATGCATCACCCCACCTCTCCTTCCCCCTTAAGCAGGCATAAGAGTGTTTTCTAAATGTGAGACTCTGTTCTCTTGCCTAACTCAGTTCATGTGTAGCCATGTTTACAGGATCTTCCTAAGTGATATCTTATGATAAGTTTCTTTTCCTGTGTGACTTCTTTCACTTAGAATCATCGTACCTGAATCCACTCATTTTGCTGCTACTGGTCTTATGACATTGATTTCGTGGCTGAGGGATATTCCATCGTACGTAAGTTCCACAATGTTTGGAACCATTTTTATATTTCCTGGGATATTTCAGGTGTACCCAGGTTGAGGTTCTTGTAAGCAGTGCAGCCCTCAATTTGGGGGTGGCTCTGTCTTATGGATTTTCAGTTTTCCCAAGATATATTCCCTAGACTGGAAGTGTCCTTGGCTCTGTAGCTCTGTTGTTTCCTTGTTTTAGGGAACACAATGCACTCCTCCAGTGAGGCAGTTGGCAACTTACATCCCGCCCATCAGCATAACAAGGCTCCCTGTTCTCCAGGGCCTGTCTTGCCTTTCTGGTTTTTACACATTTTGTGGATGTCCCTTTTTACCGGTGAGAAGTGATACTTCTTTGTAGTGCAGATTTGCATTGCCCGCTTGCTTGCTTGGCCAAAAAGGGCGTATGCGTTTTCTCCTGAATATATTCAGGAGAAAACGCATACGCCCTTTTTGGCCAAGTGCATCATTGTCGAAGTTGTGCCCCTCTTCCTGTGCTTTACAGGTGATTCCATCGTACCTCTTGAAATCTCTTTCCTGCTCTTCTGCCTCACTTTCAAGTCCGGCTCCTTGCGTTCCCTCAACAGATTTTTGGACGATAGTTGGCCTTGATTACTCTGCCAGTTTGTGAATTGCTGTGCCCCTGAGCTCCATTTTTCAACTCGTTTTTTGTGAGCTGAACGCAAGGCCAAACTTTTGGTTCAGGACCTATACTGATTCCCGGTGGGTGGCTGAGACTTTGGTTAATTCTTCTTCCTGCCGGGAAATTAGAGTGACATGTGCCCATCCAAATGCCTAACAGCTACTCTCTCATTGGTTCTGCCTCTTCCCTTTCATCCTCTGCCAAATTGGCAACCTGTGCGAACCAGGAGCTTAAAGGGGCTGTCTCTCCAAGTTGGGAGATTGATAGGAAAGCAGTTGGAAAGTCAAACCGGAGCACCAGGAGAGGGGCTCTTCGTTGAGTTTTAGAAACCTTTCGTATTCACAGTGTGTCCATTCTCTAGGTTTCCCGTACATGTTATAGCTGTAGTAATATTCCCTTCAACCTGGAGAGCTGCGACACATGGAATGGGTGCCATGCGTTATTGCTTTAAAGGGTCTGCATTTGCTCACCCAATCTCACCAATCCTCTCAGTCCCAAGTGTCCAGCCTTATGCCACATCCAGCTGTCATTGTAGATAGGGTCATTCCAGGTTGCATCAGAGACCCTGAAGGAATTGTAAAGAATTTCCCTGTTTCTTTGTTCTGTTTTTGAAATTCCTTTTTAGAGTGGGTTTGAGCTGATTCTCGCTGCCCTGTTTATGCCAGTCTAGACACACTTGATTCCCTTACGGAGACATATCAATACATAGGTTTTAAGATTCTTACTAGTCAGATCTATTCCTCTGCGGGAAATATGGGGTTTTGAGTCCCTTTCACTGAGGAAGGTGTAGGTCTTGTCTATTCCATAGTTGGTTTTTGGAACGGTACCTGTGCTTATATCAAACTCTGGTTTGATGCATCACCCCACCTCTCCTTCCCCCTTAAGCAGGCATAAGAGTGTTTTCTAAATGTGAGACTCTGTTCTCTTGCCTAACTCAGTTCATGTGTAGCCATGTTTACAGGATCTTCCTAAGTGATATCTTATGATAAGTTTCTTTTCCTGTGTGACTTCTTTCACTTAGAATCATCGTACCTGAATCCACTCATTTTGCTGCTACTGGTCTTATGACATTGATTTCGTGGCTGAGGGATATTCCATCGTACGTAAGTTCCACAATGTTTGGAACCATTTTTATATTTCCTGGGATATTTCAGGTGTACCCAGGTTGAGGTTCTTGTAAGCAGTGCAGCCCTCAATTTGGGGGTGGCTCTGTCTTATGGATTTTCAGTTTTCCCAAGGTATATTCCCTAGACTGGAAGTGCCCTTGCCTCTGTAGCTCTGTTGTTTACTTGTTTTAGGGAACACAATGCACTCCTCCAGTGAGGCAGTTGGCAATTTACATCCCGCCCATCAGCATAACAAGGCTCCCTGTTCTCCAGGGCCTGCCTTGCCTTTCTGGTTTTTACACATTTTGTGGATGTCCCTTTTGACCGGTGGGAAGTGATACTTCTTTGTAGTGCAGATTTGCATTGCCCGCTTGCTTGCTTGGCCAAAAAGGGCGTATGCGTTTTCTCCTGAATATATTCAGGAGAAAACGCATACGCCCTTTTTGGCCAAGTGCATCATTGTCGAAGTTGTGCCCCTCTTCCTGTGCTTTACAGGTGATTCCATCGTACCTCTTGAAATCTCTTTCCTGCTCTTCTGCCTCACTTTCAAGTCCGCCTCGTTGCCTTCCCTCAACAGATTTTTGGACGATAGTTGGCCTTGATTACTCTGCCAGTTTGTGAATTGCTGTGCCCCTGAGCTCCATTTTTCAACTCGTTTTTTGTGAGCTGAACGCAAGGCCAAACTTTTGGTTCAGGACCTATACTGATCCCCGGTGGGTGGCTGAGACTTTGGTTAATTCTTCTTCCTGCCGGGAAATTAGAGTGACATGTTCCCATCCAAATGCCTAACAGCTACTCTCTCATTGGTTCTGCCTCTTCCCTTTCATCCTCTGCCAAATTGGCAACCTGTGCGAACCAGGAGCTTAAAGGGGCTGTCTCTCCAAGTTGGGAGATTGATAGGAAAGCAGTTGGAAAGTCAAACCGGAGCACCAGGAGAGGGGCTCTTCGTTGAGTTTTAGAAACCTTTCGTATTCACAGTGTGTCCATTCTCTAGGTTTCCCGTACATGTTATAGCTGTAGTAATATTCCCTTCAACCTGGAGAGCTGGGACCCATGGAATGGGTGCCATGCGTTATTGCTTTAAAGGGTCTGCATTTGCTCACCCAATCTCACCAATCCTCTCAGTCCCAAGTGTCCAGCCTTATGCCACATCCAGCTGTCATTGTAGATAGGGTCATTCCAGGTTGCATCAGAGACCCTGAAGGAATTGTAAAGAATTTCCCTGTTTCTTTGTTCTGTTTTTGAAATTCCTTTTTAGAGTGGGTTTGAGCTGATTCTCGCTGCCCTGTTTATGCCAGTCTAGACACACTTGATTCACTTACGGAGACATATCAATACATAGGTTTTAAGATTCTTACTAGTCAGATCTATTCCTCTGCGGGAAATATGGGGTTTTGAGTCCCTTTCACTGAGGAAGGTGTAGGTCTTGTCTATTCCATAGTTGGTTTTTGGAACGGTACCTGTGCTTATATCAAACTCTGGTTTGATGCATCACCCCACCTCTCCTTCCCCCTTAAGCAGGCATAAGAGTGTTTTCTAAATGTGAGACTCTCTTCTCTTGCCTAACTCAGGTCATGTGTAGCCATGTTTACAGGATCTTCCTAAGTGATATCTTATGATAAGTTTCTTTTCCTGTGTGACTTCTTTCACTTAGAATCATCGTACCTGAATCCACTCATTTTGCTGCTACTGGTCTTATGACATTGATTTCGTGGCTGAGGGATATTCCATCGTACGTAAGTTCCACAATGTTTGGAACCATTTTTATATTTCCTGGGATATTTCAGGTGTACCCAGGTTGAGGTTCTTGTAAGCAGTGCAGCCCTCAATTTGGGGGTGGCTCTGTCTTATGGATTTTCAGGTTTCCCAAGGTATATTCCCTAGACTGGAAGTGCCCTTGGCTCTGTAGCTCTGTTGTTTCCTTGTTTTAGGGAACACAATGCACTCCTCCAGTGAGGCAGTTGGCAACTTACATCCCGCCCATCAGCATAACAAGGCTCCCTGTTCTCCAGGGCCTGTCTTGCCTTTCTGGTTTTTACACATTTTGTGGATGTCCCTTTTGACCGGTGAGAAGTGATACTTCTTTGTAGTGCAGATTTGCATTGCCCGCTTGCTTGCTTGGCCAAAAAGGGCGTATGCGTTTTCTCCTGAATATATTCAGGAGAAAACGCATACGCCCTTTTTGGCCAAGTGCATCATTGTCGAAGTTGTGCCCCTCTTCCTGTGCTTTACAGGCGATTCCATCGTACCTCTTGAAATCTCTTTCCTGCTCTTCTGCCTCGCTTTCAAGTCCGCCTCGTTGCCTTCCCTCAACAGATTTTTGGACGATAGTTGGCCTTGATTACTCTGCCATTTTGTGAATTGCTGTGCCCCTGAGCTCCATTTTTCAACTCGTTTTTTCTGAGCTGAACGCAAGGCCAAACTTTTGGTTCAGGACCTATACTGATTCCCGGTGGGTGGCTGAGACTTTGGTTAATTCTTCTTCCTGCCGGGAAATTAGAGTGACATGTGCCCATCCAAATGCCTAACAGCTACTCTCTCATTGGTTCTGCCTCTTCCCTTTCATCCTCTGCCAAATTGGCAACCTGTGCGAACCAGGAGCTTAAAGGGGCTGTCTCTCCAAGTTGGGAGATTGATAGGAAAGCAGTTGGAAAGTCAAACCGGAGCACCAGGAGAGGGGCTCTTCGTTGAGTTTTAGAAACCTTTCGTATTCACAGTGTGTCCATTCTCTAGGTTTCCCGTACATGTTATAGCTGTAGTAATATTCCCTTCAACCTGGAGAGCTGCGACACATGGAATGGGTGCCATGCGTTATTGCTTTAAAGGGTCTGCATTTGCTCACCCAATCTCACCAATCCTCTCAGTCCCAAGTGTCCAGCCTTATGCCACATCCAGCTGTCATTGTAGATAGGGTCATTCCAGGTTGCATCAGAGACCCTGAAGGAATTGTAAAGAATTTCCCTGTTTCTTTGTTCTGTTTTTGAAATTCCTTTTTAGAGTGGGTTTGAGCTGATTCTCGCTGCCCTGTTTATGCCAGTCTAGACACACTTGATTCCCTTACGGAGACATATCAATACATAGGTTTTAAGATTCTTACTAGTCAGATCTATTCCTCTGCGGGAAATATGGGGTTTTGAGTCCCTTTCACTGAGGAAGGTGTAGGTCTTGTCTATTCCATAGTTGGTTTTTGGAACGGTACCTGTGCTTATATCAAACTCTGGTTTGATGCATCACCCCACCTCTCCTTCCCCCTTAAGCAGGCATAAGAGTGTTTTCTAAATGTGAGACTCTGTTCTCTTGCCTAACTCAGTTCATGTGTAGCCATGTTTACAGGATCTTCCTAAGTGATATCTTATGATAAGTTTCTTTTCCTGTGTGACTTCTTTCACTTAGAATCATCGTACCTGAATCCACTCATTTTGCTGCTACTGGTCTTATGACATTGATTTCGTGGCTGAGGGATATTCCATCGTACGTAAGTTCCACAATGTTTGGAACCATTTTTATATTTCCTGGGATATTTCAGGTGTACCCAGGTTGAGGTTCTTGTAAGCAGTGCAGCCCTCAATTTGGGGGTGGCTCTGTCTTATGGATTTTCAGTTTTCCCAAGATATATTCCCTAGACTGGAAGTGCCCTTGGCTCTGTAGCTCTGTTGTTTCCTTGTTTTAGGGAACACAATGCACTCCTCCAGTGAGGCAGTTGGCAACTTACATCCCGCCCATCAGCATAACAAGGCTCCCTGTTCTCCAGGGCCTGCCTTGCCTTTCTGGTTTTTACACATTTTGTGGATGTCCCTTTTGACCGGTGAGAAGTGATACTTCTTTGTAGTGCAGATTTGCATTGCCCGCTTGCTTGCTTGGCCAAAAAGGGCGTATGCGTTTTCTCCTGAATATATTCAGGAGAAAACGCATACGCCCTTTTTGGCCAAGTGCATCATTGTCGAAGTTGTGCCCCTCTTCCTGTGCTTTACAGGCGATTCCATCGTACCTCTTGAAATCTCTTTCCTGCTATTCTGCCTCGCTTTCAAGTCCGCCTCGTTGCCTTCCCTCAACAGATTTTTGGACGATAGTGGGCCTTGATTACTCTGCCAGTTTGTGAATTGCTGTGCCCCTGAGCTCCATTTTTCAACTCGTTTTTTCTGAGCTGAACGCAAGGCCAAACTTTTGGTTCAGGACCTATACTGGTTCCCGGTGGGTGGCTGAGACTTTGGTTAATTCTTCTTCCTGCCGGGAAATTAGAGTGACATGTGCCCATCCAAATGCCTAACAGCTACTCTCTCATTGGTTCTCCCTCTTCCCTTTCATCCTCTGCCAAATTGGCAACCTGTGCGAACCAGGAGCTTAAAGGGGCTGTCTCTCCAAGTTGGGAGATTGATAGGAAAGCAGTTGGAAAGTCAAACCGGAGCACCAGGAGAGGGACTCTTCGTTGAGGATTAGAAACCTTTCGTATTCACAGTGTGTCCATTCTCTAGGTTTCCCGTACATGTTATAGCTGTAGTAATATTCCCTTCAACCTGGAGAGCTGGGACCCATGGAATGGGTGCCATGCGTTATTGCTTTAAAGGGTCTGCATTTGCTCACCCAATCTCACCAATCCTCTCAGTCCCAAGTGTCCAGCCTTATGCCACATCCAGCTGTCATTGTAGATAGGGTCATTCCAGGTTGCATCAGAGACCCTGAAGGAATTGTAAAGAATTTCCCTGTTTCTTTGTTCTGTTTTTGAAATTCCTTTTTAGAGTGGGTTTGAGCTGATTCTCGCTGCCCTGTTTATGCCAGTCTAGACACACTTGATTCCCTTACGGAGACATATCAATACATAGGTTTTAAGATTCTTACTAGTCAGATCTATTCCTCTGCGGGAAATATGGGGTTTTGAGTCCCTTTCACTGAGGAAGGTGTAGGTCTTGTCTATTCCATAGTTGGTTTTTGGAACGGTACCTGTGCTTATATCAAACTCTGGTTTGATGCATCACCCCACCTCTCCTTCCCCCTTAAGCAGGCATAAGAGTGTTTTCTAAATGTGAGACTCTGTTCTCTTGCCTAACTCAGTTCATGTGTAGCCATGTTTACAGGATCTTCCTAAGTGATATCTTATGATAAGTTTCTTTTCCTGTGTGACTTCTTTCACTTAGAATCATCGTACCTGAATCCACTCATTTTGCTGCTACTGGTCTTATGACATTGATTTCGTGGCTGAGGGATATTCCGTCGTATGTAAGTTCCACAATGTTTGGAACCATTTTTATATTTCCTGGGATATTTCAGGTGTACCCAGGTTGAGGTTCTTGTAAGCAGTGCATCCTTCAATTTGGGGGTTGCTCTGTCTTATGGATTTTCAGTTTTCCCAAGGTATATTCCCTAGACTGGAAGTGCCCTTGGCTCTGTAGCTCTGTTGTTTACTTGTTTTAGGGAACACAATGCACTCCTCCAGTGAGGCAGTTGGCAACTTACATCCCGCCCATCAGCATAACAAGGCTCCCTGTTCTCCAGGGCCTGCCTTGCCTTTCTGGTTTTTACACATTTTGTGGATGTCCCTTTTGACCGGTGGGAAGTGATACTTCTTTGTAGTGCAGATTTGCATTGCCCGCTTGCTTGCTTGGCCAAAAAGGGCGTATGCGTTTTCTCCTGAATATATTCAGGAGAAAACACATACGCCCTTTTTGGCCAAGTGCATCATTGTCGAAGTTGTGCCCCTCTTCCTGTGCTTTACAGGCGATTCCAACGTACCTCTTGAAATCTCTTTCCTGCTATTCTGCCTCGCTTTCAAGTCCGCCTCGTTGCCTTCCCTCAACAGATTTTTGGACGATAGTGGGCCTTGATTACTCTGCCAGTTTGTGAATTAGTGTGCCCCTGAGCTCCATTTTTCAACTCGTTATTTGTGAGCTGAACGCAAGTCCAAACTTTTGGTTCAGGACCTATACTGGTTCCCGGTGGGTGGCTGAGACTTTGGTTAATTCTTCTTCCTGCCGGGAAATTAGAGTGACATGTGCCCATCCAAATGCCTAACCGCCACTCTCTCATTGGTTCTCCCTCTTCCCTTTCATCCTCTGCCAAATTGGCAACCTGTGCGAACCAGGAGCTTAAAGGGGCTGTCTCTCCAAGTTGGGAGATTGATAGGAAAGCAGTTGGAAAGTCAAACCGGAGCACCAGGAGAGGGACCCTTCGTTGAGTTTTAGAAACCTTTCGTATTCACAGTGTGTCCATTCTCTAGGTTTCCCGTACATGTTATAGCTGTAGTAATATTCCCTTCAACCTGGAGAGCTGGGACCCATGGAATGGGTGCCATGCGTTATTGCTTTAAAGGGTCTGCATTTGCTCACCCAATCTCACCAATCCTCTCAGTCCCAAGTGTCCAGCCTTATGCCACATCCAGCTGTCATTGTAGATAGGGTCATTCCAGGTTGCATCGGAGACCCTGAAGGAATTGTAAAGAATTTCCCTGTTTCTTTGTTCTGTTTTTGAAATTCCTTTTTAGAGTGGGTTTGAGCTGATTCTCGCTGCCCTGTTTATGCCAGTCTAGACACACTTGATTCCCTTACGGAGACATATCAATACATAGGTTTTAAGATTCTTACTAGTCAGATCTATTCCTCTGCGGGAAATATGGGGTTTTGAGTCCCTTTCACTGAGGAAGGTGTAGGTCTTGTCTATTCCATAGTTGGTTTTTGGAACGGTACCTGTGCT
This sequence comes from Mesoplodon mirus, assembly GCF_964341445.2. Taxonomy (NCBI): domain Eukaryota; kingdom Metazoa; phylum Chordata; class Mammalia; order Artiodactyla; family Ziphiidae; genus Mesoplodon; species Mesoplodon mirus. The sequence continues at coordinate 2,746,202 of NW_028295781.1, forward strand.
TATATCAAACTCTGGTTTGATGCATCACCCCACCTCTCCTTCCCCCTTAAGCAGGCATAAGAGTGTTTTCTAAATGTGAGACTCTGTTCTCTTGCCTAACTCAGTTCATGTGTAGCCATGTTTACAGGATCTTCCTAAGTGATATCTTATGATAAGTTTCTTTTCCTGTGTGACTTCTTTCACTTAGAATCATCGTACCTGAATCCACTCATTTTGCTGCTACTGGTCTTATGACATTGATTTCGTGGCTGAGGGATATTCCGTCGTATGTAAGTTCCACAATGTTTGGAACCATTTTTATATTTCCTGGGATATTTCAGGTGTACCAACGTTGAGGTTCTTGTAAGCAGTGCATCCTTCAATTTGGGGGTGGCTCTGTCTTATGGATTTTCAGTTTTCCCAAGGTATATTCCCTAGACTGGAAGTGCCCTTGGCTCTGTAGCTCTGTTGTTTACTTGTTTTAGGGAACACAATGCACTCCTCCAGTGAGGCAGTTGGCAACTTACATCCCGCCCATCAGCATAACAAGGCTCCCTGTTCTCCAGGGCCTGCCTTGCCTTTCTGGTTTTTACACATTTTGTGGATGTCCCTTTTGACCGGTGGGAAGTGATACTTCTTTGTAGTGCAGATTTGCATTGCCCGCTTGCTTGCTTGGCCAAAAAGGGCGTATGCGTTTTCTCCTGAATATATTCAGGAGAAAACGCATACGCCCTTTTTGGCCAAGTGCATCATGGTCGAAGTTGTGCCCCTCTTCCTGTGCTTTACAGGCGATTCCAACGTACCTCTTGAAATCTCTTTCCTGCTATTCTGCCTCGCTTTCAAGTCCGCCTCGTTGCCTTCCCTCAACAGATTTTTGGACGATAGTGGGCCTTGATTACTCTGCCAGTTTGTGAATTGCTGTGCCCCTGAGCTCCATTTTTCAACTCGTTTTTTGTGAGCTGAACGCAAGTCCAAACTTTTGGTTCAGGACCTATACTGGTTCCCGGTGGGTGGCTGAGACTTTGGTTAATTCTTCTTCCTGCCGGGAAATTAGAGTGACATGTGCCCATCCAAATGCCTAACAGCCACTCTCTCATTGGTTCTCCCTCTTCCCTTTCATCCTCTGCCAAATTGGCAACCTGTGCGAACCAGGAGCTTAAAGGGGCTGTCTCTCCAAGTTGGGAGATTGATAGGAAAGCAGTTGGAAAGTCAAACCGGAGCACCAGGAGAGGGACTCTTCGTTGAGTTTTAGAAACCTTTCGTATTCACAGTGTGTCCATTCTCTAGGTTTCCCGTACATGTTATAGCTGTAGTAATATTCCCTTCAACCTGGAGAGCTGGGACCCATGGAATGGGTGCCATGCGTTATTGCTTTAAAGGGTCTGCATTTGCTCACCCAATCTCACCAATCCTCTCAGTCCCAAGTGTCCAGCCTTATGCCACATCCAGCTGTCATTGTAGATAGGGTCATTCCAGGTTGCATCAGAGACCCTGAAGGAATTGTAAAGAATTTCCCTGTTTCTTTGTTCTGTTTTTGAAATTCCTTTTTAGAGTGGGTTTGAGCTGATTCTCGCTGCCCTGTTTATGCCAGTCTGGACACACTTGATTCCCTTACGGAGACATATCAATACATAGGTTTTAAGATTCTTACTAGTCAGATCTATTCCTCTGCGGGAAATATGGGGTTTTGAGTCCCTTTCACTGAGGAAGGTGTAGGTCTTGTATATTCCATAGTTGGTTTTTGGAACGGTACCTGTGCTTATATCAAACTCTGGTTTGATGCATCGCCCCACCTCTCCTTCCCCCTTAAGCAGGCATAAGAGTGTTTTCTAAATGTGAGACTCTGTTCTCTTGCCTAACTCAGTTCATGTGTAGCCATGTTTACAGGATCTTCCTAAGTGATATCTTATGATAAGTTTCTTTTCCTGTGTGACTTCTTTCACTTAGAATCATCGTACCTGAATCCACTCATTTTGCTGCTACTGGTCTTATGACATTGATTTCGTGGCTGAGGGATATTCCGTCGTACGTAAGTTCCACAATGTTTGGAACCATTTTTATATTTCCTGGGATATTTCAGGTGTACCCACGTTGAGGTTCTTGTAAGCAGTGCATCCTTCAATTTGGGGGTGGCTCTGTCTTATGGATTTTCAGTTTTCCCAAGGTATATTCCCTAGACTGGAAGTGCCCTTGGCTCTGTAGCTCTGTTGTTTACTTGTTTTAGGGAACACAATGCACTCCTCCAGTGAGGCAGTTGGCAACTTACATCCCGCCCATCAGCATAACAAGGCTCCCTGTTCTCCAGGGCCTGCCTTGCCTTTCTGGTTTTTACACATTTTGTGGATGTCCCTTTTGACCGGTGGGAAGTGATACTTCTTTGTAGTGCAGATTTGCATTGCCCGCTTGCTTGCTTGGCCAAAAAGGGCGTATGCGTTTTCTCCTGAATATATTCAGGAGAAAACGCATACACCCTTTTTGGCCAAGTGCATCATTGTCGAAGTTGTGCCCCTCTTCCTGTGCTTTACAGGCGATTCCAACGTACCTCTTGAAATCTCTTTCCTGCTATTCTGCCTCGCTTTCAAGTCCGCCTCGTTGCCTTCCCTCAACAGATTTTTGGACGATAGTGGGCCTTGATTACTCTGCCAGTTTGTGAATTGCTGTGCCCCTGAGCTCCATTTTTCAACTCGTTTTTTCTGAGCTGAACGCAAGGCCAAACTTTTGGTTCAGGACCTATACTGGTTCCCGGTGGGTGGCTGAGACTTTGGTTAATTCTTCTTCCTGCCGGGAAATTAGAGTGACATGTGCCCATCCAAATGCCTAACAGCTACTCTCTCATTGGTTCTCCCTCTTCCCTTTCATCCTCTGCCAAATTGGCAACCTGTGCGAACCAGGAGCTTAAAGGGGCTGTCTCTCCAAGTTGGGAGATTGATAGGAAAGCAGTTGGAAAGTCAAACCGGAGCACCAGGAGAGGGACTCTTCGTTGAGGATTAGAAACCTTTCGTATTCACAGTGTGTCCATTCTCTAGGTTTCCCGTACATGTTATAGCTGTAGTAATATTCCCTTCAACCTGGAGAGCTGGGACCCATGGAATGGGTGCCATGCGTTATTGCTTTAAAGGGTCTGCATTTGCTCACCCAATCTCACCAATCCTCTCAGTCCCAAGTGTCCAGCCTTATGCCACATCCAGCTGTCATTGTAGATAGGGTCATTCCAGGTTGCATCAGAGACCCTGAAGGAATTGTAAAGAATTTCCCTGTTTCTTTGTTCTGTTTTTGAAATTCCTTTTTAGAGTGGGTTTGAGCTGATTCTCGCTGCCCTGTTTATGCCAGTCTAGACACACTTGATTCCCTTACGGAGACATATCAATACATAGGTTTTAAGATTCTTACTAGTCAGATCTATTCCTCTGCGGGAAATATGGGGTTTTGAGTCCCTTTCACTGAGGAAGGTGTAGGTCTTGTCTATTCCATAGTTGGTTTTTGGAACGGTACCTGTGCTTATATCAAACTCTGGTTTGATGCATCACCCCACCTCTCCTTCCCCCTTAAGCAGGCATAAGAGTGTTTTCTAAATGTGAGACTCTGTTCTCTTGCCTAACTCAGTTCATGTGTAGCCATGTTTACAGGATCTTCCTAAGTGATATCTTATGATAAGTTTCTTTTCCTGTGTGACTTCTTTCACTTAGAATCATCGTACCTGAATCCACTCATTTTGCTGCTACTGGTCTTATGACATTGATTTCGTGGCTGAGGGATATTCCGTCGTATGTAAGTTCCACAATGTTTGGAACCATTTTTATATTTCCTGGGATATTTCAGGTGTACCCAGGTTGAGGTTCTTGTAAGCAGTGCATCCTTCAATTTGGGGGTTGCTCTGTCTTATGGATTTTCAGTTTTCCCAAGGTATATTCCCTAGACTGGAAGTGCCCTTGGCTCTGTAGCTCTGTTGTTTACTTGTTTTAGGGAACACAATGCACTCCTCCAGTGAGGCAGTTGGCAACTTACATCCCGCCCATCAGCATAACAAGGCTCCCTGTTCTCCAGGGCCTGCCTTGCCTTTCTGGTTTTTACACATTTTGTGGATGTCCCTTTTGACCGGTGGGAAGTGATACTTCTTTGTAGTGCAGATTTGCATTGCCCGCTTGCTTGCTTGGCCAAAAAGGGCGTATGCGTTTTCTCCTGAATATATTCAGGAGAAAACACATACGCCCTTTTTGGCCAAGTGCATCATTGTCGAAGTTGTGCCCCTCTTCCTGTGCTTTACAGGCGATTCCAACGTACCTCTTGAAATCTCTTTCCTGCTATTCTGCCTCGCTTTCAAGTCCGCCTCGTTGCCTTCCCTCAACAGATTTTTGGACGATAGTGGGCCTTGATTACTCTGCCAGTTTGTGAATTAGTGTGCCCCTGAGCTCCATTTTTCAACTCGTTATTTGTGAGCTGAACGCAAGTCCAAACTTTTGGTTCAGGACCTATACTGGTTCCCGGTGGGTGGCTGAGACTTTGGTTAATTCTTCTTCCTGCCGGGAAATTAGAGTGACATGTGCCCATCCAAATGCCTAACCGCCACTCTCTCATTGGTTCTCCCTCTTCCCTTTCATCCTCTGCCAAATTGGCAACCTGTGCGAACCAGGAGCTTAAAGGGGCTGTCTCTCCAAGTTGGGAGATTGATAGGAAAGCAGTTGGAAAGTCAAACCGGAGCACCAGGAGAGGGACCCTTCGTTGAGTTTTAGAAACCTTTCGTATTCACAGTGTGTCCATTCTCTAGGTTTCCCGTACATGTTATAGCTGTAGTAATATTCCCTTCAACCTGGAGAGCTGGGACCCATGGAATGGGTGCCATGCGTTATTGCTTTAAAGGGTCTGCATTTGCTCACCCAATCTCACCAATCCTCTCAGTCCCAAGTGTCCAGCCTTATGCCACATCCAGCTGTCATTGTAGATAGGGTCATTCCAGGTTGCATCGGAGACCCTGAAGGAATTGTAAAGAATTTCCCTGTTTCTTTGTTCTGTTTTTGAAATTCCTTTTTAGAGTGGGTTTGAGCTGATTCTCGCTGCCCTGTTTATGCCAGTCTAGACACACTTGATTCCCTTACGGAGACATATCAATACATAGGTTTTAAGATTCTTACTAGTCAGATCTATTCCTCTGCGGGAAATATGGGGTTTTGAGTCCCTTTCACTGAGGAAGGTGTAGGTCTTGTCTATTCCATAGTTGGTTTTTGGAACGGTACCTGTGCTTATATCAAACTCTGGTTTGATGCATCACCCCACCTCTCCTTCCCCCTTAAGCAGGCATAAGAGTGTTTTCTAAATGTGAGACTCTGTTCTCTTGCCTAACTCAGTTCATGTGTAGCCATGTTTACAGGATCTTCCTAAGTGATATCTTATGATAAGTTTCTTTTCCTGTGTGACTTCTTTCACTTAGAATCATCGTACCTGAATCCACTCATTTTGCTGCTACTGGTCTTATGACATTGATTTCGTGGCTGAGGGATATTCCGTCGTATGTAAGTTCCACAATGTTTGGAACCATTTTTATATTTCCTGGGATATTTCAGGTGTACCAACGTTGAGGTTCTTGTAAGCAGTGCATCCTTCAATTTGGGGGTGGCTCTGTCTTATGGATTTTCAGTTTTCCCAAGGTATATTCCCTAGACTGGAAGTGCCCTTGGCTCTGTAGCTCTGTTGTTTACTTGTTTTAGGGAACACAATGCACTCCTCCAGTGAGGCAGTTGGCAACTTACATCCCGCCCATCAGCATAACAAGGCTCCCTGTTCTCCAGGGCCTGCCTTGCCTTTCTGGTTTTTACACATTTTGTGGATGTCCCTTTTGACCGGTGGGAAGTGATACTTCTTTGTAGTGCAGATTTGCATTGCCCGCTTGCTTGCTTGGCCAAAAAGGGCGTATGCGTTTTCTCCTGAATATATTCAGGAGAAAACGCATACGCCCTTTTTGGCCAAGTGCATCATGGTCGAAGTTGTGCCCCTCTTCCTGTGCTTTACAGGCGATTCCAACGTACCTCTTGAAATCTCTTTCCTGCTATTCTGCCTCGCTTTCAAGTCCGCCTCGTTGCCTTCCCTCAACAGATTTTTGGACGATAGTGGGCCTTGATTACTCTGCCAGTTTGTGAATTGCTGTGCCCCTGAGCTCCATTTTTCAACTCGTTTTTTGTGAGCTGAACGCAAGTCCAAACTTTTGGTTCAGGACCTATACTGGTTCCCGGTGGGTGGCTGAGACTTTGGTTAATTCTTCTTCCTGCCGGGAAATTAGAGTGACATGTGCCCATCCAAATGCCTAACAGCCACTCTCTCATTGGTTCTCCCTCTTCCCTTTCATCCTCTGCCAAATTGGCAACCTGTGCGAACCAGGAGCTTAAAGGGGCTGTCTCTCCAAGTTGGGAGATTGATAGGAAAGCAGTTGGAAAGTCAAACCGGAGCACCAGGAGAGGGACTCTTCGTTGAGTTTTAGAAACCTTTCGTATTCACAGTGTGTCCATTCTCTAGGTTTCCCGTACATGTTATAGCTGTAGTAATATTCCCTTCAACCTGGAGAGCTGGGACCCATGGAATGGGTGCCATGCGTTATTGCTTTAAAGGGTCTGCATTTGCTCACCCAATCTCACCAATCCTCTCAGTCCCAAGTGTCCAGCCTTATGCCACATCCAGCTGTCATTGTAGATAGGGTCATTCCAGGTTGCATCAGAGACCCTGAAGGAATTGTAAAGAATTTCCCTGTTTCTTTGTTCTGTTTTTGAAATTCCTTTTTAGAGTGGGTTTGAGCTGATTCTCGCTGCCCTGTTTATGCCAGTCTGGACACACTTGATTCCCTTACGGAGACATATCAATACATAGGTTTTAAGATTCTTACTAGTCAGATCTATTCCTCTGCGGGAAATATGGGGTTTTGAGTCCCTTTCACTGAGGAAGGTGTAGGTCTTGTATATTCCATAGTTGGTTTTTGGAACGGTACCTGTGCTTATATCAAACTCTGGTTTGATGCATCGCCCCACCTCTCCTTCCCCCTTAAGCAGGCATAAGAGTGTTTTCTAAATGTGAGACTCTGTTCTCTTGCCTAACTCAGTTCATGTGTAGCCATGTTTACAGGATCTTCCTAAGTGATATCTTATGATAAGTTTCTTTTCCTGTGTGACTTCTTTCACTTAGAATCATCGTACCTGAATCCACTCATTTTGCTGCTACTGGTCTTATGACATTGATTTCGTGGCTGAGGGATATTCCGTCGTACGTAAGTTCCACAATGTTTGGAACCATTTTTATATTTCCTGGGATATTTCAGGTGTACCCACGTTGAGGTTCTTGTAAGCAGTGCATCCTTCAATTTGGGGGTGGCTCTGTCTTATGGATTTTCAGTTTTCCCAAGGTATATTCCCTAGACTGGAAGTGCCCTTGGCTCTGTAGCTCTGTTGTTTACTTGTTTTAGGGAACACAATGCACTCCTCCAGTGAGGCAGTTGGCAACTTACATCCCGCCCATCAGCATAACAAGGCTCCCTGTTCTCCAGGGCCTGCCTTGCCTTTCTGGTTTTTACACATTTTGTGGATGTCCCTTTTGACCGGTGGGAAGTGATACTTCTTTGTAGTGCAGATTTGCATTGCCCGCTTGCTTGCTTGGCCAAAAAGGGCGTATGCGTTTTCTCCTGAATATATTCAGGAGAAAACGCATACACCCTTTTTGGCCAAGTGCATCATTGTCGAAGTTGTGCCCCTCTTCCTGTGCTTTACAGGCGATTCCAACGTACCTCTTGAAATCTCTTTCCTGCTATTCTGCCTCGCTTTCAAGTCCGCCTCGTTGCCTTCCCTCAACAGATTTTTGGACGATAGTTGGCCTTGATTACTCTGCCAGTTTGTGAATTGCTGTGCCCCTGAGCTCCATTTTTCAACTCGTTTTTTGTGAGCTGAACGCAAGTCCAAACTTTTGGTTCAGGACCTATACTGGTTCCCGGTGGGTGGCTGAGACTTTGGTTAATTCTTCTTCCTGCCGGGAAATTAGAGTGACATGTGCCCATCCAAATGCCTAACAGCTACTCTCTCATTGGTTCTCCCTCTTCCCTTTCATCCTCTGCCAAATTGGCAACCTGTGCGAACCAGGAGCTTAAAGGGGCTGTCTCTCCAAGTTGGGAGATTGATAGGAAAGCAGTTGGAAAGTCAAACCGGAGCACCAGGAGAGGGGCTCTTCGTTGAGTTTTAGAAACCTTTCGTATTCACAGTGTGTCCATTCTCTAGGTTTCCCGTACATGTTATAGCTGTAGTAATATTCCCTTCAACCTGGAGAGCTGGGACCCATGGAATGGGTGCCATGCGTTATTGCTTTAAAGGGTCTGCATTTGCTCACCCAATCTCACCAATCCTCTCAGTCCCAAGTGTCCAGCCTTAAGCCACATCCAGCTGTCATTGTAGATAGGGTCATTCCAGGTTGCATCAGAGACCCTGAAGGAATTGTAAAGAATTTCCCTGTTTCTTTGTTCTGTTTCTGAAATTCCTTTTTAGAGTGGGTTTGAGCTGATTCTCGCTGCCCTGTTTATGCCAGTCTAGACACACTTGATTCCCTTACGGAGACATATCAATACATAGGTTTTAAGATTCTTACTAGTCAGATCTATTCCTCTGCGGGAAATATGGGGTTTTGAGTCCCTTTCACTGAGGAAGGTGTAGGTCTTGTCTATTCCATAGTTGGTTTTTGGAACGGTACCTGTGCTTATATCAAACTCTGGTTTGATGCATCACCCCACCTCTCCTTCCCCCTTAAGCAGGCATAAGAGTGTTTTCTAAATGTGAGACTCTGTTCTCTTGCCTAACTCAGTTCATGTGTAGCCATGTTTACAGGATCTTCCTAAGTGATATCTTATGATAAGTTTCTTTTCCTCTGTGACTTCTTTCACTTAGAATCATCGTACCTGAATCCACTCATTTTGCTGCTACTGGTCTTATGACATTGATTTCGTGGCTGAGGGATATTCCGTCGTACGTAAGTTCCACAATGTTTGGAACCATTTTTATATTTCCTGGGATATTTCAGGTGTACCCAGGTTGAGGTTCTTGTAAGCAGTGCAGCCCTCAATTTGGGGGTGGCTCTGTCTTATGGATTTTCAGTTTTCCCAAGGTATATTCCCTAGACTGGAAGTGCCCTTGGCTCTGTAGCTCTGTTGTTTACTTGTTTTAGGGAACACAATGCACTCCTCCAGTGAGGCAGTTGGCAACTTACATCCCGCCCATCAGCATAACAAGGCTCCCTGTTCTCCAGGGCCTGTCTTGCCTTTCTGGTTTTTACACATTTTGTGGATGTCCCTTTTGACCGGTGGGAAGTGATACTTCTTTGTAGTGCAGATTTGCATTGCCCGCTTGCTTGCTTGGCCAAAAAGGGCGTATGCGTTTTCTCCTGAATATATTCAGTAGAAAACGCATACGCCCTTTTTGGCCAAGTGCATCATTGTCGAAGTTGTGCCCCTCTTCCTGTGCTTTACAGGCGATTCCAACGTACCTCTTGAAATCTGTTTCCTGCTATTCTGCCTCGCTTTCAAGTCCGCCTCGTTGCCTTCCCTCAACAGATTTTTGGACGATAGTGGGCCTTGATTACTCTGCCAGTTTGTGAATTGCTGTGCCCCTGAGCTCCATTTTTCAACTCGTTTTTTGTGAGCTGAACGCAAGTCCAAACTTTTGGTTCAGGACCTATACTGGTTCCCGGTGGGTGGCTGAGACTTTGGTTAATTCTTCTTCCTGCCGGGAAATTAGAGTGACATGTGCCCATCCAAATGCCTAACAGCTACTCTCTCATTGGTTCTCCCTCTTCCCTTTCATCCTCTGCCAAATTGGCAACCTGTGCGAACCAGGAGCTTAAAGGGGCTGTCTCTCCAAGTTGGGAGATTGATAGGAAAGCAGTTGGAAAGTCAAACTGGAGCACCAGGAGAGGGACTCTTCGTTGAGTTTTAGAAACCTTTCGTATTCACAGTGTGTCCATTCTCTAGGTTTCCCGTACATGTTATAGCTGTAGTAATATTCCCTTCAACCTGGAGAGCTGGGACCCATGGAATGGGTGCCATGCGTTATTGCTTTAAAGGGTCTGCATTTGCTCACCCAATCTCACCAATCCTCTCAGTCCCAAGTGTCCAGCCTTATGCCACATCCAGCTGTCATTGTAGATAGGGTCATTCCAGGTTGCATCAGAGACCCTGAAGGAATTGTAAAGAATTTCCCTGTTTCTTTGTTCTGTTTTTGAAATTCCTTTTTAGAGTGGGTTTGAGCTGATTCTCGCTGCCCTGTTTATGCCAGTCTAGACACACTTGATTCCCTTACGGAGACATATCAATACATAGGTTTTAAGATTCTTACTAGTCAGATCTATTCCTCTGCGGGAAATATGGGGTTTTGAGTCCCTTTCACTGAGGAAGGTGTAGGTCTTGTCTATTCCATAGTTGGTTTTTGGAACGGTACCTGTGCTTATATCAAACTCTGGTTTGATGCATCACCCCACCTCTCCTTCCCCCTTAAGCAGGCATAAGAGTGTTTTCTAAATGTGAGACTCTGTTCTCTTGCCTAACTCAGTTCATGTGTAGCCATGTTTACAGGATCTTCCTAAGTGATATCTTATGATAAGTTTCTTTTCCTGTGTGACTTCTTTCACTTAGAATCATCGTACCTGAATCCACTCATTTTGCTGCTACTGGTCTTATGACATTGATTTCGTGGCTGAGGGATATTCCGTCGTACGTAAGTTCCACAATGTTTGGAACCATTTTTATATTTCCTGGGATATTTCAGGTGTACCCAGGTTGAGGTTCTTGTAAGCAGTGCAGCCCTCAATTTGGGGGTGGCTCTGTCTTATGGATTTTCAGTTTTCCCAAGGTATATTCCCTAGACTGGAAGTGCCCTTGGCTCTGTAGCTCTGTTGTTTACTTGTTTTAGGGAACACAATGCACTCCTCCAGTGAGGCAGTTGGCAACTTACATCCTGCCCATCAGCATAACAAGGCTCCCTGTTCTCCAGGGCCTGTCTTGCCTTTCTGGTTTTTACACATTTTGTGGATGTCCCTTTTGACCGGTGGGAAGTGATACTTCTTTGTAGTGCAGATTTGCATTGCCCGCTTGCTTGCTTGGCCAAAAAGGGCGTATGCGTTTTCTCCTGAATATATTCAGGAGAAAACGCATACGCCCTTTTTGGCCAAGTGCATCATTGTCGAAGTTGTGCCCCTCTTCCTGTGCTTTACAGGCGATTCCAACGTACCTCTTGAAATCTCTTTCCTGCTATTCTGCCTCGCTTTCTAGTCCGCCTCGTTGCCTTCCCTCAACAGATTTTTGGACGATAGTGGGCCTTGATTACTCTGCCAGTTTGTGAATTGCTGTGCCCCTGAGCTCCATTTCTCAACTCGTTTTTTGTGAGCTGAACGCAAGTCCAAACTTTTGGTTCAGGAACTATACTCGTTCCCGGTGGGTGGCTGAGACTTTGGTTAATTCTTCTTCCTGCCGGGAAATTAGAGTGACATGTGCCCATCCAAATGCCTAACAGCTACTCTCTCATTGGTTCTCCCTCTTCCCTTTCATCCTCTGCCAAATTGGCAACCTGTGCGAACCAGGAGCTTAAAGGGGCTGTCTCTCCAAGTTGGGAGATTGATAGGAAAGCAGTTGGAAAGTCAAACCGGAGCACCAGGAGAGGGACTCTTCGTTGAGTTTTAGAAACCTTTCGTATTCACAGTGTGTCCATTCTCTAGGTTTCCCGTACATGTTATAGCTGTAGTAATATTCCCTTCAACCTGGAGAGCTGGGACACATGGAATGGGTGCCATGCGTTATTGCTTTAAAGGGTCTGCATTTGCTCACCCAATCTCACCAATCCTCTCAGTCCCAAGTGTCCAGCCTTATGCCACATCCAGCTGTCATTGTAGATAGGGTCATTCCAGGTTGCATCAGAGACCCTGAAGGAATTGTAAAGAATTTCCCTGTTTCTTTGTTCTGTTTTTGAAATTCCTTTTTAGAGTGGGTTTGAGCTGATTCTCGCTGCCCTGTTTATGCCAGTCTAGACACACTTGATTCCCTTACGGAGACATATCAATACATAGGTTTTAAGATTCTTACTAGTCAGATCTATTCCTCTGCGGGAAATATGGGGTTTTGAGTCCCTTTCACTGAGGAAGGTGTAGGTCTTGTCTATTCCATAGTTGGTTTTTGGAACGGTACCTGTGCTTATATCAAACTCTGGTTTGATGCATCACCCCACCTCTCCTTCCCCCTTAAGCAGGCATAAGAGTGTTTTCTAAATGTGAGACTCTCTTCTCTTGCCTAACTCAGTTCATGTGTAGCCATGTTTACAGGATCTTCCTAAGTGATATCTTATGATAAGTTTCTTTTCCTGTGTGACTTCTTTCCCTTAGAATCATCGTACCTGAATCCACTCATTTTGCTGCTACTGGTCTTATGACATTGATTTCGTGGCTGAGGGATATTCCATCGTACGTAAGTTCCACAATGTTTGGAACCATTTTTATATTTCCTGGGATATTTCAGGTGTACCCAGGTTGAGGTTCTTGTAAGCAGTGCAGCCCTCAATTTGGCGGTGGCTCTGTCTTATGGATTTTCAGTTTTCCCAAGATATATTCCCTAGACTGGAAGTGTCCTTGGCTCTGTAGCTCTGTTGTTTCCTTGTTTTAGGGAACACAATGCACTCCTCCAGTGAGGCAGTTGGCAACTTACATCCCGCCCATCAGCATAACAAGGCTCCCTGTTCTCCAGGGCCTGTCTTGCCTTTCTGGTTTTTACACATTTTGTGGATGTCCCTTTTGACCGGTGAGAAGTGATACTTCTTTGTAGTGCAGATTTGCATTGCCCGCTTGCTTGCTTGGCCAAAAAGGGCGTATGCGTTTTCTCCTGAATATATTCAGGAGAAAACTCATACACCCTTTTTGGCCAAGTGCACCATTGTCGAAGTTGTGCCCCTCTTCCTGTGCTTTACAGGCGATTCCATCGTACCTCTTGAAATCTCTTTCCTGCTCTTCTGCCTCGCTTTCAAGTCCGCCTCGTTGCCTTCCCTCAACAGATTTTTGGACGATAGTTGGCCTTGATTACTCTGCCAGTTTGTGAATTGCTGTGCCCCTGAGCTCCATTTTTCAACTCGTTTTTTGTGAGCTGAACGCAAGGCCAAACTTTTGGTTCAGGACCTATACTGATTCCCGGTGGGTGGCTGAGACTTTGGTTAATTCTTCTTCCTGCCGGGAAATTAGAGTGACATGTGCCCATCCAAATGCCTAACAGCTACTCTCTCATTGGTTCTGCCTCTTCCCTTTCATCCTCTGCCAAATTGGCAACCTGTGCGAACCAGGAGCTTAAAGGGGCTGTCTCTCCAAGTTGGGAGATTGATAGGAAAGCAGTTGGAAAGTCAAACCGGAGCACCAGGAGAGGGGCTCTTCGTTGAGTTTTAGAAACCTTTCGTATTCACAGTGTGTCCATTCTCTAGGTTTCCCGTACATGTTATAGCTGTAGTAATATTCCCTTCAACCTGGAGAGCTGCGACCCATGGAATGGGTGCCATGCGTTATTGCTTTAAAGGGTCTGCATTTGCTCACCCAATCTCACCAATCCTCTCAGTCCCAAGTGTCCAGCCTTATGCCACATCCAGCTGTCATTGTAGATAGGGTCATTCCAGGTTGCATCAGAGACCCTGAAGGAATTGTAAAGAATTTCCCTGTTTCTTTGTTCTGTTTTTGAAATTCCTTTTTAGAGTGGGTTTGAGCTGATTCTCGCTGCCCTGTTTATGCCAGTCTAGACACACTTGATTCCCTTACGGAGACATATCAATACATAGGTTTTAAGATTCTTACTAGTCAGATCTATTCCTCTGCGGGAAATATGGGGTTTTGAGTCCCTTTCACTGAGGAAGGTGTAGGTCTTGTCTATTCCATAGTTGGTTTTTGGAACGGTACCTGTGCTTATATCAAACTCTGGTTTGATGCATCACCCCACCTCTCCTTCCCCCTTAAGCAGGCATAAGAGTGTTTTCTAAATGTGAGACTCTGTTCTCTTGCCTAACTCAGTTCATGTGTAGCCATGTTTACAGGATCTTCCTAAGTGATATCTTATGATAAGTTTCTTTTCCTGTGTGACTTCTTTCACTTAGAATCATCGTACCTGAATCCACTCATTTTGCTGCTACTGGTCTTATGACATTGATTTCGTGGCTGAGGGATATTCCATCGTACGTAAGTTCCACAATGTTTGGAACCATTTTTATATTTCCTGGGATATTTCAGGTGTACCCAGGTTGAGGTTCTTGTAAGCAGTGCAGCCCTCAATTTAGGGGTGGCTCTGTCTTATGGATTTTCAGTTTTCCCAAGGTATAATCCCTAGACTGGAAGTGCCCTTGGCTCTGTAGCTCTGTTGTTTCCTTGTTTTAGGGAACACAATGCACTCCTCCAGTGAGGCAGTTGGCAATTTACATCCCGCCCATCAGCATAACAAGGCTCCCTGTTCTCCAGGGCCTGCCTTGCCTTTCTGGTTTTTACACATTTTGTGGATGTCCCTTTTGACCGGTGGGATGTAATACTTCTTTGTAGTGCAGATTTGCATTGCCCGCTTGCTTGCTTGGCCAAAAAGGGCGTATGCGTTTTCTCCTGAATATATTCAGGAGAAAACGAATACGCCCTTTTTGGCCAAGTGCATCATTGTCGAAGTTGTGCCCCTCTTCCTGTGCTTTACAGGTGATTCCATCGTACCTCTTGAAATCTCTTTCCTGCTCTTCTGCCTCACTTTCAAGTCCGCCTCGCTGCCTTCCCTCAACAGATTTTTGGACGATAGTTGGCCTTGATTACTCTGCCAGTTTGTGAATTGCTGTGCCCCTGAGCTCCATTTTTCAACTCGTTTTTTGTGAGCTGAACGCAAGGCCAAACTTTTGGTTCAGGACCTATACTGATTCCCGGTGGGTGGCTGAGACTTTGGTTAATTCTTCTTCCTGCCGGGAAATTAGAGTGACATGTGCCCATCCAAATGCCTAACAGCTACTCTCTCATTGGTTCTGCCTCTTCCCTTTCATCCTCTGCCAAATTGGCAACCTGTGCGAACCAGGAGCTTAAAGGGGCTGTCTCTCCAAGTTGGGAGATTGATAGGAAAGCAGTTGGAAAGTCAAACCGGAGCACCAGGAGAGGGGCTCTTCGTTGAGTTTTAGAAACCTTTCGTATTCACAGTGTGTCCATTCTCTAGGTTTCCCGTACATGTTATAGCTGTAGTAATATTCCCTTCAACCTGGAGAGCTGCGACCCATGGAATGGGTGCCATGCGTTATTGCTTTAAAGGGTCTGCATTTGCTCACGCAATCTCACCAATCCTCTCAGTCCCAAGTGTCCAGCCTTATGCCACATCCAGCTGTCATTGTAGATAGGGTCATTCCAGGTTGCATCAGAGACCCTGAAGGAATTGTAAAGAATTTCCCTGTTTCTTTGTTCTGTTTTTGAAATTCCTTTTTAGAGTGGGTTTGAGCTGATTCTCGCTGCCCTGTTTATGCCAGTCTAGACACACTTGATTCCCTTACGGAGACATATCAATACATAGGTTTTAAGATTCTTACTAGTCAGATCTATTCCTCTGCGGGAAATATGGGGTTTTGAGTCCCTTTCACTGAGGAAGGTGTAGGTCTTGTCTATTCCATAGTTGGTTTTTGGAACGGTACCTGTGCTTATATCAAACTCTGGTTTGATGCATCACCCCACCTCTCCTTCCCCCTTAAGCAGGCATAAGAGTGTTTTCTAAATGTGAGACTCTGTTCTCTTGCCTAACTCAGTTCATGTGTAGCCATGTTTACAGGATCTTCCTAAGTGATATCTTATGATAAGTTTCTTTTCCTGTGTGACTTCTTTCACTTAGAATCATCGTACCTGAATCCACTCATTTTGCTGCTACTGGTCTTATGACATTGATTTCGTGGCTGAGGGATATTCCATCGTACGTAAGTTCCACAATGTTTGGAACCATTTTTATATTTCCTGGGATATTTCAGGTGTACCCAGGTTGAGGTTCTTGTAAGCAGTGCAGCCCTCAATTTGGGGGTGGCTCTGTCTTATGGATTTTCAGTTTTCCCAAGATATATTCCCTAGACTGGAAGTGCCCTTGGCTCTGTAGCTCTGTTGTTTCCTTGTTTTAGGGAACACAATGCACTCCTCCAGTGAGGCAGTTGGCAACTTACATCCCGCCCATCAGCATAACAAGGCTCCCTGTTCTCCAGGGCCTGTCTTGCCTTTCTGGTTTTTACACATTTTGTGGATGTCCCTTTTGACCGGTGAGAAGTGATACTTCTTTGTAGTACAGATTTGCATTGCCCGCTTGCTTGCTTGGCCAAAAAGGGCGTATGCGTTTTCTCCTGAATATATTCAGGAGAAAACGCATACGCCCTTTTTGGCCAAGTGCATCATTGTCGAAGTTGTGCCCCTCTTCCTGTGCTTTACAGGCGATTCCATCGTACCTCTTGAAATCTCTTTCCTGCTCTTCTGCCTCGCTTTCAAGTCCGCCTGGTTGCCTTCCCTCAACAGATTTTTGGACGATAGTTGGCCTTGATTACTCTGCCAGTTTGTGAATTGCTGTGCCCCTGAGCTCCATTTTTCAACTCGTTTTTTGTGAGCTGAACGCAAGGCCAAACTTTTGGTTCAGGACCTATACTGATTCCCGGTGGGTGGCTGAGACTTTGGTTAATTCTTCTTCCTGCCGGGAAATTAGAGTGACATGTGCCCATCCAAATGCCTAACAGCTACTCTCTCATTGGTTCTGCCTCTTCCCTTTCATCCTCTGCCAAATTGGCAACCTGTGCGAACCAGGAGCTTAAAGGGGCTGTCTCTCCAAGTTGGGAGATTGATAGGAAAGCAGTTGGAAAGTCAAACCGGAGCACCAGGAGAGGGGCTCTTCGTTGAGTTTTAGAAACCTTTCGTATTCACAGTGTGTCCATTCTCTAGGTTTCCCGTACATGTTATAGCTGTAGTAATATTCCCTTCAACCTGGAGAGCTGCGACACATGGAATGGGTGCCATGCGTTATTGCTTTAAAGGGTCTGCATTTGCTCACCCAATCTCACCAATCCTCTCAGTCCCAAGTGTCCAGCCTTATGCCACATCCAGCTGTCATTGTAGATAGGGTCATTCCAGGTTGCATCAGAGACCCTGAAGGAATTGTAAAGAATTTCCCTGTTTCTTTGTTCTGTTTTTGAAATTCCTTTTTAGAGTGGGTTTGAGCTGATTCTCGCTGCCCTGTTTATGCCAGTCTAGACACACTTGATTCCCTTACGGAGACATATCAATACATAGGTTTTAAGATTCTTACTAGTCAGATCTATTCCTCTGCGGGAAATATGGGGTTTTGAGTCCCTTTCACTGAGGAAGGTGTAGGTCTTGTCTATTCCATAGTTGGTTTTTGGAACGGTACCTGTGCTTATATCAAACTCTGGTTTGATGCATCACCCCACCTCTCCTTCCCCCTTAAGCAGGCATAAGAGTGTTTTCTAAATGTGAGACTCTGTTCTCTTGCCTAACTCAGTTCATGTGTAGCCATGTTTACAGGATCTTCCTAAGTGATATCTTATGATAAGTTTCTTTTCCTGTGTGACTTCTTTCACTTAGAATCATCGTACCTGAATCCACTCATTTTGCTGCTACTGGTCTTATGACATTGATTTCGTGGCTGAGGGATATTCCATCGTACGTAAGTTCCACAATGTTTGGAACCATTTTTATATTTCCTGGGATATTTCAGGTGTACCCAGGTTGAGGTTCTTGTAAGCAGTGCAGCCTTCAATTTGGGGGTGGCTCTGTCTTATGGATTTTCAGTTTTCCCAAGATATATTCCCTAGACTGGAAGTGCCCTTGGCTCTGTAGCTCTGTTGTTTACTTGTTTTAGGGAACACAATGCACTCCTCCAGTGAGGCAGTTGGCAATTTACATCCCGCCCATCAGCATAACAAGGCTCCCTGTTCTCCAGGGCCTGCCTTGCCTTTCTGGTTTTTACACATTTTGTGGATGTCCCTTTTGACCGGTGGGAAGTAATACTTCTTTTAGTGCAGATTTGCATTGCCCGCTTGCTTGCTTGGCCAAAAAGGGCGTATGCGTTTTCTCCTGAATATATTCAGGAGAAAACGCATACGCCCTTTTTGGCCAAGTGCATCATTGTCGAAGTTGTGCCCCTCTTCCTGTGCTTTACAGGTGATTCCATCGTACCTCTTGAAATCTCTTTCCTGCTCTTCTGCCTCACTTTCAAGTCCGCCTCGTTGCCTTCCCTCAACAGATTTTTGGACGATAGTTGGCCTTGATTACTCTGCCAGTTTGTGAATTGCTGTGCCCCTGAGCTCCATTTTTCAACTCGTTTTTTGTGAGCTGAACGCAAGGCCAAACTTTTGGTTCAGGACCTATACTGATTCCCGGTGGGTGGCTGAGACTTTGGTTAATTCTTCTTCCTGCCGGGAAATTAGAGTGACATGTGCCCATCCAAATGCCTAACAGCTACTCTCTCATTGGTTCTGCCTCTTCCCTTTCATCCTCTGCCAAATTGGCAACCTGTGCGAACCAGGAGCTTAAAGGGGCTGTCTCTCCAAGTTGGGAGATTGATAGGAAAGCAGTTGGAAAGTCAAACCGGAGCACCAGGAGAGGGGCTCTTCGTTGAGTTTTAGAAACCTTTCGTATTCACAGTGTGTCCATTCTCTAGGTTTCCCGTACATGTTATAGCTGTAGTAATATTCCCTTCAACCTGGAGAGCTGCGACCCATGGAATGGGTGCCATGCGTTATTGCTTTAAAGGGTCTGCATTTGCTCACCCAATCTCACCAATCCTCTCAGTCCCAAGTGTCCAGCCTTATGCCACATCCAGCTGTCATTGTAGATAGGGTCATTCCAGGTTGC
The DNA here is from genome assembly GCF_964341445.2 of Mesoplodon mirus. NCBI lineage: Eukaryota > Metazoa > Chordata > Mammalia > Artiodactyla > Ziphiidae > Mesoplodon > Mesoplodon mirus. The sequence continues at coordinate 2,765,051 of NW_028295781.1, forward strand.
ATCAGAGACCCTGAAGGAATTGTAAAGAATTTCCCTGTTTCTTTGTTCTGTTTTTGAAATTCCTTTTTAGAGTGGGTTTGAGCTGATTCTCGCTGCCCTGTTTATGCCAGTCTAGACACACTTGATTCCCTTACGGAGACATATCAATACATAGGTTTTAAGATTCTTACTAGTCAGATCTATTCCTCTGCGGGAAATATGGGGTTTTGAGTCCCTTTCACTGAGGAAGGTGTAGGTCTTGTCTATTCCATAGTTGGTTTTTGGAACGGTACCTGTGCTTATATCAAACTCTGGTTTGATGCATCACCCCACCTCTCCTTCCCCCTTAAGCAGGCATAAGAGTGTTTTCTAAATGTGAGACTCTGTTCTCTTGCCTAACTCAGTTCATGTGTAGCCATGTTTACAGGATCTTCCTAAGTGATATCTTATGATAAGTTTCTTTTCCTGTGTGACTTCTTTCACTTAGAATCATCGTACCTGAATCCACTCATTTTGCTGCTACTGGTCTTATGACATTGATTTCGTGGCTGAGGGATATTCCATCGTACGTAAGTTCCACAATGTTTGGAACCATTTTTATATTTCCTGGGATATTTCAGGTGTACCCAGGTTGAGGTTCTTGTAAGCAGTGCAGCCCTCAATTTGGGGGTGGCTCTGTCTTATGGATTTTCAGTTTTCCCAAGATATATTCCCTAGACTGGAAGTGCCCTTGGCTCTGTAGCTCTGTTGTTTACTTGTTTTAGGGAACACAATGCACTCCTCCAGTGAGGCAGTTGGCAATTTACATCCCGCCCATCAGCATAACAAGGCTCCATGTTCTCCAGGGCCTGCCTTGCCTTTCTGGTTTTTACACATTTTGTGGATGTCCCGTTTGACCGGTGGGAAGTAATACTTCTTTTAGTGCAGATTTGCATTGCCCGCTTGCTTGCTTGGCCAAAAAGGGCGTATGCGTTTTCTCCTGAATATATTCAGGAGAAAACGCATACGCCCTTTTTGGCCAAGTGCATCATTGTCGAAGTTGTGCCCCTCTTCCTGTGCTTTACAGGCGATTCCATCGTACCTCTTGAAATCTCTTTCCTGCTCTTCTGCCTCGCTTTCAAGTCCGCCTCGTTGCCTTCCCTCAACAGATTTTTGGACGATAGTTGGCCTTGATTACTCTGCCAGTTTGTGAATTGCTGTGCCCCTGAGCTCCATTTTTCAACTCGTTTTTTCTGAGCTGAACGCAAGGCCAAACTTTTGGTTCAGGACCTATACTGGTTCCCGGTGGGTGGCTGAGACTTTGGTTAATTCTTCTTCCTGCCGGGAAATTAGAGTGACATGTGCCCATCCAAATGCCTAACAGCTACTCTCTCATTGGTTCTCCCTCTTCCCTTTCATCCTCTGCCAAATTGGCAACCTGTGCGAACCAGGAGCTTAAAGGGGCTGTCTCTCCAAGTTGGGAGATTGATAGGAAAGCAGTTGGAAAGTCAAACCGGAGCACCAGGAGAGGGGCTCTTCGTTGAGTTTTAGAAACCTTTCGTATTCACAGTGTGTCCATTCTCTAGGTTTCCCGTACATGTTATAGCTGTAGTAATATTCCCTTCAACCTGGAGAGCTGCGACCCATGGAATGAGTGCCATGCGTTATTGCTTTAAAGGGTCTGCATTTGCTCACCCAATCTCACCAATCCTCTCAGTCCCAAGTGTCCAGCCTTATGCCACATCCAGCTGTCATTGTAGATAGGGTCATTCCAGGTTGCATCAGAGACCCTGAAGGAATTGTAAAGAATTTCCCTGTTTCTTTGTTCTGTTTTTGAAATTCCTTTTTAGAGTGGGTTTGAGCTGATTCTCGCTGCCCTGTTTATGCCAGTCTAGACACACTTGATTCCCTTACGGAGACATATCAATACATAGGTTTTAAGATTCTTACTAGTCAGATCTATTCCTCTGCGGGAAATATGGGGTTTTGAGTCCCTTTCACTGAGGAAGGTGTAGGTCTTGTCTATTCCATAGTTGGTTTTTGGAACGGTACCTGTGCTTATATCAAACTCTGGTTTGATGCATCACCCCACCTCTCCTTCCCCCTTAAGCAGGCATAAGAGTGTTTTCTAAATGTGAGACTCTGTTCTCTTGCCTAACTCAGTTCATGTGTAGCCATGTTTACAGGATCTTCCTAAGTGATATCTTATGATAAGTTTCTTTTCCTGTGTGACTTCTTTCACTTAGAATCATCGTACCTGAATCCACTCATTTTGCTGCTACTGGTCTTATGACATTGATTTCGTGGCTGAGGGATATTCCATCGTACGTAAGTTCCACAATGTTTGGAACCATTTTTATATTTCCTGGGATATTTCAGGTGTACCCAGGTTGAAGTTCTTGTAAGCAGTGCAGCCCTCAATTTGGGGGTGGCTCTGTCTTATGGATTTTCAGTTTTCCCAAGATATATTCCCTAGACTGGAAGTGCCCTTGGCTCTGTAGCTCTGTTGTTTACTTGTTTTAGGGAACACAATGCACTCCTCCAGTGAGGCAGTTGGCAATTTACATCCCGCCCATCAGCATAACAAGGCTCCCTGTTCTCCAGGGCCTGCCTTGCCTTTCTGGTTTTTACACATTTTGTGGATGTCCCGTTTGACCGGTGGGAAGTAATACTTCTTTTAGTGCAGATTTGCATTGCCCGCTTGCTTGCTTGGCCAAAAAGGGCGTATGCGTTTTCTCCTGAATATATTCAGGAGAAAACGCATACGCCCTTTTTGGCCAAGTGCATCATTGTCGAAGTTGTGCCCCTCTTCCTGTGCTTTACAGGCGATTCCATCGTACCTCTTGAAATCTCTTTCCTGCTCTTCTGCCTCGCTTTCAAGTCCGCCTCGTTGCCTTCCCTCAACAGATTTTTGGACGATAGTTGGCCTTGATTACTCTGCCAGTTTGTGAATTGCTGTGCCCCTGAGCTCCATTTTTCAACTCGTTTTTTTCTGAGCTGAACGCAAGGCCAAACTTTTGGTTCAGGACCTATACTGGTTCCCGGTGGGTGGCTGAGACTTTGGTTAATTCTTCTTCCTGCCGGGAAATTAGAGTGACATGTGCCCATCCAAATGCCTAACAGCTACTCTCTCATTGGTTCTGCCTCTTCCCTTTCATCCTCTGCCAAATTGGCAACCTGTGCGAACCAGGAGCTTAAAGGGGCTGTCTCTCCAAGTTGGGAGATTGATAGGAAAGCTGTTGGAAAGTCAAACCGGAGCACCAGGAGAGGGGCTCTTCGTTGAGTTTTAGAAACCTTTCGTATTCACAGTGTGTCCATTCTCTAGGTTTCCCGTACATGTTATAGCTGTAGTAATATTCCCTTCAACCTGGAGAGCTGCGACCCATGGAATGAGTGCCATGCGTTATTGCTTTAAAGGGTCTGCATTTGCTCACCCAATCTCACCAATCCTCTCAGTCCCAAGTGTCCAGCCTTATGCCACATCCAGCTGTCATTGTAGATAGGGTCATTCCAGGTTGCATCAGAGACCCTGAAGGAATTGTAAAGAATTTCCCTGTTTCTTTGTTCTGTTTTTGAAATTCCTTTTTAGAGTGGGTTTGAGCTGATTCTCGCTGCCCTGTTTATGCCAGTCTAGACACACTTGATTCCCTTACGGAGACATATCAATACATAGGTTTTAAGATTCTTACTAGTCAGATCTATTCCTCTGCGGGAAATATGGGGTTTTGAGTCCCTTTCACTGAGGAAGGTGTAGGTCTTGTCTATTCCATAGTTGGTTTTTGGAACGGTACCTGTGCTTATATCAAACTCTGGTTTGATGCATCACCCCACCTCTCCTTCCCCCTTAAGCAGGCATAAGAGTGTTTTCTAAATGTGAGACTCTGTTCTCTTGCCTAACTCAGTTCATGTGTAGCCATGTTTACAGGATCTTCCTAAGTGATATCTTATGATAAGTTTCTTTTCCTGTGTGACTTCTTTCACTTAGAATCATCGTACCTGAATCCACTCATTTTGCTGCTACTGGTCTTATGACATTGATTTCGTGGCTGAGGGATATTCCATCGTACGTAAGTTCCACAATGTTTGGAACCATTTTTATATTTCCTGGGATATTTCAGGTGTACCCAGGTTGAGGTTCTTGTAAGCAGTGCAGCCCTCAATTTGGGGGTGGCTCTGTCTTATGGATTTTCAGTTTTCCCAAGATATATTCCCTAGACTGGAAGTGCCCTTGGCTCTGTAGCTCTGTTGTTTCCTTGTTTTAGGGAACACAATGCACTCCTCCAGTGAGGCAGTTGGCAACTTACATCCCGCCCATCAGCATAACAAGGCTCCCTGTTCTCCAGGGCCTGTCTTGCCTTTCTGGTTTTTACACATTTTGTGGATGTCCCTTTTGACCGGTGAGAAGTGATACTTCTTTGTAGTGCAGATTTGCATTGCCCGCTTGCTTGCTTGGCCAAAAAGGGCGTATGCGTTTTCTCCTGAATATATTCAGGAGAAAACGCATACGCCCTTTTTGGCCAAGTGCATCATTGTCGAAGTTGTGCCCCTCTTCCTGTGCTTTACAGGCGATTCCAACGTACCTCTTGAAATCTCTTTCCTGCTCTTCTGCCTCGCTTTCAAGTCCGCCTCGTTGCCTTCCCTCAACAGATTTTTGGACGATAGTTGGCCTTGATTACTCTGCCAGTTTGTGAATTGCTGTGCCCCTGAGCTCCATTTTTCAACTCGTTTTTTGTGAGCTGAACGCAAGTCCAAACTTTTGGTTCAGGACCTATACTGGTTCCCAGTGGGTGGCTGAGACTTTGGTTAATTCTTCTTCCTGCCGGGAAATTAGAGTGACATGTGCCCATCCAAATGCCTAACAGCTACTCTCTCATTGGTTCTCCCTCTTCCCTTTCATCCTCTGCCAAATTGGCAACCTGTGCGAACCAGGAGCTTAAAGGGGCTGTCTCTCCAAGTTGGGAGATTGATAGGAAAGCAGTTGGAAAGTCAAACCGGAGCACCAGGAGAGGGACTCTTCGTTGAGTTTTAGAAACCTTTCGTATTCACAGTGTGTCCATTCTCTAGGTTTCCCGTACATGTTATAGCTGTAGTAATATTCCCTTCAACCTGGAGAGCTGGGACCCATGGAATGGGTGCCATGCGTTATTGCTTTAAAGGGTCTGCATTTGCTCACCCAATCTCACCAATCCTCTCAGTCCCAAGTGTCCAGCCTTATGCCACATCCAGCTGTCATTGTAGATAGGGTCATTCCAGGTTGCATCAGAGACCCTGAAGGAATTGTAAAGAATTTCCCTGTTTCTTTGTTCTGTTTCTGAAATTCCTTTTTAGAGTGGGTTTGAGCTGATTCTCGCTGCCCTGTTTATGCCAGTCTAGACACACTTGATTCCCTTACGGAGACATATCAATGCATAGGTTTTAAGATTCTTACTAGTCAGATCTATTCCTCTGCGGGAAATATGGGGTTTTGAGTCCCTTTCACTGAGGAAGGTGTAGGTCTTGTCTATTCCATAGTTGGTTTTTGGAACGGTACCTGTGCTTATATCAAACTCTGGTTTGATGCATCACCCCACCTCTCCTTCCCCCTTAAGCAGGCATAAGAGTGTTTTCTAAATGTGAGACTCTGTTCTCTTGCCTAACTCAGTTCATGTGTAGCCATGTTTACAGGATCTTCCTAAGTGATATCTTATGATAAGTTTCTTTTCCTGTGTGACTTCTTTCACTTAGAATCATCGTACCTGAATCCACTCATTTTGCTGCTACTGGTCTTATGACATTGATTTCGTGGCTGAGGGATATTCCATCGTACGTAAGTTCCACAATGTTTGGAACCATTTTTATATTTCCTGGGATATTTCAGGTGTACCCAGGTTGAGGTTCTTGTAAGCAGTGCAGCCCTCAATTTGGGCGTGGCTCTGTCTTATGGATTTTCAGTTTTCCCAATGTATATTCCCTAGACTGGAAGTGCCCTTGGCTCTGTAGCTCTGTTGTTTACTTGTTTTAGGGAACACAATGCACTCCTCCAGTGAGGCAGTTGGCAACTTACATCCCGCCCATCAGCATAACAAGGCTCCCTGTTCTCCAGGGCCTGTCTTGCCTTTCTGGTTTTTACACATTTTGTGGATGTTCCTTTTGACCGGTGGGAAGTGATACATCTTTGTAGTGCAGATTTGCATTGCCCGCTTGCTTGCTTGGCCAAAAAGGGCGTATGCGTTTTCTCCTGAATATATTCAGGAGAAAACGCATACGCCCTTTTTGGCCAAGTGCATCAATGTCGAAGTTGTGCCCCTCTTCCTGTGCTTTACAGGCGATTCCATCGTACCTCTTGAAAACTCTTTCCTGCTCTTCTGCCTCACTTTCAAGTCCGGCTCCTTGCGTTCCCTCAACAGATTGTTGGACGATAGTTGGCCTTGATTACTCTGCCAGTTTGTGAATTGCTGTGCCCCTGAGCTCCATTTTTCAACTCGTTTTTTCTGAGCTGAACGCAAGGCCAAACTTTTGGTTCAGGACCTATACTGGTTCCCGGTGGGTGGCTGAGACTTTGGTTAATTCTTCTTCCTGCCGGGAAATTAGAGTGACATGTGCCCATCCAAATGCCTAACAGCTACTCTCTCATTGGTTCTCCCTCTTCCCTTTCATCCTCTGCCAAATTGGCAACCTGTGCGAACCAGGAGCTTAAAGGGGCTGTCTCTCCAAGTTGGGAGATTGATAGGAAAGCAGTTGGAAAGTCAAACCGGAGCACCAGGAGAGGGGCTCTTCGTTGAGTTTTAGAAACCTTTCGTATTCACAGTGTGTCCATTCTCTAGGTTTCCCGTACATGTTATAGCTGTAGTAATATTCCCTTAAACCTGGAGAGCTGCGACCCATGGAATGAGTGCCATGCGTTATTGCTTTAAAGGGTCTGCATTTGCTCACCCAATCTCACCAATCCTCTCAGTCCCAAGTGTCCAGCCTTATGCCACATCCAGCTGTCATTGTAGATATGGTCATTCCAGGTTGCATCAGAGACCCTGAAGGAATTGTAAAGAATTTCCCTGTTTCTTTGTTCTGTTTTTGAAATTCCTTTTTAGAGTGGGTTTGAGCTGATTCTCGCTGCCCTGTTTATGCCAGTCTAGACACACTTGATTCCCTTACGGAGACATATCAATACATAGGTTTTAAGATTCTTACTAGTCAGATCTATTCCTCTGCGGGAAATATGGGGTTTTGAGTCCCTTTCACTGAGGAAGGTGTAGGTCTTGTCTATTCCATAGTTGGTTTTTGGAACGGTACCTGTGCTTATATCAAACTCTGGTTTGATGCATCACCCCACCTCTCCTTCCCCCTTAAGCAGGCATAAGAGTGTTTTCTAAATGTGAGACTCTGTTCTCTTGCCTAACTCAGTTCATGTGTAGCCATGTTTACAGGATCTTCCTAAGTGATATCTTATGATAAGTTTCTTTTCCTGTGTGACTTCTTTCACTTAGAATCATCGTACCTGAATCCACTCATTTTGCTGCTACTGGTCTTATGACATTGATTTCGTGGCTGAGGGATATTCCATCGTACGTAAGTTCCACAATGTTTGGAACCATTTTTATATTTCCTGGGATATTTCAGGTGTACCCAGGTTGAGGTTCTTGTAAGCAGTGCAGCCCTCAATTTGGGGGTGGCTCTGTCTTATGGATTTTCAGTTTTCCCAAGGTATATTCCCTAGACTGGATGTGCCCTTGGCTCTGTAGCTCTGTTGTTTACTTGTTTTAGGGAACACAATGCACTCCTCCAGTGAGGCAGTTGGCAATTTACATCCCGCCCATCAGCATAACAAGGCTCCCTGTTCTCCAGGGCCTGCCTTGCCTTTCTGGTTTTTACACATTTTGTGGATGTCCCTTTTGACCGGTGGGAAGTAATACTTCTTTGTAGTGCAGATTTGCATTGCCCGCTTGCTTGCTTGGCCAAAAAGGGCGTATGCGTTTTCTCCTGAATCTATTCAGGAGAAAACGCATACGCCCTTTTTGGCCAAGTGCATCATTGTCGAAGTTGTGCCCCTCTTCCTGTGCTTTACAGGTGATTCCATCGTACCTCTTGAAATCTCTTTCCTGCTCTTCTGCCTCACTTTCAAGTCCGCCTCGTTGCCTTCCCTCAACAGATTTTTGGACGATAGTTGGCCTTGATTACTCTGCCAGTTTGTGAATTGCTGTGCCCCTGAGCTCCATTTTTCAACTCGTTTTTTGTGAGCTGAACGCAACGCCAAACTTTTGGTTCAGGACCTATACTGATTCCCGGTGGGTGGCTGAGACTTTGGTTAATTCTTCTTCCTGCCGGGAAATTAGAGTGACATGTGCCCATCCAAATGCCTAACAGCTACTCTCTCATTGGTTCTCCCTCTTCCCTTTCATCCTCTGCCAAATTGGCAACCTGTGCGAACCAGGAGCTTAAAGGGGCTGTCTCTCCAAGTTGGGAGATTGATAGGAAAGCAGTTGGAAAGTCAAACCGGAGCACCAGGAGAGGGGCTCTTCGTTGAGTTTTAGAAACCTTTCGTATTCACAGTGTGTCCATTCTCTAGGTTTCCCGTACATGTTATAGCTGTAGTAATATTCCCTTCAACCTGGAGAGCTGGGACCCATGGAATGGGTGCCATGCGTTATTGCTTTAAAGGGTCTGCATTTGCTCACCCAATCTCACCAATCCTCTCAGTCCCAAGTGTCCAGCCTTATGCCACATCCAGCTGTCATTGTAGATAGGGTCATTCCAGGTTGCATCAGAGACCCTGAAGGAATTGTAAAGAATTTCCCTGTTTCTTTGTTCTGTTTTTGAAATTCCTTTTTAGAGTGGGTTTGAGCTGATTCTCGCTGCCCTGTTTATGCCAGTCTAGACACACTTGATTCCCTTACGGAGACATATCAATACATAGGTTTTAAGATTCTTACTAGTCAGATCTATTCCTCTGCGGGAAATATGGGGTTTTGAGTCCCTTTCACTGAGGAAGGTGTAGGTCTTGTCTATTCCATAGTTGGTTTTTGGAACGGTACCTGTGCTTATATCAAACTCTGGTTTGATGCATCACCCCACCTCTCCTTCCCCCTTAAGCAGGCATAAGAGTGTTTTCTAAATGTGAGACTCTGTTCTCTTGCCTAACTCAGTTCATGTGTAGCCATGTTTACAGGATCTTCCTAAGTGATATCTTATGATAAGTTTCTTTTCCTGTGTGACTTCTTTCACTTAGAATCATCGTACCTGAATCCACTCATTTTGCTGCTACTGGTCTTATGACATTGATTTCGTGGCTGAGGGATATTCCATCGTACGTAAGTTCCACAATGTTTGGAACCATTTTTATATTTCCTGGGATATTTCAGGTGTACCCAGGTTGAGGTTCTTGTAAGCAGTGCAGCCCTCAATTTGGGGGTGGCTCTGTCTTATGGATTTTCAGTTTTCCCAATGTATATTCCCTAGACTGGAAGTGCCCTTGGCTCTGTAGCTCTGTTGTTTACTTGTTTTAGGGAACACAATGCACTCCTCCAGTGAGGCAGTTGGCAACTTACATCCCGCCCATCAGCATAACAGGGCTCCCTGTTCTCCAGGGCCTGTCTTGCCTTTCTGGTTTTTACACATTTTGTGGATGTCCCTTTTGACCGGTGAGAAGTGATACTTCTTTGTAGTGCAGATTTGCATTGCCCGCTTGCTTGCTTGGCCAAAAAGGGCGTATGCGTTTTCTCCTGAATATATTCAGGAGAAAACGCATACGCCCTTTTTGGCCAAGTGCATCATTGTCGAAGTTGTGCCCCTCTTCCTGTGCTTTACAGGCGATTCCAACGTACCTCTTGAAATCTCTTTCCTGCTCTTCTGCCTCACTTTCAAGTCCGCCTCGTTGCCTTCCCTCAACAGATTTTTGGACGATAGTTGGCCTTGATTACTCTGCCAGTTTGTGAATTGCTGTGCCCCTGAGCTCCATTTTTCAACTCGTTTTTTGTGAGCTGAACGCAACGCCAAACTTTTGGTTCAGGACCTATACTGATTCCCGGTGGGTGGCTGAGACTTTGGTTAATTCTTCTTCCTGCCGGGAAATTAGAGTGACATGTGCCCATCCAAATGCCTAACAGCTACTCTCTCATTGGTTCTCCCTCTTCCCTTTCATCCTCTGCCAAATTGGCAACCTGTGCGAACCAGGAGCTTAAAGGGGCTGTCTCTCCAAGTTGGGAGATTGATAGGAAAGCAGTTGGAAAGTCAAACCGGAGCACCAGGAGAGGGGCTCTTCGTTGAGTTTTAGAAACCTTTCGTATTCACAGTGTGTCCATTCTCTAGGTTTCCCGTACATGTTATAGCTGTAGTAATATTCCCTTCAACCTGGAGAGCTGGGACCCATGGAATGGGTGCCATGCGTTATTGCTTTAAAGGGTCTGCATTTGCTCACCCAATCTCACCAATCCTCTCAGTCCCAAGTGTCCAGCCTTATGCCACATCCAGCTGTCATTGTAGATAGGGTCATTCCAGGTTGCATCAGAGACCCTGAAGGAATTGTAAAGAATTTCCCTGTTTCTTTGTTCTGTTTTTGAAATTCCTTTTTAGAGTGGGTTTGAGCTGATTCTCGCTGCCCTGTTTATGCCAGTCTAGACACACTTGATTCCCTTACGGAGACATATCAATACATAGGTTTTAAGATTCTTACTAGTCAGATCTATTCCTCTGCGGGAAATATGGGGTTTTGAGTCCCTTTCACTGAGGAAGGTGTAGGTCTTGTCTATTCCATAGTTGGTTTTTGGAACGGTACCTGTGCTTATATCAAACTCTGGTTTGATGCATCACCCCACCTCTCCTTCCCCCTTAAGCAGGCATAAGAGTGTTTTCTAAATGTGAGACTCTGTTCTCTTGCCTAACTCAGTTCATGTGTAGCCATGTTTACAGGATCTTCCTAAGTGATATCTTATGATAAGTTTCTTTTCCTGTGTGACTTCTTTCACTTAGAATCATCGTACCTGAATCCACTCATTTTGCTGCTACTGGTCTTATGACATTGATTTCGTGGCTGAGGGATATTCCATCGTACGTAAGTTCCACAATGTTTGGAACCATTTTTATATTTCCTGGGATATTTCAGGTGTACCCAGGTTGAGGTTCTTGTAAGCAGTGCAGCCCTCAATTTGGGGGTGGCTCTGTCTTATGGATTTTCAGTTTTCCCAAGGTATATTCCCTAGACTGGAAGTGCCCTTGGCTCTGTAGCTCTGTTGTTTACTTGTTTTAGGGAACACAATGCACTCCTCCAGTGAGGCAGTTGGCAATTTACATCCCGCCCATCAGCATAACAAGGCTCCCTGTTCTCCAGGGCCTGCCTTGCCTTTCTGGTTTTTACACATTTTGTGGATGTCCCTTTTGACCGGTGGGAAGTAATACTTCTTTGTAGTGCAGATTTGCATTGCCCGCTTGCTTGCTTGGCCAAGAAGGGCGTATGCGTTTTCTCCTGAATATATTCAGGAGAAAACGCATACGCCCTTTTTGGCCAAGTGCATCATTGTCGAAGTTGTGCCCCTCTTCTTGTGCTTTACAGGCGATTCCATCGTACCTCTTGAAATCTCTTTCCTGCTCTTCTGCCTCACTTTCAAGTCCGCCTCGTTGCCTTCCCTCAACAGATTTTTGGACGATAGTTGGCCTTGATTACTCTGCCAGTTTGTGAATTGCTGTGCCCCTGAGCTCCATTTTTCAACTCGTTTTTTGTGAGCTGAACGCACGGCCAAACTTTTGGTTCAGGACCTATACTGATTCCCGGTGGGTGGCTGAGACTTTGGTTAATTCTTCTTCCTGCCGGGAAATTAGAGTGACATGTGCCCATCCAAATGCCTAACAGCTACTCTCTCATTGGTTCTGCCTCTTCCCTTTCATCCTCTGCCAAATTGGCAACCTGTGCGAACCAGGAGCTTAAAGGGGCTGTCTCTCCAAGTTGGGAGATTGATAGGAAAGCAGTTGGAAAGTCAAACCGGAGCACCAGGAGAGGGGCTCTTCGTTGAGTTTTAGAAACCTTTCGTATTCACAGTGTGTCCATTCTCTAGGTTTCCCGTACATGTTATAGCTGTAGTAATATTCCCTTAAACCTGGAGAGCTGCGACCCATGGAATGAGTGCCATGTGTTATTGCTTTAAAGGGTCTGCATTTGCTCACCCAATCTCACCAATCCTCTCAGTCCCATGTGTCCAGCCTTATGCCACATCCAGCTGTCATTGTAGATAGGGTCATTCCAGGTTGCATCAGAGACCCTGAAGGAATTGTAAAGAATTTCCCTGTTTCTTTGTTCTGTTTTTGAAATTCCTTTTTAGAGTGGGTTTGAGCTGATTCTCGCTGCCCTGTTTATGCCAGTCTAGACACACTTGATTCCCTTACGGAGACATATCAATACATAGGTTTTAAGATTCTTACTAGTCAGATCTATTCCTCTGCGGGAAATATGGGGTTTTGAGTCCCTTTCACTGAGGAAGGTGTAGGTCTTGTCTATTCCATAGTTGGTTTTTGGAACGGTACCTGTGCTTATATCAAACTCTGGTTTGATGCATCACCCCACCTCTCCTTCCCCCTTAAGCAGGCATAAGAGTGTTTTCTAAATGTGAGACTCTGTTCTCTTGCCTAACTCAGTTCATGTGTAGCCATGTTTACAGGATCTTCCTAAGTGATATATTATGATAAGTTTCTTTTCCTGTGTGACTTCTTTCACTTAGAATCATCGTACCTGAATCCACTCATTTTGCTGCTACTGGTCTTATGACATTGATTTCGTGGCTGAGGGATATTCCATCGTACGTAAGTTCCACAATGTTTGGAACCATTTTTATATTTCCTGGGATATTTCAGGTGTACCCAGGTTGAGGTTCTTGTAAGCAGTGCAGCCCTCAATTTGGGGGTGGCTCTGTCTTATGGATTTTCAGTTTTCCCAAGATATATTCCCTAGACTGGAAGTGCCCTTGGCTCTGTAGCTCTGTTGTTTCCTTGTTTTAGGGAACACAATGCACTCCTCCAGTGAGGCAGTTGGCAACTTACATCCCGCCCATCAGCATAACAAGGCTCCCTGTTCTCCAGGGCCTGTCTTGCCTTTCTGGTTTTTACACATTTTGTGGATGTCCCTTTTGACCGGTGAGAAGTGATACTTCTTTGTAGTGCAGATTTGCATTGCCGGCTTGCTTGCTTGGCCAAAAAGGGCGTATGCGTTTTCTCCTGAATATATTCAGGAGAAAACGCATACGCCCTTTTTGGCCAAGTGCATCATTGTCGAAGTTGTGCCCCACTTCCTGTGCTTTACAGGCGATTCCATCGTACCTCTTGAAATCTCTTTCCTGCTCTTCTGCCTCGCTTTCAAGTCCGCCTCGTTGCCTTCCCTCAACAGATTTTTGGACGATAGTTGGCCTTGATTACTCTGCCAGTTTGTGAATTGCTGTGCCCCTGAGCTCCATTTTTCAACTCGTTTTTTGTGAGCTGAACGCAAGGCCAAACTTTTGGTTCAGGACCTATACTGATTCCCGGTGGGTGGCTGAGACTTTGGTTAATTCTTCTTCCTGCTGGGAAATTAGAGTGACATGTGCCCATCCAAATGCCTAACAGCTACTCTCTCATTGGTTCTGCCTCTTCCCTTTCATCCTCTGCCAAATTGGCAACCTGTGCGAACCAGGAGCTTAAAGGGGCTGTCTCTCCAAGTTGGGAGATTGATAGGAAAGCAGTTGGAAAGTCAAACTGGAGCACCAGGAGAGGGGCTCTTCGTTGAGTTTTAGAAACCTTTCGTATTCACAGTGTGTCCATTCTCTAGGTTTCCCGTACATGTCATAGCTGTAGTAATATTCCCTTCAACCTGGAGAGCTGCGACACATGGAATGGGTGCCATGCGTTATTGCTTTAAAGGGTCTGCATTTGCTCACCCAATCTCACCAATCCTCTCAGTCCCAAGTGTCCAGCCTTATGCCACATCCAGCTGTCATTGTAGATAGGGTCATTCCAGGTTGCATCAGAGACCCTGAAGGAATTGTAAAGAATTTCCCTGTTTCTTTGTTCTGTTTTTGAAATTCCTTTTTAGAGTGGGTTTGAGCTGATTCTCGCTGCCCTGTTTATGCCAGTCTAGACACACTTGATTCCCTTACGGAGACATATCAATACATAGGTTTTAAGATTCTTACTAGTCAGATCTATTCCTCTGCGGGAAATATGGGGTTTTGAGTCCCTTTCACTGAGGAAGGTGTAGGTCTTGTCTATTCCATAGTTGGTTTTTGGAACGGTACCTGTGCTTATATCAAACTCTGGTTTGATGCATCACCCCACCTCTCCTTCCCCCTTAAGCAGGCATAAGAGTGTTTTCTAAATGTGAGACTCTGTTCTCTTGCCTAACTCAGTTCATGTGTAGCCATGTTTACAGGATCTTCCTAAGTGATATCTTATGATAAGTTTCTTTTCCTGTGTGACTTCTTTCACTTAGAATCATCGTACCTGAATCCACTCATTTTGCTGCTACTGGTCTTATGACATTGATTTCGTGGCTGAGGGATATTCCATCGTACGTAAGTTCCACAATGTTTGGAACCATTTTTATATTTCCTGGGATATTTCAGGTGTACCCAGGTTGAGGTTCTTGTAAGCAGTGCAGCCCTCAATTTGGGGGTGGCTCTGTCTTATGGATTTTCAGTTTTCCCAAGATATATTCCCTAGACTGGAAGTGCCCTTGGCTCTGTAGCTCTGTTGTTTACTTGTTTTAGGGAACACAATGCACTCCTCCAGTGAGGCAGTTGGCAATTTACATCCCGCCCATCAGCATAACAAGGCTCCCTGTTCTCCAGGGCCTGTCTTGCCTTTCTGGTTTTTACACATTTTGTGGATGTCCCTTTTGACCGGTGGGAAGTAATACTTCTTTTAGTGCAGATTTGCATTGCCCGCTTGCTTGCTTGGCCAAAAAGGGCGTATGCGTTTTCTCCTGAATATATTCAGGAGAAAACGCATACGCCCTTTTTGGCCAAGTGCATCATTGTCGAAATTGTGCCCCTCTTCCTGTGCTTTACAGGTGATTCCATCGTACCTCTTGAAATCTCTTTCCTGCTCTTCTGCCTCACTTTCAAGTCCGCCTCGTTGCCTTCCCTCAACAGATTTTTGGACGATAGTTGGCCTTGATTACTCTGCCAGTTTGTGAATTGCTGTGCCCCTGGGCTCCATTTTTCAACTCGTTTTTTGTGAGCTGAACGCAAGGCCAAACTTTTGGTTCAGGACCTATACTGATTCCCGGTGGGTGGCTGAGACTTTGGTTAATTCTTCTTCCTGCCGGGAAATTAGAGTGACATGTGCCCATCCAAATGCCTAACAGCTACTCTCTCATTGGTTCTGCCTCTTCCCTTTCATCCTCTGCCAAATTGGCAACCTGTGCGAACCAGGAGCTTAAAGGGGCTGTCTCTCCAAGTTGGGAGATTGATAGGAAAGCAGTTGGAAAGTCAAACCGGAGCACCAGGAGAGGGGCTCTTCGTTGAGTTTTAGAAACCTTTCGTATTCACAGTGTGTCCATTCTCTAGGTTTCCCGTACATGTTATAGCTGTAGTAATATTCCCTTCAACCTGGAGAGCTGCGACCCATGGAATGGGTGCCATGCGTTATTGCTTTAAAGGGTCTGCATTTGCTCACCCAATCTCACCAATCCTCTCAGTCCCAAGTGTCCAGCCTTATGCCACATCCAGCTGTCATTGTAGATAGGGTCATTCCAGGTTGCATCAGAGACCCTGAAGGAATTGTAAAGAATTTCCCTGTTTCTTTGTTCTGTTTTTGAAATTCCTTTTTAGAGTGGGTTTGAGCTGATTCTCGCTGCCCTGTTTATGCCAGTCTAGACACACTTGATTCCCTTACGGAGACATATCAATACATAGGTTTTAAGATTCTTACTAGTCAGATCTATTCCTCTGCGGGAAATATGGGGTTTTGAGTCCCTTTCACTGAGGAAGGTGTAGGTCTTGTCTATTCCATAGTTGGTTTTTGGAACGGTACCTGTGCTTATATCAAACTCTGGTTTGATGCATCACCCCACCTCTCCTTCCCCCTTAAGCAGGCATAAGAGTGTTTTCTAAATGTGAGACTCTGTTCTCTTGCCTAACTCAGTTCATGTGTAGCCATGTTTACAGGATCTTCCTAAGTGATATCTTATGATAAGTTTCTTTTCCTGTGTGACTTCTTTCACTTAGAATCATCGTACCTGAATCCACTCATTTTGCTGCTACTGGTCTTATGACATTGATTTCGTGGCTGAGGGATATTCCATCGTACGTAAGTTCCACAATGTTTGGAACCATTTTTATATTTCCTGGGATATTTCAGGTGTACCCAGGTTGAGGTTCTTGTAAGCAGTGCAGCCCTCAATTTGGGGGTGGCTCTGTCTTATGGATTTTCAGTTTTCCCAAGATATATTCCCTAGACTGGAAGTGCCCTTGGCTCTGTAGCTCTGTTGTTTACTTGTTTTAGGGAACACAATGCACTCCTCCAGTGAGGCAGTTGGCAATTTACATCCCGCCCATCAGCATAACAAGGCTCCCTGTTCTCCAGGGCCTGCCTTGCCTTTCTGGTTTTTACACATTTTGTGGATGTCCCTTTTGACCGGTGGGAAGTAATACTTCTTTGTAGTGCAGATTTGCATTGCCCGCTTGCTTGCTTGGCCAAAAAGGGCGTCTGCGTTTTCTCCTGAATATATTCAGGAGAAAACGCATACGCCCTTTTTGGCCAAGTGCATCATTGTCGAAGTTGTGCCCCTCTTCCTGTGCTTTACAGGCGATTCCATCGTACCTCTTGAAATCTCTTTCCTGCTCTTCTGCCTCGCTTTCAAGTCCGCCTCGTTGCCTTCCCTCAACAGATTTTTGGACGATAGTTGGCCTTGATTACTCTGCCAGTTTGTGAATTGCTGTGCCCCTGAGCTCCATTTTTCAACTCGTTTTTTCTGAGCTGAACGCAAGGCCAAACTTTTGGTTCAGGACCTATACTGGTTCCCGGTGGGTGGCTGAGACTTTGGTTAATTCTTCTTCCTGCCGGGAAATTAGAGTGACATGTGCCCATCCAAATGCCTAACAGCTACTCTCTCATTGGTTCTCCCTCTTCCCTTTCATCCTCTGCCAAATTGGCAACCTGTGCGAACCAGGAGCTTAAAGGGGCTGTCTCTCCAAGTTGGGAGATTGATAGGAAAGCAGTTGGAAAGTCAAACCGGAGCACCAGGAGAGGGGCTCTTCGTTGAGTTTTAGAAACCTTTCGTATTCACAGTGTGTCCATTCTCTAGGTTTCCCGTACATGTTATAGCTGTAGTAATATTCCCTTCAACCTGGAGAGCTGCGACCCATGGAATGAGTGCCATGCGTTATTGCTTTAAAGGGTCTGCGTTTGCTCACCCAATCTCACCAATCCTCTCAGTCCCAAGTGTCCAGCCTTATGCCACATCCAGCTGTCATTGTAGATAGGGTCATTCCAGGTTGCATCAGAGACCCTGAAGGAATTGTAAAGAATTTCCCTGTTTCTTTGTTCTGTTTTTGAAATTCCTTTTTAGAGTGGGTTTGAGCTGATTCTCACTGCCCTGTTTATGCCAGTCTAGACACACTTGATTCCCTTACGGAGACATATCAATACATAGGTTTTAAGATTCTTACTAGTCAGATCTATTCCTCTGCGGGAAATATGGGGTTCTGAGTCCCTTTCACTGAGGAAGGTGTAGGTCTTGTCTATTCCATAGTTGGTTTTTGGAACGGTACCTGTGCTTATATCAAACTCTGGTTTGATGCATCACCCCACCTCTCCTTCCCCCTTAAGCAGGCATAAGAGTGTTTTCTAAATGTGAGACTCTGTTCTCTTGCCTAACTCAGTTCATGTGTAGCCATGTTTACAGGATCTTCCTAAGTGATATCTTATGATAAGTTTCTTTTCCTGTGTGACTTCTTTCACTTAGAATCATCGTACCTGAATCCACTCATTTTGCTGCTACTGGTCTTATGACATTGATTTCGTGGCTGAGGGATATTCCATCGTACGTAAGTTCCACAATGTTTGGAACCATTTTTATATTTCCTGGGATATTTCAGGTGTACCCAGGTTGAGGTTCTTGTAAGCAGTGCAGCCCTCAATTTGGGGGTGGCTCTGTCTTATGGATTTTCAGTTTTCCCAAGATATATTCCCTAGACTGGAAGTGCCCTTGGCTCTGTAGCTCTGTTGTTTCCTTGTTTTAGGGAACACAATGCACTCCTCCAGTGAGGCAGTTGGCAACTTACATCCCGCCCATCAGCATAACAAGGCTCCCTGTTCTCCAGGGCCTGTCTTGCCTTTCTGGTTTTTACACATTTTGTGGATGTCCCTTTTGACCGGTGAGAAGTGATACTTCTTTGTAGTGCAGATTTGCATTGCCCGCTTGCTTGCTTGGCCAAAAAGGGCGTATGCGTTTTCTCCTGAATATATTCAGGAGAAAACGCATACGCCCTTTTTGGCCAAGTGCATCAATGTCGAAGTTGTGCCCCTCTTCCTGTGCTTTACAGGCGATTCCATCGTACCTCTTGAAATCTCTTTCCTGCTCTTCTGCCTCACTTTCAAGTCCGGCTCCTTGCGTTCCCTCAACAGATTTTTGGACGATAGTTGGCCTTGATTACTCTGCCAGTTTGTGAATTGCTGTGCCCCTGAGCTCCATTTTTCAACTCGTTTTTTGTGAGCTGAACTCAAGGCCAAACTTTTGGTTCAGGACCTATACTGATTCCCGGTGGGTGGCTGAGACTTTGGTTAATTCTTCTTCCTGCCGGGAAATTAGAGTGACATGTGCCCATCCAAATGCCTAACAGCTACTCTCTCATTGGTTCTGCCTCTTCCCTTTCATCCTCTGCCAAATTGGCAACCTGTGCGAACCAGGAGCTTAAAGGGGCTGTCTCTCCAAGTTGGGAGATTGATAGGAAAGCAGTTGGAAAGTCAAACCGGAGCACCAGGAGAGGGGCTCTTCGTTGAGTTTTAGAAACCTTTCGTATTCACAGTGTGTCCATTCTCTAGGTTTCCCGTACATGTTATAGCTGTAGTAATATTCCCTTCAACCTGGAGAGCTGCGACACATGGAATGGGTGCCATGCGTTATTGCTTTAAAGGGTCTGCATTTGCTCACCCAATCTCACCAATCCTCTCAGTCCCAAGTGTCCAGCCTTATGCCACATCCAGCTGTCATTGTAGATAGGGTCATTCCAGGTTGCATCAGAGACCCTGAAGGAATTGTAAAGAATTTCCCTGTTTCTTTGTTCTGTTTTTGAAATTCCTTTTTAGAGTGGGTTTGAGCTGATTCTCGCTGCCCTGTTTATGCCAGTCTAGACACACTTGATTCCCTTACGGAGACATATCAATACATAGGTTTTAAGATTCTTACTAGTCAGATCTATTCCTCTGCGGGAAATATGGGGTTTTGAGTCCCTTTCACTGAGGAAGGTGTAGGTCTTGTCTATTCCATAGTTGGTTTTTGGAACGGTACCTGTGCTTATATCAAACTCTGGTTTGATGCATCACCCCACCTCTCCTTCCCCCTTAAGCAGGCATAAGAGTGTTTTCTAAATGTGAGACTCTGTTCTCTTGCCTAACTCAGTTCATGTGTAGCCATGTTTACAGGATCTTCCTAAGTGATATCTTATGATAAGTTTCTTTTCCTGTGTGACTTCTTTCACTTAGAATCATCGTACCTGAATCCACTCATTTTGCTGCTACTGGTCTTATGACATTGATTTCGTGGCTGAGGGATATTCCATCGTACGTAAGTTCCACAATGTTTGGAACCATTTTTATATTTCCTGGGATATTTCAGGTGTACCCAGGTTGAGGTTCTTGTAAGCAGTGCAGCCCTCAATTTGGGGGTGGCTCTGTCTTATGGATTTTCAGTTTTCCCAAGGTATATTCCCTAGACTGGAAGTGCCCTTGCCTCTGTAGCTCTGTTGTTTACTTGTTTTGGGAACACAATGCACTCCTCCAGTGAGGCAGTTGGCAATTTCCATCCCGCCCATCAGCATAACAAGGCTCCCTGTTCTCCAGGGCCTGCCTTGCCTTTCTGGTTTTTACACATTTTGTGGATGTCCCTTTTGACCGGTGGGAAGTGATACTTCTTTGTAGTGCAGATTTGCATTGCCCGCTTGCTTGCTTGGCCAAAAAGGGCGTATGCGTTTTCTCCTGAATATATTCAGGAGAAAACGCATACGCCCTTTTTGGCCAAGTGCATCATTGTCGAAGTTGTGCCCCTCTTCCTGTGCTTTACAGGTGATTCCATCGTACCTCTTGAAATCTCTTTCCTGCTCTTCTGCCTCACTTTCAAGTCCGCCTCGTTGCCTTCCCTCAACAGATTTTTGGACGATAGTTGGCCTTGATTACTCTGCCAGTTTGTGAATTGCTGTGCCCCTGAGCTCCATTTTTCAACTCGTTTTTTGTGAGCTGAACGCAAGGCCAAACTTTTGGTTCAGGACCTATACTGATTCCCGGTGGGTGGCTGAGACTTTGGTTAATTCTTCTTCCTGCCGGGAAATTAGAGTGACATGTGCCCATCCAAATGCCTAACAGCTACTCTCTCATTGGTTCTGCCTCTTCCCTTTCATCCTCTGCCAAATTGGCAACCTGTGCGAACCAGGAGCTTAAAGGGGCTGTCTCTCCAAGTTGGGAGATTGATAGGAAAGCAGTTGGAAAGTCAAACCGGAGCACCAGAAGAGGGGCTCTTCGTTGAGTTTTAGAAACCTTTCGTATTCACAGTGTGTCCATTCTCTAGGTTTCCCGTACATGTTATAGCTGTAGTAATATTCCCTTCAACCTGGAGAGCTGGGACCCATGGAATGGGTGCCATGCGTTATTGCTTTAAAGGGTCTGCATTTGCTCACCCAATCTCACCAATCCTCTCAGTCCCAAGTGTCCAGCCTTATGCCACATCCAGCTGTCATTGTAGATAGGGTCATTCCAGGTTGCATCAGAGACCCTGAAGGAATTGTAAAGAATTTCCCTGTTTCTTTGTTCTGTTTTTGAAATTCCTTTTTAGAGTGGGTTTGAGCTGATTCTCGCTGCCCTGTTTATGCCAGTCTAGACACACTTGATTCCCTTACGGAGACATATCAATACATAGGTTTTAAGATTCTTACTAGTCAGATCTATTCCTCTGCGGGAAATATGGGGTTTTGAGTCCCTTTCACTGAGGAAGGTGTAGGTCTTGTCTATTCCATAGTTGGTTTTTGGAACGGTACCTGTGCTTATATCAAACTCTGGTTTGATGCATCACCCCACCTCTCCTTCCCCCTTAAGCAGGCATAAGAGTGTTTTCTAAATGTGAGACTCTCTTCTCTTGCCTAACTCAGTTCATGTGTAGCCATGTTTACAGGATCTTCCTAAGTGATATCTTATGATAAGTTTCTTTTCCTGTGTGACTTCTTTCACTTAGAATCATCGTACCTGAATCCACTCATTTTGCTGCTACTGGTCTTATGACATTGATTTCGTGGCTGAGGGATATTCCATCGTACGTAAGTTCCACAATGTTTGGAACCATTTTTATATTTCCTGGGATATTTCAGGTGTACCCAGGTTGAGGTTCTTGTAAGCAGTGCAGCCCTCAATTTGGGGGTGGCTCTGTCTTATGGATTTTCAGTTTTCCCAAGATATATTCCCTAGACTGGAAGTGCCCTTGGCTCTGTAGCTCTGTTGTTTCCTTGTTTTAGGGAACACAATGCACTCCTCCAGTGAGGCAGTTGGCAACTTACATCCCGCCCATCAGCATAACAAGGCTCCCTGTTCTCCAGGGCCTGTCTTGCCTTTCTGGTTTTTACACATTTTGTGGATGTCCCTTTTGACCGGTGAGAAGTGATACTTCTTTGTAGTGCAGATTTGCATTGCCCGCTTGCTTGCTTGGCCAAAAAGGGCGTATGCGTTTTCTCCTGAATATATTCAGGAGAAAACGCATACGCCCTTTTTGGCCAAGTGCATCATTGTCGAAGTTGTGCCCCTCTTCCTGTGCTTTACAGGCGATTCCATCGTACCTCTTGAAATCTCTTTCCTGCTCTTCTGCCTCGCTTTCAAGTCCGCCTCGTTGCCTTCCCTCAACAGATTTTTGGACGATAGTTGGCCTTGATTACTCTGCCATTTTGTGAATTGCTGTGCCCCTGAGCTCCATTTCTCAACTCGTTTTTTCTGAGCTGAACGCAAGGCCAAACTTTTGGTTCAGGACCTATACTGATTCCCGGTGGGTGGCTGAGACTTTGGTTAATTCTTCTTCCTGCCGGGAAATTAGAGTGACATGTGCCCATCCAAATGCCTAACAGCTACTCTCTCATTGGTTCTGCCTCTTCCCTTTCATCCTCTGCCAAATTGGCAACCTGTGCGAACCAGGAGCTTAAAGGGGCTGTCTCTCCAAGTTGGGAGATTGATAGGAAAGCAGTTGGAAAGTCAAACCGGAGCACCAGGAGAGGGGCTCTTCGTTGAGTTTTAGAAACCTTTCGTATTCACAGTGTGTCCATTCTCTAGGTTTCCCGTACATGTTATAGCTGTAGTAATATTCCCTTCAACCTGGAGAGCTGCGACCCATGGAATGGGTGCCATGCGTTATTGCTTTAAAGGGTCTGCATTTGCTCACCCAATCTCACCAATCCTCTCAGTCCCAAGTGTCCAGCCTTATGCCACATCCAGCTGTCATTGTAGATAGGGTCATTCCAGGTTGCATCAGAGACCCTGAAGGAATTGTAAAGAATTTCCCTGTTTCTTTGTTCTGTTTTTGAAATTCCTTTTTAGAGTGGGTTTGAGCTGATTCTCGCTGCCCTGTTTATGCCAGTCTAGACACACTTGATTCCCTTACGGAGACATATCAATACATAGGTTTTAAGATTCTTACTAGTCAGATCTATTCCTCTGCGGGAAATATGGGGTTTTGAGTCCCTTTCACTGAGGAAGGTGTAGGTCTTGTCTATTCCATAGTTGGTTTTTGGAACGGTACCTGTGCTTATATCAAACTCTGGTTTGATGCATCACCCCACCTCTCCTTCCCCCTTAAGCAGGCATAAGAGTGTTTTCTAAATGTGAGACTCTGTTCTCTTGCCTAACTCAGTTCATGTGTAGCCATGTTTACAGGATCTTCCTAAGTGATATCTTATGATAAGTTTCTTTTCCTGTGTGACTTCTTTCACTTAGAATCATCGTACCTGAATCCACTCATTTTGCTGCTACTGGTCTTATGACATTGATTTCGTGGCTGAGGGATATTCCATCGTACGTAAGTTCCACAATGTTTGGAACCATTTTTATATTTCCTGGGATATTTCAGGTGTACCCAGGTTGAGGTTCTTGTAAGCAGTGCAGCCCTCAATTTGGGGGTGGCTCTGTCTTATGGATTTTCAGTTTTCCCAAGATATATTCCCTAGACTGGAAGTGCCCTTGGCTCTGTAGCTCTGTTGTTTCCTTGTTTTAGGGAACACAATGCACTCCTCCAGTGAGGCAGTTGGCAACTTACATCCCGCCCATCAGCATAACAAGGCTCCCTGTTCTCCAGGGCCTGTCTTGCCTTTCTGGTTTTTACACATTTTGTGGATGTCCCTTTTGACCGGTGAGAAGTGATTCTTCTTTGTAGTGCAGATTTGCATTGCCCGCTTGCTTGCTTGGCCAAAAAGGGCGTATGCGTTTTCTCCTGAATATATTCAGGAGAAAACGCATACGCCCTTTTTGGCCAAGTGCATCATTGTCGAAGTTGTGCCCCTCTTCCTGTGCTTTACAGGCGATTCCATCGTACCTCTTGAAATCTCTTTCCTGCTCTTCTGCCTCGCTTTCAAGTCCGCCTCGTTGCCTTCCCTCAACAGATTTTTGGACGATAGTTGGCCTTGATTACTCTGCCAGTTTGTGAATTGCTGTGCCCCTGAGCTCCATTTTTCAACTCGTTTTTTCTGAGCTGAACGCAAGGCCAAACTTTTGGTTCAGGACCTATACTGGTTCCCGGTGGGTGGCTGAGACTTTGGTTAATTCTTCTTCCTGCCGGGAAATTAGAGTGACATGTGCCCATCCAAATGCCTAACAGCTACTCTCTCATTGGTTCTGCCTCTTCCCTTTCATCCTCTGCCAAATTGGCAACCTGTGCGAACCAGGAGCTTATAGGGGCTGTCTCTCCAAGTTGGGAGATTGATAGGAAAGCAGTTGGAAAGTCAAACCGGAGCACCAGGAGAGGGGCTCTTCGTTGAGTTTTAGAAACCTTTCGTATTCACAGTGTGTCCATTCTCTAGGTTTCCCATACATGTTATAGCTGTAGTAATATTCCCTTAAACCTGGAGAGCTGCGACCCATGGAATGAGTGCCATGCGTTATTGCTTTAAAGGGTCTGCATTTGCTCACCCAATCTCACCAATCCTCTCAGTCCCAAGTGTCCAGCCTTATGCCACATCCAGCTGTCATTGTAGATAGGGTCATTCCAGGTTGCATCAGAGACCCTGAAGGAATTGTAAAGAATTTCCCTGTTTCTTTGTTCTGTTTTTGAAATTCCTTTTTAGAGTGGGTTTGAGCTGATTCTCGCTGCCCTGTTTATGCCAGTCTAGACACACTTGATTCCCTTACGGAGACATATCAATACATAGGTTTTAAGATTCTTACTAGTCAGATCTATTCCTCTGCGGGAAATATGGGGTTTTGAGTCCCTTTCACTGAGGAAGGTGTAGGTCTTGTCTATTCCATAGTTGGTTTTTGGAACGGTACCTGTGCTTATATCAAACTCTGGTTTGATGCATCACCCCACCTCTCCTTCCCCCTTAAGCAGGCATAAGAGTGTTTTCTAAATGTGAGACTCTGTTCTCTTGCCTAACTCAGTTCATGTGTAGCCATGTTTACAGGATCTTCCTAAGTGATATCTTATGATAAGTTTCTTTTCCTGTGTGACTTCTTTCACTTAGAATCATCGTACCTGAATCCACTCATTTTGCTGCTACTGGTCTTATGACATTGATTTCGTGGCTGAGGGATATTCCATCGTACGTAAGTTCCACAATGTTTGGAACCATTTTTATATTTCCTGGGATATTTCAGGTGTACCCAGGTTGAGGTTCTTGTAAGCAGTGCAGCCCTCAATTTGGGGGTGGCTCTGTCTTATGGATTTTCAGTTTTCCCAAGGTATATTCCCTAGACTGGAAGTGCCCTTGCCTCTGTAGCTCTGTTGTTTACTTGTTTTGGGAACACAATGCACTCCTCCAGTGAGGCAGTTGGCAATTTCCATCCCGCCCATCAGCATAACAAGGCTCCCTGTTCTCCAGGGCCTGCCTTGCCTTTCTGGTTTTTACACATTTTGTGGATGTCCCTTTTGACCGGTGGGAAGTGATACTTCTTTGTAGTGCAGATTTGCATTGCCCGCTTGCTTGCTTGGCCAAAAAGGGCGTATGCGTTTTCTCCTGAATATATTCAGGAGAAAACGCATACGCCCTTTTTGGCCAAGTGCATCATTGTCGAAGTTGTGCCCCTCTTCCTGTGCTTTACAGGTGATTCCATCGTACCTCTTGAAATCTCTTTCCTGCTCTTCTGCCTCACTTTCAAGTCCGCCTCGTTGCCTTCCCTCAACAGATTTTTGGACGATAGTTGGCCTTGATTACTCTGCCAGTTTGTGAATTGCTGTGCCCCTGAGCTCCATTTTTCAACTCGTTTTTTGTGAGCTGAACGCAAGGCCAAACTTTTGGTTCAGGACCTATACTGATTCCCGGTGGGTGGCTGAGACTTTGGTTAATTCTTCTTCCTGCCGGGAAATTAGAGTGACATGTGCCCATCCAAATGCCTAACAGCTACTCTCTCATTGGTTCTGCCTCTTCCCTTTCATCCTCTGCCAAATTGGCAACCTGTGCGAACCAGGAGCTTAAAGGGGCTGTCTCTCCAAGTTGGGAGATTGATAGGAAAGCAGTTGGAAAGTCAAACCGGAGCACCAGAAGAGGGGCTCTTCGTTGAGTTTTAGAAACCTTTCGTATTCACAGTGTGTCCATTCTCTAGGTTTCCCGTACATGTTATAGCTGTAGTAATATTCCCTTCAACCTGGAGAGCTGGGACCCATGGAATGGGTGCCATGCGTTATTGCTTTAAAGGGTCTGCATTTGCTCACCCAATCTCACCAATCCTCTCAGTCCCAAGTGTCCAGCCTTATGCCACATCCAGCTGTCATTGTAGATAGGGTCATTCCAGGTTGCATCAGAGACCCTGAAGGAATTGTAAAGAATTTCCCTGTTTCTTTGTTCTGTTTTTGAAATTCCTTTTTAGAGTGGGTTTGAGCTGATTCTCGCTGCCCTGTTTATGCCAGTCTAGACACACTTGATTCCCTTACGGAGACATATCAATACATAGGTTTTAAGATTCTTACTAGTCAGATCTATTCCTCTGCGGGAAATATGGGGTTTTGAGTCCCTTTCACTGAGGAAGGTGTAGGTCTTGTCTATTCCATAGTTGGTTTTTGGAACGGTACCTGTGCTTATATCAAACTCTGGTTTGATGCATCACCCCACCTCTCCTTCCCCCTTAAGCAGGCATAAGAGTGTTTTCTAAATGTGAGACTCTCTTCTCTTGCCTAACTCAGTTCATGTGTAGCCATGTTTACAGGATCTTCCTAAGTGATATCTTATGATAAGTTTCTTTTCCTGTGTGACTTCTTTCACTTAGAATCATCGTACCTGAATCCACTCATTTTGCTGCTACTGGTCTTATGACATTGATTTCGTGGCTGAGGGATATTCCATCGTACGTAAGTTCCACAATGTTTGGAACCATTTTTATATTTCCTGGGATATTTCAGGTGTACCCAGGTTGAGGTTCTTGTAAGCAGTGCAGCCCTCAATTTGGGGGTGGCTCTGTCTTATGGATTTTGAGTTTTCCCAAGATATATTCCCTAGACTGGAAGTGCCCTTGGCTCTGTAGCTCTGTTGTTTCCTTGTTTTAGGGAACACAATGCACTCCTCCAGTGAGGCAGTTGGCAACTTACATCCCGCCCATCAGCATAACAAGGCTCCCTGTTCTCCAGGGCCTGTCTTGCCTTTCTGGTTTTTACACATTTTGTGGATGTCCCTTTTGACCGGTGAGAAGTGATACTTCTTTGTAGTGCAGATTTGCATTGCCCGCTTGCTTGCTTGGCCAAAAAGGGCGTATGCGTTTTCTCCTGAATATATTCAGGAGAAAACGCATACGCCCTTTTTGGCCAAGTGCATCATTGTCGAAGTTGTGCCCCTCTTCCTGTGCTTTACAGGCGATTCCATCGTACCTCTTGAAATCTCTTTCCTGCTCTTCTGCCTCGCTTTCAAGTCCGCCTCGTTGCCTTCCCTCAACAGATTTTTGGACGATAGTTGGCCTTGATTACTCTGCCATTTTGTGAATTGCTGTGCCCCTGAGCTCCATTTCTCAACTCGTTTTTTCTGAGCTGAACGCAAGGCCAAACTTTTGGTTCAGGACCTATACTGATTCCCGGTGGGTGGCTGAGACTTTGGTTAATTCTTCTTCCTGCCGGGAAATTAGAGTGACATGTGCCCATCCAAATGCCTAACAGCTACTCTCTCATTGGTTCTGCCTCTTCCCTTTCATCCTCTGCCAAATTGGCAACCTGTGCGAACCAGGAGCTTAAAGGGGCTGTCTCTCCAAGTTGGGAGATTGATAGGAAAGCAGTTGGAAAGTCAAACCGGAGCACCAGGAGAGGGGCTCTTCGTTGAGTTTTAGAAACCTTTCGTATTCACAGTGTGTCCATTCTCTAGGTTTCCCATACATGTTATAGCTGTAGTAATATTCCCTTAAACCTGGAGAGCTGCGACCCATGGAATGAGTGCCATGCGTTATTGCTTTAAAGGGTCTGCATTTGCTCACCCAATCTCACCAATCCTCTCAGTCCCAAGTGTCCAGCCTTATGCCACATCCAGCTGTCATTGTAGATAGGGTCATTCCAGGTTGCATCAGAGACCCTGAAGGAATTGTAAAGAATTTCCCTGTTTCTTTGTTCTGTTTTTGAAATTCCTTTTTAGAGTGGGTTTGAGCTGATTCTCGCTGCCCTGTTTATGCCAGTCTAGACACACTTGATTCCCTTACGGAGACATATCAATACATAGGTTTTAAGATTCTTACTAGTCAGATCTATTCCTCTGCGGGAAATATGGGGTTTTGAGTCCCTTTCACTGAGGAAGGTGTAGGTCTTGTCTATTCCATAGTTGGTTTTTGGAACGGTACCTGTGCTTATATCAAACTCTGGTTTGATGCATCACCCCACCTCTCCTTCCCCCTTAAGCAGGCATAAGAGTGTTTTCTAAATGTGAGACTCTGTTCTCTTGCCTAACTCAGTTCATGTGTAGCCATGTTTACAGGATCTTCCTAAGTGATATCTTATGATAAGTTTCTTTTCCTGTGTGACTTCTTTCACTTAGAATCATCGTACCTGAATCCACTCATTTTGCTGCTACTGGTCTTATGACATTGATTTCGTGGCTGAGGGATATTCCATCGTACGTAAGTTCCACAATGTTTGGAACCATTTTTATATTTCCTGGGATATTTCAGGTGTACCCAGGTTGAGGTTCTTGTAAGCAGTGCAGCCCTCAATTTGGGGGTGGCTCTGTCTTATGGATTTTCAGTTTTCCCAAGGTATATTCCCTAGACTGGAAGTGCCCTTGGCTCTGTAGCTCTGTTGTTTCCTTGTTTTAGGGAACACAATGCACTCCTCCAGTGAGGCAGTTGGCAACTTACATCCCGCCCATCAGCATAACAAGGCTCCCTGTTCTCCAGGGCCTGTCTTGCCTTTCTGGTTTTTACACATTTTGTGGATGTCCCTTTTGACCGGTGAGAAGTGATTCTTCTTTGTAGTGCAGATTTGCATTGCCCGCTTGCTTGCTTGGCCAAAAAGGGCGTATGCGTTTTCTCCTGAATATATTCAGGAGAAAACGCATACGCCCTTTTTGGCCAAGTGCATCATTGTCGAAGTTGTGCCCCTCTTCCTGTGCTTTACAGGCGATTCCATCGTACCTCTTGAAATCTCTTTCCTGCTCTTCTGCCTCGCTTTCAAGTCCGCCTCGTTGCCTTCCCTCAACAGATTTTTGGACGATAGTTGGCCTTGATTACTCTGCCAGTTTGTGAATTGCTGTGCCCCTGAGCTCCATTTCTCAACTCGTTTTTTCTGAGCTGAACGCAAGGCCAAACTTTTGGTTCAGGACCTATACTGGTTCCCGGTGGGTGGCTGAGACTTTGGTTAATTCTTCTTCCTGCCGGGAAATTAGAGTGACATGTGCCCATCCAAATGCCTAACAGCTACTCTCTCATTGGTTCTGCCTCTTCCCTTTCATCCTCTGCCAAATTGGCAACCTGTGCGAACCAGGAGCTTAAAGGGGCTGTCTCTCCAAGTTGGGAGATTGATAGGAAAGCAGTTGGAAAGTCAAACCGGAGCACCAGGAGAGGGGCTCTTCGTTGAGTTTTAGAAACCTTTCGTATTCACAGTGTGTCCATTCTCTAGGTTTCCCGTACATGTTATAGCTGTAGTAATATTCCCTTCAACCTGGAGAGCTGCGACACATGGAATGGGTGCCATGCGTTATTGCTTTAAAGGGTCTGCATTTGCTCACCCAATCTCACCAATCCTCTCAGTCCCAAGTGTCCAGCCTTATGCCACATCCAGCTGTCATTGTAGATAGGGTCATTCCAGGTTGCATCAGAGACCCTGAAGGAATTGTAAAGAATTTCCCTGTTTCTTTGTTCTGTTTTTGAAATTCCTTTTTAGAGTGGGTTTGAGCTGATTCTCGCTGCCCTGTTTATGCCAGTCTAGACACACTTGATTCCCTTACGGAGACATATCAATACATAGGTTTTAAGATTCTTACTAGTCAGATCTATTCCTCTGCGGGAAATATGGGGTTTTGAGTCCCTTTCACTGAGGAAGGTGTAGGTCTTGTCTATTCCATAGTTGGTTTTTGGAACGGTACCTGTGCTTATATCAAACTCTGGTTTGATGCATCACCCCACCTCTCCTTCCCCCTTAAGCAGGCATAAGAGTGTTTTCTAAATGTGAGACTCTGTTCTCTTGCCTAACTCAGTTCATGTGTAGCCATGTTTACAGGATCTTCCTAAGTGATATCTTATGATAAGTTTCTTTTCCTGTGTGACTTCTTTCACTTAGAATCATCGTACCTGAATCCACTCATTTTGCTGCTACTGGTCTTATGACATTGATTTCGTGGCTGAGGGATATTCCATCGTACGTAAGTTCCACAATGTTTGGAACCATTTTTATATTTCCTGGGATATTTCAGGTGTACCCAGGTTGAGGTTCTTGTAAGCAGTGCAGCCCTCAATTTGGGGGTGGCTCTGTCTTATGGATTTTCAGTTTTCCCAAGATATATTCCCTAGACTGGAAGTGCCCTTGGCTCTGTAGCTCTGTTGTTTCCTTGTTTTAGGGAACACAATGCACTCCTCCAGTGAGGCAGTTGGCAACTTACATCCCGCCCATCAGCATAACAAGGCTCCCTGTTCTCCAGGGCCTGTCTTGCCTTTCTGGTTTTTACACATTTTGTGGATGTCCCTTTTGACCGGTGAGAAGTGATTCTTCTTTGTAGTGCAGATTTGCATTGCCCGCTTGCTTGCTTGGCCAAAAAGGGCGTATGCGTTTTCTCCTGAATATATTCAGGAGAAAACGCATACGCCCTTTTTGGCCAAGTGCATCATTGTCGAAGTTGTGCCCCTCTTCCTGTGCTTTACAGGCGATTCCATCGTACCTCTTGAAATCTCTTTCCTGCTCTTCTGCCTCGCTTTCAAGTCCGCCTCGTTGCCTTCCCTCAACAGATTTTTGGACGATAGTTGGCCTTGATTACTCTGCCAGTTTGTGAATTGCTGTGCCCCTGAGCTCCATTTTTCAACTCGTTTTTTCTGAGCTGAACGCAAGGCCAAACTTTTGGTTCAGGACCTATACTGGTTCCCGGTGGGTGGCTGAGACTTTGGTTAATTCTTCTTCCTGCCGGGAAATTAGAGTGACATGTGCCCATCCAAATGCCTAACAGCTACTCTCTCATTGGTTCTGCCTCTTCCCTTTCATCCTCTGCCAAATTGGCAACCTCTGCGAACCAGGAGCTTAAAGGGGCTGTCTCTCCAAGTTGGGAGATTGATAGGAAAGCAGTTGGAAAGTCAAACCGGAGCACCAGGAGAGGGGCTCTTCGTTGAGTTTTAGAAACCTTTCGTATTCACAGTGTGTCCATTCTCTAGGTTTCCCATACATGTTATAGCTGTAGTAATATTCCCTTAAACCTGGAGAGCTGCGACCCATGGAATGAGTGCCATGCGTTATTGCTTTAAAGGGTCTGCATTTGCTCACCCAATCTCACCAATCCTCTCAGTCCCAAGTGTCCAGCCTTATGCCACATCCAGCTGTCATTGTAGATAGGGTCATTCCAGGTTGCATCAGAGACCCTGAAGGAATTGTAAAGAATTTCCCTGTTTCTTTGTTCTGTTTTTGAAATTCCTTTTTAGAGTGGGTTTGAGCTGATTCTCGCTGCCCTGTTTATGCCAGTCTAGACACACTTGATTCCCTTACGGAGACATATCAATACATAGGTTTTAAGATTCTTACTAGTCAGATCTATTCCTCTGCGGGAAATATGGGGTTTTGAGTCCCTTTCACTGAGGAAGGTGTAGGTCTTGTCTATTCCATAGTTGGTTTTTGGAACGGTACCTGTGCTTATATCAAACTCTGGTTTGATGCATCACCCCACCTCTCCTTCCCCCTTAAGCAGGCATAAGAGTGTTTTCTAAATGTGAGACTCTGTTCTCTTGCCTAACTCAGTTCATGTGTAGCCATGTTTACAGGATCTTCCTAAGTGATATCTTATGATAAGTTTCTTTTCCTGTGTGACTTCTTTCACTTAGAATCATCGTACCTGAATCCACTCATTTTGCTGCTACTGGTCTTATGACATTGATTTCGTGGCTGAGGGATATTCCATCGTACGTAAGTTCCACAATGTTTGGAACCATTTTT
Organism: Mesoplodon mirus; assembly: GCF_964341445.2. Taxonomy (NCBI): domain Eukaryota; kingdom Metazoa; phylum Chordata; class Mammalia; order Artiodactyla; family Ziphiidae; genus Mesoplodon; species Mesoplodon mirus. The sequence goes on from NW_028295781.1 coordinate 2,796,927, forward strand.
ATATTTCCTGGGATATTTCAGGTGTACCCAGGTTGAGGTTCTTGTAAGCAGTGCAGCCCTCAATTTGGGGGTGGCTCTGTCTTATGGATTTTCAGTTTTCCCAAGGTATATTCCCTAGACTGGAAGTGCCCTTGGCTCTGTAGCTCTGTTGTTTCTTTGTTTTAGGGAACACAATGCACTCCTCCAGTGAGGCAGTTGGCAACTTACATCCCGCCCATCAGCATAACAAGGCTCCCTGTTCTCCAGGGCCTGTCTTGCCTTTCTGGTTTTTACACATTTTGTGGATGTCCCTTTTGACCGGTGAGAAGTGATTCTTCTTTGTAGTGCAGATTTGCATTGCCCGCTTGCTTGCTTGGCCAAAAAGGGCGTATGCGTTTTCTCCTGAATATATTCAGGAGAAAACGCATACGCCCTTTTTGGCCAAGTGCATCATTGTCGAAGTTGTGCCCCTCTTCCTGTGCTTTACAGGCGATTCCATCGTACCTCTTGAAATCTCTTTCCTGCTCTTCTGCCTCGCTTTCAAGTCCGCCTCGTTGCCTTCCCTCAACAGATTTTTGGACGATAGTTGGCCTTGATTACTCTGCCAGTTTGTGAATTGCTGTGCCCCTGAGCTCCATTTCTCAACTCGTTTTTTCTGAGCTGAACGCAAGGCCAAACTTTTGGTTCAGGACCTATACTGGTTCCCGGTGGGTGGCTGAGACTTTGGTTAATTCTTCTTCCTGCCGGGAAATTAGAGTGACATGTGCCCATCCAAATGCCTAACAGCTACTCTCTCATTGGTTCTGCCTCTTCCCTTTCATCCTCTGCCAAATTGGCAACCTGTGCGAACCAGGAGCTTAAAGGGGCTGTCTCTCCAAGTTGGGAGATTGATAGGAAAGCAGTTGGTAAGTCAAACCGGAGCACCAGGAGAGGGGCTCTTCGTTGAGTTTTAGAAACCTTTCGTATTCACAGTGTGTCCATTCTCTAGGTTTCCCATACATGTTATAGCTGTAGTAATATTCCCTTAAACCTGGAGAGCTGCGACCCATGGAATGAGTGCCATGCGTTATTGCTTTAAAGGGTCTGCATTTGCTCACCCAATCTCACCAATCCTCTCAGTCCCAAGTGTCCAGCCTTATGCCACATCCAGCTGTCATTGTAGATAGGGTCATTCCAGGTTGCATCAGAGACCCTGAAGGAATTGTAAAGAATTTCCCTGTTTCTTTGTTCTGTTTTTGAAATTCCTTTTTAGAGTGGGTTTGAGCTGATTCTCGCTGCCCTGTTTATGCCAGTCTAGACACACTTGATTCCCTTACGGAGACATATCAATACATAGGTTTTAAGATTCTTACTAGTCAGATCTATTCCTCTGCGGGAAATATGGGGTTTTGAGTCCCTTTCACTGAGGAAGGTGTAGGTCTTGTCTATTCCATAGTTGGTTTTTGGAACGGTACCTGTGCTTATATCAAACTCTGGTTTGATGCATCACCCCACCTCTCCTTCCCCCTTAAGCAGGCATAAGAGTGTTTTCTAAATGTGAGACTCTGTTCTCTTGCCTAACTCAGTTCATGTGTAGCCATGTTTACAGGATCTTCCTAAGTGATATCTTATGATAAGTTTCTTTTCCTGTGTGACTTCTTTCACTTAGAATCATCGTACCTGAATCCACTCATTTTGCTGCTACTGGTCTTATGACATTGATTTCGTGGCTGAGGGATATTCCATCGTACGTAAGTTCCACAATGTTTGGAACAATTTTTATATTTCCTGGGATATTTCAGGTGTACCCAGGTTGAGGTTCTTGTAAGCAGTGCAGCCCTCAATTTGGGGGTGGCTCTGTCTTATGGATTTTCAGTTTTCCCAAGGTATATTCCCTAGACTGGAAGTGCCCTTGCCTCTGTAGCTCTGTTGTTTCCTTGTTTTAGGGAACACAATGCACTCCTCCAGTGAGGCAGTTGGCAATTTACATCCCGCCCATCAGCATAACAAGGCTCCCTGTTCTCCAGGGCCTGCCTTGCCTTTCTGGTTTTTACACATTTTGTGGATGTCCCTTTTGACCGGTGGGAAGTAATACTTCTTTTAGTGCAGATTTGCATTGCCCGCTTGCTTGCTTGGCCAAAAAGGGCGTATGCGTTTTCTCCTGAATATATTCAGGAGAAAACGCATACGCCCTTTTTGGCCAAGTGCATCATTGTCGATGTTGTGCCCCTCTTCCTGTGCTTTACAGGTGATTCCATCGTACCTCTTGAAATCTCTTTCCTGCTCTTCTGCCTCACTTTCAAGTCCGCCTCGTTGCCTTCCCTCAACAGATTTTTGGACGATAGTTGGCCTTGATTACTCTGCCAGTTTGTGAATTGCTGTGCCCCTGAGCTCCATTTTTCAACTCGTTTTTTGTGAGCTGAACGCAAGGCCAAACTTTTGGTTCAGGACCTATACTGATTCCCGGTGGGTGGCTGAGACTTTGGTTAATTCTTCTTCCTGCCGGGAAATTAGAGTGACATGTGCCCATCCAAATACCTAACAGCTACTCTCTCATTGGTTCTGCCTCTTCCCTTTCATCCTCTGCCAAATTGGCAACCTGTGCGAACCAGGAGCTTAAAGGGGCTGTCTCTCCAAGTTGGGAGATTGATAGGAAAGCAGTTGGAAAGTCAAACCGGAGCACCAGGAGAGGGGCTCTTCGTTGAGTTTTAGAAACCTTTCGTATTCACAGTGTTTCCATTCTCTAGGTTTCCCGTACATGTTATAGCTGTAGTAATATTCCCTTCAACCTGGAGAGCTGCGACACATGGAATGGGTGCCATGCGTTATTGCTTTAAAGGGTCTGCATTTGCTCACCCAATCTCACCAATCCTCTCAGTCCCAAGTGTCCAGCCTTATGCCACATCCAGCTGTCATTGTAGATAGGGTCATTCCAGGTTGCATCAGAGACCCTGAAGGAATTGTAAAGAATTTCCCTGTTTCTTTGTTCTGTTTTTGAAATTCCTTTTTAGAGTGGGTTTGAGCTGATTCTCGCTGCCCTGTTTATGCCAGTCTAGACACACTTGATTCCCTTACGGAGACATATCAATACATAGGTTTTAAGATTCTTACTAGTCAGATCTATTCCTCTGCGGGAAATATGGGGTTTTGAGTCCCTTTCACTGAGGAAGGTGTAGGTCTTGTCTATTCCATAGTTGGTTTTTGGAACGGTACCTGTGCTTATATCAAACTCTGGTTTGATGCATCACCCCACCTCTCCTTCCCCCTTAAGCAGGCATAAGAGTGTTTTCTAAATGTGAGACTCTGTTCTCTTGCCTAACTCAGTTCATGTGTAGCCATGTTTACAGGATCTTCCTAAGTGATATCTTATGATAAGTTTCTTTTCCTGTGTGACTTCTTTCACTTAGAATCATCGTACCTGAATCCACTCATTTTGCTGCTACTGGTCTTATGACATTGATTTCGTGGCTGAGGGATATTCCATCGTACGTAAGTTCCACAATGTTTGGAACCATTTTTATATTTCCTGGGATATTTCAGGTGTACCCAGGTTGAGGTTCTTGTAAGCAGTGCAGCCCTCAATTTGGGGGTGGCTCTGTCTTATGGATTTTCAGTTTTCCCAAGGTATATTCCCTAGACTGGAAGTGCCCTTGGCTCTGTAGCTCTGTTGTTTCCTTGTTTTAGGGAACACAATGCACTCCTCCAGTGAGGCAGTTGGCAACTTACATCCCGCCCATCAGCATAACAAGGCTCCCTGTTCTCCAGGGCCTGTCTTGCCTTTCTGGTTTTTACACATTTTGTGGATGTCCCTTTTGACCGGTGAGAAGTGATTCTTCTTTGTAGTGCAGATTTGCATTGCCCGCTTGCTTGCTTGGCCAAAAAGGGCGTATGCGTTTTCTCCTGAATATATTCAGGAGAAAACGCATACGCCCTTTTTGGCCAAGTGCATCATTGTCGAAGTTGTGCCCCTCTTCCTGTGCTTTACAGGCGATTCCATCGTACCTCTTGAAATCTCTTTCCTGCTCTTCTGCCTCGCTTTCAAGTCCGCCTCGTTGCCTTCCCTCAACAGATTTTTGGACGATAGTTGGCCTTGATTACTCTGCCAGTTTGTGAATTGCTGTGCCCCTGAGCTCCATTTCTCAACTCGTTTTTTCTGAGCTGAACGCAAGGCCAAACTTTTGGTTCAGGACCTATACTGGTTCCCGGTGGGTGGCTGAGACTTTGGTTAATTCTTCTTCCTGCCGGGAAATTAGAGTGACATGTGCCCATCCAAATGCCTAACAGCTACTCTCTCATTGGTTCTGCCTCTTCCCTTTCATCCTCTGCCAAATTGGCAACCTGTGCGAACCAGGAGCTTAAAGGGGCTGTCTCTCCAAGTTGGGAGATTGATAGGAAAGCAGTTGGTAAGTCAAACCGGAGCACCAGGAGAGGGGCTCTTCGTTGAGTTTTAGAAACCTTTCGTATTCACAGTGTGTCCATTCTCTAGGTTTCCCATACATGTTATAGCTGTAGTAATATTCCCTTAAACCTGGAGAGCTGCGACCCATGGAATGAGTGCCATGCGTTATTGCTTTAAAGGGTCTGCATTTGCTCACCCAATCTCACCAATCCTCTCAGTCCCAAGTGTCCAGCCTTATGCCACATCCAGCTGTCATTGTAGATAGGGTCATTCCAGGTTGCATCAGAGACCCTGAAGGAATTGTAAAGAATTTCCCTGTTTCTTTGTTCTGTTTTTGAAATTCCTTTTTAGAGTGGGTTTGAGCTGATTCTCGCTGCCCTGTTTATGCCAGTCTAGACACACTTGATTCCCTTACGGAGACATATCAATACATAGGTTTTAAGATTCTTACTAGTCAGATCTATTCCTCTGCGGGAAATATGGGGTTTTGAGTCCCTTTCACTGAGGAAGGTGTAGGTCTTGTCTATTCCATAGTTGGTTTTTGGAACGGTACCTGTGCTTATATCAAACTCTGGTTTGATGCATCACCCCACCTCTCCTTCCCCCTTAAGCAGGCATAAGAGTGTTTTCTAAATGTGAGACTCTGTTCTCTTGCCTAACTCAGTTCATGTGTAGCCATGTTTACAGGATCTTCCTAAGTGATATCTTATGATAAGTTTCTTTTCCTGTGTGACTTCTTTCACTTAGAATCATCGTACCTGAATCCACTCATTTTGCTGCTACTGGTCTTATGACATTGATTTCGTGGCTGAGGGATATTCCATCGTACGTAAGTTCCACAATGTTTGGAACAATTTTTATATTTCCTGGGATATTTCAGGTGTACCCAGGTTGAGGTTCTTGTAAGCAGTGCAGCCCTCAATTTGGGGGTGGCTCTGTCTTATGGATTTTCAGTTTTCCCAAGGTATATTCCCTAGACTGGAAGTGCCCTTGCCTCTGTAGCTCTGTTGTTTCCTTGTTTTAGGGAACACAATGCACTCCTCCAGTGAGGCAGTTGGCAATTTACATCCCGCCCATCAGCATAACAAGGCTCCCTGTTCTCCAGGGCCTGCCTTGCCTTTCTGGTTTTTACACATTTTGTGGATGTCCCTTTTGACCGGTGGGAAGTAATACTTCTTTTAGTGCAGATTTGCATTGCCCGCTTGCTTGCTTGGCCAAAAAGGGCGTATGCGTTTTCTCCTGAATATATTCAGGAGAAAACGCATACGCCCTTTTTGGCCAAGTGCATCATTGTCGATGTTGTGCCCCTCTTCCTGTGCTTTACAGGTGATTCCATCGTACCTCTTGAAATCTCTTTCCTGCTCTTCTGCCTCACTTTCAAGTCCGCCTCGTTGCCTTCCCTCAACAGATTTTTGGACGATAGTTGGCCTTGATTACTCTGCCAGTTTGTGAATTGCTGTGCCCCTGAGCTCCATTTTTCAACTCGTTTTTTGTGAGCTGAACGCAAGGCCAAACTTTTGGTTCAGGACCTATACTGATTCCCGGTGGGTGGCTGAGACTTTGGTTAATTCTTCTTCCTGCCGGGAAATTAGAGTGACATGTGCCCATCCAAATACCTAACAGCTACTCTCTCATTGGTTCTGCCTCTTCCCTTTCATCCTCTGCCAAATTGGCAACCTGTGCGAACCAGGAGCTTAAAGGGGCTGTCTCTCCAAGTTGGGAGATTGATAGGAAAGCAGTTGGAAAGTCAAACCGGAGCACCAGGAGAGGGGCTCTTCGTTGAGTTTTAGAAACCTTTCGTATTCACAGTGTTTCCATTCTCTAGGTTTCCCGTACATGTTATAGCTGTAGTAATATTCCCTTCAACCTGGAGAGCTGCGACACATGGAATGGGTGCCATGCGTTATTGCTTTAAAGGGTCTGCATTTGCTCACCCAATCTCACCAATCCTCTCAGTCCCAAGTGTCCAGCCTTATGCCACATCCAGCTGTCATTGTAGATAGGGTCATTCCAGGTTGCATCAGAGACCCTGAAGGAATTGTAAAGAATTTCCCTGTTTCTTTGTTCTGTTTTTGAAATTCCTTTTTAGAGTGGGTTTGAGCTGATTCTCGCTGCCCTGTTTATGCCAGTCTAGACACACTTGATTCCCTTACGGAGACATATCAATACATAGGTTTTAAGATTCTTACTAGTCAGATCTATTCCTCTGCGGGAAATATGGGGTTTTGAGTCCCTTTCACTGAGGAAGGTGTAGGTCTTGTCTATTCCATAGTTGGTTTTTGGAACGGTACCTGTGCTTATATCAAACTCTGGTTTGATGCATCACCCCACCTCTCCTTCCCCCTTAAGCAGGCATAAGAGTGTTTTCTAAATGTGAGACTCTGTTCTCTTGCCTAACTCAGTTCATGTGTAGCCATGTTTACAGGATCTTCCTAAGTGATATCTTATGATAAGTTTCTTTTCCTGTGTGACTTCTTTCACTTAGAATCATCGTACCTGAATCCACTCATTTTGCTGCTACTGGTCTTATGACATTGATTTCGTGGCTGAGGGATATTCCATCGTACGTAAGTTCCACAATGTTTGGAACCATTTTTATATTTCCTGGGATATTTCAGGTGTACCCAGGATGAGGTTCTTGTAAGCAGTGCAGCCCTCAATTTGGGGGTGGCTCTGTCTTATGGATTTTCAGTTTTCCCAAGGTATATTCCCTAGACTGGAAGTGCCCTTGGCTCTGTAGCTCTGTTGTTTTCTTGTTTTAGGGAACACAATGCACTCCTCCAGTGAGGCAGTTGGCAACTTACATCCCGCCCATCAGCATAACAAGGCTCCCTGTTCTCCAGGGCCTGCCTTGCCTTTCTGGTTTTTACACATTTTGTGGATGTCCCTTTTGACCGGTGGGAAGTGATACTTCTTTGTAGTGCAGATTTGCATTGCCCGCTTGCTTGCTTGGCCAAAAAGGGCGTATGCGTTTTCTCCTGAATATATTCAGGAGAAAACGCATACGCCCTTTTTGGCCAAGTGCATCATTGTCGAAGTTGTGCCCCTCTTCCTGTTCTTTACAGGCGATTCCATCGTACCTCTTGAAATCTCTTTCCTGCTCTTCTGCCTCAATTTCAAGTCCGCCTCGTTGCCTTCCCTCAACAGATTTTTGGACGATAGTTGGCCTTGATTACTCTGCCAGTTTGTGAATTGCTGTGCCCCTGAGCTCCATTTTTCAACTCGTTTTTTCTGAGCTGAACGCAAGGCCAAACTTTTGGTTCAGGACCTATATTGGTTCCCGGTGGGTGGCTGAGACTTTGGTTAATTCTTCTTCCTGCCGGGAAATTAGAGTGACATGTGCCCATCCAAATGCCTAACAGCTACTCTCTCATTGGTTCTCCCTCTTCCCTTTCATCCTCTGCCAAATTGGCAACCTGTGCGAACCAGGAGCTTAAAGGGGCTGTCTCTCCAAGTTGGGAGATTGATAGGAAAGCAGTTGGAAAGTCAAACCGGAGCACCAGGAGAGGGACTCTTCGTTGAGTTTTAGAAACCTTTCGTATTCACAGTGTGTCCATTCTCTAGGTTTCCCGTACATGTTATAGCTGTAGTAATATTCCCTTCCACCTGGAGAGCTGGGACCCATGGAATGGGTGCCATGCGTTATTGCTTTAAAGGGTCTGCATTTGCTCACCCAATCTCACCAATCCTCTCAGTCCCAAGTGTCCAGCCTTATGCCACATCCAGCTGTCATTGTAGATAGGGTCATTCCAGGTTGCATCAGAGACTCTGAAGGAATTGTAAAGAATTTCCCTGTTTCTTTGTTCTGTTTCTGAAATTCCTTTTTAGAGTGGGTTTGAGCTGATTCTCGCTGCCCTGTTTATGCCAGTCTAGACACACTTGATTCCCTTACGGAGACATATCAATACATAGGTTTTAAGATTCTTACTAGTCAGATCTATTCCTCTGCGGGAAATATGGGGTTTTGAGTCCCTTTCACTGAGGAAGGTGTAGGTCTTATCTATTCCATAGTTGGTTTTTGGAACGGTACCTGTGCTTATATCAAACTCTGGTTTGATGCATCACCCCACCTCTCCTTCCCCCTTAAGCAGGCATAAGAGTGTTTTCTAAATGTGAGACTCTGTTCTCTTGCCTAACTCAGTTCATGTGTAGCCATGTTTACAGGATCTTCCTAAGTGATATCTTATGATAAGTTTCTTTTTCTGTGTGACTTCTTTCACTTAGAATCATCGTACCTGAATCCACTCATTTTGCTGCTACTGGTCTTATGACATTGATTTCGTGGCTGAGGGATATTCTATCGTACATAAGTTCCACAATGTTTGGAACCATTTTTATATTTCCTGGGATATTTCAGGTGTACCCAGGTTGAGGTTCTTGTAAGCAGTGCAGCCCTCAATTTGGGGGTGGCTCTGTCTTATGGATTTTCAGTTTTCCCAAGGTATATTCCCTAGACTGGAAGTGCCCTTGGCTCTGTAGCTCTGTTGTTTACTTGTTTTAGGGAACACAATGCACTCCTCCAGTGAGGCAGTTGGCAACTTACATCCCGCCCATCAGCATAACAGGGCTCCCTGTTCTCCAGGGCCTGTCTTGCCTTTCTGGTTTTTACACATTTTGTGGATGTCCCTTTTGACCGGTGGGAAGTGATACTTCTTTGTAGTGCAGATTTGCATTGCCCGCTTGCTTGCTTGGCCAAAAAGGGCGTATGCGTTTTCTCCTGAATATATTCAGGAGAAAACGCATACGCCCTTTTTGGCCAAGTGCATCATTGTCGAAGTTGTGCCCCTCTTCCTGTGCTTTACAGGCGACTCCAACGTACCTCTTGAAATCTCTTTCCTGCTCTTCTGCCTGGCTTTCAAGTCCGCCTCGTTGCCTTCCCTCAACAGATTTTTGGACGATAGTGGGCCTTGATTACTCTGCCAGTTTGTGAATTGCTGTGCCCCTGAGCTCCATTTTTCAACTCGATTTTTGTGAGCTGAACGCAAGTCCAAACTTTTGGTTCAGGACCTATACTGGTTCCCGGTGGGTGGCTGAGACTTTGGTTAATTCTTCTTCCTGCCGGGAAATTAGAGTGACATGTGCCCATCCAAATGCCTAACAGCTACTCTCTCATTGGTTCTCCCTCTTCCCTTTCATCCTCTGCCAAATTGGCAACCTGTGCGAACCAGGAGCTTAAAGGGGCTGTCTCTCCAAGTTGGGAGATTGATAGGAAAGCAGTTGGAAAGTCAAACCGGAGCACCAGGAGAGGGACTCTTCGTTGAGTTTTAGAAACCTTTCGTATTCACAGTGTGTCCATTCTCTAGGTTTCCCATACATGTTATAGCTGTAGTAATATTCCCTTCAACCTGGAGAGCTGGGACCCATGGAATGGGTGCCATGCGTTATTGCTTTAAAGGGTCTGCATTTGCTCACCCAATCTCACCAATCCTCTCAGTCCCAAGTGTCCAGCCTTATGCCACATCCAGCTGTCATTGTAGATAGGGTCATTCCAGGTTGCATCAGAGACCCTGAAGGAATTGTAAAGAATTTCCCTGTTTCTTTGTTCTGTTTTTGAAATTCCTTTTTAGAGTGGGTTTGAGCTGATTCTCGCTGCCCTGTTTATGCCAGTCTAGACACACTTGATTCCCTTACGGAGACATATCAATACATAGGTTTTAAGATTCTTACTAGTCAGATCTATTCCTCTGTGGGAAATATGGGGTTTTGAGTCCCTTTCACTGAGGAAGGTGTAGGTCTTGTCTATTCCATAGTTGGTTTTTGGAACGGTACCTGTGCTTATATCAAACTCTGGTTTGATGCATCACCCCACCTCTCCTTCCCCCTTAAGCAGGCATAAGAGTGTTTTCTAAATGTGAGACTCTGTTCTCTTGCCTAACTCAGTTCATGTGTAGCCATGTTTACAGGATCTTCCTAAGTGATATCTTATGATAAGTTTCTTTTCCTGTGTGACTTCTTTCACTTAGAATCATCGTACCTGAATCCACTCATTTTGCTGCTACTGGTCTTATGACATGGATTTCGTGGGTGAGGGATATTCCATCGTACGTAAGTTCCACAATGTTTGGAACCATTTTTATATTTCCTGGGATATTTCAGGTGTACCCAGGTTGAGGTTCTTGTAAGCAGTGCAGCCCTCAATTTGGGGGTGGCTCTGTCTTATGGATTTTCAGTTTTCCCAAGGTATATTCCCTAGACTGGAAGTGCCCTTGCCTCTGTAGCTCTGTTGTTTACTTGTTTTAGGGAACACAATGCACTCCTCCAGTGAGGCAGTTGGCAACTTACATCCCGCCCATCAGCATAACAAGGCTCCCTGTTCTCCAGGGCCTGCCTTGCCTTTCTGGTTTTTACACATTTTGTGGATGTCCCTTTTGACCGGTGGGAAGTGATACTTCTTTGTAGTGCAGATTTGCATTGCCCGCTTGCTTGCTTGGCCAAAAAGGGCGTATGCGTTTTCTCCTGAATATATTCAGGAGAAAACGCATACGCCCTTTTTGGCCAAGTGCATCATTGTCGAAGTTGTGCCCCTCTTCCTGTGCTTTACAGGCGATTCCAACGTACCTCTTGAAATCTCTTTCCTGCTCTTCTGCCTCGCTTTCAAGTCCGCCTCCTTGCCTTCCCTCAACAGATTTTTGGACGATAGTGGGCCTTGATTACTCTGCCAGTTTGTGAATTGCTGTGCCCCTGAGCTCCATTTTTCAACTCGTTTTTTGTGAGCTGAACGCAAGTCCAAACTTTTGGTTCAGGACCTATACTGGTTCCCGGTGGGTGGCTGAGACTTTGGTTAATTCTTCTTCCTGCCGGGAAATTAGAGTGACATGTGCCCATCCAAATGCCTAACAGCTACTCTCTCATTGGTTCTCCCTCTTCCCTTTCATCCTCAGCCAAATTGGCAACCTGTGCGAACCAGGAGCTTAAAGGGGCTGTCTCTCCAAGTTGGGAGATTGATAGGAAAGCAGTTGGAAAGTCAAACTGGAGCACCAGGAGAGGGACTCTTCGTTGAGTTTTAGAAACCTTTCGTATTCACATTGTGTCCCTTCTCTAGGTTTCCCGTACATGTTATAGCTGTAGTAATATTCCCTTCAACCTGGAGAGCTGGGACCCATGGAATGGGTGCCATGCGTTATTGCTTTAAAGGGTCTGCATTTGCTCACCCAATCTCACCAATCCTCTCAGTCCCAAGTGTCCAGCCTTATGCCACATCCAGCTGTCATTGTAGATAGGGTCATTCCAGGTTGCATCAGAGACCCTGAAGGAATTGTAAAGAATTTCCCTGTTTCTTTGTTCTGTTTTTGAAATTCCTTTTTAGAGTGGGTTTGAGCTGATTCTCGCTGCCCTGTTTATGCCAGTCTAGACACACTTGATTCCCTTACGGAGACATATCAATACATAGGTTTTAAGATTCTTACTAGTCAGATCTATTCCTCTGCGGGAAATATGGGGTTTTGAGTCCCTTTCACTGAGGAAGGTGTAGGTCTTGTCTATTCCATAGTTGGTTTTTGGAACGGTACCTGTGCTTATATCAAACTCTGGTTTGATGCATCACCCCACCTCTCCTTCCCCCTTAAGCAGGCATAAGAGTGTTTTCTAAATGTGAGACTCTGTTCTCTTGCCTAACTCAGTTCATGTGTAGCCATGTTTACAGGATCTTCCTAAGTGATATCTTATGATAAGTTTCTTTTTCTGTGTGACTTCTTTCACTTAGAATCATCGTACCTGAATCCACTCATTTTGCTGCTACTGGTCTTATGACATTGTTTTCGTGGCTGAGGGATATTCCATCGTACGTAAGTTCCACAATGTTTGGAACCATTTTTATATTTCCTGGGATATTTCAGGTGTACCCAGGTTGAGGTTCTTGTAAGCAGTGCAGCCCTCGATTTGGGGGTGGCTCTGTCTTATGGATTTTCAGTTTTCCCAAGGTATATTCCCTAGACTGGAAGTGCCCTTGGCTCTGTAGCTCTGTTGTTTTCTTGTTTTAGGGAACACAATGCACTCCTGCAGTGAGGCAGTTGGCAACTTACATCCCGCCCATCAGCATAACAAGGCTCCCTGTTCTCCAGGGCCTGCCTTGCCTTTCTGGTTTTTACACATTTTGTGGATGTCCCTTTTGACCGGTGGGAAGTGATACTTCTTTGTAGTGCAGATTTGCATTGCCCGCTTGCTTGCTTGGCCAAAAAGGGCGTATGTGTTTTCTCCTGAATATATTCAGGAGAAAACGCATACGCCCTTTTTGGCCAAGTGCATCATTGTCGAAGTTGTGCCCCTCTTCCTGTGCTTTACAGGCGATTCCAACGTACATCTTGAAATCTGTTTCCTGCTATTCTGCCTGGCTTTCAAGTCCGCCTCGTTGCCTTCCCTCAACAGATTTTTGGACGATAGTGGGCCTTGATTACTCTGCCAGTTTGTGAATTGCTGTGCCCCTGAGCTCCATTTTTCAACTCGTTTTTTGTGAGCTGAACGCAAGTCCAAACTTTTGGTTCAGGACCTCTACTGGTTTCCGGTGGGTGGCTGAGACTTTGGTTAATTCTTCTTCCTGCCGGGAAATTAGAGTGACATGTGCCCATCCAAATGCCTAACAGCTACTCTCTCATTGGTTCTCCCTCTTCCCTTTCATCCTCTGCCAAATTGGCAACCTGTGCGAACCAGGAGCTTAAAGGGGCTGTCTCTCCAAGTTGGGAGATTGATAGGAAAGCAGTTGGAAAGTCAAACTGGAGCACCAGGAGTGGGACTCTTCGTTGAGTTTTAGAAACCTTTCGTATTCACAGTGTGTCCATTCTCTAGGTCTCCCGTACATGTTATAGCTGTAGTAATATTCCCTTCCACCTGGAGAGCTGGGACCCATGGAATGGGTGCCATGCGTTATTGCTTTAAAGGGTCTGCATTTGCTCACCCAATCTCACCAATCCTCTCAGTCCCAAGTGTCCAGCCTTATGCCACATCCAGCTGTCATTGTAGATAGGGTCATTCCAGGTTGCATCAGAGACCCTGAAGGAATTGTAAAGAATTTCCCTGTTTCTTTGTTCTGTTTCTGAAATTCCTTTTTAGAGTGGGTTTGAGCTGATTCTCGCTGCCCTGTTTATGCCAGTCTAGACACACTTGATTCCCTTACGGAGACATATCAATACATAGGTTTTAAGATTCTTACTAGTCAGATCTATTCCTCTGCGGGAAATATGGGGTTTTGAGTCCCTTTCACTGAGGAAGGTGTAGGTCTTGTCTATTCCATAGTTGGTTTTTGGAACGGTACCTGTGCTTATATCAAACTCTGGTTTGATGCATCACCCCACCTCTCCTTCCCCCTTAAGCAGGCATAAGAGTGTTTTCTAAATGTGAGACTCTGTTCTCTTGCCTAACTCAGTTCATGTGTAGCCATGTTTACAGGATCTTCCTAAGTGATATCTTATGATAAGTTTCTTTTTCTGTGTGACTTCTTTCACTTAGAATCATCGTACCTGAATCCACTCATTTTGCTGCTACTGGTCTTATGACATTGATTTCGTGACTGAGGGATATTCCATCGTACATAAGTTCCACAATGTTTGGAACCATTTTTATATTTCCTGGGATATTTCAGGTGTACCCAGGTTGAGGTTCTTGTAAGCAGTGCAGCCCTCAATTTGGGGGTGGCTCTGTCTTATGGATTTTCAGTTTTCCCAAGGTATATTCCCTAGACTGGAGGTGCCCTTGGCTCTGTAGCTCTGTTGTTTTCTTGTTTTAGGGAACACAATGCACTCCTCCAGTGAGGCAGTTGGCAACTTACATCCCGCCCATCAGCATAACAGGGCTCCCTGTTCTCCAGGGCCTGTCTTGCCTTTCTGGTTTTTACACATTTTGTGGATGTCCCTTTTGACCGGTGGGAAGTGATACTTCTTTGTAGTGCAGATTTGCATTGCCCGCTTGCTTGCTTGGCCAAAAAGGGCGTATGCGTTTTCTCCTGAATATATTCAGGAGAAAACGCATACGCCCTTTTTGGCCAAGTGCATCATTGTCGAAGTTGTGCCCCTCTTCCTGTGCTTTACAGGCGATTCCAACGTACGTCTTGAAATCTGTTTCCTGCTATTCTGCCTGGCTTTCAAGTCCGCCTCGTTGCCTTCCCTCAACAGATTTTTGGACGATAGTGGGCCTTGATTACTCTGCCAGTTTGTGAATTGCTGTGCCCCTGAGCTCCATTTTTCAACTCGTTTTTTGTGAGCTGAACGCAAGTCCAAACTTTTGGTTCAGGACCTATACTGGTTCCCGGTGGGTGGCTGAGACTTTGGTTAATTCTTCTTCCTGCCGGGAAATTAGAGTGACATGTGCCCATCCAAATGCCTAACAGCTACTCTCTCATTGGTTCTCCCTCTTCCCTTTCATCCTCTGCCAAATTGGCAACCTGTGCGAACCAGGAGCTTAAAGGGGCTGTCTCTCCAAGTTGGGAGATTGATAGGAAAGCAGTTGGAAAGTCAAACTGGAGCACCAGGAGTGGGACTCTTCGTTGAGTTTTAGAAACCTTTCGTATTCACAGTGTGTCCATTCTCTAGGTTTCCCGTACATGTTATAGCTGTAGTAATATTCCCTTCAACCTGGAGAGATGGGACCCATGGAATGGGTGCCATGCGTTATTGCTTTAAAGGGTCTGCATTTGCTCACCCAATCTCACCAATCCTCTCAGTCCCAAGTGTCCAGCCTTATGCCACATCCAGCTGTCATTGTAGATAGGGTCATTCCAGGTTGCATCAGAGACCCTGAAGGAATTGTAAAGAATTTCCCTGTTTCTTTGTTCTGGTTTTGAAATTCCATTTTTGAGTGGGTTTGAGCTGATTCTCGCTGCCCTGTTTATGCCAGTCTAGACACACTTGATTCCCTTACAGAGACATATCAATACATAGGTTTTAAGATTCTTACTAGTCAGATCTATTCCTCTGCGGGAAATATGGGGTTTTGAGTCCCTTTCACTGAGGAAGGTGTAGGTCTTGTCTATTCCATAGTTGGTTTTTGGAACGGTACCTGTGCTTATATCAAACTCTGGTTTGATGCATCACCCCACCTCTCCTTCCCCCTTAAGCAGGCATAAGAGTGTTTTCTAAATGTGAGACTCTCTTCTCTTTCCTAACTCAGTTCATGTGTAGCCATGTTTACAGGATCTTCCTAAGTGATATCTTATGATAAGTTTCTTTTTCTGTGTGACTTCTTTCACTTAGAATCATCGTACCTGAATCCACTCATTTTGCTGCTACTGGTCTTATGACATTGATTTCATGGCTGAGGGATATTCCATCGTACGTAAGTTCCACAATGTTTGGAACCATTTTTATATGTCCTGGGATATTTCAGGTGTACCCAGGTTGAGGTTCTTGTAAGCAGTGCAGCCCTCAATTTGGGGGTGGCTCTGTCTTATGGATTTTCAGTTTTCCCAAGGTATATTCCCTAGACTGGAAGTGCCCTTGGCTCTGTAGCTCTGTTGTTTTCTTGTTTTAGGGAACACAATGCACTCCTCCAGTGAGGCAGTTGGCAACTTACATCCCGCCCATCAGCATAACAAGGCTCCCTGTTCTCCAGGGCCTGCCTTGCCTTTCTGGTTTTTACACATTTTGTGGATGTCCCTTTTGACCGGTGGGAAGTGATACTTCTTTGTAGTGCAGATTTGCATTGCCCGCTTGCTTGCTTGGCCAAAAAGGGCGTATGCGTTTTCTCCTGAATATATTCAGGAGAAAACGCATACGCCCTTTTTGGCCAAGTGCATCATTGTCGAAGTTGTGCCCCTCTTCCTGTGCTTTACAGGCGATTCCAACGTACCTCTTGAAATCTCTTTCCTGCTACTCTGCCTGGCTTTCAAGTCCGCCTCGTTGCCTTCCCTCAACAGATTTTTGGACGATAGTTGGCCTTGATTACTCTGCCAGTTTGTGAATTGCTGTGCCCCTGAGCTCCATTTTTCAACTCGTTTTTTGTGAGCTGAACGCAAGGCCAAACTTTTGGTTCAGGACCTATACTGGTTCCCGGTGGGTGGCTGAGACTTTGGTTAATTCTTCTTCCTGCCGGGAAATTAGAGTGACATGTGTCCATCCAAATGCCTAACAGCTACTCTCTCATTGGTTCTCCCTCTTCCCTTTCATCCTCTGCCAAATTGGCAACCTGTGCGAACCAGGAGCTTAAAGGGGCTGTCTCTCCAAGTTGGGAGATTGATAGGAAAGCAGTTGGAAAGTCAAACCGGAGCACCAGGAGAGGGACTCTTCGTTGAGTTTTAGAAACCTTTCGTATTCACAGTGTGTCCATTCTCTAGGTTCCCCGTACATGTTATAGCTGTAGTAATATTCCCTTCCACCTGGAGAGCTGGGACCCATGGAATGGGTGCCATGCGTTATTGCTTTAAAGGGTCTGCATTTGCTCACCCAATCTCACCAATCCTCTCAGTCCCAAGTGTCCAGCCTTATGCCACATCCAGCTGTCATTGTAGATAGGGTCATTCCAGGTTGCATCAGAGACCCTGAAGGAATTGTAAAGAATTTCCCTGTTTCTTTGTTCTGTTTCTGAAATTCCTTTTTAGAGTGGGTTTGAGCTGATTCTCGCTGCCCTGTTTATGCCAGTCTAGACACACTTGATTCCCTTACGGAGACATATCAATACATAGGTTTTAAGATTCTTACTAGTCAGATCTATTCCTCTGCGGGAAATATGGGGTTTTGAGTCCCTTTCACTGAGGAAGGTGTAGGTCTTGTCTATTCCATAGTTGGTTTTTGGAACGGTACCTGTGCTTATATCAAACTCTGGTTTGATGCATCACCCCACCTCTCCTTCCCCCTTAAGCAGGCATAAGAGTGTTTTCTAAATGTGAGACTCTGTTCTCTTGCCTAACTCAGTTCATGTGTAGCCATGTTTACAGGATCTTCCTAAGTGATATCTTATGATAAGTTTCTTTTTCTGTGTGACTACTTTCACTTAGAATCATCGTACCTGAATCCACTCATTTTGCTGCTACTGGTCTTATGACATTGATTTCGTGACTGAGGGATATTCCATCGTACATAAGTTCCACAATGTTTGGAACCATTTTTATATTTCCTGGGATATTTCAGGTGTACCCAGGTTGAGGTTCTTGTAAGCAGTGCAGCCCTCAATTTGGGGGTGGCTCTGTCTTATGGATTTTCTGTTTTCCCAAGGTATATTCCCTAGACTGGAAGTGCCCTTGGCTCTGTAGCTCTGTTGTTTACTTGTATTAGGGAACACAATGCACTCCTCCAGTGAGGCAGTTGGCAACTTACATCCCGCCCATCAGCATAACAGGGCTCCCTGTTCTCCAGGGCCTGTCTTGCCTTTCTGGTTTTTACACATTTTGTGGATGTCCCTTTTGACCGGTGGGAAGTGATACTTCTTTGTAGTGCAGATTTGCATTGCCCGCTTGCTTGCTTGGCCAAAAAGGGCGTATGCGTTTTCTCCTGAATATATTCAGGAGAAAACGCATACGCCCTTTTTGGCCAAGTGCATCATTGTCGAAGTTGTGCCCCTCTTCCTGTGCTTTACAGGCGATTCCAACGTACGTCTTGAAATCTGTTTCCTGCTATTCTGCCTGGCTTTCAAGTCCGCCTCGTTGCCTTCCCTCAACAGATTTTTGGACGATAGTGGGCCTTGATTACTCTGCCAGTTTGTGAATTGCTGTGCCCCTGAGCTCCATTTTTCAACTCGTTTTTTGTGAGCTGAACGCAAGTCCAAACTTTTGGTTCAGGACCTATACTGGTTCCCGGTGGGTGGCTGAGACTTTGGTTAATTCTTCTTCCTGCCGGGAAATTAGAGTGACATGTGCCCATCCAAATGCCTAACAGCTACTCTCTCATTGGTTCTCCCTCTTCCCTTTCATCCTCTGCCAAATTGGCAACCTGTGCGAACCAGGAGCTTAAAGGGGCTGTCTCTCCAAGTTGGGAGATTGATAGGAAAGCAGTTGGAAAGTCAAACTGGAGCACCAGGAGTGGGACTCTTCGTTGAGTTTTAGAAACCTTTCGTATTCACAGTGTGTCCATTCTCTAGGTTTCCCGTACATGTTATAGCTGTAGTAATATTCCCTTCAACCTGGAGAGCTGGGACCCATGGAATGGGTGCCATGCGTTATTGCTTTAAAGGGTCTGCATTTGCTCACCCAATCTCACCAATCCTCTCAGTCCCAAGTGTCCAGCCTTATGCCACATCCAGCTGTCATTGTAGATAGGGTCATTCCAGGTTGCATCAGAGACCCTGAAGGAATTGTAAAGAATTTCCCTGTTTCTTTGTTCTGGTTTTGAAATTCCATTTTTGAGTGGGTTTGAGCTGATTCTCGCTGCCCTGTTTATGCCAGTCTAGACACACTTGATTCCCTTACAGAGACATATCAATACATAGGTTTTAAGATTCTTACTAGTCAGATCTATTCCTCTGCGGGAAATATGGGGTTTTGAGTCCCTTTCACTGAGGAAGGTGTAGGTCTTGTCTATTCCATAGTTGGTTTTTGGAACGGTACCTGTGCTTATATCAAACTCTGGTTTGATGCATCACCCCACCTCTCCTTCCCCCTTAAGCAGGCATAAGAGTGTTTTCTAAATGTGAGACTCTGTTCTCTTGCCTAACTCAGTTCATGTGTAGCCATGTTTACAGGATCTTCCTAAGTGATATCTTATGATAAGTTTCTTTTTCTGTGTGACTTCTTTCACTTAGAATCATCGTACCTGAATCCACTCATTTTGCTGCTACTGGTCTTATGACATTGTTTTCGTGGCTGAGGGATATTCCATCGTACATAAGTTCCACAATGTTTGGAACCATTTTTATATTTCCTGGGATATTTCAGGTGTACCCAGGTTGAGGTTCTTGTAAGCAGTGCAGCCCTCAATTTGGGGGTGGCTCTGTCTTATGGATTTTCAGTTTTCCCAAGGTATATTCCCTAGACTGGAAGTGCCCTTGGCTCTGTAGCTCTGTTGTTTTCTTGTTTTAGGGAACACAATGCACTCCTCCAGTGAGGCAGTTGGCAACTTACATCCCGCCCATCAGCATAACAAGGCTCCCTGTTCTCCAGGGCCTGCCTTGCCTTTCTGGTTTTTACACATTTTGTGGATGTCCCTTTTGACCGGTGGGAAGTGATACTTCTTTGTAGTGCAGATTTGCATTGCCCGCTTGCTTGCTTGGCCAAAAAGGGCGTATGCGTTTTCTCCTGAATATATTCCGGAGAAAACGCATACGCCCTTTTTGGCCAAGTGCATCATTGTCGAAGTTGTGCCCCTCTTCCTGTGCTTTACAGGCGATTCCAACGTACCTCTTGAAATCTCTTTCCTGCTCTTCTGCCTCGCTTTCAAGTCCGCCTCGTTGCCTTCCCTCAACAGATTTTTGGACGATAGTGGGCCTTGATTACTCTGCCAGTTTGTGAATTGCTGTGCCCCTGAGCTCCATTTTTCAACTCGTTTTTTGTGAGCTGAACGCAAGTCCAAACTTTTGGTTCAGGACCTATACTGGTTCCCGGTGGGTGGCTGAGACTTTGGTTAATTCTTCTTCCTGCCGGGAAATTAGAGTGACATGTGCCCATCCAAATGCCTAACAGCTACTCTCTCATTGGTTCTCCCTCTTCCCTTTCATCCTCAGCCAAATTGGCAACCTGTGCGAACCAGGAGCTTAAAGGGGCTGTCTCTCCAAGTTGGGAGATTGATAGGAAAGCAGTTGGAAAGTCAAACTGGAGCACCAGGAGAGGGACTCTTCGTTGTGTTTTAGAAACCTTTCGTATTCACATTGTGTCCGTTCTCTAGGTTTCCCGGACATGTTATAGCTGTAGTAATATTCCCTTCAACCTGGAGAGCTGGGACCCATGGAATGGGTGCCATGCGTTATTGCTTTAAAGGGTCTGCATTTGCTCACCCAATCTCACCAATCCTCTCAGTCCCAAGTGTCCAGCCTTATGCCACATCCAGCTGTCATTGTAGATAGGGTCATTCCAGGTTGCATCAGAGACCCTGAAGGAATTGTAAAGAATTTCCCTGTTTCTTTGTTCTGTTTTTGAAATTCCTTTTTAGAGTGGGTGTGAGCTGATTCTCGCTGCCCTGTTTATGCCAGTCTAGACACACTTTATTCCCTTATGGAGACATATCAATACATAGGTTTTAAGATTCTTACTAGTCAGATCTATTCCTCTGCGGGAAATATGGGGTTTTGAGTCCCTTTCACTGAGGAAGGTGTAGGTCTTGTCTATTCCATAGTTGGTTTTTGGAACGGTACCTGTGCTTATATCAAACTCTGGTTTGATGCATCACCCCACCTCTCCTTCCCCCTTAAGCAGGCATAAGAGTGTTTTCTAAATGTGAGACTCTGTTCTCTTGCCTAACTCAGTTCATGTGTAGCCATGTTTACAGGATCTTCCTAAGTGATATCTTATGATAAGTTTCTTTTCCTGTGTGACTTCTTTCACTTAGAATCATCGTACCTGAATCCACTCATTTTGCTGCTACTGGTCTTATGACATTGTTTTCGTGGCTGAGGGATATTCCATCGTACGTAAGTTCCACAATGTTTGGAACCATTTTTATATTTCCTGGGATATTTCAGGTGTACCCAGGTTGAGGTTCTTGTAAGCAGTGCAGCCCTCAATTTGGGGGTGGCTCTGTCTTATGGATTTTCAGTTTTCCCAAGGTATATTCCCTAGACTGGAAGTGCCCTTGGCTCTGTAGCTCTGTTGTTTTCTTGTTTTAGGGAACACAATGCACTCCTGCAGTGAGGCAGTTGGCAACTTACATCCCGCCCATCAGCATAACAAGGCTCCCTGTTCTCCAGGGCCTGCCTTGCCTTTCTGGTTTTTACACATTTTGTGGATGTCCCTTTTGACCGGTGGGAAGTGATACTTCTTTGTAGTGCAGATTTGCATTGCCCGCTTGCTTGCTTGGCCAAAAAGGGCGTATGCGTTTTCTCCTGAATATATTCAGGAGAAAACGCATACGCCCTTTTTGGCCAAGTGCATCATTGTCGAAGTTGTGCCCCTCTTCCTGTGCTTTACAGGCGATTCCAACGTACGTCTTGAAATCTGTTTCCTGCTATTCTGCCTGGCTTTCAAGTCCGCCTCGTTGCCTTCCCTCAACAGATTTTTGGACGATAGTGGGCCTTGATTACTCTGCCAGTTTGTGAATTGCTGTGCCCCTGAGCTCCATTTTTCAACTCGTTTTTTGTGAGCTGAACGCAAGGCCAAACTTTTGGTTCAGGACCTATACTGGTTCCCGGTGGGTGGCTGAGTCTTTGGTTAATTCTTCTTCCTGCCGGGAAATTAGAGTGACATGTGTCCATCCAAATGCCTAACAGCTACTCTCTCATTGGTTCTCCCTCTTCCCTTTCATCCTCTGCCAAATTGGCAACCTGTGCGAACCAGGAGCTTAAAGGGGCTGTCTCTCCAAGTTGGGAGATTGATAGGAAAGCAGTTGGAAAGTCAAACCGGAGCACCAGGAGAGGGACTCTTCGTTGAGTTTTAGAAACCTTTCGTATTCACAGTGTGTCCATTCTCTAGGTTTCCCGTACATGTTATAGCTGTAGTAATATTCCCTTCCACCTGGAGAGCTGGGACCCATGGAATGGGTGCCATGCGTTATTGCTTTAAAGGGTCTGCATTTGCTCACCCAATCTCACCAATCCTCTCAGTCCCAAGTGTCCAGCCTTATGCCACATCCAGCTGTCATTGTAGATAGGGTCATTCCAGGTTGCATCAGAGACCCTGAAGGAATTGTAAAGAATTTCCCTGTTTCTTTGTTCTGTTTCTGAAATTCCTTTTTAGAGTGGGTTTGAGCTGATTCTCGCTGCCCTGTTTATGCCAGTCTAGACACACTTGATTCCCTTACGGAGACATATCAATACATAGGTTTTAAGATTCTTACTAGTCAGATCTATTCCTCTGCGGGAAATATGGGGTTTTGAGTCCCTTTCACTGAGGAAGGTGTAGGTCTTGTCTATTCCATAGTTGGTTTTTGGAACGGTACCTGTGCTTATATCAAACTCTGGTTTGATGCATCACCCCACCTCTCCTTCCCCCTTAAGCAGGCATAAGAGTGTTTTCTAAATGTGAGACTCTGTTCTCTTGCCTAACTCAGTTCATGTGTAGCCATGTTTACAGGATCTTCCTAAGTGATATCTTATGATAAGTTTCTTTTTCTGTGTGACTTCTTTCACTTAGAATCATCGTACCTGAATCCACTCATTTTGCTGCTACTGGTCTTATGACATTGATTTCGTGACTGAGGGATATTCCATCGTACATAAGTTCCACAATGTTTGGAACCATTTTTATATTTCCTGGGATATTTCAGGTGTACCCAGGTTGAGGTTCTTGTAAGCAGTGCAGCCCTCAATTTGGGGGTGGCTCTGTCTTATGGATTTTCTGTTTTCCCAAGGTATATTCCCTAGAATGGAAGTGCCCTTGGCTCTGTAGCTCTGTTGTTTACTTGTTTTAGGGAACACAATGCACTCCTCCAGTGAGGCAGTTGGCAACTTACATCCCGCCCATCAGCATAACAGGGCTCCCTGTTCTCCAGGGCCTGTCTTGCCTTTCTGGTTTTTACACATTTTGTGGATGTCCCTTTTGACCGGTGGGAAGTGATACTTCTTTGTAGTGCAGATTTGCATTGCCCGCTTGCTTGCTTGGCCAAAAAGGGCGTATGCGTTTTCTCCTGAATATATTCAGGAGAAAACGCATACGCCCTTTTTGGCCAAGTGCATCATTGTCGAAGTTGTGCCCCTCTTCCTGTGCTTTACAGGCGATTCCAACGTACGTCTTGAAATCTGTTTCCTGCTATTCTGCCTGGCTTTCAAGTCCGCCTCGTTGCCTTCCCTCAACAGATTTTTGGACGATATGGGCCTTGATTACTCTGCCAGTTTGTGAATTGCTGTGCCCCTGAGCTCCATTTTTCAACTCGTTTTTTGTGAGCTGAACGCAAGTCCAAACTTTTGGTTCAGGACCTATACTGGTTCCCGGTGGGTGGCTGAGACTTTGGTTAATTCTTCTTCCTGCCGGGAAATTAGAGTGACATGTGCCCATCCAAATGCCTAACAGCTACTCTCTCATTGGTTCTCCCTCTTCCCTTTCATCCTCTGCCAAATTGGCAACCTGTGCGAACCAGGAGCTTAAAGGGGCTGTCTCTCCAAGTTGGGAGATTGATAGGAAAGCAGTTGGAAAGTCAAACTGGAGCACCAGGAGTGGGACTCTTCGTTGAGTTTTAGAAACCTTTCGTATTCACAGTGTGTCCATTCTCTAGGTTTCCCGTACATGTTATAGCTGTAGTAATATTCCCTTCAACCTGGAGAGCTGGGACCCATGGAATGGGTGCCATGCGTTATTGCTTTAAAGGGTCTGCATTTGCTCACCCAATCTCACCAATCCTCTCAGTCCCAAGTGTCCAGCCTTATGCCACATCCAGCTGTCATTGTAGATAGGGTCATTCCAGGTTGCATCAGAGACCCTGAAGGAATTGTAAAGAATTTCCCTGTTTCTTTGTTCTGGTTTTGAAATTCCATTTTTGAGTGGGTTTGAGCTGATTCTCGCTGCCCTGTTTATGCCAGTCTAGACACACTTGATTCCCTTACAGAGACATATCAATACATAGGTTTTAAGATTCTTACTAGTCAGATCTATTCCTCTGCGGGAAATATGGGGTTTTGAGTCCCTTTCACTGAGGAAGGTGTAGGTCTTGTCTATTCCATAGTTGGTTTTTGGAACGGTACCTGTGCTTATATCAAACTCTGGTTTGATGCATCACCCCACCTCTCCTTCCCCCTTAAGCAGGCATAAGAGTGTTTTCTAAATGTGAGACTCTCTTCTCTTTCCTAACTCAGTTCATGTGTAGCCATGTTTACAGGATCTTCCTAAGTGATATCTTATGATAAGTTTCTTTTTCTGTGTGACTTATTTCACTTAGAATCATCGTACCTGAATCCACTCATTTTGCTGCTACTGGTCTTATGACATTGATTTCATGGCTGAGGGATATTCCATCGTACGTAAGTTCCACAATGTTTGGAACCATTTTTATATGTCCTGGGATATTTCAGGTGTACCCAGGTTGAGGTTCTTGTAAGCAGTGCAGCCCTCAATTTGGGGGTGGCTCTGTCTTATGGATTTTCAGTTTTCCCAAGGTATATTCCCTAGACTGGAAGTGCCCTTGGCTCTGTAGCTCTGTTGTTTTCTTGTTTTAGGGAACACAATGCACTCCTCCAGTGAGGCAGTTGGCAACTTACATCCCGCCCATCAGCATAACAAGGCTCCCTGTTCTCCAGGGCCTGCCTTGCCTTTCTGGTTTTTACACATTTTGTGGATGTCCCTTTTGACCGGTGGGAAGTGATACTTCTTTGTAGTGCAGATTTGCATTGCCCGCTTTCTTGCTTGGCCAAAAAGGGCGTATGCGTTTTCTCCTGAATATATTCCGGAGAAAACGCATACGCCCTTTTTGGCCAAGTGCATCATTGTCGAAGTTGTGCCCCTCTTCCTGTGCTTTACAGGCGATTCCAACGTACCTCTTGAAATCTCTTTCCTGCTCTTCTGCCTCGCTTTCAAGTCTGCCTCGTTGCCTTCCCTCAACAGATTTTTGGACGATAGTGGGCCTTGATTACTCTGCCAGTTTGTGAATTGCTGTGCCACTGAGCTCCATTTTTCAACTCGTTTTTTGTGAGCTGAACGCAAGTCCAAACTTTTGGTTCAGGACCTATACTGGTTCCCGGTGGGTGGCTGAGACTTTGGTTAATTCTTCTTCCTGCCGGGAAATTAGAGTGACATGTGCCCATCCAAATGCCTAACAGCTACTCTCTCATTGGTTCTCCCTCTTCCCTTTCATCCTCTGCCAAATTGGCAACCTGTGCGAACCAGGAGCTTAAAGGGGCTGTCTCTCCAAGTTGGGAGATTGATAGGAAAGCAGTTGGAAAGTCAAACCGGAGCACCAGGAGAGGGACTCCTCGTTGAGTTTTAGAAACCTTTCGTATTCACAGTGTGTCCATTCTCTAGGTTTCCCGTACATCTTATAGCTGTAGTAATATTCCCTTTAACCTGGAGAGCTGCGACCCTTGGAATGGGTGCCATGCGTTATTGCTTTAAAGGGTCTGCATTTGCTCACCCAATCTCACCAATTCTCTCAGTCCCAAGTGTCCAGCCTTATGCCACATCCAGCTGTCATTGTAGATAGGGTCATTCCAGGTTGCATCAGAGACCCTGAAGGAATTGTAAAGAATTTCCCTGTTTCTTTGTTCTGTTTTTGAAATTCCTTTTTAGAGTGCGTTTGAGCTGATTCTCGCTGCCCTGTTTATGCCAGTCTAGACACACTTGATTCCCTTTCGGAGACATATCAATACATAGGTTTTAAGATTCTTACTAGTCAGATCTATTCCTCTGCGGGAAATATGGGGTTTTGAGTCCCTTTCAGTGAGGAAGGTGTAGGTCTTGTCTATTCCATAGTTGGTTTTTGGAACGGTACCTGTGCTTATATCAAACTCTGGTTTGATGCATCACCCCACCTCTCCTTCCCCCTTAAGCAGGCATAAGAGTGTTTTCTAAATGTGAGACTCTGTTCTCTTGCCTAACTCAGTTCATGTGTAGCCATGTTTACAGGATCTTCCTAAGTGATATCTTATGATAAGTTTCTTTTCCTGTGTGACTTCTTTCACTTAGAATCATCGTACCTGAATCCACTCATTTTGCTGCTACTGGTCTTATGACATTGATTTCGTGGGTGAGGGATATTCCATCGTACGTAAGTTCCACAATGTTTGGAACCATTTTTATATTTCCTGGGATATTTCAGGTGTACCCAGGATGAGGTTCTTGTAAGCAGTGCAGCCCTCAATTTGGGGGTGGCTCTGTCTTATGGATTTTCAGTTTTCCCAAGGTATATTCCCTAGACTGGAAGTGCCCTTGGCTCTGTAGCTCTGTTGTTTACTTGTTTTAGGGAACACAATGCACTCCTCCAGTGAGGCAGTTGGCAACTTACATCCCGCCCATTAGCATAACAAGGCTCCCTGTTCTCCAGGGCCTGCCTTGCCTTTCTGGTTTTTACACATTTTGTGGATGTCCCTTTTGACCGGTGGGAAGTGATACTTCTTTGTAGTGCAGATTTGCATTGCCCGCTTGCTTGCTTGGCCAACAAGGGCGTATGCGTTTTCTCCTGAATATATTCAGGAGAAAACGCATACGCCCTTTTTGGCCAAGTGCATCATTGTCGAAGTTGTGCCCCTCTTCCTGTGCTTTACAGGCGATTCCAACGTACCTCTTGAAATCTCTTTCCTGCTATTCTGCCTCGCTTTCAAGTCCGCCTCGTTGCCTTCCCTCAACAGATTTTTGGACGATAGTGTGCCTTGATTACTCTGCCAGTTTGTGAATTGCTGTGCCCCTGAGCTCCATTATTCAACTCGTTTTTTGTGAGCTGAACGCAAGTCCAAACTTTTGGTTCAGGACCTATACTGGTTCCCGGTGGGTGGCTGAGACTTTGGTTAATTCTTCTTCCTGCCGGGAAATTAGAGTGACATGTGCCCATCCAAATGGCTAACAGCTACTCTCTCATTGGTTCTCCCTCTTCCCTTTCATGCTCTGCCAAATTGGCAACCTGTGCGAACCAGGAGCTTAAAGGGGCTGTCTCTCCAAGTTGGGAGATTGATAGGAAAGCAGTTGGAAAGTCAAACCGGAGCACCAGGAGAGGGACTCTTCGTTGAGTTTTAGAAACCTTTCGTATTCACAGTGTGTCCATTCTCTAGGTTTCCCGTACATGTTATAGCTGTAGTAATATTCCCTTCAACCTGGAGAGCTGGGACCCATGGAATGGGTGTCATGCGTTATTGCTTTAAAGGGTCTGCATTTGCTCACCCAATCTCACCAATCCTCTCAGTCCCAAGTGTCCAGCCTTATGCCACATCCAGCTGTCATTGTAGATAGGGTCATTCCAGGTTGCATCAGAGACCCTGAAGGAATTGTAAAGAATTTCCCTGTTTCTTTGTTCTGGTTTTGAAATTCGTTTTTAGAGTGGGTTTGAGCTGATTCTCGCTGCCCTTTTTATGCCAGTCTAGACACACTTGATTCCCTTACGGAGACATATCAATACATAGGTTTTAAGATTCTTACTAGTCAGATCAATTCCTCTGCGGGAAATATGGGGTTTTGAGTCCCTTTCACTGAGGAAGGTGTAGGTCTTGTCTATTCCATAGTTGGTTTTTGGAACGGTACCTGTGCTTATATCAAACTCTGGTTTGATGCATCACCCCACCTCTCCTTCCCCCTTAAGCAGGCATAAGAGTGTTTTCTAAATGTGAGACTCTGTTCTCTTGCCTAACTCAGTTCATGTGTAGCCATGTTTACAGGATCTTCCTAAGTGATATCTTATGATAAGTTTCTTTTCCTGTGTGACTTCTTTCACTTAGAATCATCGTACCTGAATCCACTCATTTTGCTGCTACTGGTCTTATGACATTGATTTCGTGGCTGAGGGATATTCCATCGTACGTAAGTTCCACAATGTTTGGAACCATTTTTATATTTCCTGGGATATTTCAGGTGTACCCAGGATGAGGTTCTTGTAAGCAGTGCAGCCCTCAATTTGGGGGTGGCTCTGTCTTATGGATTTTCAGTTTTCCCAAGGTATATTCCCTAGACTGGAAGTGCCCTTGGCTCTGTAGCTCTGTTGTTTTCTTGTTTTAGGGAACACAATGCACTCCTCCAGTGAGGCAGTTGGCAACTTACATCCCGCCCATCAGCATAACAAGGCTCCCTGTTCTCCAGGGCCTGCCTTGCCTTTCTGGTTTTTACACATTTTGTGGATGTCCCTTTTGACCGGTGGGAAGTGATACTTCTTTGTAGTGCAGATTTGCATTGCCCGCTTGCTTGCTTGGCCAAAAAGGGCGTATGCGTTTTCTCCTGAATATATTCAGGAGAAAACGCATACGCCCTTTTTGGCCAAGTGCATCATTGTCGAAGTTGTGCCCCTCTTCCTGTGCTTTACAGGCGATTCCAACGTACCTCTTGAAATCTCTTTCCTGCTATTCTGCCTGGCTTTCAAGTCCGCCTGGTTGCCTTCCCTCAACAGATTTTTGGACGATAGTTGGCCTTGATTACTCTGCCAGTTTGTGAATTGCTGTGCCCCTGAGCTCCATTTTTCAACTCGTTTTTTGTGAGCTGAACGCAAGGCCAAACTTTTGGTTCAGGACCTATACTGGTTCCCGGTGGGTGGCTGAGACTTTGGTTAATTCTTCTTCCTGCCGGGAAATTAGAGTGACATGTGTCCATCCAAATGCCTAACAGCTACTCTCTCATTGGTTCTCCCTCTTCCCTTTCATGCTCTGCCAAATTGGCAACCTGTGCGAACCAGGAGCTTAAAGGGGCTGTCTCTCCAAGTTGGGAGATTGATAGGAAAGCAGTTGGAAAGTCAAACCGGAGCACCAGGAGAGGGACTCTTCGTTGAGTTTTAGAAACCTTTCGTATTCACAGTGTGTCCATTCTCTAGGTTCCCCGTACATGTTATAGCTGTAGTAATATTCCCTTCCACCTGGAGATCTGGGACCCATGGAATGGGTGCCATGCGTTATTGCTTTAAAGGGTCTGCATTTGCTCACCCAATCTCACCAATCCTCTCAGTCCCAAGTGTCCAGCCTTATGCCACATCCAGCTGTCATTGTAGATAGGGTCATTCCAGGTTGCATCAGAGACCCTGAAGGAATTGTAAAGAATTTCCCTGTTTCTTTGTTCTGTTTCTGAAATTCCTTTTTAGAGTGGGTTTGAGCTGATTCTCGCTGCCCTGTTTATGCCAGTCTAGACACACTTGATTCCCTTACGGAGACATATCAATACATAGGTTTTAAGATTCTTACTAGTCAGATCTATTCCTCTGCGGGAAATATGGGGTTTTGAGTCCCTTTCACTGAGGAAGGTGTAGGTCTTGTCTATTCCATAGTTGGTTTTTGGAACGGTACCTGTGCTTATATCAAACTCTGGTTTGATGCATCACCCCACCTCTCCTTCCCCCTTAAGCAGGCATAAGAGTGTTTTCTAAATGTGAGACTCTGTTCTCTTGCCTAACTCAGTTCATGTGTAGCCATGTTTACAGGATCTTCCTAAGTGATATCTTATGATAAGTTTCTTTTTCTGTGTGACTTCTTTCACTTAGAATCATCGTACCTGAATCCACTCATTTTGCTGCTACTGGTCTTATGACATTGATTTCGTGGCTGAGGGATATTCCATCGTACGTAAGTTCCACAATGTTTGGAACCATTTTTATATTTCCTGGGATATTTCTGGTGTGCCCAGGTTGTGGTTCTTGTAAGCAGTGCAGCCCTCAACTTGGGGGCGGCTGTGTCTTATTGATTTTCAGTTTTCCCAAGTTATATTCCCTAGACCTGAAGTGCCCTTGGCTCTGTATCTCTGTTGTTTACTTGTTTTAGGGAACACAATGCACTCCTCCAGTGAGGCAGTTGGCAACTTACATCCCGCCCATCAGCATTACAAGGCTCCCTTTTCTCCAGGGCCTGTCTTGCCTTTCTGGTTTTTACACATTTTGTGGATGTCCCTTTTGACCGGTGGGAAGTGATACTTCTTTGTAGTGCAGATTTGCATTGCCCGCTTGCTTGCTTGGCCAAAAAGGGCGTATGCGTTTTCTCCTGAATATATTCAGGAGAAAACGCATACGCCCTTTTTGGCCAAGTGCATCATTGTCGAAGTTGTGCCCCTCTTCCTGTGCTTTACAGGTGATTCCAACGTACCTCTTGAAATCTATTTCCTGCTATTCTGCCTCGCTTTCAAGTCCGCCTCGTTGCCTTCCTTCAACAGATTTTTGGACGGTAGTTGGCTTTGATTACTCTGCCAGTTTGTGAATTGCTGTGCCCCTGAGCTCCATTTTTCAACTCGTTTTTTTGTGAGCTGAACGCAAGGCCAAATTTTTGGTTCAGGACCTATACTGGTTCCCGGTGGGTGGCTGAGACTTTGGTTAATTCTTCTTCCTGCCGGGAAATTAGAGTGACATGTGCCCATCCAAATGCCTAACAGCTACTCTCTCATTGGTTCTCCCTCTTCCCTTTCATCCTCTGCCAAACTGGCAACCTGTGCGAACCAGGAGCTTAAAGGGGCCCTCTCTCCAAGTTGGGAGATTGATAGGAAAGCAGTTGGAAAGTCAAACCGGAGCACCAGGAGAGGGACGCTTCGTTTAGTTTTAGAAACCTTTCGTATTCACAGTGTGTCCATTCTCTAGGTTTCCCGTACATGTTATAGCTGTAGTAATATTCCCTTCAACCTGGAGAGTTGGGACCCAAGGAATGGTTGTCATGCATTATTGCTTTAAAGGGTCTGCATTTGCTCACCCAATCTCACCAATCCTCTCAGTCCCAAGTGTCCAGCCTCATGCCGCATCCAGCTGTCATCGTAGATAGGGTCATTCCAGGTTGCATCAGAGACCCTGAAGGAATTGTAAAGAATTTCCCTGTTTCTTTGTTCTGTTTTTGAAATTCCTTTTTAGAGTGGGTTTGAGCTGATTCTCGCTGCCATATTTATGCCAGTTTAGACACACTTGATTCCCTTATGGAGACATATCAATACATAGGTTTTAAGATTCTTACTAGTCAGATCTATTCCTCTGCGGGAAATATGGGGTTTTGAGTCCCTTTCACTGAGGAAGGTGTAGGTCTTGTCTATTCCATAGTTGGTTTTTGGAACAGTACCTGTGCTTATATCAAACTCTGGTTTGATGCATCACCCCACCTCTCCTTCCCACTTAAGCAGGCATAAGAGTGTTTTCTAAATGTGAGACTGTTCTCTTTCCTAACTCAGTTCATGTGTAGCCATGTTTACAGGATCTTCCTAACTGATATCTTATGATAAGTTTCTTTTTCTGTGTGACTTCTTTCACTTAGAATCATCGTACCTGAATCCACTCATTTTGCTGCTACTGGTCTTATGACATTGATTTCATGGCTGAGGGATATTCCATCGTACGTAAGTTCCACAATTTTTTGAACCATTTTTATATTTCCTGGGATATTTCAGGTGTACCCAGGTTGAAGTTCTTGTAAGCAGTGCAGCCCTCAATTTGGGGGTGGCTCTGTCTTATGGATTTTCAGTTTTCCCAAGGTATATTCCCTAGACTGGAAGTGCCCTTGGCTCTGTAGCTCTGTTGTTTACTTGTTTTAGGGAACACAATGCACTCCTCCAGTGAGGCAGTTGGCAACTTACATCCCGCCCATCAGCATAACAAGGCTCCCTGTTCTACAGGGCCTGTCTTGCCTTTCTGGTTTTTACACATTTTGTGGATGTCCCTTTTGACTGGTGGGAAGTGATACTTCTTTGTAGTGCAGATTTGCATTGCCCGCTTGCTTGCTTGGCCAAAAAGGGCGTATGCGTTTTCTCCTGAATATATTCAGGAGAAAACGCATACGCCCTTTTTGGCCAAGTGCATCATTGTCGAAGTTGTGCCCCTCTTCCTGTGCTTTACAGGCGATTCTAACGTACCTCTTGAAATCTGTTTCCTGCTATTCTGCCTCGCATTCAAGTCCACCTCGTTGCCTTCCCTCAACAGATTTTTGGACGATAGTTGGCCTTGATTACTCTGCCAGTTTGTGAATTGCTGTGCCCCTCAGCTCCATTTTTCAACTCGTTTTTTGTGAGCTGAACGCAAGTCCAAACTTTTGGTTCAGGACCTATACTGGTTCCCGGTGGGTGGCTGAGACTTTGGTTAATTCTTCTTCCTGCCGGGAAATTAGAGTGACATGTGCCCATCCAAATGCCTAACAGCTACTCTCTCATTGGTTCTCCCTCTTCCCTTTCATCCACGGCCAAATTGGCAACCTTTGTGAACCAGGAGCTTAAAGGGGCTGTCTCTCCAAGTTGGGAGATTGATAGGAAAGCAGTTGGAAAATCAAACCGGAGCACCAGGAGAGGGACTCTTCGTTGAGTTTTAGAAACCTTTTGTATTCACAGTGTGTCCATTCTCTAGGTTTCCCGTACATGTTATAGCTGTAGTAATATTCCCTACAACCTGCACAGTTGGGACCCATGGAATGGGTGCCATGCATTATTGCTTTAAAGGGTCTGCATTTGCTCACCCAATCTCACCAATCCTCTCAGTCCCAAGTGTCCAGCCTCATGCCGCATCCAGCTGTCATCATAGATAGGGTCATTCCAGGTTGCATCAGAGACCCTGAAGGAATTGTAAAGAATTTCCCTGTTTCTTTGTTCTGTTTTTGAAATTCCTTTTTACAGTGGGTTTGAGCTGATTCTCGCTGCCCTGTTTATGCCAGTCTAGACACAATTGATTCCCTTACGGAGACATATCAATACATAGGTTTTAAGATTCTTTCTAGTCAGATCTATTCCTCTGCGGGAAATATGGGGTTTTGAGTCCCTTTCACTGAGGAAGGTGTAGGTCTTGTCTATTCCATAGTTGGTTTTTGGAATGGTACCTGTGCTTATATCAAACTCTGGTTTGATGCATCACCCCACCTCTCCTTCCCCCTTAAGCAGGCATAAGAGTGTTTTCTAAATGTGAGACTCTGTTCTCTTGCCTAACTCAGTTCATGTGTAGCCATGTTTACAGGATCTTCCTAAGTGATATCTTATGATAAGTTTCTTTTTCTATGTGACTTCTTTCACTTAGAATCATCGTACCTGAATCCACTCATTTTGCTGCTACTGGTCTTATGACATTGATTTCATGGCTGAGGGATATTCCATCGTTCGTAAGTTCCACAATGTTTTGAACCATTTTTATATTTCCTGGGATATTTCCGGTGTGCCCAGGTTGAGGTTCTTGTAAGCAGTGCAGCCCTCAGTTTGGGGGTTGCTCTGTCTTATTGATTTTCAGTTTTCCCAAGGTATATTCCCTAGACTGGAAGTGCCCTTGGCTCTGTAGCTCTGTTGTTTACTTGTTTTAGGGAACACAATGCACTCCTCCAGTGAGGCAGTTGGCAACTTACATCCCGCCCATCAGCATAACAAGGCTCCCTGTTCTCCAGGGCCTGTCTTGTCTTTCTGGTTTTACACACTTTGTGGATATCCCTTTTGACCCGTGGGAAGTGATACTTCTTTGTAGTGCAGATTTGCATTGCCCCCTTGCTTGCTTGGACAAAAAGGGCGTATGCGTTTTCTCCTGAATATATTTAGGAGAAAACGCATACGCCCTTTTTAGCCAAGTGCATCATTGTCGAAGTTGTGCCCCTCTTACTGTGCTTTACAGGCGAGGACCACCCTGGCTGGCCTGCAGGCACCAAGACGGCCTGCGTGCTGTCGCTGGTGTGGCTCCACGGTCCTTCCTCTAGGCTTTCAAGCCCTTGCACATATTCAGGTGTTTTACCTGGAAAGGGTGGGAACAGTTCAGCAGCAGCTGGCCTGGGGCTCATCTCACGTTTACTCACAGATGCCTCGGCACGGTCCCCCAGCTTTGCAATGAGGACGCTCCTTGCGTGGGGGGTGGGTTGATGGCTGTATGGGAGATGGTTCCCCACCTCTGACCAATTTCAGAATTGTTTACCACTGGAGCAAGTGCCCTGATAGGGTTTTCCTCTGTATAACTCGTGGGTTCAGGTTTTTTTTTTTTCTTTTATGGTTCAAGTTAGATTTTATTTCTCTTTTATGTATTTATAGATATAAGCATGGAAATAATTCATTCCTATAAATACATCTGTGTGACGGGAAGAACTATTTTCTGTTTTATTTTTAAATTTTATTTTTTAAAATTTTGAAATTTAATTTTATTTATTTTTTTATACAGCACGTTATTATTAGTTATGTATTTTATGCATATACATGTACACAGGTCAATCCACATCTCCCAACTCATCCCACCACCACCACCCCATGGCTTCCCACACTTGGTGTCCATACGTTTGTTCTCTACCTCTGTGTCTCTATTTCTTCCCTGCAAACCAGTTCATCTGTACCATTTTTAGGCTCCACATATATGCGTTAATATACAATATTTGTTTTCCTCTTTCTGACTTACTTCATTCTGTATGACAGTCTCTCGATCCATCGATGTCTCTACAAATGACCCAGTTTCATTCCTTTTTATGGCCGAGTAATATTCCATTTTATATATGTACCACATCTTTATCCATTCATCTGTCTGTGGGCATTTAGGTTGCTTCCATTACCTGGCTCTTGTAAATAGTGCTGCAAGGAACATTGTGGTGAATGTGCCTTTTTGAAATACGGTTTTCTCTGGGTATATGCCCAGAAGTGGGATTGCTGGATCAGATGGTAATTCTATTTCTTGATTTTTTAAGGAAACTCAATACTGTTCTCCATAGTGACTGTATCAATTTACATTCCCACCAATAGTGG
The DNA here is from genome assembly GCF_964341445.2 of Mesoplodon mirus. NCBI lineage: Eukaryota > Metazoa > Chordata > Mammalia > Artiodactyla > Ziphiidae > Mesoplodon > Mesoplodon mirus. Next base: position 2,831,537 of record NW_028295781.1, read on the forward strand.
AAGAGGGCTCCTTTTGTCCACACCCTCCCCAGAATTGGTTGTTTGTAGATTTTCTGATGATGCCGATTCTAACAGGTGTGAGGTGATACCTCATTGTAGTTTTGATTTGCATTTCTCTAATAATTAGTGCTGTTGAGCAGCTTTTCATGTGCGTCTTGGCCATCTCTGTCTCTCCTTTGAAGAAACGTCTCATTAGATCTTCTGCCCATTTTTTTGGGTTGTTTGTTTTTTTTAATATTAAGCTGCATGAGCTCTTTATATATATTGGAGATTAAACCTCTGTCCATTGATTCGTCTGCAACGATTTTCGCCCATTCTGAGGGATGCCTTTTTCCATTCCCGTGTTTTTTAACAAAAAAGGAAAGAAAGGAAAAGAAGCAGAACACTGATGTGCGTAAAATATGCCTTTTGAAACGGTCGTTTTGAAATATGGACGTCCTTTGAAGTTTTTGGTCGATATGTGACCCCAGGATTTGTTTTCAGGGCAGGTGTCATTTACAGGCCTGCAATGATTTTGAATATCAACTGACCATTAGCGTTGGGATTAAAGCTGCTGTTGTGTGAAACGGCCACAAGGTGGCAGCAGTTCACCCTTGCCACATCCGGTTATTAGGGCAAGAGAGCCTCAGTGGAAGTGGTGTTCTAGATTGGAGTTTAGAATGGAATGTGTCAGGAGAAAGCCCCTCACGTTTGTCTCACTACTTCTTGTTCGTGTTTTTAATTTAATTTTTTATTTTTTATTACAGCAAGTTTGATTACAATGTTTGGCTTGTTGTAGGTGTGGAAGATGTGGTTCTTTTACACATATACAGATGACTGTTCTTCCTGGGATCCTTTTCCCATGTACGTTATGACAGAATGTTGAGTAGTCCTCTCTTGGTATTCTGTAGGTCTTTGGTGATTATATATGTCACCTGTGTTTGTATATGTCTGTTAACCCCGATATCGTAATGAAACCAATCCTCACACCTTTCCATTGGTGAACCATAAGTTTGTTTAATGAATCTGTGATTGCCCTTCTCCGTGGAAATATCTGCCCTGGGATCCATTTTTAGGTAACACCTATAAGTGATATGATAGGATATGTGTCTTTCACTTTCTGACTTACTACAAGTCACGTGATTACTTCTAGACTCATCTACGGTGCTGCAATGGCATTGTGTCCTTTTTTCCCTTGGCTTCTCTTCTGCCTTAGCGGGGTCCATTTTCAACAATGTGATTCCCTGAGGGTTGTGGATTAACTGACCTGGGCAGCCTTACCCTGCTGGCCCGCCCTCCCCAGGTGTGCCTCATTGAGGTCAATATAAACAGCGCTCCAGGCAGCAATAGCCCCTGAAGCTGTGCCTGACTCCATATTCTCTGCCCCGTCAGCAGTCTCGGGGCTGTGCTGGTGGGAGGGAGGGAGGGGCCACAGCTTTGTGGGTGACCCGGTGTGAGTGGGGTTCTGCTGGCCTTTCTGCAGGAGTTGCCAGGCTGCCGCCTGTAAAGAAGCGGTTGTGTCACTCATACCTTCCGCTGGAATTTCTCTCCGGACAGAGGTGTGGAAGGAAAAACGCAGTGGGGGCCGGGACAGGAGGGGTATCTCAGGCAGGGCAATGGAAAGCTTCTGGAAGAGCGCCTGGGGACAGGACCACCCTGGCTGGCCTGCAGGCACCAAGTTGGCCTGCGTGCTGTCGCTGGTGTGGCTCCACGGTCCTTCCACTAGGCTTTCAAGCCCTTGTACTTATTCAGGTGTTTTACCTGGAAAGGGTGGGAACAGTTCAGCAGCAGCTGGCCTGGGGCTCAGCTCACGTTTACTCACAGATGCCTCGGCACGGTCCCCAAGCTTTGCAATGAGGTCGCTCCTTGCGTGGGGGGTGGGTTGATGGCTGTATGGGAGATGCTTCCCCACCTCTGACCAATTTCATAATTGTTTACCACTGGAGCAAGAGCCCTGATAGGGTTTTCCTCTGTATAACTCGTGGGTTCAGGTTTTTTTTTTCTTCTATGTTTCAAGTTAGATTTTATTCCTCTTTTATGTATTTATAGATATAAGCATGGAAATAATTCATTCCTATAAATACATCTTTGTGACGGGAAGAACTTTTTTCTCTTTTATTTTTAAATTTTATTTTTTAAAATTTTGAAATTTAATTTTATTTATTTTTTTTATACAGCACATTATTATTAGTTATGTATTTTATGCATATACATGTACACAGGTCAATCCCAAACTCCCAACTCATCCCACCACCACCACCCCATGGCTTCCCACACTTGGTGTCCATACGTTTGTTCTCTACCTCTGTGTCTCTATTTCTTCCCTGCAAACCAGTTCATCTGTACCATTTTTAGGCTCCACATATATGCGTTAATATACAATATTTGTTTTCCTCTTTCTGACTTACTTCATTCTGTATGACAGTCTCTCGATCCATCGATGTCTCTACAAATGACCCAGTTTCATTCCTTTTTATGGCCGAGTAATATTCCATTTTATATATGTACCACATCTTTATCCATTCATCTGTCTGTGGGCATTTAGGTTGCTTCCATTACCTGGCTCTTGTAAATAGTGCTGCAACGAACATTGTGGTGAATGTGCCTTTTTGAAATACGGTTTTCTCTGGGTATATGCCCAGAAGTGGGATTGCTGGATCAGATGGTAATTCTATTTCTAGATTTTTTAAGGAAACTCCATACTGTTCTCCATAGTGACTGTATCAATTTACATTCCCACCAATAGTGGAAGAGGGCTCCTTTTGTCCACACCCTCCCCAGAATTGGTTGTTTGTAGATTTTCTGATGATGCCGATTCTAACAGGTGTGAGGTGATACCTCATTGTAGTTGTGATTTGCATTTCTCTAATAATTAGTGCTGTTGAGCAGCTTTTCATGTGCGTCTTGGCCATCTCTGTGTCTCCTTTGAAGAAACGTCTCTTTAGATCTTCTGCCCATTTTTTGGGGGTTTTTTGTTTTTTTAATATTAAGCTGCATGAGCTCTTTATATATATTAGAGATTAAACCTCTGTCCATTGATTCGTCTGCAACGATTTTCGCCCATTCTGAGGGATGCCTTTTTCCATTCCCGTGTTTTTTAACAAAAAAGGAAAGAAAGGAAAAGAAGCAGAACACTAATGTGCGTAAAATATGCCTTTTGAAACGGTCGTTTTGAAATATGGACGTCCTTTGAAGTTTTTGGTCGATATGTGTCCCCAGGATTTGTTTTCAGGGCAGGTGTCATTTACAGGCCTGCAATGATTTTGAATATCAACTGACCATTAGCGTTGGGATTAAAGCTGCTGTTGTGTGAAACGGCCACAAGGTGGCAGCAGTTCACCCTTACCAAATCTGGTTACTAGGGCAAGAGAGCCTCAGTGGAAGTGGTGTTCTAGATTGGAGTTTAGAATGGAATGTGTCAGGAGAAAGCCCCTCACGTTTGTCTCACTACTTCTTGTTCCTGTTTTTAATTTAATTTTTTATTTTTTATTACAGCAAGTTTGATTACAATGTTTGACTTGTTGTAGGTGTGGAAGATGTGGTTCTTTTACACATATACAGATGACTGTTCTTCCTGGGATCCTTTTCCCATGTACGTTATGACAGAATGTTGAGTAGTCCTCTCTTGGTATTCTGTAGGTCTTTGGTGATTATATATGTCACCTGTGTTTGTATATGTCTGTTAACCCCGATATCATAATGAAACCAATCCTCACACCTTTCCATTGGTGAACCATAAGTTTGTTTAATGAATCTGTGATTGCCCTTCTCCGTGGAAATATCTGCCCTGGGATCCATTTTTAGGTAACACCTATAAGTGATATGATAGGATATGTGTCTTTCACTTTCTGACTTACTACAAGTCACGTGATTACTTCTAGACTCATCTACGGTGCTGCAATGGCATTGTGTCCTTTTTTCCCTTGGCTTCTCCTCTGCCTTAGCGGGGTCCATTTTCAACAATGTGATTCCCTGAGGATTGTGGATTAGCTGACCTGGGCAGCCTTACCCTGCCGGGCCGCCCTCCCCAGGTGTGCCTCGTTGAGGTCAATATAAACAGCGCTCCAGGCAGCAATAGCCCCTGAAGCTGTGCCTGCCTCCATATTCTCTGCCCCGTCAGCAGTCTCGGGGCTGTGCTGGTGGGAGGGTGGGAGGGGTCACAGCTTTGTGGGTGGCCCGGTGTGAGTGGGGTTCTGCTGGCCTTTCTGCAGGAGTTGCCAGGCTGCCGCCTGTAAAGAAGAGGTTGTGTCACCCATACCTTCCGCTGGAATTTCTCTCCGGACAGAGGTGTGGAAGGAAAAAAGCATTGGGGGCCGGGACAGGAGGGGTATCTAAGGCCGGACAATGGAAAGCTTCTGGAAGAGCGCCCAGGGACAGGACCACCCTGGCTGGCCTGCAGGCACCAAGTTGGCCTGCGTGCTGTCGCTGGTGTGGCTCCACGGTCCTTCCTCTAGGCTTTCAAGCCCTTGTACATATTCAGGTGTTTTACCTGGAAAGGGTGGGAACAGTTCAGCAGCAGCTGGCCTGGGGCTCAGCTCACGTTTACTCACAGATGCCTCGGCACGGTCCCCCAGCTTTGCAATGAGGACGCTCCTTGCGTGGGGGGTGGGTTGATGGCTGTATGGGAGATGGTTCCCCACCTCTGACCAATTTCAGAATTGTTTACCACTGGAGCAAGTGCCCTGATAGTGTTTTCCTCTGTATAACTCGTGGGTTCAGGTTTTTTTTTTTTTCTTTTATGGTTCAAGTTAGATTTTATTCCGCTTTTATGTATTTATAGATATAAGCATGGAAATAATTCATTCCTATACATACATCTGTGTGACGGGAAGAACTTTTTTCTGTTTTATTTTTAAATTTTATTTTTTAAAATTTTGAAATTTAATTTTATTTATTTTTTTATACAGCACGTTATTATTAGTTATGTATTTTATGCATATACATGTACAAAGGTCAATCCAAATCTCCCAACTCATCCCAACACCACCACCCCATGGCTTCCCACACTTGGTGTCCATACGTTTGTTCTCTGCCTCTGTGTCTCTATTTCTTCCCTGCAAACCAGTTCATCTGTACCATTTTTAGGCTCCACATATATGCGTTAATATACAATATTTGTTTTCCTCTTTCTGACTTACTTCATTCTGTATGACAGTCTCTCGATCCATCGATGTCTCTACAAATGACCCAGTTTCATTCCTTTTTATGGCCGAGTAATATTCCATTTTATATATGTACCACATCTTTATCCATTCATCTGTCTGTGGGCATTTAGGTTGCTTCCATTACCTGGCTATTGTAAATAGTGCTGCAACGAACATTGTGGTGAATGTGCCTTTTTGAAATACGGTTTTCTCTGTGTATATGCCCAGAAGTGGGATTGCTGGATCAGATGGTAATTCTATTTCTAGATTTTTTAAGGAAACTCCATACTGTTCTCCATAGTGACTGTATCAATTTACATTCCCACCAATAGTGGAAGAGGGCTCCTTTTGTCCACACCCTCCCCAGAATTGGTTGTTTGTAGATTTTCTGATGATGCCGATTCTAACAGGTGTGAGGTGATACCTCATTGTAGTTTTGATTTGCATTTCTCTAATAATTAGTGCTGTTGAGCAGCTTTTCATGTGCGTCTTGGCCATCTCTGTGTCTCCTTTGAAGAAACGTCTCTTTAGATCTTCTGCCCATTTTTTTGGGCTGTTTGTTTTTTTAATATTAAGCTGCATGAGCTCTTTATATATATTGGAGATTAAACCTCTGTCCATTGATTCGTCTGCAACGATTTTCGCCCATTCTGAGGGATGCCTTTTTCCATTCCCGTGTTTTTTAACAAAAAAGGAAAGAAAGGAAAAGAAGCAGAACACTGATGTGCGTAAAATATGCCTTTTGAAACGGTCGTTTTGAAATATGGACGTCCTTTGAATTTTTTGGTTGATATGTGACCCCAGGATTTGTTTTCAGGGCAGGTGTCATTTACAGACCTGCAATGATTTTGAATATCAACTGACCATTAGCGTTGGGATTAAAGCTGCTGTTGTGTGAAACGGCCACAAGGTGGCAGCAGTTCACCCTTGCCAAATCTGGTTATTAGGGCAAGAGAGCCTCAGTGGAAGTGGTGTTCTAGATTGGAGTTTAGAATGGAATGTGTCAGGAGAAAGCCCCTCACGTTTGTCTCACTACTTCTTGTTCGTGTTTTTAATTTAATTTTTTATTTTTTATTACAGCAAGTTTGATTACAATGTTTGGCTTGTTGTAGGTGTGGAAGATGTGGTTCTTTTACACATATACAGATGACTGTTCTTCCTGGGATCCTTTTCCCATGTACGTTATGACAGAATGTTGAGTAGTCCTCTCTTGGTATTCTGTAGGTCTTTGGTGATTATATATGTCACCTGTGTTTGTATATGTCTGTTAACCCCGATATCGTAATGAAACCAATCCTCACACCTTTCCATTGGTGAACCATAAGTTTGTTTAATGAATCTGTGATTGCCCTTCTCCGTGGAAATATCTGCCCTGGGATCCATTTTTAGGTAACACCTATAAGTGATATGATAGGATATGTGTCTTTCACTTTCTGACTTACTACAAGTCACGTGATTACTTCTAGACTCATCTACGGTGCTGCAATGGCATTGTGTCCTTTTTTCCCTTGGCTTCTCTTCTGCCTTAGCGGGGTCCATTTTCAACAATGTGATTCCCTGAGGGTTGTGGATTAACTGACCTGGGCAGCCTTACCCTGCCGGCCCGCCCTCCCCAGGTGTGCCTCATTGAGGTCAATATAAACAGCGCTCCAGGCAGCAATAGCCCCTGAAGCTGTGCCTGACTCCATATTCTCTGCCCCGTCAGCAGTCTCGGGGCTGTGCTGGTGGGAGGGAGGGAGGGGCCACAGCTTTGTGGGTGACCCGGTGTGAGTGGGGTTCTGCTGGCCTTTCTGCAGGAGTTGCCAGGCTGCCGCCTGTAAAGAAGAGGTTGTGTCACCCATACCTTCCGCTGGAATTTCTCTCCGGACAGAGGTGTGGAAGGAAAAACGCAGTGGGGGCCGGGACAGGAAGGGTATCTCAGGCAGGGCAATGGAAAACTTCTGGAAGAGCGCCTGGGGACAGGACCACCCTGGCTGGCCTGCAGGCACCAAGTTGGCCTGCGTGCTGTCGCTGGTGTGGCTCCACGGTCCTTCCACTAGGCTTTCAAGCCCTTGTACATATTCAGGTGTTTTACCTGGAAAGGGTGGGAACAGTTCAGCAGCAGCTGGCCTGGGGCTCAGCTCACGTTTACTCACAGATGCCTCGGCACGGTCCCCCAGCTTTGCAATGAGGACGCTCCTTGCGTGGGGGGTGGGTTGATGGCTGTATGGGAGATGGTTCCCCACCTCTGACCAATTTCAGAATTGTTTACCACTGGAGCAAGTGCCCTGATAGTGTTTTCCTCTGTATAACTCGTGGGTTCAGGTTTTTTTTTTTTCTTTTATGGTTCAAGTTAGATTTTATTCCTCTTTTATGTATTTATAGATATAAGCATGGAAATAATTCATTCCTATAAATACATCTGTGTGACGGGAAGAACTTTTTTCTGTTTTATTTTTAAATTTTATTTTTTAAAATTTTGAAATTTAATTTTATTTATTTTTTTATACAGCACGTTATTATTAGTTATGTATTTTATGCATATACATGTACAAAGGTCAATCCAAATCTCCCAACTCATCCCAACACCACCACCCCATGGCTTCCCACACTTGGTGTCCATACGTTTGTTCTCTACCTCTGTGTCTCTATTTCTTCCCTGCAAACCAGTTCATCTGTACCATTTTTAGGCTCCACATATATGCATTAATATACTATATTTGTTTTCCTCTTTCTGACTTACTTCATTCTGTATGACAGTCTCTCGATCCATCGATGTCTCTACAAATGACCCAGTTTCATTCCTTTTTATGGCCGAGTAATATTCCATTTTATATATGTAACACATCTTTATCCATTCATCTGTCTGTGGGCATTTAGGTTGCTTCCATTACCTGGCTCTTGTAAATAGTGCTGCAACGAACATTGTGGTGAATGTGCCTTTTTGAAATACGGTTTTCTCTGGGTATATGCCCAGAAGTGGGATTGCTGGATCAGATGGTAATTCTATTTCTAGATTTTTTAAGGAAACTCCATACTGTTCTCCATAGTGACTGTATCAATTTACATTCCCACCAATAGTGGAAGAGGGCTCCTTTTGTCCACACCCTCCCCAGAATTGGTTGTTTGTAGATTTTCTGATGATGCCGATTCTAACAGGTGTGAGGGGATACCTCATTGTAGTTTTGATTTGCATTTCTCTAATAATTAGTGCTGTTGAGCAGCTTTTCATGTGCGTCTTGGCCATCTCTGTGTCTCCTTTGAAGAAACGTCTCTTTAGATCTTCTGCCCATTTTTTTTGGGTTTTTTGTTTTTTAATATTAAGCTGCATGAGCTCTTTATATATATTGGAGATTAAACCTCTGTCCATTGATTCGTCTGCAACGATTTTCGCCCATTCTGAGGGATGCATTTTTCCATTCCCGTGTTTTTTAACAAAAAAGGAAAGAAAGGAAAAGAAGCAGAACACTAATGTGCGTAAAATATGCCTTTTGAAACGGTCGTTTTGAAATATGGACGTCCTTTGAATTTTTTGGTTGATATGTGACCCCAGGATTTGTTTTCAGGGCAGGTGTCATTTACAGGCCTGCAATGATTTTGAATATCAACTGACCATTAGCGTTGGGATTAAAGCTGCTGTTGTGTGAAACGGCCACAAGGTGGCAGCAGTTCACCCTTACCAAATCTGGTTACTAGGGCAAGAGAGCCTCAGTGGAAGTGGTGTTCTAGATTGGAGTTTAGAATGGAATGTGTCAGGAGAAAGCCCCTCACGTTTGTCTCACTACTTCTTGTTCGTGTTTTTAATTTAATTTTTTATTTTTTATTACAACAAGTTTGATTACAATGTTTGGCATGTTCTAGGTGTGGAAGATGTGGTTCTTTTACACATATACAGATGAATGTTCTTCCTGGGATCCTTTTCCCATGTACGTTATGACAGAATGTTGAGTAGTCCTCTCTTGGTATTCTGTAGGTCTTTGGTGATTATATATGTCACCTGTGTTTGTATATGTCTCTTAACCCCGATATCATAATGAAACCAATCCTCACACCTTTCCATTGGTGAACCATAAGTTTGTTTAATGAATCTGTGATTGCCCTTCTCCGTGGAAATATCTGCCCTGGGATCCATTTTTAGGTAACACCTATAAGTGATATGATAGGATATGTGTCTTTCACTTTCTGACTTACTACAAGTCACGTGATTACTTCTAGACTCATCTACGGTGCTGCAATGGCATTGTGTCCTTTTTTCCCTTGGCTTCTCCTCTGCCTTAGCGGGGTCCATTTTCAACAATGTGATTCCCTGAGGATTGTGGATTAGCTGACCTGGGCAGCCTTACCCTGCCGGGCCGCCCTCCCCAGGTGTGCCTCGTTGAGGTCAATATAAACAGCGCTCCAGGCAGCAATAGCCCCTGAAGCTGTGCCTGCCTCCATATTCTCTGCCCCGTCAGCAGTCTCGGGGCTGTGCTGGTGGGAGGGTGGGAGGGGTCACAGCTTTGTGGGTGGCCCGGTGTGAGTGGGGTTCTGCTGGCCTTTCTGCAGGAGTTGCCAGGCTGCCGCCTGTAAAGAAGAGGTTGTGTCACCCATACCTTCCGCTGGAATTTCTCTCCGGACAGAAGTGTGGAAGGAAAAAAGCATTGGGGGCCGGGACAGGAGGGGTATCTAAGGCCGGACAATGGAAAGCTTCTGGAAGAGCGCCCAGGGACAGGACCACCCTGGCTGGCCTGCAGGCACCAAGTTGGCCTGCGTGCTGTCGCTGGTGTGGCTCCACGGTCCTTCCTCTAGGCTTTCAAGCCCTTGTACATATTCAGGTGTTTTACCTGGAAAGGGTGGGAACAGTTCAGCAGCAGCTGGCCTGGGGCTCAGCTCACGTTTACTCACAGATGCCTCGGCACGGTCCCCCAGCTTTGCAATGAGGACGCTCCTTGCGTGGGGGGTGGGTTGATGGCTGTATGGGAGATGGTTCCCCACCTCTGACCAATTTCAGAATTGTTTACCACTGGAGCAAGTGCCCTGATAGTGTTTTCCTCTGTATAACTCGTGGGTTCAGGTTTTTTTTTTTTTCTTTTATGGTTCAAGTTAGATTTTATTCCGCTTTTATGTATTTATAGATATAAGCATGGAAATAATTCATTCCTATACATACATCTGTGTGACGGGAAGAACTTTTTTCTGTTTTATTTTTAAATTTTATTTTTTAAAATTTTGAAATTTAATTTTATTTATTTTTTTATACAGCACGTTATTATTAGTTATGTATTTTATGCATATACATGTACAAAGGTCAATCCAAATCTCCCAACTCATCCCAACACCACCACCCCATGGCTTCCCACACTTGGTGTCCATACGTTTGTTCTCTGCCTCTGTGTCTCTATTTCTTCCCTGCAAACCAGTTCATCTGTACCATTTTTAGGCTCCACATATATGCGTTAATATACAATATTTGTTTTCCTCTTTCTGACTTACTTCATTCTGTATGACAGTCTCTCGATCCATCGATGTCTCTACAAATGACCCAGTTTCATTCCTTTTTATGGCCGAGTAATATTCCATTTTATATATGTACCACATCTTTATCCATTCATCTGTCTGTGGGCATTTAGGTTGCTTCCATTACCTGGCTATTGTAAATAGTGCTGCAACGAACATTGTGGTGAATGTGCCTTTTTGAAATACGGTTTTCTCTGGGTATATGCCCAGAAGTGGGATTGCTGGATCAGATGGTAATTCTATTTCTAGATTTTTTAAGGAAACTCCATACTGTTCTCCATAGTGACTGTATCAATTTACATTCCCACCAATAGTGGAAGAGGGCTCCTTTTGTCCACACCCTCCCCAGAATTGGTTGTTTGTAGATTTTCTGATGATGCCGATTCTAACAGGTGTGAGGTGATACCTCATTGTAGTTTTGATTTGCATTTCTCTAATAATTAGTGCTGTTGAGCAGCTTTTCATGTGCGTCTTGGCCATCTCTGTGTCTCCTTTGAAGAAACGTCTCTTTAGATCTTCTGCCCATTTTTTTGGGCTGTTTGTTTTTTTAATATTAAGCTGCATGAGCTCTTTATATATATTGGAGATTAAACCTCTGTCCATTGATTCGTCTGCAACGATTTTCGCCCATTCTGAGGGATGCCTTTTTCCATTCCCGTGTTTTTTAACAAAAAAGGAAAGAAAGGAAAAGAAGCAGAACACTGATGTGCGTAAAATATGCCTTTTGAAACGGTCGTTTTGAAATATGGACGTCCTTTGAATTTTTTGGTTGATATGTGACCCCAGGATTTGTTTTCAGGGCAGGTGTCATTTACAGACCTGCAATGATTTTGAATATCAACTGACCATTAGCGTTGGGATTAAAGCTGCTGTTGTGTGAAACGGCCACAAGGTGGCAGCAGTTCACCCTTGCCAAATCTGGTTATTAGGGCAAGAGAGCCTCAGTGGAAGTGGTGTTCTAGATTGGAGTTTAGAATGGAATGTGTCAGGAGAAAGCCCCTCACGTTTGTCTCACTACTTCTTGTTCGTGTTTTTAATTTAATTTTTTATTTTTTATTACAGCAAGTTTGATTACAATGTTTGGCTTGTTGTAGGTGTGGAAGATGTGGTTCTTTTACACATATACAGATGACTGTTCTTCCTGGGATCCTTTTCCCATGTACGTTATGACAGAATGTTGAGTAGTCCTCTCTTGGTATTCTGTAGGTCTTTGGTGATTATATATGTCACCTGTGTTTGTATATGTCTGTTAACCCCGATATCGTAATGAAACCAATCCTCACACCTTTCCATTGGTGAACCATAAGTTTGTTTAATGAATCTGTGATTGCCCTTCTCCGTGGAAATATCTGCCCTGGGATCCATTTTTAGGTAACACCTATAAGTGATATGATAGGATATGTGTCTTTCACTTTCTGACTTACTACAAGTCACGTGATTACTTCTAGACTCATCTACGGTGCTGCAATGGCATTGTGTCCTTTTTTCCCTTGGCTTCTCTTCTGCCTTAGCGGGGTCCATTTTCAACAATGTGATTCCCTGAGGGTTGTGGATTAACTGACCTGGGCAGCCTTACCCTGCCGGCCCGCCCTCCCCAGGTGTGCCTCATTGAGGTCAATATAAACAGCGCTCCAGGCAGCAATAGCCCCTGAAGCTGTGCCTGACTCCATATTCTCTGCCCCGTCAGCAGTCTCGGGGCTGTGCTGGTGGGAGGGAGGGAGGGGCCACAGCTTTGTGGGTGACCCGGTGTGAGTGGGGTTCTGCTGGCCTTTCTGCAGGAGTTGCCAGGCTGCCGCCTGTAAAGAAGAGGTTGTGTCACCCATACCTTCCGCTGGAATTTCTCTCCGGACAGAGGTGTGGAAGGAAAAACGCAGTGGGGGCCGGGACAGGAAGGGTATCTCAGGCAGGGCAATGGAAAACTTCTGGAAGAGCGCCTGGGGACAGGACCACCCTGGCTGGCCTGCAGGCACCAAGTTGGCCTGCGTGCTGTCGCTGGTGTGGCTCCACGGTCCTTCCACTAGGCTTTCAAGCCCTTGTACATATTCAGGTGTTTTACCTGGAAAGGGTGGGAACAGTTCAGCAGCAGCTGGCCTGGGGCTCAGCTCACGTTTACTCACAGATGCCTCGGCACGGTCCCCCAGCTTTGCAATGAGGACGCTCCTTGCGTGGGGGGTGGGTTGATGGCTGTATGGGAGATGGTTCCCCACCTCTGACCAATTTCAGAATTGTTTACCACTGGAGCAAGTGCCCTGATAGTGTTTTCCTCTGTATAACTCGTGGGTTCAGGTTTTTTTTTTTTTCTTTTATGGTTCAAGTTAGATTTTATTCCTCTTTTATGTATTTATAGATATAAGCATGGAAATAATTCATTCCTATAAATACATCTGTGTGACGGGAAGAACTTTTTTCTGTTTTATTTTTAAATTTTATTTTTTAAAATTTTGAAATTTAATTTTATTTATTTTTTTATACAGCACGTTATTATTAGTTATGTATTTTATGCATATACATGTACAAAGGTCAATCCAAATCTCCCAACTCATCCCAACACCACCACCCCATGGCTTCCCACACTTGGTGTCCATACGTTTGTTCTCTACCTCTGTGTCTCTATTTCTTCCCTGCAAACCAGTTCATCTGTACCATTTTTAGGCTCCACATATATGCATTAATATACTATATTTGTTTTCCTCTTTCTGACTTACTTCATTCTGTATGACAGTCTCTCGATCCATCGATGTCTCTACAAATGACCCAGTTTCATTCCTTTTTATGGCCGAGTAATATTCCATTTTATATATGTAACACATCTTTATCCATTCATCTGTCTGTGGGCATTTAGGTTGCTTCCATTACCTGGCTCTTGTAAATAGTGCTGCAACGAACATTGTGGTGAATGTGCCTTTTTGAAATACGGTTTTCTCTGGGTATATGCCCAGAAGTGGGATTGCTGGATCAGATGGTAATTCTATTTCTAGATTTTTTAAGGAAACTCCATACTGTTCTCCATAGTGACTGTATCAATTTACATTCCCACCAATAGTGGAAGAGGGCTCCTTTTGTCCACACCCTCCCCAGAATTGGTTGTTTGTAGATTTTCTGATGATGCCGATTCTAACAGGTGTGAGGGGATACCTCATTGTAGTTTTGATTTGCATTTCTCTAATAATTAGTGCTGTTGAGCAGCTTTTCATGTGCGTCTTGGCCATCTCTGTGTCTCCTTTGAAGAAACGTCTCTTTAGATCTTCTGCCCATTTTTTTTGGGTTTTTTGTTTTTTAATATTAAGCTGCATGAGCTCTTTATATATATTGGAGATTAAACCTCTGTCCATTGATTCGTCTGCAACGATTTTCGCCCATTCTGAGGGATGCATTTTTCCATTCCCGTGTTTTTTAACAAAAAAGGAAAGAAAGGAAAAGAAGCAGAACACTAATGTGCGTAAAATATGCCTTTTGAAACGGTCGTTTTGAAATATGGACGTCCTTTGAATTTTTTGGTTGATATGTGACCCCAGGATTTGTTTTCAGGGCAGGTGTCATTTACAGGCCTGCAATGATTTTGAATATCAACTGACCATTAGCGTTGGGATTAAAGCTGCTGTTGTGTGAAACGGCCACAAGGTGGCAGCAGTTCACCCTTACCAAATCTGGTTACTAGGGCAAGAGAGCCTCAGTGGAAGTGGTGTTCTAGATTGGAGTTTAGAATGGAATGTGTCAGGAGAAAGCCCCTCACGTTTGTCTCACTACTTCTTGTTCGTGTTTTTAATTTAATTTTTTATTTTTTATTACAACAAGTTTGATTACAATGTTTGGCATGTTCTAGGTGTGGAAGATGTGGTTCTTTTACACATATACAGATGAATGTTCTTCCTGGGATCCTTTTCCCATGTACGTTATGACAGAATGTTGAGTAGTCCTCTCTTGGTATTCTGTAGGTCTTTGGTGATTATATATGTCACCTGTGTTTGTATATGTCTGTTAACCCCGATATCATAATGAAACCAATCCTCACACCTTTCCATTGGTGAACCATAAGTTTGTTTAATGAATCTGTGATTGCCCTTCTCCGTGGAAATATCTGCCCTGGGATCCATTTTTAGGTAACACCTATAAGTGATATGATAGGATATGTGTCTTTCACTTTCTGACTTACTACAAGTCACGTGATTACTTCTAGACTCATCTACGGTGCTGCAATGGCATTGTGTCCTTTTTCCCCTTGGCTTCTCTTCTGCCTTAGCGGGGTCCATTTTCAACAATGTGATTGCCTGAGGGTTGTGGATTAGCTGACCTGGGCAGCCTTACACTGCCGGCCCGCCCTCCCCAGGTGTGCCTCGTTGAGGTCAATATAAACAGCGCTCCAGGCAGCAATAGCCCCTGAAGCTGTGCCTGACTCCATATTCTCTGCCCCGTCAGCAGTCTCGGGGCTGTGCTGGTGGGAGGGAGTGAGGGGCCACAGCTTTGTGGGTGGCCCGGTGTGAGTGGGGTTCTGCTGGCCTTTCTGCAGGAGTTGCCAGGCTGCCGCCTGTAAAGTAGAGGTTGTGTCACCCATACCTTCCGCTGGAATTTCTCTCCGGACAGAGGTGAGGAAGGAAAAAAAGCAGTGGGGGCCGGGACAGGAGGGGTATCTCAGGCAGGGCAATGGAAAGCTTCTGGAAGAGCGCCCAGGGACAGGACCACCCTGGCTGGCCTGCAGGCACCAAGTTGGCCTGCGTGCTATCGCTGGTGTGGCTCCACGGTCCTTCCTCTAGGCTTTCAAGCCCTTGTACATATTCAGGTGTTTTACCTGGAAAGAGTGGGAACAGTTCAGCAGCAGCTGGCCTGGGGCTCAGCTCACGTTTACTCACAGATGCCTCGGCACGGTCCCCCAGCTTTGCAATGAGGACGCTCCTTGCGTGGGGGGTGGGTTGATGGCTGTATGGGAGATGGTTCCCAACCTCTGACCAATTTCAGAATTGTTTACCACTGGAGCAAGTGCCGTGATAGGGTTTTCCTCTGTATAACTCGTGGGTTCAGGATTTTTTTTCTTTTATGGTTCAAGTTAGATTTTATTCCTCTTTTATGTATTTATAGATATAAGCATGGAAATAATACATTCCTATAAATACATCTGTGTGACGGGAAGAACTTTTTTCTGTTTTATTTTTAAATTTTATTTTTTAAAATTTTGAAATTTAATTTTATTTATTTTTTTATACAGCACGTTATTATTAGTTATGTATTTTATGCATATACATGTATACAGGTCAATCCCAAACTCCCAACTCATCCCACCACCACCACCCCATGGCTTCCCACACTTGGTGTCCATACGTTTGTTCTCTACCTCTGTGTCTCTATTTCTTCCCTGCAAACCAGTTCATCTGTACCATTTTTAGGCTCCACATATATGCATTAATATACAATATTTGTTTTCCTCTTTCTGACTTACTTCATTCTGTATGACAGTCTCTCGATCCATCGATGTCTCTACAAATGACCCAGTTTCATTCCTTTTTATGGCCGAGTAATATTCCATTTCATATATGTACCACATCTTTATCCATTCATCTGTCTGTGGGCATTTAGGTTGCTTCCATTACCTGGCTATTGTAAATAGTGCTGCAACGAACATTGTGGTGAATGTGCCTTTTTGAAATACGGTTTTCTCTGGGTATATGCCCAGAAGTGGGATTGCTGGATCAGATGGTAATTCTATTTCTAGATTTTTTAAGGAAACTCCATACTGTTCTCCATAGTGACTGTATCAATTTACATTCCCACCAATAGTGGAAGAGGGCTCCTTTTGTCCACACCCTCCCCAGAATTGGTTGTTTGTAGATTTTCTGATGATGCCGATTCTAACAGGTGTGAGGTGATACCTCATTGTAGTTTTGATTTGCATTTCTCTAATAATTAGTGCTGTTGAGCAGGTTTTCATGTGCGTCTTGGCCATCTCTGTGTCTCCTTTGAAGAAACGTCTCTTTAGATCTTCTGCCCATTTTTTTGGGTTGTTTGTTTTTTTAATATTAAGCTGCATGAGCTCTTTATATATATTGGAGATTAAACCTCTGTCCATTGATTCGTCTGCAACGATTTTCGCCCATTCTGAGGGATGCCTTTTTCCATTCCCGTGTTTTTTAACAAAAAAGGAAAGAAAGGAAAAGAAGCAGAACACTGATGTGCGTAAAATATGCCTTTTGAAACGGTCGTTTTGAAATATGGACGTCCTTTGAATTTTTTGGTTGATATGTGACCCCAGGATTTGTTTTCAGGGCAGGTGTCATTTACAGACCTGCAATGATTTTGAATATCAACTGACCATTAGCGTTGGGATTAAAGCTGCTGTTGTGTGAAACGGCCACAAGGTGGCAGCAGTTCACCCTTGCCAAATCTGGTTATTAGGGCAAGAGAGCCTCAGTGGAAGTGGTGTTCTAGATTGGAGTTTAGAATGGAATGTGTCAGGAGAAAGCCCCTCACGTTTGTCTCACTACTTCTTGTTCGTGTTTTTAATTTAATTTTTTATTTTTTATTACAGCAAGTTTGATTACAATGTTTGGCTTGTTGTAGGTGTGGAAGATGTGGTTCTTTTACACATATACAGATGACTGTTCTTCCTGGGATCCTTTTCCCATGTACGTTATGACAGAATGTTGAGTAGTCCTCTCTTGGTATTCTGTAGGTCTTTGGTGATTATATATGTCACCTGTGTTTGTATATGTCTGTTAACCCCGATATCGTAATGAAACCAATCCTCACACCTTTCCATTGGTGAACCATAAGTTTGTTTAATGAATCTGTGATTGCCCTTCTCCGTGGAAATATCTGCCCTGGGATCCATTTTTAGGTAACACCTATAAGTGATATGATAGGATATGTGTCTTTCACTTTCTGACTTACTACAAGTCACGTGATTACTTCTAGACTCATCTACGGTGCTGCAATGGCATTGTGTCCTTTTTTCCCTTGGCTTCTCTTCTGCCTTAGCGGGGTCCATTTTCAACAATGTGATTCCCTGAGGGTTGTGGATTAACTGACCTGGGCAGCCTTACCCTGCCGGCCCGCCCTCCCCAGGTGTGCCTCATTGAGGTCAATATAAACAGCGCTCCAGGCAGCAATAGCCCCTGAAGCTGTGCCTGACTCCATATTCTCTGCCCCGTCAGCAGTCTCGGGGCTGTGCTGGTGGGAGGGAGGGAGGGGCCACAGCTTTGTGGGTGACCCGGTGTGAGTGGGGTTCTGCTGGCCTTTCTGCAGGAGTTGCCAGGCTGCCGCCTGTAAAGAAGAGGTTGTGTCACCCATACCTTCCGCTGGAATTTCTCTCCGGACAGAGGTGTGGAAGGAAAAACGCAGTGGGGGCCGGGACAGGAAGGGTATCTCAGGCAGGGCAATGGAAAACTTCTGGAAGAGCGCCTGGGGACAGGACCACCCTGGCTGGCCTGCAGGCACCAAGTTGGCCTGCGTGCTGTCGCTGGTGTGGCTCCACGGTCCTTCCACTAGGCTTTCAAGCCCTTGTACATATTCAGGTGTTTTACCTGGAAAGGGTGGGAACAGTTCAGCAGCAGCTGGCCTGGGGCTCAGCTCACGTTTACTCACAGATGCCTCGGCACGGTCCCCCAGCTTTGCAATGAGGACGCTCCTTGCGTGGGGGGTGGGTTGATGGCTGTATGGGAGATGGTTCCCCACCTCTGACCAATTTCAGAATTGTTTACCACTGGAGCAAGTGCCGTGATAGGGTTTTCCTCTGTATAACTCGTGGGTTCAGGATTTTTTTTCTTTTATGGTTCAAGTTAGATTTTATTCCTCTTTTATGTATTTATAGATAGAAGCATGGAAATAATTCATTCCTATAAATACATCTGTGTGACGGGAAGAACTTTTTTCTGTTTTATTTTTAAATTTTATTTTTTAAAATTTTGAAATTTAATTTTATTTATTTATTTATACAGCACGTTATTATTAGTTATGTATTTTATGCATATACATGTATACAGGTCAATCCCAAACTCCCAACTCATCCCACCACCACCACCCCATGGCTTCCCACACTTGGTGTCCATACGTTTGTTCTCTACCTCTGTGTCTCTATTTCTTCCCTGCAAACCAGTTCATCTGTACCATTTTTAGGCTCCACATATATGCATTAATATACTATATTTGTTTTCCTCTTTCTGACTTACTTCATTCTGTATGACAGTCTCTCGATCCATCGATGTCTCTACAAATGACCCAGTTTCATTCCTTTTTATGGCCGAGTAATATTCCATTTTATATATGTACCACATCTTTATCCATTCATCTGTCTGTGGGCATTTAGGTTGCTTCCATTACCTGGCTCTTGTAAATAGTGCTGCAACGAACATTGTGGTGAATGTGCCCTTTTGAAATACGGTTTTCTCT
The DNA here is from genome assembly GCF_964341445.2 of Mesoplodon mirus. Taxonomy (NCBI): domain Eukaryota; kingdom Metazoa; phylum Chordata; class Mammalia; order Artiodactyla; family Ziphiidae; genus Mesoplodon; species Mesoplodon mirus. The sequence continues at coordinate 2,850,511 of NW_028295781.1, forward strand.
GGGTATATGCCCAGAAGTGGGATTGCTGGATCAGATGGTAATTCTATTTCTAGATTTTTTAAGGAAACTCCATACTGTTCTCCATAGTGACTGTATCAATTTACATTCCCACCAATAGTGGAAGAGGGCTCCTTTTGTCCACACCCTCCCCAGAATTGGTTGTTTGTAGATTTTCTGATGATGCCGATTCTAACAGGTGTGAGGGGATACCTCATTGTAGTTTTGATTTGCATTTCTCTAATAATTAGTGCTGTTGAGCAGCTTTTCATGTGCGTCTTGGCCATCTCTGTGTCTCCTTTGAAGAAACGTCTCTTTAGATCTTCTGCCCATTTTTTTTGGGTTTTTTGTTTTTTAATATTAAGCTGCATGAGCTCTTTATATATATTGGAGATTAAACCTCTGTCCATTGATTCGTCTGCAACGATTTTCGCCCATTCTGAGGGATGCATTTTTCCATTCCCGTGTTTTTTAACAAAAAAGGAAAGAAAGGAAAAGAAGCAGAACACTAATGTGCGTAAAATATGCCTTTTGAAACGGTCGTTTTGAAATATGGACGTCCTTTGAATTTTTTGGTTGATATGTGACCCCAGGATTTGTTTTCAGGGCAGGTGTCATTTACAGGCCTGCAATGATTTTGAATATCAACTGACCATTAGCGTTGGGATTAAAGCTGCTGTTGTGTGAAACGGCCACAAGGTGGCAGCAGTTCACCCTTACCAAATCTGGTTACTAGGGCAAGAGAGCCTCAGTGGAAGTGGTGTTCTAGATTGGAGTTTAGAATGGAATGTGTCAGGAGAAAGCCCCTCACGTTTGTCTCACTACTTCTTGTTCGTGTTTTTAATTTAATTTTTTATTTTTTATTACAACAAGTTTGATTACAATGTTTGGCATGTTCTAGGTGTGGAAGATGTGGTTCTTTTACACATATACAGATGAATGTTCTTCCTGGGATCCTTTTCCCATGTACGTTATGACAGAATGTTGAGTAGTCCTCTCTTGGTATTCTGTAGGTCTTTGGTGATTATATATGTCACCTGTGTTTGTATATGTCTGTTAACCCCGATATCATAATGAAACCAATCCTCACACCTTTCCATTGGTGAACCATAAGTTTGTTTAATGAATCTGTGATTGCCCTTCTCCGTGGAAATATCTGCCCTGGGATCCATTTTTAGGTAACACCTATAAGTGATATGATAGGATATGTGTCTTTCACTTTCTGACTTACTACAAGTCACGTGATTACTTCTAGACTCATCTACGGTGCTGCAATGGCATTGTGTCCTTTTTCCCCTTGGCTTCTCTTCTGCCTTAGCGGGGTCCATTTTCAACAATGTGATTGCCTGAGGGTTGTGGATTAGCTGACCTGGGCAGCCTTACACTGCCGGCCCGCCCTCCCCAGGTGTGCCTCATTGAGGTCAATATAAACAGCGCTCCAGGCAGCAATAGCCCCTGAAGCTGTGCCTGACTCCATATTCTCTGCCCCGTCAGCAGTCTCGGGGCTGTGCTGGTGGGAGGGGGTGAGGGGCCACAGCTTTGTGGGTGGCCCGGTGTGAGTGGGGTTCTGCTGGCCTTTCTGCAGGAGTTGCCAGGCTGCCGCCTGTAAAGTAGAGGTTGTGTCACCCATACCTTCCGCTGGAATTTCTCTCCGGACAGAGGTGAGGAAGGAAAAAAAGCAGTGGGGGCCGGGACAGGAGGGGTATCTCAGGCAGGGCAATGGAAAGCTTCTGGAAGAGCGCCCAGGGACAGGACCACCCTGGCTGGCCTGCAGGCACCAAGTTGGCCTGCGTGCTATCGCTGGTGTGGCTCCACGGTCCTTCCTCTAGGCTTTCAAGCCCTTGTACATATTCAGGTGTTTTACCTGGAAAGAGTGGGAACAGTTCAGCAGCAGCTGGCCTGGGGCTCAGCTCACGTTTACTCACAGATGCCTCGGCACGGTCCCCCAGCTTTGCAATGAGGACGCTCCTTGCGTGGGGGGTGGGTTGATGGCTGTATGGGAGATGGTTCCCAACCTCTGACCAATTTCAGAATTGTTTACCACTGGAGCAAGTGCCGTGATAGGGTTTTCCTCTGTATAACTCGTGGGTTCAGGATTTTTTTTCTTTTATGGTTCAAGTTAGATTTTATTCCTCTTTTATGTATTTATAGATATAAGCATGGAAATAATACATTCCTATAAATACATCTGTGTGACGGGAAGAACTTTTTTCTGTTTTATTTTTAAATTTTATTTTTTAAAATTTTGAAATTTAATTTTATTTATTTTTTTATACAGCACGTTATTATTAGTTATGTATTTTATGCATATACATGTATACAGGTCAATCCCAAACTCCCAACTCATCCCACCACCACCACCCCATGGCTTCCCACACTTGGTGTCCATACGTTTGTTCTCTACCTCTGTGTCTCTATTTCTTCCCTGCAAACCAGTTCATCTGTACCATTTTTAGGCTCCACATATATGCATTAATATACAATATTTGTTTTCCTCTTTCTGACTTACTTCATTCTGTATGACAGTCTCTCGATCCATCGATGTCTCTACAAATGACCCAGTTTCATTCCTTTTTATGGCCGAGTAATATTCCATTTCATATATGTACCACATCTTTATCCATTCATCTGTCTGTGGGCATTTAGGTTGCTTCCATTACCTGGCTATTGTAAATAGTGCTGCAACGAACATTGTGGTGAATGTGCCTTTTTGAAATACGGTTTTCTCTGGGTATATGCCCAGAAGTGGGATTGCTGGATCAGATGGTAATTCTATTTCTAGATTTTTTAAGGAAACTCCATACTGTTCTCCATAGTGACTGTATCAATTTACATTCCCACCAATAGTGGAAGAGGGCTCCTTTTGTCCACACCCTCCCCAGAATTGGTTGTTTGTAGATTTTCTGATGATGCCGATTCTAACAGGTGTGAGGTGATACCTCATTGTAGTTTTGATTTGCATTTCTCTAATAATTAGTGCTGTTGAGCAGGTTTTCATGTGCGTCTTGGCCATCTCTGTGTCTCCTTTGAAGAAACGTCTCTTTAGATCTTCTGCCCATTTTTTTGGGTTGTTTGTTTTTTTAATATTAAGCTGCATGAGCTCTTTATATATATTGGAGATTAAACCTCTGTCCATTGATTCGTCTGCAACGATTTTCGCCCATTCTGAGGGATGCCTTTTTCCATTCCCGTGTTTTTTAACAAAAAAGGAAAGAAAGGAAAAGAAGCAGAACACTAATGTGCGTAAAATATGCCTTTTGAAACGGTCGTTTTGAAATATGGACGTCCTTTGAAGTTTTTGGTCGATATGTGACCCCAGGATTTGTTTTCAGGGCAGGTGTCATTTACAGGCCTGCAATGATTTTGAATATCAACTGACCATTAGCGTTGGGATTAAAGCTGCTGTTGTGTGAAACGGCCACAAGGTGGCAGCAGTTCACCCTTACCAAATCTGGTTACTAGGGCAAGAGAGCCTCAGTGGAAGTGGTGTTCTAGATTGGAGTTTAGAATGGAATGTGTCAGGAGAAAGCCCCTCACGTTTGTCTCACTACTTCTTGTTCCTGTTTTTAATTTAATTTTTTATTTTTTATTACAGCAAGTTTGATTACAATGTTTGACTTGTTGTAGGTGTGGAAGATGTGGTTCTTTTACACATATACAGATGACTGTTCTTCCTGGGATCCTTTTCCCATGTACGTTATGACAGAATGTTGAGTAGTCCTCTCTTGGTATTCTGTAGGTCTTTGGTGATTATATATGTCACCTGTGTTTGTATATGTCTGTTAACCCCGATATCATAATGAAACCAATCCTCACACCTTTCCATTGGTGAACCATAAGTTTGTTTAATGAATCTGTGATTGCCCTTCTCCGTGGAAATATCTGCCCTGGGATCCATTTTTAGGTAACACCTATAAGTGATATGATAGGATATGTGTCTTTCACTTTCTGACTTACTACAAGTCACGTGATTACTTCTAGACTCATCTACGGTGCTGCAATGGCATTGTGTCCTTTTTTCCCTTGGCTTCTCCTCTGCCTTAGCGGGGTCCATTTTCAACAATGTGATTCCCTGAGGATTGTGGATTAGCTGACCTGGGCAGCCTTACCCTGCCGGGCCGCCCTCCCCAGGTGTGCCTCGTTGAGGTCAATATAAACAGCGCTCCAGGCAGCAATAGCCCCTGAAGCTGTGCCTGCCTCCATATTCTCTGCCCCGTCAGCAGTCTCGGGGCTGTGCTGGTGGGAGGGTGGGAGGGGTCACAGCTTTGTGGGTGGCCCGGTGTGAGTGGGGTTCTGCTGGCCTTTCTGCAGGAGTTGCCAGGCTGCCGCCTCTAAAGAAGAGGTTGTGTCACCCATACCTTCCGCTGGAATTTCTCTCCGGACAGAGGTGTGGAAGGAAAAACGCAGTGGGGGCCGGGACAGGAGGGGTATCTAAGGCCGGACAATGGAAAGCTTCTGGAAGAGCGCCCAGGGACAGGACCACCCTGGCTGGCCTGCAGGCACCAAGTTGGCCTGCGTGCTGTCGCTGGTGTGGCTCCACGGTCCTTCCTCTAGGCTTTCAAGCCCTTGTACATATTCAGGTGTTTTACCTGGAAAGGGTGGGAACAGTTCAGCAGCAGCTGGCCTGGGGCTCAGCTCACGTTTACTCACAGATGCCTCGGCACGGTCCCCCAGCTTTGCAATGAGGACGCTCCTTGCGTGGGGGGTGGGTTGATGGCTGTATGGGAGATGGTTCCCCACCTCTGACCAATTTCAGAATTGTTTACCACTGGAGCAAGTGCCCTGATAGTGTTTTCCTCTGTATAACTCGTGGGTTCAGGTTTTTTTTTTTTTTCTTTTATGGTTCAAGTTAGATTTTATTCCTCTTTTATGTATTTATAGATATAAGCATGGAAATAATTCATTCCTATAAATACATCTGTGTGACGGGAAGAACTTTTTTCTGTTTTATTTTTAAATTTTATTTTTTAAAATTTTGAAATTTAATTTTATTTATTTTTTTATACAGCACGTTATTATTAGTTATGTATTTTATGCATATACATGTACAAAGGTCAATCCAAATCTCCCAACTCATCCCAACACCACCACCCCATGGCTTCCCACACTTGGTGTCCATACGTTTGTTCTCTGCCTCTGTGTCTCTATTACTTCCCTGCAAACCAGTTCATCTGTACCATTTTTAGGCTCCACATATATGCGTTAATATACAATATTTGTTTTCCTCTTTCTGACTTACTTCATTCTGTATGACAGTCTCTCGATCCATCGATGTCTCTACAAATGACCCAGTTTCATTCCTTTTTATGGCCGAGTAATATTCCATTTTATATATGTACCACATCTTTATCCATTCATCTGTCTGTGGGCATTTAGGTTGCTTCCATTACCTGGCTATTGTAAATAGTGCTGCAACGAACATTGTGGTGAATGTGCCTTTTTGAAATACGGTTTTCTCTGGGTATATGCCCAGAAGTGGGATTGCTGGATCAGATGGTAATTCTATTTCTAGATTTTTTAAGGAAACTCCATACTGTTCTCCATAGTGACTGTATCAATTTACATTCCCACCAATAGTGGAAGAGGGCTCCTTTTGTCCACACCCTCCCCAGAATTGGTTGTTTGTAGATTTTCTGATGATGCCGATTCTAACAGGTGTGAGGTGATACCTCATTGTAGTTTTGATTTGCATTTCTCTAATAATTAGTGCTGTTGAGCAGCTTTTCATGTGCGTCTTGGCCATCTCTGTGTCTCCTTTGAAGAAACGTCTCTTTAGATCTTCTGCCCATTTTTTTGGGCTGTTTGTTTTTTTAATATTAAGCTGCATGAGCTCTTTATATATATTGGAGATTAAACCTCTGTCCATTGATTAGTCTGCAACGATTTTCGCCCATTCTTAGGGATGCCTTTTTCCATTCCCGTGTTTTTTAACAAAAAAGGAAAGAAAGGAAAAGAAGCAGAACACTAATGTGCGTAAAATATGCCTTTTGAAACGGTCGTTTTGAAATATGGACGTCCTTTGAATTTTTTGGTTGATATGTGACCCCAGGATTTGTTTTCAGGGCAGGTGTCATTTACAGACCTGCAATGATTTTGAATATCAACTGACCATTAGCGTTGGGATTAAAGCTGCTGTTGTGTGAAACGGCCACAAGGTGGCAGCAGTTCACCCTTGCCAAATCTGGTTATTAGGGCAAGAGAGCCTCAGTGGAAGTGGTGTTCTAGATTGGAGTTTAGAATGGAATGTGTCAGGAGAAAGCCCCTCACGTTTGTCTCACTACTTCTTGTTCGTGTTTTTAATTTAATTTTTTATTTTTTATTACAGCAAGTTTGATTACAATGTTTGGCTTGTTGTAGGTGTGGAAGATGTGGTTCTTTTACACATATACAGATGACTGTTCTTCCTGGGATCCTTTTCCCATGTACGTTATGACAGAATGTTGAGTAGTCCTCTCTTGGTATTCTGTAGGTCTTTGGTGATTATATATGTCACCTGTGTTTGTATATGTCTGTTAACCCCGATATCGTAATGAAACCAATCCTCACACCTTTCCATTGGTGAACCATAAGTTTGTTTAATGAATCTGTGATTGCCCTTCTCCGTGGAAATATCTGCCCTGGGATCCATTTTTAGGTAACACCTATAAGTGATATGATAGGATATGTGTCTTTCACTTTCTGACTTACTACAAGTCACGTGATTACTTCTAGACTCATCTACGGTGCTGCAATGGCATTGTGTCCTTTTTTCCCTTGGCTTCTCTTCTGCCTTAGCGGGGTCCATTTTCAACAATGTGATTCCCTGAGGGTTGTGGATTAACTGACCTGGGCAGCCTTACCCTGCCGGCCCGCCCTCCCCAGGTGTGCCTCATTGAGTTCAATATAAACAGCGCTCCAGGCAGCAATAGCCCCTGAAGCTGTGCCTGACTCCATATTCTCTTCCCCGTCAGCAGTCTCGGGGCTGTGCTGTTGGGAGGGAGGGAGGGGCCACAGCTTTGTGGGTGACCCGGTGTGAGTGGGGTTCTGCTGGCCTTTCTGCAGGAGTTGCCAGGCTGCCGCCTGTAAAGAAGAGGTTGTGTCACCCATACCTTTCGCTGGAAATTCTCTCCGGACAGAGGTGTGGAAGGAAAAACGCAGTGGGGGCCGGGACAGGAAGGGTATCTCAGGCAGGGCAATGGAAAACTTCTGGAAGAGCGCCTGGGGACAGGACCACCCTGGCTGGCCTGCAGGCACCAAGTTGGCCTGCGTGCTGTCGCTGGTGTGGCTCCACGGTCCTTCCACTAGGCTTTCAAGCCCTTGTACATATTCAGGTGTTTTACCTGGAAAGGGTGGGAACAGTTCAGCAGCAGCTGGCCTGGGGCTCAGCTCACGTTTACTCACAGATGCCTCGGCACGGTCCCCCAGCTTTGCAATGAGGACGCTCCTTGCGTGGGGGGTGGGTTGATGGCTGTATGGGAGATGGTTCCCCACCTCTGACCAATTTCAGAATTGTTTACCACTGGAGCAAGTGCCGTGATAGGGTTTTCCTCTGTATAACTCGTGGGTTCAGGATTTTTTTTCTTTTATGGTTCAAGTTAGATTTTATTCCTCTTTTATGTATTTATAGATAGAATCATGGAAATAATTCATTCCTATAAATACATCTGTGTGACGGGAAGAACTTTTTTCTGTTTTATTTTTAAATTTTATTTTTTAAAATTTTGAAATTTAATTTTATTTATTTATTTATACAGCACGTTATTATTAGTTATGTATTTTATGCATATACATGTATACAGGTCAATCCCAAACTCCCAACTCATCCCACCACCACCACCCCATGGCTTCCCACACTTGGTGTCCATACGTTTGTTCTCTACCTCTGTGTCTCTATTTCTTCCCTGCAAACCAGTTCATCTGTACCATTTTTAGGCTCCACATATATGCATTAATATACTATATTTGTTTTCCTCTTTCTGACTTACTTCATTCTGTATGACAGTCTCTCGATCCATCGATGTCTCTACAAATGACCCAGTTTCATTCCTTTTTATGGCCGAGTAATATTCCATTTTATATATGTACCACATCTTTATCCATTCATCTGTCTGTGGGCATTTAGGTTGCTTCCATTACCTGGCTCTTGTAAATAGTGCTGCAACGAACATTGTGGTGAATGTGCCTTTTTGAAATACGGTTTTCTCTGGGTATATGCCCAGAAGTGGGATTGCTGGATCAGATGGTAATTCTATTTCTAGATTTTTTAAGGAAACTCCATACTGTTCTCCATAGTGACTGTATCAATTTACATTCCCACCAATAGTGGAAGAGGGCTCCTTTTGTCCACACCCTCCCCAGAATTGGTTGTTTGTAGATTTTCTGATGATGCCGATTCTAACAGGTGTGAGGGGATACCTCATTGTAGTTTTGATTTGCATTTCTCTAATAATTAGTGCTGTTGAGCAGCTTTTCATGTGCGTCTTGGCCATCTCTGTGTCTCCTTTGAAGAAACGTCTCTTTAGATCTTCTGCCCATTTTTTTTGGGTTTTTTGTTTTTTAATATTAAGCTGCATGAGCTCTTTATATATATTGGAGATTAAACCTCTGTCCATTGATTCGTCTGCAACGATTTTCGCCCATTCTGAGGGATGCATTTTTCCATTCCCGTGTTTTTTAACAAAAAAGGAAAGAAAGGAAAAGAAGCAGAACACTAATGTGCGTAAAATATGCCTTTTGAAACGGTCGTTTTGAAATATGGACGTCCTTTGAATTTTTTGGTTGATATGTGACCCCAGGATTTGTTTTCAGGGCAGGTGTCATTTACAGGCCTGCAATGATTTTGAATATCAACTGACCATTAGCGTTGGGATTAAAGCTGCTGTTGTGTGAAACGGCCACAAGGTGGCAGCAGTTCACCCTTACCAAATCTGGTTACTAGGGCAAGAGAGCCTCAGTGGAAGTGGTGTTCTAGATTGGAGTTTAGAATGGAATGTGTCAGGAGAAAGCCCCTCACGTTTGTCTCACTACTTCTTGTTCCTGTTTTTAATTTAATTTTTTATTTTTTATTACAACAAGTTTGATTACAATGTTTGGCATGTTCTAGGTGTGGAAGATGTGGTTCTTTTACACATATACAGATGAATGTTCTTCCTGGGATCCTTTTCCCATGTACGTTATGACAGAATGTTGAGTAGTCCTCTCTTGGTATTCTGTAGGTCTTTGGTGATTATATATGTCACCTGTGTTTGTATATGTCTGTTAACCCCGATATCATAATGAAACCAATCCTCACACCTTTCCATTGGTGAACCATAAGTTTGTTTAATGAATCTGTGATTGCCCTTCTCCGTGGAAATATCTGCCCTGGGATCCATTTTTAGGTAACACCTATAAGTGATATGATAGGATATGTGTCTTTCACTTTCTGACTTACTACAAGTCACGTGATTACTTCTAGACTCATCTACGGTGCTGCAATGGCATTGTGTCCTTTTTCCCCTTGGCTTCTCTTCTGCCTTAGCGGGGTCCATTTTCAACAATGTGATTGCCTGAGGGTTGTGGATTAGCTGACCTGGGCAGCCTTACACTGCCGGCCCGCCCTCCCCAGGTGTGCCTCGTTGAGGTCAATATAAACAGTGCTCCAGGCAGCAATAGCCCCTGAAGCTGTGCCTGACTCCATATTCTCTGCCCCGTCAGCAGTCTCGGGGCTGTGCTGGTGGGAGGGAGTGAGGGGCCACAGCTTTGTGGGTGGCCCGGTGTGAGTGGGGTTCTGCTGGCCTTTCTGCAGGAGTTGCCAGGCTGCCGCCTGTAAAGTAGAGGTTGTGTCACCCATACCTTCCGCTGGAACTTCTCTCCGGACAGAGGTGTGGAAGGAAAAAAAGCAGTGGGGGCCGGGACAGGAGGGGTATCTCAGGCAGGGCAATGGAAAGCTTCTGGAAGAGCGCCCAGGGACAGGACCACCCTGGCTGGCCTGCAGGCACCAAGTTGGCCTGCGTGCTATCGCTGGTGTGGCTCCACGGTCCTTCCTCTAGGCTTTCAAGCCCTTGTACATATTCAGGTGTTTTACCTGGAAAGAGTGGGAACAGTTCAGCAGCAGCTGGCCTGGGGCTCAGCTCACGTTTACTCACAGATGCCTCGGCACGGTCCCCCAGCTTTGCAATGAGGACGCTCCTTGCGTGGGGGGTGGGTTGATGGCTGTATGGGAGATGGTTCCCAACCTCTGACCAATTTCAGAATTGTTTACCACTGGAGCAAGTGCCGTGATAGGGTTTTCCTCTGTATAACTCGTGGGTTCAGGATTTTTTTTCTTTTATGGTTCAAGTTAGATTTTATTCCTCTTTTATGTATTTATAGATATAAGCATGGAAATAATACATTCCTATAAATACATCTGTGTGACGGGAAGAACTTTTTTCTGTTTTATTTTTAAATTTTATTTTTTAAAATTTTGAAATTTAATTTTATTTATTTTTTTATACAGCACGTTATTATTAGTTATGTATTTTATGCATATACATGTATACAGGTCAATCCCAAACTCCCAACTCATCCCACCACCACCACCCCATGGCTTCCCACACTTGGTGTCCATACGTTTGTTCTCTACCTCTGTGTCTCTATTTCTTCCCTGCAAACCAGTTCATCTGTACCATTTTTAGGCTCCACATATATGCATTAATATACAATATTTGTTTTCCTCTTTCTGACTTACTTCATTCTGTATGACAGTCTCTCGATCCATCGATGTCTCTACAAATGACCCAGTTTCATTCCTTTTTATGGCCGAGTAATATTCCATTTCATATATGTACCACATCTTTATCCATTCATCTGTCTGTGGGCATTTAGGTTGCTTCCATTACCTGGCTATTGTAAATAGTGCTGCAACGAACATTGTGGTGAATGTGCCTTTTTGAAATACGGTTTTCTCTGGGTATATGCCCAGAAGTGGGATTGCTGGATCAGATGGTAATTCTATTTCTAGATTTTTTAAGGAAACTCCATACTGTTCTCCATAGTGACTGTATCAATTTACATTCCCACCAATAGTGGAAGAGGGCTCCTTTTGTCCACACCCTCCCCAGAATTGGTTGTTTGTAGATTTTCTGATGATGCCGATTCTAACAGGTGTGAGGTGATACCTCATTGTAGTTTTGATTTGCATTTCTCTAATAATTAGTGCTGTTGAGCAGCTTTTCATGTGCGTCTTGGCCATCTCTGTGTCTCCTTTGAAGAAACGTCTCTTTAGATCTTCTGCCCATTTTTTTGGGTTGTTTGTTTTTTTAATATTAAGCTGCATGAGCTCTTTATATATATTGGAGATTAAACCTCTGTCCATTGATTCGTCTGCAACGATTTTCGCCCATTCTGAGGGATGCCTTTTTCCATTCCCGTGTTTTTTAACAAAAAAGGAAAGAAAGGAAAAGAAGCAGAACACTAATGTGCGTAAAATATGCCTTTTGAAACGGTCGTTTTGAAATATGGACGTCCTTTGAATTTTTTGGTCGATATGTGACCCCAGGATTTGTTTTCAGGGCAGGTGTCATTTACAGGCCTGCAATGATTTTGAATATCAACTGACCATTAGCGTTGGGATTAAAGCTGCTGTTGTGTGAAACGGCCACAAGGTGGCAGCAGTTCACCCTTACCAAATCTGGTTACTAGGGCAAGAGAGCCTCAGTGGAAGTGGTGTTCTAGATTGGAGTTTAGAATGGAATGTGTCAGGAGAAAGACCCTCACGTTTGTCTCACTACTTCTTGTTCCTGTTTTTAATTTAATTTTTTATTTTTTATTACAGCAAGTTTGATTACAATGTTTGGCTTGTTGTAGGTGTGGAAGATGTGGTTCTTTTACACATATACAGATGACTGTTCTTCCTGGGATCCTTTTCCCATGTACGTTATGACAGAATGTTGAGTAGTCCTCTCTTGGTATTCTGTAGGTCTTTGGTGATTATATATGTCACCTGTGTTTGTATATGTCTGTTAACCCCGATATCGTAATGAAACCAATCCTCACACCTTTCCATTGGTGAACCATAAGTTTGTTTAATGAATCTGTGATTGCCCTTCTCCGTGGAAATATCTGCCCTGGGATCCATTTTTAGGTAACACCTATAAGTGATATGATAGGATATGTGTCTTTCACTTTCTGACTTACTACAAGTCACGTGATTACTTCTAGACTCATCTACGGTGCTGCAATGGCATTGTGTCCTTTTTTCCCTTGGCTTCTCTTCTGCCTTAGCGGGGTCCATTTTCAACAATGTGATTCCCTGAGGGTTGTGGATTAGCTGACCTGGGCAGCCTTACCCTGCCGGCCCGCCCTCCCCAGCTGTGCCTCGTTGAGGTCAATATAAACAGCGCTCCAGGCAGCAATAGCCCCTGAAGCTGTGCCTGACTCCATATTCTCTGCCCCGTCAGCAGTCTCGGGGCTCGGCTGGTGGGAGGGAGGGAGGGGCCACAGCTTTGTGGGTGGCCCGGTGTGAGTGGGGTTCTGCTGGCCTTTCTGCAGGAGTTGCCAGGCTGCCGCCTGTAAAGAAGAGGTTGTGTCACCCATACCTTCCGCTGGAATTTCTCTCCGGACAGAGGTGAGGAAGGAAAAAAGCAGTGGGGGCCGGGACAGGAGGGGTATCTCAGGCAGGGCAATGGAAAGCTTCTGGAAGAGCGCCCAGGGACAGGACCACACTGGCTGGCCTGCAGGCACCAAGTTGGCCTGCGTGCTGTCGCTGGTGTGGCTCCACGGTCCTTCCTCTAGGCTTTCAAGCCCTTGTACATATTCAGGTGTTTTACCTGGAAAGGGTGGGAACAGTTCAGCAGCAGCTGGCCTGGGGCTCAGCTCACGTTTACTCACAGATGCCTCGGCACGGTCCCCCAGCTTTGCAATGAGGACGCTCCTTGCGTGGGGGGTGGGTTGATGGCTGTATGGGAGATGGTTCCCCACCTCTGACCAATTTCAGAATTATTTACCACTGGAGCAAGTGCCGTGATAGGGTTTTCCTCTGTATAACTCGTGGGTTCAGGATTTTTTTTCTTTTATGGTTCAAGTTAGATTTTATTCCTCTTTTATGTATTTATAGATATAAGCATGGAAATAATTCATTCCTATAAATACATCTGTGTGACGGGAAGAACTTTTTTCTGTTTTATTTTTAAATTTTATTTTTTAAAATTTTGAAATTTAATTTTATTTATTTATTTATACAGCACGTTATTATTAGTTATGTATTTTATGCATATACATGTATACAGGTCAATCCCAAACTCCCAACTCATCCCACCACCACCACCCCATGGCTTCCCACACTTGGTGTCCATACGTTTGTTCTCTACCTCTGTGTCTCTATTTCTTCCCTGCAAACCAGTTCATCTGTACCATTTTTAGGCTCCACATATATGCGTTAATATACTATATTTGTTTTCCTCTTTCTGACTTACTTCATTCTGTATGACAGTCTCTCGATCCATCGATGTCTCTTCAAATGACCCAGTTTCATTCCTTTTTATGGCCGAGTAATATTCCATTTTATATATGTACCACATCTTTATCCATTCATCTGTCTGTGGGCATTTAGGTTGCTTCCATTACCTGGCTCTTGTAAATAGTGCTGCAACGAACATTGTGGTGAATGTGCCTTTTTGAAATACGGTTTTCTCTGGGTATATGCCCAGAAGTGGGATTGCTGGATCGGATGGTAATTCTATTTCTAGATTTTTGAAGGAAACTCCATACTGTTCTCCATAGTGACTGTATCAATTTACATTCCCACCAATAGTGGAAGAGGGCTCCTTTTGTCCACACCCTCCCCAGAATTGGTTGTTTGTAGATTTTCTGATGATGCCGATTCTAACAGGTGTGAGGGGATACCTCATTGTAGTTTTGATTTGCATTTCTCTAATAATTAGTGCTGTTGAGCAGCTTTTCATGTGCGTCTTGGCCATCTCTGTGTCTTCTTTGAAGAAACGTCTCTTTAGATCTTCTGCCCATTTTTTTTGGGTTTTTTGTTTTTTAATATTAAGCTGCATGAGCTCTTTATATATATTGGAGATTAAACCTCTGTCCATTGATTCATCTGCAACGATTTTCGCCCATTCTGAGGGATGCCTTTTTCCATTCCCGTGTTTTTTAACAAAAAAGGAAAGAAAGGAAAAGAAGCAGAACACTAATGTGCGTAAAATATGCCTTTTGAAACGGTCGTTTTGAAATATGGACGTCCTTTGAATTTTTTGGTTGATATGTGACCCCAGGATTTGTTTTCAGGGCAGGTGTCATTTACAGGCCTGCAATGATTTTGAATATCAACTGACCATTAGCGTTGGGATTAAAGCTGCTGTTGTGTGAAACGGCCACAAGGTGGCAGCAGTTCACCCTTACCAAATCTGGTTACTAGGGCAAGAGAGCCTCAGTGGAAGTGGTGTTCTAGATTGGAGTTTAGAATGGAATGTGCCAGGAGAAAGCCCCTCACGTTTGTCTCACTACTTCTTGTTCGTGTTTTTAATTTAATTTTTTATTTTTTATTACAGCAAGTTTGATTACAATGTTTGGCTTGTTGTAGGTGTGGAAGATGTGGTTCTTTTACACATATACAGATGAATGTTCTTCCTGGGATCCTTTTCCCATGTACGTTATGACAGAATGTTGAGTAGTCCTCTCTTGGTATTCTGTAGGTCTTTGGTGATTATATATGTCACCTGTGTTTGTATATGTCTGTTAACCCCGATATCATAATGAAACCAATCCTCACACCTTTCCATTGGTGAACCATAAGTTTGTTTAATGAATCTGTGATTGCCCTTCTCCGTGGAAATATCTGCCCTGGGATCCATTTTTAGGTAACACCTATAAGTGATATGATAGGATATGTGTCTTTCACTTTCTGACTTACTACAAGTCACGTGATTACTTCTAGACTCATCTACGGTGCTGCAATGGCATTGTGTCCTTTTTCCCCTTGGCTTCTCTTCTGCCTTAGCGGGGTCCATTTTCAACAATGTGATTCCCTGAGGGTTGTGGATTAGCTGACCTGGGCAGCCTTAACCTGCCGGGCCGCCCTCCCCAGGTGTGCCTCGTTGAGGTCAATATAAACAGCGCTCCAGGCAGCAATAGCCCCTGAAGCTGTGCCTGACTCCATATTCTCTGCCCCGTCAGCAGTCTCGGGGCTGTGCTGGTGGGAGGGAGTGAGGGGCCACAGCTTTGTGGGTGGCCCGGTGTGAGTGGGGTTCTGCTGGCCTTTCTGCAGGAGTTGCCAAGCTGCCGCCTGTAAAGTAGAGGTTGTGTCACCCATACCTTCCGCTGGAATTTCTCTCCGGACAGAGGTGAGGAAGGAAAAAAAGCAGTGGGGGCCGGGACAGGAGGGGTATCTCAGGCAGGGCAATGGAAAGCTTCTGGAAGAGTGCCCAGGGACAGGACCACCCTGGCTGGCCTGCAGGCACCAAGTTGGCCTGCGTGCTATCGCTGGTGTGGCTCCACGGTCCTTCCTCTAGGCTTTCAAGCCCTTGTACATATTCAGGTGTTTTACCTGGAAAGAGTGGGAACAGTTCAGCAGCAGCTGGCCTGGGGCTCAGCTCACATTTACTCACAGATGCCTCGGCACGGTCCCCCAGCTTTGCAATGAGGACGCTCCTTGCGTGGGGGGTGGGTTGATGGCTGTATGGGAGATGGTTCCCAACCTCTGACCAATTTCAGAATTGTTTACCACTGGAGCAACTGCCGTGATAGGGTTTTCCTCTGTATAACTCGTGGGTTCAGGATTTTTTTTCTTTTATGGTTCAAGTTAGATTTTATTCCTCTTTTATGTATTTATAGATATAAGCATGGAAATAATTCATTCCTATAAATACATCTGTGTGACGGGAAGAACTTTTTTCTGTTTTATTTTTAAATTTTATTTTTTAAAATTTTGAAATTTAATTTTATTTATTTTTTTATACAGCACGTTATTATTAGTTATGTATTTTATGCATATACATGTATACAGGTCAATCCCAAACTCCCAACTCATCCCACCACCACCACCCCATGGCTTCCCACACTTGGTGTCCATACGTTTGTTCTCTACCTCTGTGTCTCTATTTCTTCCCTGCAAACCAGTTCATCTGTACCATTTTTAGGCTCCACATATATGCATTAATATACAATATTTGTTTTCCTCTTTCTGACTTACTTCATTCTGTATGACAGTCTCTCGATCCATCGATGTCTCTACAAATGACCCAGTTTCATTCCTTTTTATGGCCGAGTAATATTCCATTTCATATATGTACCACATCTTTATCCATTCATCTGTCTGTGGGCATTTAGGTTGCTTCCATTACCTGGCTATTGTAAATAGTGCTGCAACGAACATTGTGGTGAATGTGCCTTTTTGAAATACGGTTTTCTCTGGGTATATGCCCAGAAGTGGGATTGCTGGATCAGATGGTAATTCTATTTCTAGATTTTTTAAGGAAACTCCATACTGTTCTCCATAGTGACTGTATCAATTTACATTCCCACCAATAGTGGAAGAGGGCTCCTTTTGTCCACACCCTCCCCAGAATTGGTTGTTTGTAGATTTTCTGATGATGCCGATTCTAACAGGTGTGAGGTGATACCTCATTGTAGTTTTGATTTGCATTTCTCTAATAATTAGTGCTGTTGAGCAGCTTTTCATGTGCGTCTTGGCCATCTCTGTGTCTCCTTTGAAGAAACGTCTCTTTAGATCTTCTGCCCATTTTTTTGGGTTGTTTGTTTTTTTAATATTAAGCTGCATGAGCTCTTTATATATATTGGAGATTAAACCTCTGTCCATTGATTCGTCTGCAACGATTTTCGCCCATTCTGAGGGATGCCTTTTTCCATTCCCGTGTTTTTTAACAAAAAAGGAAAGAAAGGAAAAGAAGCAGAACACTAATGTGCGTAAAATATGCCTTTTGAAACGGTCGTTTTGAAATATGGACGTCCTTTGAATTTTTTGGTCGATATGTGACCCCAGGATTTGTTTTCAGGGCAGGTGTCATTTACAGGCCTGCAATGATTTTGAATATCAACTGACCATTAGCGTTGGGATTAAAGCTGCTGTTGTGTGAAACGGCCACAAGGTGGCAGCAGTTCACCCTTACCAAATCTGGTTACTAGGGCAAGAGAGCCTCAGTGGAAGTGGTGTTCTAGATTGGAGTTTAGAATGGAATGTGTCAGGAGAAAGACCCTCACGTTTGTCTCACTACTTCTTGTTCCTGTTTTTAATTTAATTTTTTATTTTTTATTACAGCAAGTTTGATTACAATGTTTGGCTTGTTGTAGGTGTGGAAGATGTGGTTCTTTTACACATATACAGATGACTGTTCTTCCTGGGATCCTTTTCCCATGTACGTTATGACAGAATGTTGAGTAGTCCTCTCTTGGTATTCTGTAGGTCTTTGGTGATTATATATGTCACCTGTGTTTGTATATGTCTGTTAACCCCGATATCGTAATGAAACCAATCCTCACACCTTTCCATTGGTGAACCATAAGTTTGTTTAATGAATCTGTGATTGCCCTTCTCCGTGGAAATATCTGCCCTGGGATCCATTTTTAGGTAACACCTATAAGTGATATGATAGGATATGTGTCTTTCACTTTCTGACTTACTACAAGTCACGTGATTACTTCTAGACTCATCTACGGTGCTGCAATGGCATTGTGTCCTTTTTTCCCTTGGCTTCTCTTCTGCCTTAGCGGGGTCCATTTTCAACAATGTGATTCCCTGAGGGTTGTGGATTAGCTGACCTGGGCAGCCTTACCCTGCCGGCCCGCCCTCCCCAGCTGTGCCTCGTTGAGGTCAATATAAACAGCGCTCCAGGCAGCAATAGCCCCTGAAGCTGTGCCTGACTCCATATTCTCTGCCCCGTCAGCAGTCTCGGGGCTCGGCTGGTGGGAGGGAGGGAGGGGCCACAGCTTTGTGGGTGGCCCGGTGTGAGTGGGGTTCTGCTGGCCTTTCTGCAGGAGTTGCCAGGCTGCCGCCTGTAAAGAAGAGGTTGTGTCACCCATACCTTCCGCTGGAATTTCTCTCCGGACAGAGGTGAGGAAGGAAAAAAGCAGTGGGGGCCGGGACAGGAGGGGTATCTCAGGCAGGGCAATGGAAAGCTTCTGGAAGAGCGCCCAGGGACAGGACCACACTGGCTGGCCTGCAGGCACCAAGTTGGCCTGCGTGCTGTCGCTGGTGTGGCTCCACGGTCCTTCCTCTAGGCTTTCAAGCCCTTGTACATATTCAGGTGTTTTACCTGGAAAGGGTGGGAACAGTTCAGCAGCAGCTGGCCTGGGGCTCAGCTCACGTTTACTCACAGATGCCTCGGCACGGTCCCCCAGCTTTGCAATGAGGACGCTCCTTGCGTGGGGGGTGGGTTGATGGCTGTATGGGAGATGGTTCCCCACCTCTGACCAATTTCAGAATTATTTACCACTGGAGCAAGTGCCGTGATAGGGTTTTCCTCTGTATAACTCGTGGGTTCAGGATTTTTTTTCTTTTATGGTTCAAGTTAGATTTTATTCCTCTTTTATGTATTTATAGATATAAGCATGGAAATAATTCATTCCTATAAATACATCTGTGTGACGGGAAGAACTTTTTTCTGTTTTATTTTTAAATTTTATTTTTTAAAATTTTGAAATTTAATTTTATTTATTTATTTATACAGCACGTTATTATTAGTTATGTATTTTATGCATATACATGTATACAGGTCAATCCCAAACTCCCAACTCATCCCACCACCACCACCCCATGGCTTCCCACACTTGGTGTCCATACGTTTGTTCTCTACCTCTGTGTCTCTATTTCTTCCCTGCAAACCAGTTCATCTGTACCATTTTTAGGCTCCACATATATGCGTTAATATACTATATTTGTTTTCCTCTTTCTGACTTACTTCATTCTGTATGACAGTCTCTCGATCCATCGATGTCTCTTCAAATGACCCAGTTTCATTCCTTTTTATGGCCGAGTAATATTCCATTTTATATATGTACCACATCTTTATCCATTCATCTGTCTGTGGGCATTTAGGTTGCTTCCATTACCTGGCTCTTGTAAATAGTGCTGCAACGATCATTGTGGTGAATGTGCCTTTTTGAAATACGGTTTTCTCTGGGTATATGCCCAGAAGTGGGATTGCTGGATCGGATGGTAATTCTATTTCTAGATTTTTGAAGGAAACTCCATACTGTTCTCCATAGTGACTGTATCAATTTACATTCCCACCAATAGTGGAAGAGGGCTCCTTTTGTCCACACCCTCCCCAGAATTGGTTGTTTGTAGATTTTCTGATGATGCCGATTCTAACAGGTGTGAGGGGATACCTCATTGTAGTTTTGATTTGCATTTCTCTAATAATTAGTGCTGTTGAGCAGCTTTTCATGTGCGTCTTGGCCATCTCTGTGTCTTCTTTGAAGAAACGTCTCTTTAGATCTTCTGCCCATTTTTTTTGGGTTTTTTGTTTTTTAATATTAAGCTGCATGAGCTCTTTATATATATTGGAGATTAAACCTCTGTCCATTGATTCATCTGCAACGATTTTCGCCCATTCTGAGGGATGCCTTTTTCCATTCCCGTGTTTTTTAACAAAAAAGGAAAGAAAGGAAAAGAAGCAGAACACTAATGTGCGTAAAATATGCCTTTTGAAACGGTCGTTTTGAAATATGGACGTCCTTTGAATTTTTTGGTTGATATGTGACCCCAGGATTTGTTTTCAGGGCAGGTGTCATTTACAGGCCTGCAATGATTTTGAATATCAACTGACCATTAGCGTTGGGATTAAAGCTGCTGTTGTGTGAAACGGCCACAAGGTGGCAGCAGTTCACCCTTACCAAATCTGGTTACTAGGGCAAGAGAGCCTCAGTGGAAGTGGTGTTCTAGATTGGAGTTTAGAATGGAATGTGCCAGGAGAAAGCCCCTCACGTTTGTCTCACTACTTCTTGTTCGTGTTTTTAATTTAATTTTTTATTTTTTATTACAGCAAGTTTGATTACAATGTTTGGCTTGTTGTAGGTGTGGAAGATGTGGTTCTTTTACACATATACAGATGAATGTTCTTCCTGGGATCCTTTTCCCATGTACGTTATGACAGAATGTTGAGTAGTCCTCTCTTGGTATTCTGTAGGTCTTTGGTGATTATATATGTCACCTGTGTTTGTATATGTCTGTTAACCCCGATATCATAATGAAACCAATCCTCACACCTTTCCATTGGTGAACCATAAGTTTGTTTAATGAATCTGTGATTGCCCTTCTCCGTGGAAATATCTGCCCTGGGATCCATTTTTAGGTAACACCTATAAGTGATATGATAGGATATGTGTCTTTCACTTTCTGACTTACTACAAGTCACGTGATTACTTCTAGACTCATCTACGGTGCTGCAATGGCATTGTGTCCTTTTTCCCCTTGGCTTCTCTTCTGCCTTAGCGGGGTCCATTTTCAACAATGTGATTCCCTGAGGGTTGTGGATTAGCTGACCTGGGCAGCCTTACCCTGCCGGGCCGCCCTCCCCAGGTGTGCCTCGTTGAGGTCAATATAAACAGCGCTCCAGGCAGCAATAGCCCCTGAAGCTGTGCCTGACTCCATATTCTCTGCCCCGTCAGCAGTCTCGGGGCTGTGCTGGTGGGAGGGAGTGAGGGGCCACAGCTTTGTGGGTGGCCCGGTGTGAGTGGGGTTCTGCTGGCCTTTCTGCAGGAGTTGCCAAGCTGCCGCCTGTAAAGTAGAGGTTGTGTCACCCATACCTTCCGCTGGAATTTCTCTCCGGACAGAGGTGAGGAAGGAAAAAAAGCAGTGGGGGCCGGGACAGGAGGGGTATCTCAGGCAGGGCAATGGAAAGCTTCTGGAAGAGTGCCCAGGGACAGGACCACCCTGGCTGGCCTGCAGGCACCAAGTTGGCCTGCGTGCTATCGCTGGTGTGGCTCCACGGTCCTTCCTCTAGGCTTTCAAGCCCTTGTACATATTCAGGTGTTTTACCTGGAAAGAGTGGGAACAGTTCAGCAGCAGCTGGCCTGGGGCTCAGCTCACATTTACTCACAGATGCCTCGGCACGGTCCCCCAGCTTTGCAATGAGGACGCTCCTTGCGTGGGGGGTGGGTTGATGGCTGTATGGGAGATGGTTCCCAACCTCTGACCAATTTCAGAATTGTTTACCACTGGAGCAACTGCCGTGATAGGGTTTTCCTCTGTATAACTCGTGGGTTCAGGATTTTTTTTCTTTTATGGTTCAAGTTAGATTTTATTCCTCTTTTATGTATTTATAGATATAAGCATGGAAATAATTCATTCCTATAAATACATCTGTGTGACGGGAAGAACTTTTTTCTGTTTTATTTTTAAATTTTATTTTTTAAAATTTTGAAATTTAATTTTATTTATTTTTTTATACAGCACGTTATTATTAGTTATGTATTTTATGCATATACATGTATACAGGTCAATCCCAAACTCCCAACTCATCCCACCACCACCACCCCATGGCTTCCCACACTTGGTGTCCATACGTTTGTTCTCTACCTCTGTGTCTCTATTTCTTCCCTGCAAACCAGTTCATCTGTACCATTTTTAGGCTCCACATATATGCATTAATATACAATATTTGTTTTCCTCTTTCTGACTTACTTCATTCTGTATGACAGTCTCTCGATCCATCGATGTCTCTACAAATGACCCAGTTTCATTCCTTTTTATGGCCGAGTAATATTCCATTTCATATATGTACCACATCTTTATCCATTCATCTGTCTGTGGGCATTTAGGTTGCTTCCATTACCTGGCTATTGTAAATAGTGCTGCAACGAACATTGTGGTGAATGTGCCTTTTTGAAATACGGTTTTCTCTGGGTATATGCCCAGAAGTGGGATTGCTGGATCAGATGGTAATTCTATTTCTAGATTTTTTAAGGAAACTCCATACTGTTCTCCATAGTGACTGTATCAATTTACATTCCCACCAATAGTGGAAGAGGGCTCCTTTTGTCCACACCCTCCCCAGAATTGGTTGTTTGTAGATTTTCTGATGATGCCGATTCTAACAGGTGTGAGGTGATACCTCATTGTAGTTTTGATTTGCATTTCTCTAATAATTAGTGCTGTTGAGCAGCTTTTCATGTGCGTCTTGGCCATCTCTGTGTCTCCTTTGAAGAAACGTCTCTTTAGATCTTCTGCCCATTTTTTTTGGGTTGTTTGTTTTTTTAATATTAAGCTGCATGAGCTCTTTATATATATTGGAGATTAAACCTCTGTCCATTGATTCGTCTGCAACGATTTTCGCCCATTCTGAGGGATGCCTTTTTCCATTCCCGTGTTTTTTAACAAAAAAGGAAAGAAAGGAAAAGAAGCAGAACACTAATGTGCGTAAAATATGCCTTTTGAAACGGTCGTTTTGAAATATGGACGTCCTTTGAAGTTTTTGGTCGATATGTGACCCCAGGATTTGTTTTCAGGGCAGGTGTCATTTACAGGCCTGCAATGATTTTGAATATCAACTGACCATTAGCGTTGGGATTAAAGCTGCTGTTGTGTGAAACGGCCACAAGGTGGCAGCAGTTCACCCTTACCAAATCTGGTTACTAGGGCAAGAGAGCCTCAGTGGAAGTGGTGTTCTAGATTGGAGTTTAGAATGGAATGTGCCAGGAGAAAGCCCCTCACGTTTGTCTCACTACTTCTTGTTCGTGTTTTTAATTTAATTTTTTATTTTTTATTACAGCAACTTTGATTACAATGTTTGGCTTGTTGTAGGTGTGGAAGATGTGGTTCTTTTACACATATACAGATGACTGTTCTTCCTGGGATCCTTTTCCCACGTACGTTATGACAGAATGTTGAGTAGTCCTCTCTTGGTATTCTGTAGGTCTTTGGTGATTATATATGTCACCTGTGTTTGTATATGTCTGTTAACCCCGATATCGTAATGAAACCAATCCTCACACCTTTCCATTGGTGAACCATAAGTTTGTTTAATGAATCTGTGATTGCCCTTCTCCGTGGAAATATCTGCCCTGGGATCCATTTTTAGGTAACACCTATAAGTGATATTATAGGATATGTGTCTTTCACTTTCTGACTTACTACAAGTCACCTGATTACTTCTAGACTCATCTACGGTGCTGCAAATGGCATTGTGTCCTTTTTTCCCTTGGCTTCTCTTCTGACTTAGCGGGGTCCATTTTCAACAATGTGATTCCCTGAGGGTTGTGGATTAGCTGACCTGGGCAGCCTTACCCTGCCGGCCCGCCCTCCCCAGGTGTGCCTCGTTGAGGTCAATATAAACAGCGCTCCAGGCAGCAATAGCCCCTGGAGCTGTGCCTGACTCCATATTCTCTGCCCCGTCAGCAGTCTCGGGGCTGTTCTGGTGGGAGGGAGGGAGGGGCCACAGCTTTGTGGGTGGCCCAGTGTGAGTGGGGTTCTGCTGGCCTTTCTGCAGGAGTTGCCAGGCTGCCGCCTGTAAAGAAGAGGTTGTGTCACCCATACCTTCCGCTGGAATTTCTCTCCGGACAGAGGTGAGGAAGGAAAAAAGCAGTGGGGGGCGGGACAGGATGGGTATCTCAGGCAGGGCAATGGAAAGCTTCTGGAAGAGCGCCCGGGGACAGGACCACCCTGGCTGGCCTGCAGGCACCAAGTTGGCCTGCGTGCTGTCGCTGGTGTGGCTCCACGGTCCTTCCTCTAGGCTTTCAAGCCCTTGTACATATTCAGGTGTTTTACCTGGAAAGGGTGGGAACAGTTCAGCAGCAGCTGGCCTGCGGCTCAGCTCACGTTTACTCACAGATGCCTCGGCATGGTCCCCCAGCTTTGCAATAAGGACGCTCCTTGTGTGGGGGGTGGGTTGCTGGCTGTATGGGAGATGATTCCCCACCTCTGACCAATTTCAGAATTGTTTAGCACTGGAGCAAGTGCCCTGATAGGGTTTTCCTCTGTATAACTCGTGGGTTCAGGATTTTTTTTCTTCTATGGTTCAAGTTAGATTTTATTCCTCTTTTATGTATTTATAGATATAAGCATGGAAATAGTTCATTCCTATAAATACATCTGTGTGACGGGAAGAACTTTTTTCTGTTTTATTTTTAAATTTTATTTTTTAAAATTTTGAAATTTAATTTTATTTATTTTTTTATACAGCACGTTATTATTAGTTATGTATTTTATGCATATACATGTATACAGGTCAATCCCAAACTCCCAACTCATCCCACCACCACCACCCCATGGCTTCCCTCACTTGGTGTCCATACGTTTGTTCTCTACCTCTGTGTCTCTATTTCTTCCCTGCAAACCAGTTCATCTGTACCATTTTTAGGCTCCACATATATGCGTTAATATACAATATTTGTTTTCCTCTTTCTGACTTACTTCATTCTGTATGACAGTCTCTCGATCCATCGATGTCTCTACAAATGACCCAGTTTCATTCCTTTTTATGGCCGAGTAATATTCCATTTTATATATGTACCACATCTTTATCCATTCATCTGTCTGTGGGCATTTAGGTTGCTTCCATTACCTGGCTATTGTAAATAGGGCTGCAACGAACATTGTGGTGAATGTGCCTTTTTGAAATACGGTTTTCTCTGGGTATATGCCCAGATGTGGGATTGCTGGATCAGATGGTAATTCTATTTCTAGATTTTTTAAGGAAACTCCATACTGTTCTCCATAGTGACTGTATCAATTTACATTCCCACCAATTGTGGAAAAGGGCTGCTTTTGTCCACACCCTCCCCAGAATTGGTTGTTTGTAGATTTTCTGATGATGCCGATTCTAACAGGTGTGAGGTGATACCTCATTGTAGTTTTGATTTGCATTTCTCTAATAATTAGTGCTGTTGAGCAGCTTTTCATGTGCGTCTTGGCCATCTCTGTGTCTCCTTTTTAGAAACGTCTCTTTAGATCTTCTGCCCATTTTTTTGGGGTTGTTTTTTTTAATATTAAGCTGCATGAGCTGTTTATATATATTGGAGATTAAACCTCTGTCCATTGATTCGTTTGCCACGATTTTCACCCATTCTGAGGGATGCCTTTTTCCATTCCCGTTTTTTTTAACAAAAAAGGAAAGAAAGGAAAAGAAGCAGAACACTAATGTGCGTAAAATATGCCTTTTGAAACGGTCGTTTTGAAATATGGACGTCCTTTGAAGTTTTTGGTCGATATGTGACCCCAGGATTTGTTTTCAGGGCAGGTGTCATTTACAGGCCTGCAATGATTTTGAATATCAACTGACCATTAGCGTTGGGATTAAAGCTGCTGTTGTGTGAAACGGCCACAAGGTGGCAGCAGTTCACCCTTACCAAATCTGGTTACTAGGGCAAGAGAGCCTCAGTGGAAGTGGTGTTCTAGATTGGAGTTTAGAATGGAATGTGCCAGGAGAAAGCCCCTCACGTTTGTCTCACTACTTCTTGTTCGTGTTTTTAATTTAATTTTTTATTTTTTATTACAGCAAGTTTGATTACAATGTTTGGCTTGCTGTAGGTGTGGAAGATGTGGTTCTTTTACACATATACAGATGTCTGTTCTTCCTGGGATCCTTTTCCCATGTACGTTATGACAGAATGTTGAGTAGTCCTCTCTTGGTATTCTGTAGGTCTTTGGTGATTATATATGTCACCTGTGTTTGTATATGTCTGTTAACCCCGATATCGTAATGAAACCAATCCTCACACCTTTCCATTGGTGAACCATAAGTTTGTTTAATGAATCTGTGATTGCCCTTCTCCGTGGAAATATCTGCCCTGGGATCCATTTTTAGGTAACACCTATAAGTGATATGATAGGATATGTGTCTTTCACTTTCTGACTTACTACAAGTCACGTGATTACTTCTAGACTCATCTACGGTGCTGCAAATGGCATTGTGTCCTTTTTTCCCTTGGCTTCTCTTCTGACTTAGCGGGGTCCATTTTCAACAATGTGATTCCCTGAGGGTTGTGGATTAGCTGACCTGGGCAGCCTTACCCTGCCGGGCCGCCCTCCCCAGGTGTGCCTCGTTGAGGTCAATATAAACAGCGCTCCAGGCAGCAATAGCCCCTGAAGCTGTGCCTGCCTCCATATTCTCTGCCCCGTCAGCAGTCTCGGGGCTGTGCTGGTGGGAGGGATTGAGGGGCCACAGCTTTGTGGGTGGCCCTGTGTGAGTGGGGTTCTGCTGGCCTTTCTGCAGGAGTTGCCAGGCTGCCGCCTGTAAAGAAGAGGTTGTGTCACCCATACCTTCCGCTGGAATTTCTCTCCAGACAGAGGTGAGGATGGAAAAAAGCAGTGGGGGCCGGGACAGGAGGGGTATCTCAGGCAGGGCAATGGAAAGCTTCTGGAAGAGCGCCCGGGGCCAGGACCACCCTGGCTGGCCTGCAGGCACCAAGTTGGCCTGCGTGCTGTCGCTGGTGTGGCTCCACGGTCCTTCCTCTAGGTTTCCAAGCCCTTGTACATATTCAGGTGTTTTACCTGGAAAGGGTGGGAACTGTTCAGCAGCAGCTGGCCTGGGGCTCAGCTCACGTTTACTCACAGATGGCTCGGCACGGTCCCCCAGCTTTGCAATGAGGACGCTCCTTGTGTGGGGGGTGGGTTGCTGGCTGTATGGGAGATGATTCTCCACCTCTGACCAATTTCAGAATTGTTTACCACTGGAGCAAGTGCCCTGATAGGGTTTTCCTCTGTATAACTCGTGGGTTCAGGATTTTTTTTTTCTTTTATGGTTCAATTTAGATTTTATTCCTCTTTTATGTATTTATAGATATAAGCATGGAAATAATTCATTCCTATAAATACATCTGTGTGACGGGAAGAACTTTTTTCTGTTTTATTTTTAAATTTTATTTTTTAAAATTTTGAAATTTTATTTTATTTATTTTTTTTATACAGCACGTTATTATTAGTTATGTATTTTATGCATATACATGTATACAGGTCAATCCCAAACTCCCAACTCATCCCACCACCACCACCCCATGGCTTCCCACACTTGGTGTCCATATGTTTGTTCTCTACCTCTGTGTCTCTATTTCTTCCCTGCCAACCAGTTCATCTGTACCATTTTTGGCTCCACATATATGCGTTAATATACAATATTTGTTTTCCTCTTTCTGACTTACTTCATTCTGTATGACAGTCTCTCGATCCATCGATGTCTCTACAAATGACCCAGTTTCATTCCTTTTTATGGCCGAGTAATATTCCATTTTATATATGTACCACATCTTTATCCATTCATCTGTCTGTGGGCATTTAGGTTGCTTCCATTACCTGGCTATTGTAAATAGGGCTGCAACGAACATTGTGGTGAATGTGTCTTTTTGAAATACGGTTTTCTCTGGGTATATGCCCAGATGTGGGATTGCTGGATCAGATGGTAATTCTATTTCTAGATTTTTTAAGGAAACTCCATACTGTTCTCCATAGTGACTGTATCAATTTACATTCCCACCAATTGTGGAAAAGGGCTGCTTTTGTCCACACCCTCCCCAGAATTGGTTGTTTGTAGATTTTCTGATGATGCCGATTCTAACAGGTGTGAGGTGATACCTCATTGTAGTTTTGATTTGCATTTCTCTAATAATTAGTGCTGTTGAGCAGCTTTTCATGTGCGTCTTGGCCATCTCTGTGTCTCCTTTGAAGAAACATCTCTTTAGATCTTCTGCCCATTTTTTTGGGTTGTTTTTTTTTAATATTAAGCTGCATGAGCTGTTTATATATATTGGAGATTAAACCTCTGTCCATTGATTCGTTTGCCACGATTTTCACCCATTCTGAGGGATGCCTTTTTCCATTCCCGTTTTTTTTAACAAGAAAGGAAAGAAAGGAAAAGAAGCAGAACACTAATGTGCGTAAAATATGCCTTTTGAAACGGTCGTTTTGAAATATGGACGTCCTTTGAATTTTTTGGTCGATATGTGACCCCAGGATTTGTTTTCAGGGCAGGTGTCATTTACAGGCCTGCAATGATTTTGAACATCAACTGACCATTAGCGTTGGGATTAAAGCTGCTGTTGTGTGAAACGGCCACAAGGTGGCAGCAGTTCACCCTTACCAAATCTGGTTACTAGGGCAAGAGAGCCTCAGTGGAAGTGGTGTTCTAGATTGGAGTTTAGAATGGAATGTGCCAGGAGAAAGCCCCTCACGTTTGTCTCACTACTTCTTGTTCGTGTTTTTAATTTAA
Organism: Mesoplodon mirus; assembly: GCF_964341445.2. NCBI lineage: Eukaryota > Metazoa > Chordata > Mammalia > Artiodactyla > Ziphiidae > Mesoplodon > Mesoplodon mirus. The sequence goes on from NW_028295781.1 coordinate 2,878,617, forward strand.
TTTTTTATTTTTTATTACAGCAAGTTTGATTACAATGTTTGGCTTGCTGTAGGTGTGGAAGATGTGGTTCTTTTACACATATACAGATGTCTGTTCTTCCTGGGATCCTTTTCCCATGTACGTTATGACAGAATGTTGAGTAGTCCTCTCTTGGTATTCTGTAGGTCTTTGGTGATTATATATGTCACCTGTGTTTGTATATGTCTGTTAACCCCGATATCGTAATGAAACCAATCCTCACACCTTTCCATTGGTGAACCATAAGTTTGTTTAATGAATCTGTGATTGCCCTTCTCCGTGGAAATATCTGCCCTGGTATCCATTTTTCGGTAACACCTATAAGTGATATGATAGGATATGTGTCTTTCACTTTCTGACTTACTACAAGTCACGTGATTACTTCTAGACTCATCTACGGTGCTGCAAATGGCATTGTGTCCTTTTTTCCCTTGGCTTCTCTTCTGCCTTAGCGGGGTCCATTTTCAACAATGTGATTCCCTGAGGGTTGTGGATTAGCTGACCTGGGCAGCCTTAACCTGCCGGCCCGCCCTCCCCAGGTGTGCCTCGTTGAGGTCAATATAAACAGCGCTCCAGGCAGCAATAGCCCCTGAAGCTGTGCCTGCCTCCATATTCTCTGCCCCGTCAGCAGTCTCGGGGCTGTGCTGGTGGGAGGGATTGAGGGGCCACAGCTTTGTGGGTGGCCCGGTGTGAGTGGGGTTCTGCTGGCCTTTCTGCAGGAGTTGCCAGGCTGCCGCCTGTAAAGAAGAGGTTGTGTCACCCATACCTTCCGCTGGAATTTCTCTCCAGACAGAGGTGAGGATGGAAAAAAGCAGTGGGGGCCGGGACAGGAGGGGTATCTCAGGCAGGGCAATGGAAAGCTTCTGGAAGAGCGCCCGGGGCCAGGACCACCCTGGCTGGCCTGCAGGCACCAAGTTGGCCTGCGTGCTGTCGCTGGTGTGGCTCCACGGTCCTTCCTCTAGGCTTTCAAGCCCTTGTACATATTCAGGTGTTTTACCTGGAAAGGGTGGGAACAGTTCAGCAGCAGCTGGCCTGGGGCTCAGCTCACGTTTACTCACAGATGGCTCGGCACGGTCCCCCAGCTTTGCAATGAGGACGCTCCTTGCGTGGGGGGTGGGTTGCTGGCTGTATGGGAGATGATTCCCCACCTCTGACCAATTTCAGAATTGTTTACCACTGGAGCAAGTGCCCTGATAGGGTTTTCTTCTATATAACTCGTGGGTTCAGGATTTTTTTTTCTTTTATGGTTCAAGTTAGATTTTATTCCGCTTTTATGTATTTATAGATAGAAGCATGGAAATAATTCATTCCTATAAATACATCAGTGTGACGGGAAGAACTTTTTTCTGTTTTATTTTTAAATTTTATTTTTTAAAATTTTGAAATTTTATTTTATTTATTTTTTTTTATACAGCACGTTATTATTAGTTATGTATTTTATGCATATACATGTATACAGGTCAATCCCAAACTCCCAACTCATCCCACCACCACCACCCCATGGCTTCCCACACTTGGTGTCCATACGTTTGTTCTCTACCTCTGTGTCTCTATTTCTTCCCTGCCAACCAGTTCATCTGTACCATTTTTAAGCTCCACATATATGCGTTAATAGACAACATTTGTTTTCCTCTTTCTGACTTACTTCATTCTGTATGACAGTCTCTCGATCCATCGATGTCTCTACAAATGACCCAGTTTCATTCCTTTTTATGGCCGAGTAATATTCCATTTTATATATGTACCACATCTTTATCCATTCATCTGTCTGTGGGCATTTAGGTTGCTTCCATTACCTGGCTATTGTAAATAGTGCTGCAACGAACATTGTGGTGAATGTGCCTTTTTGAAATACGGTTTCCTCTGGGTATATGCCCAGAAGTGGGATTGCTGGATCAGATGGTAATTCTATTTCTAGGTTTTTTAAGGAAACTCCATACTGTTCTCCATAGTGACTGTATCAATTTACATTCCCACCAATAGTGGAAGAGGGCTCCTTTTGTCCACACCCTCCCCAGAATTGGTTGTTTGTAGATTTTCTGATGATGCCGATTCTAACAGGTGTGAGGTGATACCTCATTGTAGTTTTGATTTGCATTTCTCTAATAATTAGTGCTGTTGAGCAGCTTTTCATGTGCGTCTTGGCCATCTCTGTGTCTCCTTTGAAGAAACGTCTCTTTAGATCTTCTGCCCATTTTTTTTGGGTTTTTTGTTTTTTTAATATTAAGCTGCATGAGCTGTTTATATATATTGGAGATTAAACCTCTGTCCATTGATTCGTTTGCCACGATTTTCACCCATTCTGAGGGAGGCCTTTTTCCATTCCCGTTTTTTTTAACAAAAAAGGAAAGAAAGGAAAAGAAGCAGAACACTAATGTGCGTAAAATATGCCTTTTGAAACGGTCGTTTTGAAATATGGACGTCCTTTGAATTTTTTGGTCGATATGTGACCCCAGGATTTGTTTTCAGGGCAGGTGTCATTTACAGGCCTGCAATGATTTTGAACATCAACTGACCATTAGCGTTGGGATTAAAGCTGCTGTTGTGTGAAACGGCCACAAGGTGGCAGCAGTTCACCCTTACCAAATCTGGTTACTAGGGCAAGAGAGCCTCAGTGGAAGTGGTGTTCTAGATTGGAGTTTAGAATGGAATGTGCCAGGAGAAAGCCCCTCACGTTTGTCTCACTACTTCTTGTTCGTGTTTTTAATTTAATTTTTTATTTTTTATTACAGCAAGTTTGATTACAATGTTTGGCTTGCTGTAGGTGTGGAAGATGTGGTTCTTTTACACATATACAGATGTCTGTTCTTCCTGGGATCCTTTTCCCATGTACGTTATGACAGAATGTTGAGTAGTCCTCTCTTGGTATTCTGTAGGTCTTTGGTGATTATATATGTCACCTGTGTTTGTATATGTCTGTTAACCCCGATATCGTAATGAAACCAATCCTCACACCTTTCCATTGGTGAACCATAAGTTTGTTTAATGAATCTGTGATTGCCCTTCTCCGTGGAAATATCTGCCCTGGTATCCATTTTTCGGTAACACCTATAAGTGATATGATAGGATATGTGTCTTTCACTTTCTGACTTACTACAAGTCACGTGATTACTTCTAGACTCATCTACGGTGCTGCAAATGGCATTGTGTCCTTTTTTCCCTTGGCTTCTCTTCTGCCTTAGCGGGGTCCATTTTCAACAATGTGATTCCCTGAGGGTTGTGGATTAGCTGACCTGGGCAGCCTTACCCTGCCGGCCCGCCCTCCCCAGGTGTGCCTCGTTGAGGTCAATATAAACAGCGCTCCAGGCAGCAATAGCCCCTGAAGCTGTGCCTGCCTCCATATTCTCTGCCCCGTCAGCAGTCTCGGGGCTGTGCTGGTGGGAGGGATTGAGGGGCCACAGCTTTGTGGGTGGCCCGGTGTGAGTGGGGTTCTGCTGGCCTTTCTGCAGGAGTTGCCAGGCTGCCGCCTGTAAAGAAGAGGTTGTGTCACCCATACCTTCCGCTGGAATTTCTCTCCAGACAGAGGTGAGGATGGAAAAAAGCAGTGGGGGCCGGGACAGGAGGGGTATCTCAGGCAGGGCAATGGAAAGCTTCTGGAAGAGCGCCCGGGGCCAGGACCACCCTGGCTGGCCTGCAGGCACCAAGTTGGCCTGCGTGCTGTCGCTGGTGTGGCTCCACGGTCCTTCCTCTAGGCTTTCAAGCCCTTGTACATATTCAGGTGTTTTACCTGGAAAGGGTGGGAACAGTTCAGCAGCAGCTGGCCTGGGGCTCAGCTCACGTTTACTCACAGATGGCTCGGCACGGTCCCCCAGCTTTGCAATGAGGACGCTCCTTGCGTGGGGGGTGGGTTGCTGGCTGTATGGGAGATGATTCCCCACCTCTGACCAATTTCAGAATTGTTTACCACTGGAGCAAGTGCCCTGATAGGGTTTTCTTCTATATAACTCGTGGGTTCAGGATTTTTTTTTCTTTTATGGTTCAAGTTAGATTTTATTCCGCTTTTATGTATTTATAGATAGAAGCATGGAAATAATTCATTCCTATAAATACATCAGTGTGACGGGAAGAACTTTTTTCTGTTTTATTTTTAAATTTTATTTTTTAAAATTTTGAAATTTTATTTTATTTATTTTTTTTTATACAGCACGTTATTATTAGTTATGTATTTTATGCATATACATGTATACAGGTCAATCCCAAACTCCCAACTCATCCCACCACCACCACCCCATGGCTTCCCACACTTGGTGTCCATACGTTTGTTCTCTACCTCTGTGTCTCTATTTCTTCCCTGCCAACCAGTTCATCTGTACCATTTTTAAGCTCCACATATATGCGTTAATAGACAACATTTGTTTTCCTCTTTCTGACTTACTTCATTCTGTATGACAGTCTCTCGATCCATCGATGTCTCTACAAATGACCCAGTTTCATTCCTTTTTATGGCCGAGTAATATTCCATTTTATATATGTACCACATCTTTATCCATTCATCTGTCTGTGGGCATTTAGGTTGCTTCCATTACCTGGCTATTGTAAATAGTGCTGCAACGAACATTGTGGTGAATGTGCCTTTTTGAAATACGGTTTCCTCTGGGTATATGCCCAGAAGTGGGATTGCTGGATCAGATGGTAATTCTATTTCTAGGTTTTTTAAGGAAACTCCATACTGTTCTCCATAGTGACTGTATCAATTTACATTCCCACCAATAGTGGAAGAGGGCTCCTTTTGTCCACACCCTCCCCAGAATTGGTTGTTTGTAGATTTTCTGATGATGCCGATTCTAACAGGTGTGAGGTGATACCTCATTGTAGTTTTGATTTGCATTTCTCTAATAATTAGTGCTGTTGAGCAGCTTTTCATGTGCGTCTTGGCCATCTCTGTGTCTCCTTTGAAGAAACGTCTCTTTAGATCTTCTGCCCATTTTTTTTGGGTTTTTTGTTTTTTTAATATTAAGCTGCATGAGCTGTTTATATATATTGGAGATTAAACCTCTGTCCATTGATTCGTTTGCCACGATTTTCACCCATTCTGAGGGAGGCCTTTTTCCATTCCCGTTTTTTTTAACAAAAAAGGAAAGAAAGGAAAAGAAGCAGAACACTAATGTGCGTAAAATATGCCTTTTGAAACGGTCGTTTTGAAATATGGACGTCCTTTGAATTTTTTGGTCGATATGTGACCCCAGGATTTGTTTTCAGGGCAGGTGTCATTTACAGGCCTGCAATGATTTTGAACATCAACTGACCATTAGCGTTGGGATTAAAGCTGCTGTTGTGTGAAACGGCCACAAGGTGGCAGCAGTTCACCCTTACCAAATCTGGTTACTAGGGCAAGAGAGCCTCAGTGGAAGTGGTGTTCTAGATTGGAGTTTAGAATGGAATGTGCCAGGAGAAAGCCCCTCACGTTTGTCTCACTACTTCTTGTTCGTGTTTTTAATTTAATTTTTTATTTTTTATTACAGCAAGTTTGATTACAATGTTTGGCTTGCTGTAGGTGTGGAAGATGTGGTTCTTTTACACATATACAGATGTCTGTTCTTCCTGGGATCCTTTTCCCATGTACGTTATGACAGAATGTTGAGTAGTCCTCTCTTGGTATTCTGTAGGTCTTTGGTGATTATATATGTCACCTGTGTTTGTATATGTCTGTTAACCCCGATATCGTAATGAAACCAATCCTCACACCTTTCCATTGGTGAACCATAAGTTTGTTTAATGAATCTGTGATTGCCCTTCTCCGTGGAAATATCTGCCCTGGTATCCATTTTTAGGTAACACCTATAAGTGATATGATATGATATGTGTCTTTCACTTTCTGACTTACTACAAGTCACGTGATTACTTCTAGACTCATCTACGGTGCTGCAAATGGCATTGTGTCCTTTTTTCCCTTGGCTTCTCTTCTGCCTTAGCGGGGTCCATTTTCAACAATGTGATTCCCTGAGGGTTGTGGATTAGCTGACCTGGGCAGCCTTACCCTGCCGGCCCGCCCTCCCCAGGTGTGCCTCGTTGAGGTCAATATAAACAGCGCTCCAGGCAGCAATAGCCCCTGAAGCTGTGCCTGCCTCCATATTCTCTGCCCCGTCAGCAGTCTCGGGGCTGTGCTGGTGGGAGGGATTGAGGGGCCACAGCTTTGTGGGTGGCCCGGTGTGAGTGGGGTTCTGCTGGCCTTTCTGCAGGAGTTGCCAGGCTGCCGCCTGTAAAGAAGAGGTTGTGTCACCCATACCTTCCGCTGGAATTTCTCTCCAGACAGAGGTGAGGATGGAAAAAAGCAGTGGGGGCCGGGACAGGAGGGGTATCTCAGGCAGGGCAATGGAAAGCTTCTGGAAGAGCGCCCGGGGCCAGGACCACCCTGGCTGGCCTGCAGGCACCAAGTTGGCCTGCGTGCTGTCGCTGGTGTGGCTCCACGGTCCTTCCTCTAGGCTTTCAAGCCCTTGTACATATTCAGGTGTTTTACCTGGAAAGGGTGGGAACAGTTCAGCAGCAGCTGGCCTGGGGCTCAGCTCACGTTTACTCACAGATGGCTCGGCACGGTCCCCCAGCTTTGCAATGAGGACGCTCCTTGCGTGGGGGGTGGGTTGCTGGCTGTATGGGAGATGATTCCCCACCTCTGACCAATTTCAGAATTGTTTACCACTGGAGCAAGTGCCCTGATAGGGTTTTCTTCTATATAACTCGTGGGTTCAGGATTTTTTTTTCTTTTATGGTTCAAGTTAGATTTTATTCCGCTTTTATGTATTTATAGATAGAAGCATGGAAATAATTCATTCCTATAAATACATCAGTGTGACGGGAAGAACTTTTTTCTGTTTTATTTTTAAATTTTATTTTTTAAAATTTTGAAATTTTATTTTATTTATTTTTTTTTATACAGCACGTTATTATTAGTTATGTATTTTATGCATATACATGTATACAGGTCAATCCCAAACTCCCAACTCATCCCACCACCACCACCCCATGGCTTCCCACACTTGGTGTCCATACGTTTGTTCTCTACCTCTGTGTCTCTATTTCTTCCCTGCCAACCAGTTCATCTGTACCATTTTTAAGCTCCACATATATGCGTTAATAGACAACATTTGTTTTCCTCTTTCTGACTTACTTCATTCTGTATGACAGTCTCTCGATCCATCGATGTCTCTACAAATGACCCAGTTTCATTCCTTTTTATGGCCGAGTAATATTCCATTTTATATATGTACCACATCTTTATCCATTCATCTGTCTGTGGGCATTTAGGTTGCTTCCATTACCTGGCTATTGTAAATAGTGCTGCAACGAACATTGTGGTGAATGTGCCTTTTTGAAATACGGTTTCCTCTGGGTATATGCCCAGAAGTGGGATTGCTGGATCAGATGGTAATTCTATTTCTAGGTTTTTTAAGGAAACTCCATACTGTTCTCCATAGTGACTGTATCAATTTACATTCCCACCAATAGTGGAAGAGGGCTCCTTTTGTCCACACCCTCCCCAGAATTGGTTGTTTGTAGATTTTCTGATGATGCCGATTCTAACAGGTGTGAGGTGATACCTCATTGTAGTTTTGATTTGCATTTCTCTAATAATTAGTGCTGTTGAGCAGCTTTTCATGTGCGTCTTGGCCATCTCTGTGTCTCCTTTGAAGAAACGTCTCTTTAGATCTTCTGCCCATTTTTTTTGGGTTTTTTGTTTTTTTAATATTAAGCTGCATGAGCTGTTTATATATATTGGAGATTAAACCTCTGTCCATTGATTCGTTTGCCACGATTTTCACCCATTCTGAGGGAGGCCTTTTTCCATTCCCGTTTTTTTTAACAAAAAAGGAAAGAAAGGAAAAGAAGCAGAACACTAATGTGCGTAAAATATGCCTTTTGAAACGGTCGTTTTGAAATATGGAAGTCCTTTGAATTTTTTGGTCGATATGTGACCCCAGGATTTGTTTTCAGGGCAGGTGTCATTTACAGGCCTGCAATGATTTTGAACATCAACTGACCATTAGCGTTGGGATTAAAGCTGCTGTTGTGTGAAACGGCCACAAGGTGGCAGCAGTTCACCCTTACCAAATCTGGTTACTAGGGCAAGAGAGCCTCAGTGGAAGTGGTGTTCTAGATTGGAGTTTAGAATGGAATGTGCCAGGAGAAAGCCCCTCACGTTTGTCTCACTACTTCTTGTTCGTGTTTTTAATTTAATTTTTTATTTTTTATTACAGCAAGTTTGATTACAATGTTTGGCTTGCTGTAGGTGTGGAAGATGTGGTTCTTTTACACATATACAGATGTCTGTTCTTCCTGGGATCCTTTTCCCATGTACGTTATGACAGAATGTTGAGTAGTCCTCTCTTGGTATTCTGTAGGTCTTTGGTGATTATATATGTCACCTGTGTTTGTATATGTCTGTTAACCCCGATATCGTAATGAAACCAATCCTCACACCTTTCCATTGGTGAACCATAAGTTTGTTTAATGAATCTGTGATTGCCCTTCTCCGTGGAAATATCTGCCCTGGTATCCATTTTTCGGTAACACCTATAAGTGATATGATAGGATATGTGTCTTTCACTTTCTGACTTACTACAAGTCACGTGATTACTTCTAGACTCATCTACGGTGCTGCAAATGGCATTGTGTCCTTTTTTCCCTTGGCTTCTCTTCTGCCTTAGCGGGGTCCATTTTCAACAATGTGATTCCCTGAGGGTTGTGGATTAGCTGACCTGGGCAGCCTTAACCTGCCGGCCCGCCCTCCCCAGGTGTGCCTCGTTGAGGTCAATATAAACAGCGCTCCAGGCAGCAATAGCCCCTGAAGCTGTGCCTGCCTCCATATTCTCTGCCCCGTCAGCAGTCTCGGGGCTGTGCTGGTGGGAGGGAGGGAGGGGCCACAGCTTTGTGGGTGACCCGGTGTGAGTGGGGTTCTGCTGGCCTTTCTGCAGGAGTTGCCAGGCTGCCGCCTGTAAAGAAGAGGTTGTGTCACCCATACCTTCCGCTGGAATTTCTCTCCGGACAGAGGTGTGGAAGGAAAAACGCAGTGGGGGCCGGGACAGGAAGGGTATCTCAGGCAGGGCAATGGAAAACTTCTGGAAGAGCGCCTGGGGACAGGACCACCCTGGCTGGCCTGCAGGCACCAAGTTGGCCTGCGTGCTGTCGCTGGTGTGGCTCCACGGTCCTTCCACTAGGCTTTCAAGCCCTTGTACATATTCAGGTGTTTTACCTGGAAAGGGTGGGAACAGTTCAGCAGCAGCTGGCCTGGGGCTCAGCTCACGTTTACTCACAGATGCCTCGGCACGGTCCCCCAGCTTTGCAATGAGGACGCTCCTTGCGTGGGGGGTGGGTTGATGGCTGTATGGGAGATGGTTCCCCACCTCTGACCAATTTCAGAATTGTTTACCACTGGAGCAAGTGCCGTGATAGGGTTTTCCTCTGTATAACTCGTGGGTTCAGGATTTTTTTTCTTTTATGGTTCAAGTTAGATTTTATTCCTCTTTTATGTATTTATAGATAGAATCATGGAAATAATTCATTCCTATAAATACATCTGTGTGACGGGAAGAACTTTTTTCTGTTTTATTTTTAAATTTTATTTTTTAAAATTTTGAAATTTAATTTTATTTATTTATTTATACAGCACGTTATTATTAGTTATGTATTTTATGCATATACATGTATACAGGTCAATCCCAAACTCCCAACTCATCCCACCACCACCACCCCATGGCTTCCCACACTTGGTGTCCATACGTTTGTTCTCTACCTCTGTGTCTCTATTTCTTCCCTGCAAACCAGTTCATCTGTACCATTTTTAGGCTCCACATATATGCATTAATATACTATATTTGTTTTCCTCTTTCTGACTTACTTCATTCTGTATGACAGTCTCTCGATCCATCGATGTCTCTACAAATGACCCAGTTTCATTCCTTTTTATGGCCGAGTAATATTCCATTTTATATATGTACCACATCTTTATCCATTCATCTGTCTGTGGGCATTTAGGTTGCTTCCATTACCTGGCTCTTGTAAATAGTGCTGCAACGAACATTGTGGTGAATGTGCCTTTTTGAAATACGGTTTTCTCTGGGTATATGCCCAGAAGTGGGATTGCTGGATCAGATGGTAATTCTATTTCTAGATTTTTTAAGGAAACTCCATACTGTTCTCCATAGTGACTGTATCAATTTACATTCCCACCAATAGTGGAAGAGGGCTCCTTTTGTCCACACCCTCCCCAGAATTGGTTGTTTGTAGATTTTCTGATGATGCCGATTCTAACAGGTGTGAGGGGATACCTCATTGTAGTTTTGATTTGCATTTCTCTAATAATTAGTGCTGTTGAGCAGCTTTTCATGTGCGTCTTGGCCATCTCTGTGTCTCCTTTGAGGAAACGTCTCTTTAGATCTTCTGCCCATTTTTTTTGGGTTTTTTGTTTTTTAATATTAAGCTGCATGAGCTCTTTATATATATTGGAGATTAAACCTCTGTCCATTGATTCGTCTGCAACGATTTTCGCCCATTCTGAGGGATGCATTTTTCCATTCCCGTGTTTTTTAACAAAAAAGGAAAGAAAGGAAAAGAAGCAGAACACTAATGTGCGTAAAATATGCCTTTTGAAACGGTCGTTTTGAAATATGGACGTCCTTTGAATTTTTTGGTTGATATGTGACCCCAGGATTTGTTTTCAGGGCAGGTGTCATTTACAGGCCTGCAATGATTTTGAATATCAACTGACCATTAGCGTTGGGATTAAAGCTGCTGTTGTGTGAAACGGCCACAAGGTGGCAGCAGTTCACCCTTACCAAATCTGGTTACTAGGGCAAGAGAGCCTCAGTGGAAGTGGTGTTCTAGATTGGAGTTTAGAATGGAATGGGTCAGGAGAAAGCCCCTCACGTTTGTCTCACTACTTCTTGTTCCTGTTTTTAATTTAATTTTTTATTTTTTATTACAACAAGTTTGATTACAATGTTTGGCATGTTCTAGGTGTGGAAGATGTGGTTCTTTTACACATATACAGATGAATGTTCTTCCTGGGATCCTTTTCCCATGTACGTTATGACAGAATGTTGAGTAGTCCTCTCTTGGTATTCTGTAGGTCTTTGGTGATTATATATGTCACCTGTGTTTGTATATGTCTGTTAACCCCGATATCGTAATGAAACCAATCCTCACACCTTTCCATTGGTGAACCATAAGTTTGTTTAATGAATCTGTGATTGCCCTTCTCCGTGGAAATATCTGCCCTGGGATCCATTTTTAGGTAACACCTATAAGTGATATGATAGGATATGTGTCTTTCACTTTCTGACTTACTACAAGTCACGTGATTACTTCTAGACTCATCTACGGTGCTGCAATGGCATTGTGTCCTTTTTCCCCTTGGCTTCTCTTCTGCCTTAGCGGGGTCCATTTTCAACAATGTGATTGCCTGAGGGTTGTGGATTAGCTGACCTGGGCAGCCTTACACTGCCGGCCCGCCCTCCCCAGGTGTGCCTCGTTGAGGTCAATATAAACAGCGCTCCAGGCAGCAATAGCCCCTGAAGCTGTGCCTGACTCCATATTCTCTGCCCTGTCAGCAGTCTCGGGGCTGTGCTGGTGGGAGGGAGTGAGGGGCCACAGCTTTGTGGGTGGCCCGGTGTGAGTGGGGTTCTGCTGGCCTTTCTGCAGGAGTTGCCAGGCTGCCGCCTGTAAAGTAGAGGTTGTGTCACCCATACCTTCCGCTGGAATTTCTCTCCGGACAGAGGTGTGGAAGGAAAAAAAGCAGTGGGGGCCGGGACAGGAGGGGTATCTCAGGCAGGGCAATGGAAAGCTTCTGGAAGAGCGCCCAGGGACAGGACCACCCTGGCTGGCCTGCAGGCACCAAGTTGGCCTGCGTGCTATCGCTGGTGTGGCTCCACGGTCCTTCCTCTAGGCTTTCAAGCCCTTGTACATATTCAGGTGTTTTACCTGGAAAGAGTGGGAACAGTTCAGCAGCAGCTGGCCTGGGGCTCAGCTCACGTTTACTCACAGATGCCTCGGCACGGTCCCCCAGCTTTGCAATGAGGACGCTCCTTGCGTGGGGGGTGGGTTGATGGCTGTATGGGAGATGGTTCCCAACCTCTGACCAATTTCAGAATTGTTTACCACTGGAGCAAGTGCCGTGATAGGGTTTTCCTCTGTATAACTCGTGGGTTCAGGATTTTTTTTCTTTTATGGTTCAAGTTAGATTTTATTCCTCTTTTATGTATTTATAGATATAAGCATGGAAATAATACATTCCTATAAATACATCTGTGTGACGGGAAGAACTTTTTTCTGTTTTATTTTTAAATTTTATTTTTTAAAATTTTGAAATTTAATTTTATTTATTTTTTTATACAGCACGTTATTATTAGTTATGTATTTTATGCATATACATGTATACAGGTCAATCCCAAACTCCCAACTCATCCCACCACCACCACCCCATGGCTTCCCACACTTGGTGTCCATACGTTTGTTCTCTACCTCTGTGTCTCTATTTCTTCCCTGCAAACCAGTTCATCTGTACCATTTTTAGGCTCCACATATATGCATTAATATACAATATTTGTTTTCCTCTTTCTGACTTACTTCATTCTGTATGACAGTCTCTCGATCCATCGATGTCTCTACAAATGACCCAGTTTCATTCCTTTTTATGGCCGAGTAATATTCCATTTCATATATGTACCACATCTTTATCCATTCATCTGTCTGTGGGCATTTAGGTTGCTTCCATTACCTGGCTATTGTAAATAGTGCTGCAACGAACATTGTGGTGAATGTGCCTTTTTGAAATACGGTTTTCTCTGGGTATATGCCCAGAAGTGGGATTGCTGGATCAGATGGTAATTCTATTTCTAGATTTTTTAAGGAAACTCCATACTGTTCTCCATAGTGACTGTATCAATTTACATTCCCACCAATAGTGGAAGAGGGCTCCTTTTGTCCACACCCTCCCCAGAATTGGTTGTTTGTAGATTTTCTGATGATGCCGATTCTAACAGGTGTGAGGTGATACCTCATTGTAGTTTTGATTTGCATTTCTCTAATAATTAGTGCTGTTGAGCAGCTTTTCATGTGCGTCTTGGCCATCTCTGTGTCTCCTTTGAAGAAACGTCTCTTTAGATCTTCTGCCCATTTTTTTGGGTTGTTTGTTTTTTTAATATTAAGCTGCATGAGCTCTTTATATATATTGGAGATTAAACCTCTGTCCATTGATTCGTCTGCAACGATTTTCGCCCATTCTGAGGGATGCCTTTTTCCATTCCCGTGTTTTTTAACAAAAAAGGAAAGAAAGGAAAAGAAGCAGAACACTAATGTGCGTAAAATATGCCTTTTGAAACGGTCGTTTTGAAATATGGACGTCCTTTGAAGTTTTTGGTCGATATGTGACCCCAGGATTTGTTTTCAGGGCAGGTGTCATTTACAGGCCTGCAATGATTTTGAATATCAACTGACCATTAGCGTTGGGATTAAAGCTGCTGTTGTGTGAAACGGCCACAAGGTGGCAGCAGTTCACCCTTACCAAATCTGGTTACTAGGGCAAGAGAGCCTCAGTGGAAGTGGTGTTCTAGATTGGAGTTTAGAATGGAATGTGTCAGGAGAAAGCCCCTCACGTTTGTCTCACTACTTCTTGTTCGTGTTTTTAATTTAATTTTTTATTTTTTATTACAGCAAGTTTGATTACAATGTTTGGCTTGTTGTAGGTGTGGAAGATGTGGTTCTTTTACACATATACAGATGAATGTTCTTCCTGGGATCCTTTTCCCATGTACGTTATGACAGAATGTTGAGTAGTCCTCTCTTGGTATTCTGTAGGTCTTTGGTGATTATATATGTCACCTGTGTTTGTATATGTCTGTTAACCCCGATATCATAATGAAACCAATCCTCACACCTTTCCATTGGTGAACCATAAGTTTGTTTAATGAATCTGTGATTGCCCTTCTCCGTGGAAATATCTGCCCTGGGATCCATTTTTAGGTAACACCTATAAGTGATATGATAGGATATGTGTCTTTCACTTTCTGACTTACTACAAGTCACGTGATTACTTCTAGACTCATCTACGGTGCTGCAATGGCATTGTGTCCTTTTTCCCCTTGGCTTCTCTTCTGCCTTAGCGGGGTCCATTTTCAACAATGTGATTCCCTGAGGGTTGTGGATTAGCTGACCTGGGCAGCCTTACCCTGCCGGGCCGCCCTCCCCAGGTGTGCCTCGTTGAGGTCAATATAAACAGCGCTCCAGGCAGCAATAGCCCCTGAAGCTGTGCCTGACTCCATATTCTCTGCCCCGTCAGCAGTCTCGGGGCTGTGCTGGTGGGAGGGAGTGAGGGGCCACAGCTTTGTGGGTGGCCCGGTGTGAGTGGGGTTCTGCTGGCCTTTCTGCAGGAGTTGCCAAGCTGCCGCCTGTAAAGTAGAGGTTGTGTCACCCATACCTTCCGCTGGAATTTCTCTCCGGACAGAGGTGAGGAAGGAAAAAAAGCAGTGGGGGCCGGGACAGGAGGGGTATCTCAGGCAGGGCAATGGAAAGCTTCTGGAAGAGTGCCCAGGGACAGGACCACCCTGGCTGGCCTGCAGGCACCAAGTTGGCCTGCGTGCTATCGCTGGTGTGGCTCCACGGTCCTTCCTCTAGGCTTTCAAGCCCTTGTACATATTCAGGTGTTTTACCTGGAAAGAGTGGGAACAGTTCAGCAGCAGCTGGCCTGGGGCTCAGCTCACATTTACTCACAGATGCCTCGGCACGGTCCCCCAGCTTTGCAATGAGGACGCTCCTTGCGTGGGGGGTGGGTTGATGGCTGTATGGGAGATGGTTCCCAACCTCTGACCAATTTCAGAATTGTTTACCACTGGAGCAAGTGCCGTGATAGGGTTTTCCTCTGTATAACTCGTGGGTTCAGGATTTTTTTTCTTTTATGGTTCAAGTTAGATTTTATTCCTCTTTTATGTATTTATAGATATAAGCATGGAAATAATTCATTCCTATAAATACATCTGTGTGACGGGAAGAACTTTTTTCTGTTTTATTTTTAAATTTTATTTTTTAAAATTTTGAAATTTAATTTTATTTATTTTTTTATACAGCACGTTATTATTAGTTATGTATTTTATGCATATACATGTATACAGGTCAATCCCAAACTCCCAACTCATCCCACCACCACCACCCCATGGCTTCCCACACTTGGTGTCCATACGTTTGTTCTCTACCTCTGTGTCTCTATTTCTTCCCTGCAAACCAGTTCATCTGTACCATTTTTAGGCTCCACATATATGCATTAATATACAATATTTGTTTTCCTCTTTCTGACTTACTTCATTCTGTATGACAGTCTCTCGATCCATCGATGTCTCTACAAATGACCCAGTTTCATTCCTTTTTATGGCCGAGTAATATTCCATTTCATATATGTACCACATCTTTATCCATTCATCTGTCTGTGGGCATTTAGGTTGCTTCCATTACCTGGCTATTGTAAATAGTGCTGCAACGAACATTGTGGTGAATGTGCCTTTTTGAAATACGGTTTTCTCTGGGTATATGCCCAGAAGTGGGATTGCTGGATCAGATGGTAATTCTATTTCTAGATTTTTTAAGGAAACTCCATACTGTTCTCCATAGTGACTGTATCAATTTACATTCCCACCAATAGTGGAAGAGGGCTCCTTTTGTCCACACCCTCCCCAGAATTGGTTGTTTGTAGATTTTCTGATGATGCCGATTGTAACAGGTGTGAGGTGATACCTCATTGTAGTTTTGATTTGCATTTCTCTAATAATTAGTGCTGTTGAGCAGCTTTTCATGTGCGTCTTGGCCATCTCTGTGTCTCCTTTGAAGAAACGTCTCTTTAGATCTTCTGCCCATTTTTTTTGGGTTGTTTGTTTTTTTAATATTAAGCTGCATGAGCTCTTTATATATATTGGAGATTAAACCTCTGTCCATTGATTCGTCTGCAACGATTTTCGCCCATTCTGAGGGATGCCTTTTTCCATTCCCGTGTTTTTTAACAAAAAAGGAAAGAAAGGAAAAGAAGCAGAACACTAATGTGCGTAAAATATGCCTTTTGAAACGGTCGTTTTGAAATATGGACGTCCTTTGAAGTTTTTGGTCGATATGTGACCCCAGGATTTGTTTTCAGGGCAGGTGTCATTTACAGGCCTGCAATGATTTTGAATATCAACTGACCATTAGCGTTGGGATTAAAGCTGCTGTTGTGTGAAACGGCCACAAGGTGGCAGCAGTTCACCCTTACCAAATCTGGTTACTAGGGCAAGAGAGCCTCAGTGGAAGTGGTGTTCTAGATTGGAGTTTAGAATGGAATGTGCCAGGAGAAAGCCCCTCACGTTTGTCTCACTACTTCTTGTTCGTGTTTTTAATTTAATTTTTTATTTTTTATTACAGCAAGTTTGATTACAATGTTTGGCTTGTTGTAGGTGTGGAAGATGTGGTTCTTTTACACATATACAGATGACTGTTCTTCCTGGGATCCTTTTCCCACGTACGTTATGACAGAATGTTGAGTAGTCCTCTCTTGGTATTCTGTAGGTCTTTGGTGATTATATATGTCACCTGTGTTTGTATATGTCTGTTAACCCCGATATCGTAATGAAACCAATCCTCACACCTTTCCATTGGTGAACCATAAGTTTGTTTAATGAATCTGTGATTGCCCTTCTCCGTGGAAATATCTGCCCTGGTATCCATTTTTAGGTAACACCTATAAGTGATATTATAGGATATGTGTCTTTCACTTTCTGACTTACTACAAGTCACCTGATTACTTCTAGACTCATCTACGGTGCTGCAAATGGCATTGTGTCCTTTTTTCCCTTGGCTTCTCTTCTGACTTAGCGGGGTCCATTTTCAACAATGTGATTCCCTGAGGGTTGTGGATTAGCTGACCTGGGCAGCCTTACCCTGCCGGCCCGCCCTCCCCAGGTGTGCCTCGTTGAGGTCAATATAAACAGCGCTCCAGGCAGCAATAGCCCCTGGAGCTGTGCCTGACTCCATATTCTCTGCCCCGTCAGCAGTCTCGGGGCTGTTCTGGTGGGAGGGAGGGAGGGGCCACAGCTTTGTGGGTGGCCCGGTGTGAGTGGGGTTCTGCTGGCCTTTCTGCAGGAGTTGCCAGGCTGCCGCCTGTAAAGAAGAGGTTGTGTCACCCATACCTTCCGCTGGAATTTCTCTCCGGACAGAGGTGAGGAAGGAAAAAAGCAGTGGGGGGCGGGACAGGATGGGTATCTCAGGCAGGGCAATGGAAAGCTTCTGGAAGAGCGCCCGGGGACAGGACCACCCTGGCTGGCCTGCAGGCACCAAGTTGGCCTGCGTGCTGTCGCTGGTGTGGCTCCACGGTCCTTCCTCTAGGCTTTCAAGCCCTTGTACATATTCAGGTGTTTTACCTGGAAAGGGTGGGAACAGTTCAGCAGCAGCTGGCCTGCGGCTCAGCTCACGTTTACTCACAGATGCCTCGGCATGGTCCCCCAGCTTTGCAATGAGGACGCTCCTTGTGTGGGGGGTGGGTTGCTGGCTGTATGGGAGATGATTCCCCACCTCTGACCAATT
Organism: Mesoplodon mirus; assembly: GCF_964341445.2. Classification (NCBI taxonomy): domain Eukaryota; kingdom Metazoa; phylum Chordata; class Mammalia; order Artiodactyla; family Ziphiidae; genus Mesoplodon; species Mesoplodon mirus. Next base: position 2,896,164 of record NW_028295781.1, read on the forward strand.
TCAGAATTGTTTAGCACTGGAGCAAGTGCCCTGATAGGGTTTTCCTCTGTATAACTCGTGGGTTCAGGATTTTTTTTCTTCTATGGTTCAAGTTAGATTTTATTCCTCTTTTCTGTATTTATAGATATAAGCATGGAAATAAGTCATTCCTATAAATACATCTGTGTGACGGGAAGAACTTTTTTCTGTTTTATTTTTAAATTTTATTTTTTAAAATTTTGAAATTTAATTTTATTTATTTTTTTTATACAGCACGTTATTATTAGTTATGTATCTTATGCATATACATGTATACAGGTCAATCCCAAACTCCCAACTCATCCCACCACCATCACCCCATGGCTTCCCACACTTGGTGTCCATATGTTTGTTCTCTACCTCTGTGTCTCTATTTCTTCCCTGCAAACCAGTTCATCTGTACCATTTATAGGCTTCACATATATGCATTAATATACAATATTTGTTTTCCTCTTTCTGACTTACTTCATTCTGTATGACAGTCTTTCGATCCATCGATGTCTCTACAAATGACCCAGTTTCATTCCTTTTAATGGCCGAGTAATATTCCATTTTATATATGTACCACATCTTTATCCATTCATCTGTCTGTGGGCATTTACGTTGCTTCCATTTCCTAGCTCTTGTAAATAGTGCTGCAACGAACATTGTGGTGAATGTGCCTTTTTGAAATACGGTTTTCTCTGGGTATATGCCCAGAAGTGGGATTGCTGGATCAGATGGTAATTCTATTTCTATTTTTTTTAAGGAAACTCCATACTGTTCTCCATAGTGACTGTATCAATTTACATTCCCACCAATAGTGGAAGAGGGCTCCTTTTGTCCACACCCTCCCCAGAATTGCTTGTTTGTAGATTTTCTGATGATGCCGATTCTAACAGGTGTGAGGGGATACCTCATTGTAGTTTTGATTTGCATTTCTCTAATAATTAGTGCTGTTGAGCAGCTTTTCATGTGCGTCTTGGCCATCTCTGTGTCTCCTTTGAAGAAACGTCTCTTTAGATCTTCTGCCCATTTTTTTGGGGTTTTTTGTTTTTTTAATATTAAGCTGCATGAGCTCTTTATATATATTCGAGATTAAACCTCTGTCCATTGATTCGTCTGCAACGATTTTCGCCCATTTTGAGGGATTCCTTTTTCCATTCCCGTGTTTTTTAACAAAAAAGGAAAGAAAGGAAAAGAAGCAGAACACTAATGTGCGTAAAATATGCCTTTTGAAACGGTCGTTTTGAAATATGGACGTCCTTTGAATTTTTTGGTCGATATGTGACCCCAGGATTTGTTTTCAGGGCAGGTGTCATTTACAGGCCTGCAATGATTTTGAATATCAACTGACCATTAGCGTTGGGATTAAAGCTGCTGTTGTGTGAAACGGCCACAAGGTGGCAGCAGTTCACCCTTACCAAATCTGGTTACTAGGGCAAGAGAGCCTCAGTGGAAGTGGTGTTCTAGATTGGAGTTTAGAATGGAATGTGTCAGGAGAAAGCCCCTCACGTTTGTCTCACTACTTCTTGTTCGTGTTTTTAATTTAATTTTTTATTTTTTATTACAGCAAGTTTGATTACAATGTTTGGCTTGTTGTAGGTGTGGAAGATGTGGTTCTTTTACACATATACAGATGAATGTTCTTCCTGGGATCCTTTTCCCATGTACGTTATGACAGAATGTTGAGTAGTCCTCTCTTGGTATTCTGTAGGTCTTTGGTGATTATATATGTCACCTGTGTTTGTATATGTCTGTTAACCCCGATATCATAATGAAACCAATCCTCACACCTTTCCATTGGTGAACCATAAGTTTGTTTAATGAATCTGTGATTGCCCTTCTCCGTGGAAATATCTGCCCTGGGATCCATTTTTAGGTAACACCTATAAGTGATATGATAGGATATGTGTCTTTCACTTTCTGACTTACTACAAGTCACGTGATTACTTCTAGACTCATCTACGGTGCTGCAATGGCATTGTGTCCTTTTTCCCCTTGGCTTCTCTTCTGCCTTAGCGGGGTCCATTTTCAACAATGTGATTCCCTGAGGGTTGTGGATTAGCTGACCTGGGCAGCCTTACCCTGCCGGGCCGCCCTCCCCAGGTGTGCCTCGTTGAGGTCAATATAAACAGCGCTCCAGGCAGCAATAGCCCCTGAAGCTGTGCCTGACTCCATATTCTCTGCCCCGTCAGCAGTCTCGGGGCTGTGCTGGTGGGAGGGAGTGAGGGGCCACAGCTTTGTGGGTGGCCCGGTGTGAGTGGGGTTCTGCTGGCCTTTCTGCAGGAGTTGCCAAGCTGCCGCCTGTAAAGTAGAGGTTGTGTCACCCATACCTTCCGCTGGAATTTCTCTCCGGACAGAGGTGAGGAAGGAAAAAAAGCAGTGGGGGCCGGGACAGGAGGGGTATCTCAGGCAGGGCAATGGAAAGCTTCTGGAAGAGTGCCCAGGGACAGGACCACCCTGGCTGGCCTGCAGGCACCAAGTTGGCCTGCGTGCTATCGCTGGTGTGGCACCACGGTCCTTCCTCTAGGCTTTCAAGCCCTTGTACATATTCAGGTGTTTTACCTGGAAAGAGTGGGAACAGTTCAGCAGCAGCTGGCCTGGGGCTCAGCTCACATTTACTCACAGATGCCTCGGCACGGTCCCCCAGCTTTGCAATGAGGACGCTCCTTGCGTGGGGGGTGGGTTGATGGCTGTATGGGAGATGGTTCCCAACCTCTGACCAATTTCAGAATTGTTTACCACTGGAGCAAGTGCCGTGATAGGGTTTTCCTCTGTATAACTCGTGGGTTCAGGATTTTTTTTCTTTTATGGTTCAAGTTAGATTTTATTCCTCTTTTATGTATTTATAGATATAAGCATGGAAATAATTCATTCCTATAAATACATCTGTGTGACGGGAAGAACTTTTTTCTGTTTTATTTTTAAATTTTATTTTTTAAAATTTTGAAATTTAATTTTATTTATTTTTTTATACAGCACGTTATTATTAGTTATGTATTTTATGCATATACATGTATACAGGTCAATCCCAAACTCCCAACTCATCCCACCACCACCACCCCATGGCTTCCCACACTTGGTGTCCATACGTTTGTTCTCTACCTCTGTGTCTCTATTTCTTCCCTGCAAACCAGTTCATCTGTACCATTTTTAGGCTCCACATATATGCATTAATATACAATATTTGTTTTCCTCTTTCTGACTTACTTCATTCTGTATGACAGTCTCTCGATCCATCGATGTCTCTACAAATGACCCAGTTTCATTCCTTTTTATGGCCGAGTAATATTCCATTTCATATATGTACCACATCTTTATCCATTCATCTGTCTGTGGGCATTTAGGTTGCTTCCATTACCTGGCTATTGTAAATAGTGCTGCAACGAACATTGTGGTGAATGTGCCTTTTTGAAATACGGTTTTCTCTGGGTATATGCCCAGAAGTGGGATTGCTGGATCAGATGGTAATTCTATTTCTAGATTTTTTAAGGAAACTCCATACTGTTCTCCATAGTGACTGTATCAATTTACATTCCCACCAATAGTGGAAGAGGGCTCCTTTTGTCCACACCCTCCCCAGAATTAGTTGTTTGTAGATTTTCTGATGATGCCGATTGTAACAGGTGTGAGGTGATACCTCATTGTAGTTTTGATTTGCATTTCTCTAATAATTAGTGCTGTTGAGCAGCTTTTCATGTGCGTCTTGGCCATCTCTGTGTCTCCTTTGAAGAAACGTCTCTTTAGATCTTCTGCCCATTTTTTTTGGGTTGTTTGTTTTTTTAATATTAAGCTGCATGAGCTCTTTATATATATTGGAGATTAAACCTCTGTCCATTGATTCGTCTGCAACGATTTTCGCCCATTCTGAGGGATGCCTTTTTCCATTCCCGTGTTTTTTAACAAAAAAGGAAAGAAAGGAAAAGAAGCAGAACACTAATGTGCGTAAAATATGCCTTTTGAAACGGTCGTTTTGAAATATGGACGTCCTTTGAAGTTTTTGGTCGATATGTGACCCCAGGATTTGTTTTCAGGGCAGGTGTCATTTACAGGCCTGCAATGATTTTGAATATCAACTGACCATTAGCGTTGGGATTAAAGCTGCTGTTGTGTGAAACGGCCACAAGGTGGCAGCAGTTCACCCTTACCAAATCTGGTTACTAGGGCAAGAGAGCCTCAGTGGAAGTGGTGTTCTAGATTGGAGTTTAGAATGGAATGTGCCAGGAGAAAGCCCCTCACGTTTGTCTCACTACTTCTTGTTCGTGTTTTTAATTTAATTTTTTATTTTTTATTACAGCAAGTTTGATTACAATGTTTGGCTTGTTGTAGGTGTGGAAGATGTGGTTCTTTTACACATATAGACATGTCTGTTCTTCCTGGGACCCTTTTCCCATGTACGTTATGACAGAATGTTGAGTAGTCCTCTCTTGGTATTCTGTAGGTCTTTGGTGATTATATATGTCACCTGTGTTTGTATATGTCTGTTAACCCCGATATCATAATGAAACCAATCCTCACACCTTTCCATTGGTGAACCATAAGTTTGTTTAATGAATCTGTGATTGCCCTTCTCCGTGGAAATATCTGCCCTGGGATCCATTTTTAGGTAACACCTATAAGTGATATGATAGGATATGTGTCTTTCACTTTCTGACTTACTACAAGTCACGTGATTACTTCTAGACTCATCTACGGTGCTGCAATGGCATTGTGTCCTTTTTCCCCTTGGCTTCTCTTCTGCCTTAGCGGGGTCCATTTTCAACAATGTGATTCCCTGAGGGTTGTGGATTAGCTGACCTGGGCAGCCTTACCCTGCCGGGCCGCCCTCCCCAGGTGTGCCTCGTTGAGGTCAATATAAACAGCGCTCCAGGCAGCAATAGCCCCTGAAGCTGTGCCTGACTCCATATTCTCTGCCCCGTCAGCAGTCTCGGGGCTGTGCTGGTGGGAGGGAGTGAGGGGCCACAGCTTTGTGGGTGGCCCGGTGTGAGTGGGGTTCTGCTGGCCTTTCTGCAGGAGTTGCCAAGCTGCCGCCTGTAAAGTAGAGGTTGTGTCACCCATACCTTCCGCTGGAATTTCTCTCCGGACAGAGGTGAGGAAGGAAAAAAAGCAGTGGGGGCCGGGACAGGAGGGGTATCTCAGGCAGGGCAATGGAAAGCTTCTGGAAGAGTGCCCAGGGACAGGACCACCCTGGCTGGCCTGCAGGCACCAAGTTGGCCTGCGTGCTATCGCTGGTGTGGCACCACGGTCCTTCCTCTAGGCTTTCAAGCCCTTGTACATATTCAGGTGTTTTACCTGGAAAGAGTGGGAACAGTTCAGCAGCAGCTGGCCTGGGGCTCAGCTCACATTTACTCACAGATGCCTCGGCACGGTCCCCCAGCTTTGCAATGAGGACGCTCCTTGCGTGGGGGGTGGGTTGATGGCTGTATGGGAGATGGTTCCCAACCTCTGACCAATTTCAGAATTGTTTACCACTGGAGCAAGTGCCGTGATAGGGTTTTCCTCTGTATAACTCGTGGGTTCAGGATTTTTTTTCTTTTATGGTTCAAGTTAGATTTTATTCCTCTTTTATGTATTTATAGATATAAGCATGGAAATAATTCATTCCTATAAATACATCTGTGTGACGGGAAGAACTTTTTTCTGTTTTATTTTTAAATTTTATTTTTTAAAATTTTGAAATTTAATTTTATTTATTTTTTTATACAGCACGTTATTATTAGTTATGTATTTTATGCATATACATGTATACAGGTCAATCCCAAACTCCCAACTCATCCCACCACCACCACCCCATGGCTTCCCACACTTGGTGTCCATACGTTTGTTCTCTACCTCTGTGTCTCTATTTCTTCCCTGCAAACCAGTTCATCTGTACCATTTTTAGGCTCCACATATATGCATTAATATACAATATTTGTTTTCCTCTTTCTGACTTACTTCATTCTGTATGACAGTCTCTCGATCCATCGATGTCTCTACAAATGACCCAGTTTCATTCCTTTTTATGGCCGAGTAATATTCCATTTCATATATGTACCACATCTTTATCCATTCATCTGTCTGTGGGCATTTAGGTTGCTTCCATTACCTGGCTATTGTAAATAGTGCTGCAACGAACATTGTGGTGAATGTGCCTTTTTGAAATACGGTTTTCTCTGGGTATATGCCCAGAAGTGGGATTGCTGGATCAGATGGTAATTCTATTTCTAGATTTTTTAAGGAAACTCCATACTGTTCTCCATAGTGACTGTATCAATTTACATTCCCACCAATAGTGGAAGAGGGCTCCTTTTGTCCACACCCTCCCCAGAATTGGTTGTTTGTAGATTTTCTGATGATGCCGATTGTAACAGGTGTGAGGTGATACCTCATTGTAGTTTTGATTTGCATTTCTCTAATAATTAGTGCTGTTGAGCAGCTTTTCATGTGCGTCTTGGCCATCTCTGTGTCTCCTTTGAAGAAACGTCTCTTTAGATCTTCTGCCCATTTTTTTTGGGTTGTTTGTTTTTTTAATATTAAGCTGCATGAGCTCTTTATATATATTGGAGATTAAACCTCTGTCCATTGATTCGTCTGCAACGATTTTCGCCCATTCTGAGGGATGCCTTTTTCCATTCCCGTGTTTTTTAACAAAAAAGGAAAGAAAGGAAAAGAAGCAGAACACTAATGTGCGTAAAATATGCCTTTTGAAACGGTCGTTTTGAAATATGGACGTCCTTTGAAGTTTTTGGTCGATATGTGACCCCAGGATTTGTTTTCAGGGCAGGTGTCATTTACAGGCCTGCAATGATTTTGAATATCAACTGACCATTAGCGTTGGGATTAAAGCTGCTGTTGTGTGAAACGGCCACAAGGTGGCAGCAGTTCACCCTTACCAAATCTGGTTACTAGGGCAAGAGAGCCTCAGTGGAAGTGGTGTTCTAGATTGGAGTTTAGAATGGAATGTGCCAGGAGAAAGCCCCTCACGTTTGTCTCACTACTTCTTGTTCGTGTTTTTAATTTAATTTTTTATTTTTTATTACAGCAAGTTTGATTACAATGTTTGGCTTGTTGTAGGTGTGGAAGATGTGGTTCTTTTACACATATACAGATGACTGTTCTTCCTGGGATCCTTTTCCCACGTACGTTATGACAGAATGTTGAGTAGTCCTCTCTTGGTATTCTGTAGGTCTTTGGTGATTATATATGTCACCTGTGTTTGTATATGTCTGTTAACCCCGATATCGTAATGAAACCAATCCTCACACCTTTCCATTGGTGAACCATAAGTTTGTTTAATGAATCTGTGATTGCCCTTCTCCGTGGAAATATCTGCCCTGGTATCCATTTTTAGGTAACACCTATAAGTGATATTATAGGATATGTGTCTTTCACTTTCTGACTTACTACAAGTCACCTGATTACTTCTAGACTCATCTACGGTGCTGCAAATGGCATTGTGTCCTTTTTTCCCTTGGCTTCTCTTCTGACTTAGCGGGGTCCATTTTCAACAATGTGATTCCCTGAGGGTTGTGGATTAGCTGACCTGGGCAGCCTTACCCTGCCGGCCCGCCCTCCCCAGGTGTGCCTCGTTGAGGTCAATATAAACAGCGCTCCAGGCAGCAATAGCCCCTGGAGCTGTGCCTGACTCCATATTCTCTGCCCCGTCAGCAGTCTCGGGGCTGTTCTGGTGGGAGGGAGGGAGGGGCCACAGCTTTGTGGGTGGCCCGGTGTGAGTGGGGTTCTGCTGGCCTTTCTGCAGGAGTTGCCAGGCTGCCGCCTGTAAAGAAGAGGTTGTGTCACCCATACCTTCCGCTGGAATTTCTCTCCGGACAGAGGTGAGGAAGGAAAAAAGCAGTGGGGGGCGGGACAGGATGGGTATCTCAGGCAGGGCAATGGAAAGCTTCTGGAAGAGCGCCCGGGGACAGGACCACCCTGGCTGGCCTGCAGGCACCATGTTGGCCTGCGTGCTGTCGCTGGTGTGGCTCCACGGTCCTTCCTCTAGGCTTTCAAGCCCTTGTACATATTCAGGTGTTTTACCTGGAAAGGGTGGGAACAGTTCAGCAGCAGCTGGCCTGCGGCTCAGCTCACGTTTACTCACAGATGCCTCGGCATGGTCCCCCAGCTTTGCAATAAGGACGCTCCTTGTGTGGGGGGTGGGTTGCTGGCTGTATGGGAGATGATTCCCCACCTCTGACCAATTTCAGAATTGTTTAGCACTGGAGCAAGTGCCCTGATAGGGTTTTCCTCTGTATAACTCGTGGGTTCAGGATTTTTTTTCTTCTATGGTTCAAGTTAGATTTTATTCCTCTTTTATGTATTTATAGATATAAGCATGGAAATAGTTCATTCCTATAAATACATCTGTGTGACGGGAAGAACTTTTTTCTGTTTTATTTTTAAATTTTATTTTTTAAAATTTTGAAATTTAATTTTATTTATTTTTTTTATACAGCACGTTATTATTAGTTATGTATTTTATGCATATACATGTATACAGGTCAATCCCAAACTCCCAACTCATCCCACCACCACCACCCCATGGCTTCCCTCACTTGGTGTCCATACGTTTGTTCTCTACCTCTGTGTCTCTATTTCTTCCCTGCAAACCAGTTCATCTGTACCATTTTTAGGCTCCACATATATGCGTTAATATACAATATTTGTTTTCCTCTTTCTGACTTACTTCATTCTGTATGACAGTCTCTCGATCCATCGATGTCTCTACAAATGACCCAGTTTCATTCCTTTTTATGGCCGAGTAATATTCCATTTTATATATGTACCACATCTTTATCCATTCATCTGTCTGTGGGCATTTAGGTTGCTTCCATTACCTGGCTATTGTAAATAGTGCTGCAACGAACATTGTGGTGAATGTGCCTTTTTGAAATACGGTTTTCTCTGGGTATATGCCCAGATGTGGGATTGCTGGATCAGATGGTAATTCTATTTCTAGATTTTTTAAGGAAACTCCATACTGTTCTCCATAGTGACTGTATCAATTTACATTCCCACCAATAGTGGAAGAGGGCTCCTTTTGTCCACACCCTCCCCAGAATTGGTTGTTTGTAGATTTTCTGATGATGCCGATTCTAACAGGTGTGAGGTGATACCTCATTGTAGTTTTGATTTGCATTTCTCTAATAATTAGTGCTGTTGAGCAGCTTTTCATGTGCGTCTTGGCCATCTCTGTGTCTCCTTTTTAGAAACGTCTCTTTACATCTTCTGCCCATTTTTTTGGGGTTGTTTTTTTTAATATTAAGCTGCATGAGCTGTTTATATATATTGGAGATTAAACCTCTGTCCATTGATTCGTTTGCCACGATTTTCACCCATTCTGAGGGATGCCTTTTTCCATTCCCGTTTTTTTTAACAAAAAAGGAAAGAAAGGAAAAGAAGCAGAACACTAATGTGCGTAAAATATGCCTTTTGAAACGGTCGTTTTGAAATATGGACGTCCTTTGAAGTTTTTGGTCGATATGTGACCCCAGGATTTGTTTTCAGGGCAGGTGTCATTTACAGGCCTGCAATGATTTTGAATATCAACTGACCATTAGCGTTGGGATTAAAGCTGCTGTTGTGTGAAACGGCCACAAGGTGGCAGCAGTTCACCCTTACCAAATCTGGTTACTAGGGCAAGAGAGCCTCAGTGGAAGTGGTGTTCTAGATTGGAGTTTAGAATGGAATGTGCCAGGAGAAAGCCCCTCACGTTTGTCTCACTACTTCTTGTTCGTGTTTTTAATTTAATTTTTTATTTTTTATTACAGCAAGTTTGATTACAATGTTTGGCTTGCTGTAGGTGTGGAAGATGTGGTTCTTTTACACATATACAGATGTCTGTTCTTCCTGGGATCCTTTTCCCATGTACGTTATGACAGAATGTTGAGTAGTCCTCTCTTGGTATTCTGTAGGTCTTTGGTGATTATATATGTCACCTGTGTTTGTATATGTCTGTTAACCCCGATATCGTAATGAAACCAATCCTCACACCTTTCCATTGGTGAACCATAAGTTTGTTTAATGAATCTGTGATTGCCCTTCTCCGTGGAAATATCTGCCCTGGGATCCATTTTTAGGTAACACCTATAAGTGATATGATAGGATATGTGTCTTTCACTTTCTGACTTACTACAAGTCACGTGATTACTTCTAGACTCATCTACGGTGCTGCAAATGGCATTGTGTCCTTTTTTCCCTTGGCTTCTCTTCTGACTTAGCGGGGTCCATTTTCAACAATGTGATTCCCTGAGGGTTGTGGATTAGCTGACCTGGGCAGCCTTACCCTGCCGGCCCGCCCTCCCCAGGTGTGCCTCGTTGAGGTCAATATAAACAGCGCTCCAGGCAGCAATAGCCCCTGAAGCTGTGCCTGCCTCCATATTCTCTGCCCCGTCAGCAGTCTCGGGGCTGTGCTGGTGGGAGGGATTGAGGGGCCACAGCTTTGTGGGTGGCCCGGTGTGAGTGGGGTTCTGCTGGCCTTTCTGCAGGAGTTGCCAGGCTGCCGCCTGTAAAGAAGAGGTTGTGTCACCCATACCTTCCGCTGGAATTTCTCTCCAGACAGAGGTGAGGATGGAAAAAAGCAGTGGGGGCCGGGACAGGAGGGGTATCTCAGGCAGGGCAATGGAAAGCTTCTGGAAGAGCGCCCGGGGCCAGGACCACCCTGGCTGGCCTGCAGGCACCAAGTTGGCCTGCGTGCTGTCGCTGGTGTGGCTCCACGGTCCTTCCTCTAGGTTTCCAAGCCCTTGTACATATTCAGGTGTTTTACCTGGAAAGGGTGGGAACTGTTCAGCAGCAGCTGGCCTGGGGCTCAGCTCACGTTTACTCACAGATGGCTCGGCACGGTCCCCCAGCTTTGCAATGAGGACGCTCCTTGTGTGGGGGGTGGGTTGCTGGCTGTATGGGAGATGATTCTCCACCTCTGACCAATTTCAGAATTGTTTACCACTGGAGCAAGTGCCCTGATAGGGTTTTCCTCTGTATAACTCGTGGGTTCAGGATTTTTTTTTTCTTTTATGGTTCAATTTAGATTTTATTCCTCTTTTATGTATTTATAGATATAAGCATGGAAATAATTCATTCCTATAAATACATCTGTGTGACGGGAAGAACTTTTTTCTGTTTTATTTTTAAATTATATTTTTTAAAATTTTGAAATTTTATTTTATTTATTTTTTTTATACAGCACGTTATTATTAGTTATGTATTTTATGCATATACATGTATACAGGTCAATCCCAAACTCCCAACTCATCCCACCACCACCACCCCATGGCTTCCCACCCTTGGTGTCCATATGTTTGTTCTCTATCTCTGTGTCTCTATTTCTTCCCTGCCAACCAGTTCATCTGTACCATTTTTGGCTCCACATATATGCGTTAATATACAATATTTGTTTTCCTCTTTCTGACTTACTTCATTCTGTATGACAGTCTCTCGATCCATCGATGTCTCTACAAATGACCCAGTTTCATTCCTTTTTATGGCCGAGTAATATTCCATTTTATATATGTACCACATCTTTATCCTTCATCTGTCTGTGGGCATTTAGGTTGCTTCCATTACCTGGCTATTGTAAATAGGGCTGCAACGAACATTGTGGTGAATGTGTCTTTTTGAAATACGGTTTTCTCTGGGTATATGCCCAGATGTGGGATTGCTGGATCAGATGGTAATTCTATTTCTAGATTTTTTAAGGAAACTCCATACTGTTCTCCATAGTGACTGTATCAATTTACATTCCCACCAATTGTGGAAAAGGGCTGCTTTTGTCCACACCCTCCCCAGAATTGGTTGTTTGTAGATTTTCTGATGATGCCGATTCTAACAGGTGTGAGGTGATACCTCATTGTAGTTTTGATTTGCATTTCTCTAATAATTAGTGCTGTTGAGCAGCTTTTCATGTGCGTCTTGGCCATCTCTGTGTCTCCTTTGAAGAAACATCTCTTTAGATCTTCTGCCCATTTTTTTGGGTTGTTTTTTTTTAATATTAAGCTGCATGAGCTGTTTATATATATTGGAGATTAAACCTCTGTCCATTGATTCGTTTGCCACGATTTTCACCCATTCTGAGGGATGCCTTTTTCCATTCCCGTTTTTTTTAACAAGAAAGGAAAGAAAGGAAAAGAAGCAGAACACTAATGTGCGTAAAATATGCCTTTTGAAACGGTCGTTTTGAAATATGGACGTCCTTTGAATTTTTTGGTCGATATGTGACCCCAGGATTTGTTTTCAGGGCAGGTGTCATTTACAGGCCTGCAATGATTTTGAACATCAACTGACCATTAGCGTTGGGATTAAAGCTGCTGTTGTGTGAAACGGCCACAAGGTGGCAGCAGTTCACCCTTACCAAATCTGGTTACTAGGGCAAGAGAGCCTCAGTGGAAGTGGTGTTCTAGATTGGAGTTTAGAATGGAATGTGCCAGGAGAAAGCCCCTCACGTTTGTCTCACTACTTCTTGTTCGTGTTTTTAATTTAATTTTTTATTTTTTATTACAGCAAGTTTGATTACAATGTTTGGCTTGCTGTAGGTGTGGAAGATGTGGTTCTTTTACACATATACAGATGTCTGTTCTTCCTGGGATCCTTTTCCCATGTACGTTATGACAGAATGTTGAGTAGTCCTCTCTTGGTATTCTGTAGGTCTTTGGTGATTATATATGTCACCTGTGTTTGTATATGTCTGTTAACCCCGATATCGTAATGAAACCAATCCTCACACCTTTCCATTGGTGAACCATAAGTTTGTTTAATGAATCTGTGATTGCCCTTCTCCGTGGAAATATCTGCCCTGGTATCCATTTTTAGGTAACACCTATAAGTGATATGATAGGATATGTGTCTTTCACTTTCTGACTTACTACAAGTCACGTGATTACTTCTAGACTCATCTACGGTGCTGCAAATGGCATTGTGTCCTTTTTTCCCTTGGCTTCTCTTCTGCCTTAGCGGGGTCCATTTTCAACAATGTGATTCCCTGAGGGTTGTGGATTAGCTGACCTGGGCAGCCTTAACCTGCCGGCCCGCCCTCCCCAGGTGTGCCTCGTTGAGGTCAATATAAACAGCGCTCCAGGCAGCAATAGCCCCTGAAGCTGTGCCTGCCTCCATATTCTCTGCCCCGTCAGCAGTCTCGGGGCTGTGCTGGTGGGAGGGATTGAGGGGCCACAGCTTTGTGGGTGGCCCGGTGTGAGTGGGGTTCTGCTGGCCTTTCTGCAGGAGTTGCCAGGCTGCCGCCTGTAAAGAAGAGGTTGTGTCACCCATACCTTCCGCTGGAATTTCTCTCCGGACAGAGGTGAGGAAGGAAAAAAGCAGTGGGGGGCGGGACAGGATGGGTATCTCAGGCAGGGCAATGGAAAGCTTCTGGAAGAGCGCCCGGGGACAGGACCACCCTGGCTGGCCTGCAGGCACCATGTTGGCCTGCGTGCTGTCGCTGGTGTGGCTCCACGGTCCTTCCTCTAGGCTTTCAAGCCCTTGTACATATTCAGGTGTTTTACCTGGAAAGGGTGGGAACAGTTCAGCCGCAGCTGGCCTGCGGCTCAGCTCACGTTTACTCACAGATGCCTCGGCATGGTCCCCCAGCTTTGCAATAAGGACGCTCCTTGTGTGGGGGGTGGGTTGCTGGCTGTATGGGAGATGATTCCCCACCTCTGACCAATTTCAGAATTGTTTAGCACTGGAGCAAGTGCCCTGATAGGGTTTTCCTCTGTATAACTCGTGGGTTCAGGATTTTTTTTCTTCTATGGTTCAAGTTAGATTTTATTCCTCTTTTATGTATTTATAGATATAAGCATGGAAATAGTTCATTCCTATAAATACATCTGTGTGACGGGAAGAACTTTTTTCTGTTTTATTTTTAAATTTTATTTTTTAAAATTTTGAAATTTAATTTTATTTATTTTTTTTATACAGCACGTTATTATTAGTTATGTATTTTATGCATATACATGTATACAGGTCAATCCCAAACTCCCAACTCATCCCACCACCACCACCCCATGGCTTCCCTCACTTGGTGTCCATACGTTTGTTCTCTACCTCTGTGTCTCTATTTCTTCCCTGCAAACCAGTTCATCTGTACCATTTTTAGGCTCCACATATATGCGTTAATATACAATATTTGTTTTCCTCTTTCTGACTTACTTCATTCTGTATGACAGTCTCTCGATCCATCGATGTCTCTACAAATGACCCAGTTTCATTCCTTTTTATGGCCGAGTAATATTCCATTTTATATATGTACCACATCTTTATCCATTCATCTGTCTGTGGGCATTTAGGTTGCTTCCATTACCTGGCTATTGTAAATAGTGCTGCAACGAACATTGTGGTGAATGTGCCTTTTTGAAATACGGTTTTCTCTGGGTATATGCCCAGATGTGGGATTGCTGGATCAGATGGTAATTCTATTTCTAGATTTTTTAAGGAAACTCCATACTGTTCTCCATAGTGACTGTATCAATTTACATTCCCACCAATAGTGGAAGAGGGCTCCTTTTGTCCACACCCTCCCCAGAATTGGTTGTTTGTAGATTTTCTGATGATGCCGATTCTAACAGGTGTGAGGTGATACCTCATTGTAGTTTTGATTTGCATTTCTCTAATAATTAGTGCTGTTGAGCAGCTTTTCATGTGCGTCTTGGCCATCTCTGTGTCTCCTTTTTAGAAACGTCTCTTTACATCTTCTGCCCATTTTTTTGGGGTTGTTTTTTTTAATATTAAGCTGCATGAGCTGTTTATATATATTGGAGATTAAACCTCTGTCCATTGATTCGTTTGCCACGATTTTCACCCATTCTGAGGGATGCCTTTTTCCATTCCCGTTTTTTTTAACAAAAAAGGAAAGAAAGGAAAAGAAGCAGAACACTAATGTGCGTAAAATATGCCTTTTGAAACGGTCGTTTTGAAATATGGACGTCCTTTGAAGTTTTTGGTCGATATGTGACCCCAGGATTTGTTTTCAGGGCAGGTGTCATTTACAGGCCTGCAATGATTTTGAATATCAACTGACCATTAGCGTTGGGATTAAAGCTGCTGTTGTGTGAAACGGCCACAAGGTGGCAGCAGTTCACCCTTACCAAATCTGGTTACTAGGGCAAGAGAGCCTCAGTGGAAGTGGTGTTCTAGATTGGAGTTTAGAATGGAATGTGCCAGGAGAAAGCCCCTCACGTTTGTCTCACTACTTCTTGTTCGTGTTTTTAATTTAATTTTTTATTTTTTATTACAGCAAGTTTGATTACAATGTTTGGCTTGCTGTAGGTGTGGAAGATGTGGTTCTTTTACACATATACAGATGTCTGTTCTTCCTGGGATCCTTTTCCCATGTACGTTATGACAGAATGTTGAGTAGTCCTCTCTTGGTATTCTGTAGGTCTTTGGTGATTATATATGTCACCTGTGTTTGTATATGTCTGTTAACCCCGATATCGTAATGAAACCAATCCTCACACCTTTCCATTGGTGAACCATAAGTTTGTTTAATGAATCTGTGATTGCCCTTCTCCGTGGAAATATCTGCCCTGGGATCCATTTTTAGGTAACACCTATAAGTGATATGATAGGATATGTGTCTTTCACTTTCTGACTTACTACAAGTCACGTGATTACTTCTAGACTCATCTACGGTGCTGCAAATGGCATTGTGTCCTTTTTTCCCTTGGCTTCTCTTCTGACTTAGCGGGGTCCATTTTCAACAATGTGATTCCCTGAGGGTTGTGGATTAGCTGACCTGGGCAGCCTTACCCTGCCGGCCCGCCCTCCCCAGGTGTGCCTCGTTGAGGTCAATATAAACAGCGCTCCAGGCAGCAATAGCCCCTGAAGCTGTGCCTGCCTCCATATTCTCTGCCCCGTCAGCAGTCTCGGGGCTGTGCTGGTGGGAGGGATTGAGGGGCCACAGCTTTGTGGGTGGCCCGGTGTGAGTGGGGTTCTGCTGGCCTTTCTGCAGGAGTTGCCAGGCTGCCGCCTGTAAAGAAGAGGTTGTGTCACCCATACCTTCCGCTGGAATTTCTCTCCAGACAGAGGTGAGGATGGAAAAAAGCAGTGGGGGCCGGGACAGGAGGGGTATCTCAGGCAGGGCAATGGAAAGCTTCTGGAAGAGCGCCCGGGGCCAGGACCACCCTGGCTGGCCTGCAGGCACCAAGTTGGCCTGCGTGCTGTCGCTGGTGTGGCTCCACGGTCCTTCCTCTAGGTTTCCAAGCCCTTGTACATATTCAGGTGTTTTACCTGGAAAGGGTGGGAACTGTTCAGCAGCAGCTGGCCTGGGGCTCAGCTCACGTTTACTCACAGATGGCTCGGCACGGTCCCCCAGCTTTGCAATGAGGACGCTCCTTGTGTGGGGGGTGGGTTGCTGGCTGTATGGGAGATGATTCTCCACCTCTGACCAATTTCAGAATTGTTTACCACTGGAGCAAGTGCCCTGATAGGGTTTTCCTCTGTATAACTCGTGGGTTCAGGATTTTTTTTTTCTTTTATGGTTCAATTTAGATTTTATTCCTCTTTTATGTATTTATAGATATAAGCATGGAAATAATTCATTCCTATAAATACATCTGTGTGACGGGAAGAACTTTTTTCTGTTTTATTTTTAAATTATATTTTTTAAAATTTTGAAATTTTATTTTATTTATTTTTTTTATACAGCACGTTATTATTAGTTATGTATTTTATGCATATACATGTATACAGGTCAATCCCAAACTCCCAACTCATCCCACCACCACCACCCCATGGCTTCCCACACTTGGTGTCCATATGTTTGTTCTCTACCTCTGTGTCTCTATTTCTTCCCTGCCAACCAGTTCATCTGTACCATTTTTGGCTCCACATATATGCGTTAATATACAATATTTGTTTTCCTCTTTCTGACTTACTTCATTCTGTATGACAGTCTCTCGATCCATCGATGTCTCTACAAATGACCCAGTTTCATTCCTTTTTATGGCCGAGTAATATTCCATTTCATATATGTACCACATCTTTATCCTTCATCTGTCTGTGGGCATTTAGGTTGCTTCCATTACCTGGCTATTGTAAATAGGGCTGCAACGAACATTGTGGTGAATGTGTCTTTTTGAAATACGGTTTTCTCTGGGTATATGCCCAGATGTGGGATTGCTGGATCAGATGGTAATTCTATTTCTAGATTTTTTAAGGAAACTCCATACTGTTCTCCATAGTGACTGTATCAATTTACATTCCCACCAATTGTGGAAAAGGGCTGCTTTTGTCCACACCCTCCCCAGAATTGGTTGTTTGTAGATTTTCTGATGATGCCGATTCTAACAGGTGTGAGGTGATACCTCATTGTAGTTTTGATTTGCATTTCTCTAATAATTAGTGCTGTTGAGCAGCTTTTCATGTGCGTCTTGGCCATCTCTGTGTCTCCTTTGAAGAAACATCTCTTTAGATCTTCTGCCCATTTTTTTGGGTTGTTTTTTTTTAATATTAAGCTGCATGAGCTGTTTATATATATTGGAGATTAAACCTCTGTCCATTGATTCGTTTGCCACGATTTTCACCCATTCTGAGGGATGCCTTTTTCCATTCCCGTTTTTTTTAACAAGAAAGGAAAGAAAGGAAAAGAAGCAGAACACTAATGTGCGTAAAATATGCCTTTTGAAACGGTCGTTTTGAAATATGGACGTCCTTTGAATTTTTTGGTCGATATGTGACCCCAGGATTTGTTTTCAGGGCAGGTGTCATTTACAGGCCTGCAATGATTTTGAACATCAACTGACCATTAGCGTTGGGATTAAAGCTGCTGTTGTGTGAAACGGCCACAAGGTGGCAGCAGTTCACCCTTACCAAATCTGGTTACTAGGGCAAGAGAGCCTCAGTGGAAGTGGTGTTCTAGATTGGAGTTTAGAATGGAATGTGCCAGGAGAAAGCCCCTCACGTTTGTCTCACTACTTCTTGTTCGTGTTTTTAATTTAATTTTTTATTTTTTATTACAGCAAGTTTGATTACAATGTTTGGCTTGCTGTAGGTGTGGAAGATGTGGTTCTTTTACACATATACAGATGTCTGTTCTTCCTGGGATCCTTTTCCCATGTACGTTATGACAGAATGTTGAGTAGTCCTCTCTTGGTATTCTGTAGGTCTTTGGTGATTATATATGTCACCTGTGTTTGTATATGTCTGTTAACCCCGATATCGTAATGAAACCAATCCTCACACCTTTCCATTGGTGAACCATAAGTTTGTTTAATGAATCTGTGATTGCCCTTCTCCGTGGAAATATCTGCCCTGGTATCCATTTTTAGGTAACACCTATAAGTGATATGATAGGATATGTGTCTTTCACTTTCTGACTTACTACAAGTCACGTGATTACTTCTAGACTCATCTACGGTGCTGCAAATGGCATTGTGTCCTTTTTTCCCTTGGCTTCTCTTCTGCCTTAGCGGGGTCCATTTTCAACAATGTGATTCCCTGAGGGTTGTGGATTAGCTGACCTGGGCAGCCTTAACCTGCCGGCCCGCCCTCCCCAGGTGTGCCTCGTTGAGGTCAATATAAACAGCGCTCCAGGCAGCAATAGCCCCTGAAGCTGTGCCTGCCTCCATATTCTCTGCCCCGTCAGCAGTCTCGGGGCTGTGCTGGTGGGAGGGATTGAGGGGCCACAGCTTTGTGGGTGGCCCGGTGTGAGTGGGGTTCTGCTGGCCTTTCTGCAGGAGTTGCCAGGCTGCCGCCTGTAAAGAAGAGGTTGTGTCACCCATACCTTCCGCTGGAATTTCTCTCCAGACAGAGGTGAGGATGGAAAAAAGCAGTGGGGGCCGGGACAGGAGGGGTATCTCAGGCAGGGCAATGGAAAGCTTCTGGAAGAGCGCCCGGGGCCAGGACCACCCTGGCTGGCCTGCAGGCACCAAGTTGGCCTGCGTGCTGTCGCTGGTGTGGCTCCACGGTCCTTCCTCTAGGCTTTCAAGCCCTTGTACATATTCAGGTGTTTTACCTGGAAAGGGTGGGAACAGTTCAGCAGCAGCTGGCCTGGGGCTCAGCTCACGTTTACTCACAGATGGCTCGGCACGGTCCCCCAGCTTTGCAATGAGGACGCTCCTTGCGTGGGGGGTGGGTTGCTGGCTGTATGGGAGATGATTCCCCACCTCTGACCAATTTCAGAATTGTTTACCACTGGAGCAAGTGCCCTGATAGGGTTTTCTTCTATATAACTCGTGGGTTCAGGATTTTTTTTTCTTTTATGGTTCAAGTTAGATTTTATTCCGCTTTTATGTATTTATAGATAGAAGCATGGAAATAATTCATTCCTATAAATACATCAGTGTGACGGGAAGAACTTTTTTCTGTTTTATTTTTAAATTTTATTTTTTAAAATTTTGAAATTTTATTTTATTTATTTTTTTTTATACAGCACGTTATTATTAGTTATGTATTTTATGCATATACATGTATACAGGTCAATCCCAAACTCCCAACTCATCCCACCACCACCACCCCATGGCTTCCCACACTTGGTGTCCATACGTTTGTTCTCTACCTCTGTGTCTCTATTTCTTCCCTGCCAACCAGTTCATCTGTACCATTTTTAAGCTCCACATATATGCGTTAATAGACAACATTTGTTTTCCTCTTTCTGACTTACTTCATTCTGTATGACAGTCTCTCGATCCATCGATGTCTCTACAAATGACCCAGTTTCATTCCTTTTTATGGCCGAGTAATATTCCATTTTATATATGTACCACATCTTTATCCATTCATCTGTCTGTGGGCATTTAGGTTGCTTCCATTACCTGGCTATTGTAAATAGTGCTGCAACGAACATTGTGGTGAATGTGCCTTTTTGAAATACGGTTTCCTCTGGGTATATGCCCAGAAGTGGGATTGCTGGATCAGATGGTAATTCTATTTCTAGGTTTTTTAAGGAAACTCCATACTGTTCTCCATAGTGACTGTATCAATTTACATTCCCACCAATAGTGGAAGAGGGCTCCTTTTGTCCACACCCTCCCCAGAATTGGTTGTTTGTAGATTTTCTGATGATGCCGATTCTAACAGGTGTGAGGTGATACCTCATTGTAGTTTTGATTTGCATTTCTCTAATAATTAGTGCTGTTGAGCAGCTTTTCATGTGCGTCTTGGCCATCTCTGTGTCTCCTTTGAAGAAACGTCTCTTTAGATCTTCTGCCCATTTTTTTTGGGTTTTTTGTTTTTTTAATATTAAGCTGCATGAGCTGTTTATATATATTGGAGATTAAACCTCTGTCCATTGATTCGTTTGCCACGATTTTCACCCATTCTGAGGGAGGCCTTTTTCCATTCCCGTTTTTTTTAACAAAAAAGGAAAGAAAGGAAAAGAAGCAGAACACTAATGTGCGTAAAATATGCCTTTTGAAACGGTCGTTTTGAAATATGGACGTCCTTTGAATTTTTTGGTCGATATGTGACCCCAGGATTTGTTTTCAGGGCAGGTGTCATTTACAGGCCTGCAATGATTTTGAACATCAACTGACCATTAGCGTTGGGATTAAAGCTGCTGTTGTGTGAAACGGCCACAAGGTGGCAGCAGTTCACCCTTACCAAATCTGGTTACTAGGGCAAGAGAGCCTCAGTGGAAGTGGTGTTCTAGATTGGAGTTTAGAATGGAATGTGCCAGGAGAAAGCCCCTCACGTTTGTCTCACTACTTCTTGTTCGTGTTTTTAATTTAATTTTTTATTTTTTATTACAGCAAGTTTGATTACAATGTTTGGCTTGCTGTAGGTGTGGAAGATGTGGTTCTTTTACACATATACAGATGTCTGTTCTTCCTGGGATCCTTTTCCCATGTACGTTATGACAGAATGTTGAGTAGTCCTCTCTTGGTATTCTGTAGGCCTTTGGTGATTATATATGTCACCTGTGTTTGTATATGTCTGTTAACCCCGATATCGTAATGAAACCAATCCTCACACCTTTCCATTGGTGAACCATAAGTTTGTTTAATGAATCTGTGATTGCCCTTCTCCGTGGAAATATCTGCCCTGGTATCCATTTTTCGGTAACACCTATAAGTGATATGATAGGATATGTGTCTTTCACTTTCTGACTTACTACAAGTCACGTGATTACTTCTAGACTCATCTACGGTGCTGCAAATGGCATTGTGTCCTTTTTTCCCTTGGCTTCTCTTCTGCCTTAGCGGGGTCCATTTTCAACAATGTGATTCCCTGAGGGTTGTGGATTAGCTGACCTGGGCAGCCTTACCCTGCCGGCCCGCCCTCCCCAGGTGTGCCTCGTTGAGGTCAATATAAACAGCGCTCCAGGCAGCAATAGCCCCTGAAGCTGTGCCTGCCTCCATATTCTCTGCCCCGTCAGCAGTCTCGGGGCTGTGCTGGTGGGAGGGATTGAGGGGCCACAGCTTTGTGGGTGGCCCGGTGTGAGTGGGGTTCTGCTGGCCTTTCTGCAGGAGTTGCCAGGCTGCCGCCTGTAAAGAAGAGGTTGTGTCACCCATACCTTCCGCTGGAATTTCTCTCCAGACAGAGGTGAGGATGGAAAAAAGCAGTGGGGGCCGGGACAGGAGGGGTATCTCAGGCAGGGCAATGGAAAGCTTCTGGAAGAGCGCCCGGGGCCAGGACCACCCTGGCTGGCCTGCAGGCACCAAGTTGGCCTGCGTGCTGTCGCTGGTGTGGCTCCACGGTCCTTCCTCTAGGCTTTCAAGCCCTTGTACATATTCAGGTGTTTTACCTGGAAAGGGTGGGAACAGTTCAGCAGCAGCTGGCCTGGGGCTCAGCTCACGTTTACTCACAGATGGCTCGGCACGGTCCCCCAGCTTTGCAATGAGGACGCTCCTTGCGTGGGGGGTGGGTTGCTGGCTGTATGGGAGATGATTCCCCACCTCTGACCAATTTCAGAATTGTTTACCACTGGAGCAAGTGCCCTGATAGGGTTTTCTTCTATATAACTCGTGGGTTCAGGATTTTTTTTTCTTTTATGGTTCAAGTTAGATTTTATTCCGCTTTTATGTATTTATAGATAGAAGCATGGAAATAATTCATTCCTATAAATACATCAGTGTGACGGGAAGAACTTTTTTCTGTTTTATTTTTAAATTTTATTTTTTAAAATTTTGAAATTTTATTTTATTTATTTTTTTTTATACAGCACGTTATTATTAGTTATGTATTTTATGCATATACATGTATACAGGTCAATCCCAAACTCCCAACTCATCCCACCACCACCACCCCATGGCTTCCCACACTTGGTGTCCATACGTTTGTTCTCTACCTCTGTGTCTCTATTTCTTCCCTGCCAACCAGTTCATCTGTACCATTTTTAAGCTCCACATATATGCGTTAATAGACAACATTTGTTTTCCTCTTTCTGACTTACTTCATTCTGTATGACAGTCTCTCGATCCATCGATGTCTCTACAAATGACCCAGTTTCATTCCTTTTTATGGCCGAGTAATATTCCATTTTATATATGTACCACATCTTTATCCATTCATCTGTCTGTGGGCATTTAGGTTGCTTCCATTACCTGGCTATTGTAAATAGTGCTGCAACGAACATTGTGGTGAATGTGCCTTTTTGAAATACGGTTTCCTCTGGGTATATGCCCAGAAGTGGGATTGCTGGATCAGATGGTAATTCTATTTCTAGGTTTTTTAAGGAAACTCCATACTGTTCTCCATAGTGACTGTATCAATTTACATTCCCACCAATAGTGGAAGAGGGCTCCTTTTGTCCACACCCTCCCCAGAATTGGTTGTTTGTAGATTTTCTGATGATGCCGATTCTAACAGGTGTGAGGTGATACCTCATTGTAGTTTTGATTTGCATTTCTCTAATAATTAGTGCTGTTGAGCAGCTTTTCATGTGCGTCTTGGCCATCTCTGTGTCTCCTTTGAAGAAACGTCTCTTTAGATCTTCTGCCCATTTTTTTTGGGTTGTTTGTTTTTTTAATATTAAGCTGCATGAGCTGTTTATATATATTGGAGATTAAACCTCTGTCCATTGATTCGTTTGCCACGATTTTCACCCATTCTGAGGGAGGCCTTTTTCCATTCCCGTTTTTTTTAACAAAAAAGGAAAGAAAGGAAAAGAAGCAGAACACTAATGTGCGTAAAATATGCCTTTTGAAACGGTCGTTTTGAAATATGGACGTCCTTTGAATTTTTTGGTCGATATGTGACCCCAGGATTTGTTTTCAGGGCAGGTGTCATTTACAGGCCTGCAATGATTTTGAACATCAACTGACCATTAGCGTTGGGATTAAAGCTGCTGTTGTGTGAAACGGCCACAAGGTGGCAGCAGTTCACCCTTACCAAATCTGGTTACTAGGGCAAGAGAGCCTCAGTGGAAGTGGTGTTCTAGATTGGAGTTTAGAATGGAATGTGCCAGGAGAAAGCCCCTCACGTTTGTCTCACTACTTCTTGTTCGTGTTTTTAATTTAATTTTTTATTTTTTATTACAGCAAGTTTGATTACAATGTTTGGCTTGCTGTAGGTGTGGAAGATGTGGTTCTTTTACACATATACAGATGTCTGTTCTTCCTGGGATCCTTTTCCCATGTACGTTATGACAGAATGTTGAGTAGTCCTCTCTTGGTATTCTGTAGGTCTTTGGTGATTATATATGTCACCTGTGTTTGTATATGTCTGTTAACCCCGATATCGTAATGAAACCAATCCTCACACCTTTCCATTGGTGAACCATAAGTTTGTTTAATGAATCTGTGATTGCCCTTCTCCGTGGAAATATCTGCCCTGGTATCCATTTTTCGGTAACACCTATAAGTGATATGATAGGATATGTGTCTTTCACTTTCTGACTTACTACAAGTCACGTGATTACTTCTAGACTCATCTACGGTGCTGCAAATGGCATTGTGTCCTTTTTTCCCTTGGCTTCTCTTCTGCCTTAGCGGGGTCCATTTTCAACAATGTGATTCCCTGAGGGTTGTGGATTAGCTGACCTGGGCAGCCTTACCCTGCCGGCCCGCCCTCCCCAGGTGTGCCTCGTTGAGGTCAATATAAACAGCGCTCCAGGCAGCAATAGCCCCTGAAGCTGTGCCTGCCTCCATATTCTCTGCCCCGTCAGCAGTCTCGGGGCTGTGCTGGTGGGAGGGATTGAGGGGCCACAGCTTTGTGGGTGGCCCGGTGTGAGTGGGGTTCTGCTGGCCTTTCTGCAGGAGTTGCCAGGCTGCCGCCTGTAAAGAAGAGGTTGTGTCACCCATACCTTCCGCTGGAATTTCTCTCCAGACAGAGGTGAGGATGGAAAAAAGCAGTGGGGGCCGGGACAGGAGGGGTATCTCAGGCAGGGCAATGGAAAGCTTCTGGAAGAGCGCCCGGGGCCAGGACCACCCTGGCTGGCCTGCAGGCACCAAGTTGGCCTGCGTGCTGTCGCTGGTGTGGCTCCACGGTCCTTCCTCTAGGCTTTCAAGCCCTTGTACATATTCAGGTGTTTTACCTGGAAAGGGTGGGAACAGTTCAGCAGCAGCTGGCCTGGGGCTCAGCTCACGTTTACTCACAGATGGCTCGGCACGGTCCCCCAGCTTTGCAATGAGGACGCTCCTTGCGTGGGGGGTGGGTTGCTGGCTGTATGGGAGATGATTCCCCACCTCTGACCAATTTCAGAATTGTTTACCACTGGAGCAAGTGCCCTGATAGGGTTTTCTTCTATATAACTCGTGGGTTCAGGATTTTTTTTTCTTTTATGGTTCAAGTTAGATTTTATTCCGCTTTTATGTATTTATAGATAGAAGCATGGAAATAATTCATTCCTATAAATACATCAGTGTGACGGGAAGAACTTTTTTCTGTTTTATTTTTAAATTTTATTTTTTAAAATTTTGAAATTTTATTTTATTTATTTTTTTTTATACAGCACGTTATTATTAGTTATGTATTTTATGCATATACATGTATACAGGTCAATCCCAAACTCCCAACTCATCCCACCACCACCACCCCATGGCTTCCCACACTTGGTGTCCATACGTTTGTTCTCTACCTCTGTGTCTCTATTTCTTCCCTGCCAACCAGTTCATCTGTACCATTTTTAAGCTCCACATATATGCGTTAATAGACAACATTTGTTTTCCTCTTTCTGACTTACTTCATTCTGTATGACAGTCTCTCGATCCATCGATGTCTCTACAAATGACCCAGTTTCATTCCTTTTTATGGCCGAGTAATATTCCATTTTATATATGTACCACATCTTTATCCATTCATCTGTCTGTGGGCATTTAGGTTGCTTCCATTACCTGGCTATTGTAAATAGTGCTGCAACGAACATTGTGGTGAATGTGCCTTTTTGAAATACGGTTTCCTCTGGGTATATGCCCAGAAGTGGGATTGCTGGATCAGATGGTAATTCTATTTCTAGGTTTTTTAAGGAAACTCCATACTGTTCTCCATAGTGACTGTATCAATTTACATTCCCACCAATAGTGGAAGAGGGCTCCTTTTGTCCACACCCTCCCCAGAATTGGTTGTTTGTAGATTTTCTGATGATGCCGATTCTAACAGGTGTGAGGTGATACCTCATTGTAGTTTTGATTTGCATTTCTCTAATAATTAGTGCTGTTGAGCAGCTTTTCATGTGCGTCTTGGCCATCTCTGTGTCTCCTTTGAAGAAACGTCTCTTTAGATCTTCTGCCCATTTTTTTTGGGTTTTTTGTTTTTTTAATATTAAGCTGCATGAGCTGTTTATATATATTGGAGATTAAACCTCTGTCCATTGATTCGTTTGCCACGATTTTCACCCATTCTGAGGGAGGCCTTTTTCCATTCCCGTTTTTTTTAACAAAAAAGGAAAGAAAGGAAAAGAAGCAGAACACTAATGTGCGTAAAATATGCCTTTTGAAACGGTCGTTTTGAAATATGGACGTCCTTTGAATTTTTTGGTCGATATGTGACCCCAGGATTTGTTTTCAGGGCAGGTGTCATTTACAGGCCTGCAATGATTTTGAACATCAACTGACCATTAGCGTTGGGATTAAAGCTGCTGTTGTGTGAAACGGCCACAAGGTGGCAGCAGTTCACCCTTACCAAATCTGGTTACTAGGGCAAGAGAGCCTCAGTGGAAGTGGTGTTCTAGATTGGAGTTTAGAATGGAATGTGCCAGGAGAAAGCCCCTCACGTTTGTCTCACTACTTCTTGTTCGTGTTTTTAATTTAATTTTTTATTTTTTATTACAGCAAGTTTGATTACAATGTTTGGCTTGCTGTAGGTGTGGAAGATGTGGTTCTTTTACACATATACAGATGTCTGTTCTTCCTGGGATCCTTTTCCCATGTACGTTATGACAGAATGTTGAGTAGTCCTCTCTTGGTATTCTGTAGGTCTTTGGTGATTATATATGTCACCTGTGTTTGTATATGTCTGTTAACCCCGATATCGTAATGAAACCAATCCTCACACCTTTCCATTGGTGAACCATAAGTTTGTTTAATGAATCTGTGATTGCCCTTCTCCGTGGAAATATCTGCCCTGGTATCCATTTTTCGGTAACACCTATAAGTGATATGATAGGATATGTGTCTTTCACTTTCTGACTTACTACAAGTCACGTGATTACTTCTAGACTCATCTACGGTGCTGCAAATGGCATTGTGTCCTTTTTTCCCTTGGCTTCTCTTCTGCCTTAGCGGGGTCCATTTTCAACAATGTGATTCCCTGAGGGTTGTGGATTAGCTGACCTGGGCAGCCTTACCCTGCCGGCCCGCCCTCCCCAGGTGTGCCTCGTTGAGGTCAATATAAACAGCGCTCCAGGCAGCAATAGCCCCTGAAGCTGTGCCTGCCTCCATATTCTCTGCCCCGTCAGCAGTCTCGGGGCTGTGCTGGTGGGAGGGATTGAGGGGCCACAGCTTTGTGGGTGGCCCGGTGTGAGTGGGGTTCTGCTGGCCTTTCTGCAGGAGTTGCCAGGCTGCCGCCTGTAAAGAAGAGGTTGTGTCACCCATACCTTCCGCTGGAATTTCTCTCCAGACAGAGGTGAGGATGGAAAAAAGCAGTGGGGGCCGGGACAGGAGGGGTATCTCAGGCAGGGCAATGGAAAGCTTCTGGAAGAGCGCCCGGGGCCAGGACCACCCTGGCTGGCCTGCAGGCACCAAGTTGGCCTGCGTGCTGTCGCTGGTGTGGCTCCACGGTCCTTCCTCTAGGCTTTCAAGCCCTTGTACATATTCAGGTGTTTTACCTGGAAAGGGTGGGAACAGTTCAGCAGCAGCTGGCCTGGGGCTCAGCTCACGTTTACTCACAGATGGCTCGGCACGGTCCCCCAGCTTTGCAATGAGGACGCTCCTTGCGTGGGGGGTGGGTTGCTGGCTGTATGGGAGATGATTCCCCACCTCTGACCAATTTCAGAATTGTTTACCACTGGAGCAAGTGCCCTGATAGGGTTTTCTTCTATATAACTCGTGGGTTCAGGATTTTTTTTTCTTTTATGGTTCAAGTTAGATTTTATTCCGCTTTTATGTATTTATAGATAGAAGCATGGAAATAATTCATTCCTATAAATACATCAGTGTGACGGGAAGAACTTTTTTCTGTTTTATTTTTAAATTTTATTTTTTAAAATTTTGAAATTTTATTTTATTTATTTTTTTTTATACAGCACGTTATTATTAGTTATGTATTTTATGCATATACATGTATACAGGTCAATCCCAAACTCCCAACTCATCCCACCACCACCACCCCATGGCTTCCCACACTTGGTGTCCATACGTTTTTTCTCTACCTCTGTGTCTCTATTTCTTCCCTGCCAACCAGTTCATCTGTACCATTTTTAAGCTCCACATATATGCGTTAATAGACAACATTTGTTTTCCTCTTTCTGACTTACTTCATTCTGTATGACAGTCTCTCGATCCATCGATGTCTCTACAAATGACCCAGTTTCATTCCTTTTTATGGCCGAGTAATATTCCATTTTATATATGTACCACATCTTTATCCATTCATCTGTCTGTGGGCATTTAGGTTGCTTCCATTACCTGGCTATTGTAAATAGTGCTGCAACGAACATTGTGGTGAATGTGCCTTTTTGAAATACGGTTTTCTCTGGGTATATGCCCAGATGTGGGATTGCTGGATCAGATGGTAATTCTATTTCTAGATTTTTTAAGGAAACTCCATACTGTTCTCCATAGTGACTGTATCAATTTACATTCCCACCAATTGTGGAAAAGGGCTGCTTTTGTCCACACCCTCCCCAGAATTGGTTGTTTGTAGATTTTCTGATGATGCTGATTCTAACAGGTGTGAGGTGATACCTCATTGTAGTTTTGATTTGCATTTCTCTAAAAATTAGTGCTGTTGAGCAGCTTTTCATGTGCGTCTTGGCCATCTCTGTGTCTCCTTTGAAGAAACGTCTCTTTAGATCTTCTGCCCATTTTTGGGGGGTTGTTTTTTTTTAATATTAAGCTGCATGAGCTGTTTATATATATTGGAGATTAAACCTCTGTCCATTGATTCGTTTGCCACGATTTTCACCCATTCTGAGGGAGGCCTTTTTCCATTCCCGTTTTTTTTAACAAAAAAGGAAAGAAAGGAAAAGAAGCAGAACACTAATGTACGTAAAATATGCCTTTTGAAACGGTCGTTTTGAAATATGGACGTCCTTTGAATTTTTTGGTCGATATGTGACCCCAGGACTTGTTTTCAGGGCAGGTGTCATTTACAGGCCTGCAATGATTTTGAATATCAACTGACCATTAGCGTTGGGATTAAAGCTGCTGTTGTGTGAAACGGCCACAAGGTGGCAGCAGTTCACCCTTACCAAATCTGGTTACTAGGGCAAGAGAGCCTCAGTGGAAGTGGTGTTCTAGATTGGAGTTTAGAATGGAATGTGCCAGGAGAAAGCCCCTCACGTTTGTCTCACTACTTCTTGTTCGTGTTTTTAATTTAATTTTTTATTTTTTATTACAGCAAGTTTGATTACAATGTTTGGCTTGCTGTAGGTGTGGAAGATGTGGTTCTTTTACACATATACAGATGTCTCTTCTTCCTGGGATCCTTTTCCCATGTACGTTATGACAGAATGTTGAGTAGTCCTCTCTTGGTATTCTGTAGGTCTTTGGTGATTATATATGTCACCTGTGTTTGTATATGTCTGTTAACCCCGATATCGTAATGAAACCAATCCTCACACCTTTCCATTGGTGAACCATAAGTTTGTTAAATGAATCTGTGATTGCCCTTCTCCGTGGAAATATCTGTCCTGGTATCCATTTTTCGGTAACACCTATAAGTGATATGATATGATATGTGTCTTTCACTTTCTGACTTACTACAAGTCACGTGATTACTTCTAGACTCATCTACGGTGCTGCAAATGGCATTGTGTCCTTTTTTCCCTTGGCTTCTCTTCTGCCTTAGCGGGGTCCATTTTCAACAATGTGATTCCCTGAGGGTTGTGGATTAGCTGACCTGGGCAGCCTTACCCTGCCGGCCCGCCCTCCCCAGGTGTGCCTCGTTGAGGTCAATATAAATAGCGCTCCAGGCAGCAATAGCCCCTGAAGCTGTGCCTGACTCCATATTCTGTGCCCCGTCAGCAGTCTCGGGGCTGTGCTGGTGGGAGGGAGTGAGGGGCCACAGCTTTGTGGGTGGCCCGGTGCGAGTGGGGTTCTGCTGGCCTTTCTGCAGGAGTTGCCAGGCTGCCGCCTGTAAAAAGAGGTTGTGTCACCCATACCTTCCGCTGGAATTTCTCTCCGGACAGAGGTGAGGATGGAAAAAAGCAGTGGGGGCCGGGACAGGAGGGGTATCTCAGGCAGGGCAATGGAAAGCTTCTGGAAGAGCGCCCAGGGCCAGGACCACCCTGGCTGGCCTGCAGGCACCAAGTTGGCCTGCGTGCTGTCGCTGGTGTGGCTCCACAGTCCTTCCTCTAGGCTTTCAAGCCCTTGTACATATTCAGGTGTTTTACCTGGAAAGGGTGGGAACAGTTCAGCAGCAGCTGGCCTGGGGCTCAGCTCACGTTTACTCACAGATGGCTCGGCACGGTCCCCCAGCTTTGCAATGAGGACGCTCCTTGCATGGGTGGTGGGTTGCTGGCTGTATGGGAGATGATTCCCCACCTCTGACCAATTTCAGAATTGTTTACCACTGGAGCAAGTGCCCTGATAGGGTTTTCCTCTGTATAACTCTTGGGTTCAGAATTTTTTTTTCTTTTATGGTTCAAGTTAGATTTTATTCCTCTTTTATGTATTTATAGATAGAAGCATGGAAATAATTTATTCCTATAAATACATCAGTGTGACGGGAAGAACTTTTTTCTGTTTTATTTTTAAATTTTATTTTTTAAAATTTTGAAATTTAATTTTATTTATTTTTTTATACAGCACGTTATTATTAGTTATGTATTTTATGCATATACATGTATACAGGTCAATCCCAAACTCCCAACTCATCCCACCACCACCACCCCATGGCTTCCCACACTTGGTGTCCATACGTTTGTTCTCTACCTCTGTGTCTCTATTTCTTCCCTGCCAACCAGTTCATCTGTACCATTTTTAGGCTCCACATATATGCGTTAATAGACAATATTTGTTTTCCTCTTTCTGACTTACTTCATTCTGTATGACAGTCTCTCGATCCATCGATGTCTCTACAAATGACCCAGTTTCATTCCTTTTTATGGCCGAGTAATATTCCATTTTATATATGTACCACATCTTTATCCATTCATCTGTCTGTGGGCATTTAGGTTGCTTCCATTACCTGGCTATTGTAAATAGTGCTGCAACGAACATTGTGGTGAATGTGCCTTTTTGAAATACGGTTTCCTCTGGGTATATGCCCAGAAGTGGGATTGCTGGATCAGATGGTAATTCTATTTCTAGGTTTTTTAAGGAAACTCCATACTGTTCTCCATAGTGACTGTATCAATTTACATTCCCACCAATAGTGGAAGAGGGCTCCTTTTGTCCACACCCTCCCCAGAATTGGTTGTTTGTAGATATTCTGATGATGCCGATTCTAACAGGTGTGAGGTGATACCTCATTGTAGTTTTGATTTGCATTTCTCTAATAATTAGTGCTGTTGAGCAGCTTTTCATGTGCGTCTTGGCCATCTCTGTGTCTCCTTTGAAGAAACGTCTCTTTAGATCTTCTGCCCGTTTTTTTTGGGTTGTTTGTTTTTTTTTAATATTAAGCTGCATGAGCTGTTTATATATATTGGAGATTAAACCTCTGTCCATTGATTCGTTTGCCACGATTTTCACCCATTCTGAGGGAGGCCTTTTTCCATTCCCGTTTTGTTTAACAAAAAAGGAAAGAAAGGAAAAGAAGCAGAACACTAATGTGCGTAAAATATGCCTTTTGAAACGGTCGTTTTGAAATATGGACGTCCTTTGAATTTTTTGGTCGATATGTGACCCCAGGATTTGTTTTCAGGGCAGGTGTCATTTACAGGCCTGCAATGATTTTGAATATCAACTGACCATTAGCGTTGGGATTAAAGCTGCTGTTGTGTGAAACGGCCACAAGGTGGCAGCAGTTCACCCTTACCAAATCTGGTTACTAGGGCAAGAGAGCCTCAGTGGAAGTGGTGTTCTAGATTGGAGTTTAGAATGGAATGTGCCAGGAGAAAGCCCCTCACGTTTGTCTCACTACTTCTTGTTCGTGTTTTTAATATAATTTTTAATTTTTTATTACAGCAAGTTTGATTACAATGTTTGGCTTGTTGTAGGTGTGGAAGATGTGGTTCTTTTACACATATACAGATGTCTGTTCTTCCTGGGATCCTTTTCCCATGTACGTTATGACAGAATGTTGAGTAGTCCTCTCTTGGTATTCTGTAGGTCTTTGGTGATTATATATGTCACCTGTGTTTGTATATGTCTGTTAACCCCGATATCATAATGAAACCAATCCTCACACCTTTCCATTGGTGAACCATAAGTTTGTTTAATGAATCTGTGACTGCCCTTCTCCGTGGAAATATCTGCCCTTGTATCCATTTTTAGGTAACACCTATAAGTGATATGATATGATATGTGTCTTTCACTTTCTGACTTACTACAAGTCACGTGATTACTTCTAGACTCATCTACGGTGCTGCAAATGGCATTGTGTCCTTTTTTCCCTTGGCTTCTCTTCTGCCTTAGCGGGGTCCATTTTCAACAATGTGATTCCCTGAGGGTTGTGGATTAGCTGACCTGGGCAGCCTTACCCTGCCGGCCCGCCCTCCCCAGGTGTGCCTCGTTGAGGTCAATATAAACAGCGCTCCAGGCAGCAATAGCCCCTGAAGCTGTGCCTGACTCCATATTCTCTGCCCCGTCAGCAGTCTCGTGGCTGTGCTGGTGGGAGGGAGTGAGGGGCCACAGCTTTGTGGGTGACCCGGTGTGAGTGGGGTTCTGCTGGCCTTTCTGCAGGAGTTGCCAGGCTGCCGCCTGTAAAGAAGAGGTTGTGTCACCCATACCTTCCGCTGGAATTTCTCTCCAGACAGAGGTGAGGATGGAAAATAGCAGTGGGGGCCGGGATAGGAGGGGTATATCAGGCAGGGCAATGGAAAGCTTCTGGAAGAGCGCCCGGGGCCAGGACCACCCTGGCTGGCCTGCAGGCACCAAGTTGGCCTGCGTGCTGTCGCTGGTGTGGCTCCACGGTCCTTCCTCTAGGCTTTCAAGCCCTTGTACATATTCAGGTGTTTTACCTGGAAAGGGTGGGAACAGTTCAGCAGCAGCTGGCCTGGGGCTCAGCTCACGTTTACTCACAGATGGCTCGGCACGGTCCCCCAGCTTTGCAATGAGGACGCTCCTTGCGTGGGGGGTGGGTTGCTGGCTGTATGGGAGATGATTCTCCACCTCAGACCAATTTCAGAATTGTTTACCACTGGAGCAAGTGCCCTGATAGGGTTTTCCTCTGTATAACTCGTGGGTTCAGGATTTTTTTTTCTTTTATGGTTCAAGTTAGATTTTATTCCTCTTTTATGTATTTATAGATATAAGCATGGAAATAATTCATTCCTATAAATACATCTGTGTGACGGGAAGAACTTTTTTCTGTTTTATTTTTAAATTTTATTTTTTAAAATTTTGAAATTTTATTTTATTTATTTTTTTTTATACAGCACGTTATTATTAGTTATGTATTTTATGCATATACATGTATACAGGTCAATCCCAAACTCCCAACTCATCCCACCACCACCACCCCATGGCTTCCCACACTTGGTGTCCATATGTTTGTTCTCTACCTCTGTGTCTCTATTTCTTCCCTGCCAACCAGTTCATCTGTACCATTTTTGGCTCCACATATATGCGTTAATATACAATATTTGTTTTCCTCTTTCTGACTTACTTCATTCTGTATGACAGTCTCTCGATCCATCGATGTCTCTACAAATGACCCAGTTTCATTCCTTTTTATGGCCGAGTAATATTCCATTTTATATATGTACCACATCTTTATCCATTCATCAGTCTGTGGACATTTAGGTTGCTTCCATTACCTGGCTATTGTAAATAGTGCTGCAACGAACATTGTGGTGAATGTGCCTTTTTGAAATACGGTTTTCTCTGGGTATATGCCCAGATGTGGGATTGCTGGATCAGATGGTAATTCTATTTCTAGATTTTTTAAGGAAACTCCATACTGTTCTCCATAGTGACTGTATCAATTTACATTCCCACCAATTGTGGAAAAGGGCTGCTTTTGTCCACACCCTCCCCAGAATTGGTTGTTTGTAGATTTTCTGATGATGCTGATTCTAACAGGTGTGAGGTGATACCTCATTGTAGTTTTGATTTGCATTTCTCTAAAAATTAGTGCTGTTGAGCAGCTTTTCATGTGCGTCTTGGCCATCTCTGTGTCTCCTTTGAAGAAACGTCTCTTTAGATCTTCTGCCCATTTTTGGGGGGTTGTTTTTTTTTTAATATTAAGCTGCATGAGCTGTTTATATATATTGGAGATTAAACCTCTGTCCATTGATTCGTTTGCCACGATTTTCACCCATTCTGAGGGAGGCCTTTTTCCATTCCCGTTTTTTTTAACAAAAAAGGAAAGAAAGGAAAAGAAGCAGAACACTAATGTACGTAAAATATGCCTTTTGAAACGGTCGTTTTGAAATATGGACGTCCTTTGAATTTTTTGGTCGATATGTGACCCCAGGACTTGTTTTCAGGGCAGGTGTCATTTACAGGCCTGCAATGATTTTGAATATCAACTGACCATTAGCGTTGGGATTAAAGCTGCTGTTGTGTGAAACGGCCACAAGGTGGCAGCAGTTCACCCTTACCAAATCTGGTTACTAGGGCAAGAGAGCCTCAGTGGAAGTGGTGTTCTAGATTGGAGTTTAGAATGGAATGTGCCAGGAGAAAGCCCCTCACGTTTGTCTCACTACTTCTTGTTCGTGTTTTTAATTTAATTTTTTATTTTTTATTACAGCAAGTTTGATTACAATGTTTGGCTTGCTGTAGGTGTGGAAGATGTGGTTCTTTTACACATATACAGATGTCTGTTCTTCCTGGGATCCTTTTCCCATGTACGTTATGACAGAATGTTGAGTAGTCCTCTCTTGGTATTCTGTAGGTCTTTGGTGATTATATATGTCACCTGTGTTTGTATATGTCTGTTAACCCCGATATCGTAATGAAACCAATCCTCACACCTTTCCATTGGTGAACCATAAGTTTGTTAAATGAATCTGTGATTGCCCTTCTCCGTGGAAATATCTGCCCTGGTATCCATTTTTCGGTAACACCTATAAGTGATATGATATGATATGTGTCTTTCACTTTCTGACTTACTACAAGTCACGTGATTACTTCTAGACTCATCTACGGTGCTGCAAATGGCATTGTGTCCTTTTTTCCCTTGGCTTCTCTTCTGCCTTAGCGGGGTCCATTTTCAACAATGTGATTCCCTGAGGGTTGTGGATTAGCTGACCTGGGCAGCCTTACCCTGCCGGCCCGCCCTCCCCAGGTGTGCCTCGTTGAGGTCAATATAAATAGCGCTCCAGGCAGCAATAGCCCCTGAAGCTGTGCCTGACTCCATATTCTGTGCCCCGTCAGCAGTCTCGGGGCTGTGCTGGTGGGAGGGAGTGAGGGGCCACAGCTTTGTGGGTGGCCCGGTGCGAGTGGGGTTCTGCTGGCCTTTCTGCAGGAGTTGCCAGGCTGCCGCCTGTAAAAAGAGGTTGTGTCACCCATACCTTCCGCTGGAATTTCTCTCCGGACAGAGGTGAGGATGGAAAAAAGCAGTGGGGGCCGGGACAGGAGGGGTATCTCAGGCAGGGCAATGGAAAGCTTCTGGAAGAGCGCCCAGGGCCAGGACCACCCTGGCTGGCCTGCAGGCACCAAGTTGGCCTGCGTGCTGTCGCTGGTGTGGCTCCACAGTCCTTCCTCTAGGCTTTCAAGCCCTTGTACATATTCAGGTGTTTTACCTGGAAAGGGTGGGAACAGTTCAGCAGCAGCTGGCCTGGGGCTCAGCTCACGTTTACTCACAGATGGCTCGGCACGGTCCCCCAGCTTTGCAATGAGGACGCTCCTTGCGTGGGGGGTGGGTTGCTGGCTGTATGGGAGATGATTCCCCACCTCTGACCAATTTCAGAATTGTTTACCACTGGAGCAAGTGCCCTGATAGGGTTTTCCTCTGTATAACTCTTGGGTTCAGAATTTTTTTTTTCTTTTATGGTTCAAGTTAGATTTTATTCCTCTTTTATGTATTTATAGATAGAAGCATGGAAATAATTCATTCCTATAAATACATCAGTGTGACGGGAAGAACTTTTTTCTGTTTTATTTTTAAATTTTATTTTTTAAAATTTTGAAATTTAATTTTATTTATTTTTTTATACAGCACGTTATTATTATGTATTTTATGCATATACATGTATACAGGTCAATCCCAAACTCCCAACTCATCCCACCACCACCAGCCCATGGCTTCCCACACTTGGTGTCCATACGTTTGTTCTCTACCTCTGTGTCTCTATTTCTTCCCTGCCAACCAGTTCATCTGTACCATTTTTAGGCTCCACATATATGCGTTAATAGACAATATTTGTTTTCCTCTTTCTGACTTACTTCATTCTGTATGACAGTCTCTCGATCCATCGATGTCTCTACAAATGACCCAGTTTCATTCCTTTTTATGGCCGAGTAATATTCCATTTTATATATGTACCACATCTTTATCCATTCATCTGTCTGTGGGCATTTAGGTTGCTTCCATTACCTGGCTATTGTAAATAGTGCTGCAACGAACATTGTGGTGAATGTGCCTTTTTGAAATACGGTTTCCTCTGGGTATATGCCCAGAAGTGGGATTGCTGGATCAGATGGTAATTCTATTTCTAGGTTTTTTAAGGAAACTCCATACTGTTCTCCATAGTGACTGTATCAATTTACATTCCCACCAATAGTGGAAGAGGGCTCCTTTTGTCCACACCCTCCCCAGAATTGGTTGTTTGTAGATATTCTGATGATGCCAATTCTAACAGGTGTGAGGTGATACCTCATTGTAGTTTTGATTTGCATTTCTCTAATAATTAGTGCTGTTGAGCAGCTTTTCATGTGCGTCTTGGCCATCTCTGTGTCTCCTTTGAAGAAACGTCTCTTTAGATCTTCTGCCCGTTTTTTTTGGGTTGTTTGTTTTTTTTTAATATTAAGCTGCATGAGCTGTTTATATATATTGGAGATTAAACCTCTGTCCATTGATTCGTTTGCCACGATTTTCACCCATTCTGAGGGAGGCCTTTTTCCATTCCCGTTTTGTTTAACAAAAAAGGAAAGAAAGGAAAAGAAGCAGAACACTAATGTGCGTAAAATATGCCTTTTGAAACGGTCGTTTTGAAATATGGACGTCCTTTGAATTTTTTGGTCGATATGTGACCCCAGGATTTGTTTTCAGGGCAGGTGTCATTTACAGGCCTGCAATGATTTTGAATATCAACTGACCATTAGCGTTGGGATTAAAGCTGCTGTTGTGTGAAACGGCCACAAGGTGGCAGCAGTTCACCCTTACCAAATCTGGTTACTAGGGCAAGAGAGCCTCAGTGGAAGTGGTGTTCTAGATTGGAGTTTAGAATGGAATGTGCCAGGAGAAAGCCCCTCACGTTTGTCTCACTACTTCTTGTTCGTGTTTTTAATTTAATTTTTAATTTTTTATTACAGCAAGTTTGATTACAATGTTTGGCTTGTTGTAGGTGTGGAAGATGTGGTTCTTTTACACATATACAGATGTCTGTTCTTCCTGGGATCCTTTTCCCATGTACGTTATGACAGAATGTTGAGTAGTCCTCTCTTGGTATTCTGTAGGTCTTTGGTGATTATATATGTCACCTGTGTTTGTATATGTCTGTTAACCCCGATATCATAATGAAACCAATCCTCACACCTTTCCATTGGTGAACCATAAGTTTGTTTAATGAATCTGTGACTGCCCTTCTCCGTGGAAATATCTGCCCTTGTATCCATTTTTAGGTAACACCTATAAGTGATATGATATGATATGTGTCTTTCACTTTCTGACTTACTACAAGTCACGTGATTACTTCTAGACTCATCTACGGTGCTGCAAATGGCATTGTGTCCTTTTTTCCCTTGGCTTCTCTTCTGCCTTAGCGGGGTCCATTTTCAACAATGTGATTCCCTGAGGGTTGTGGATTAGCTGACCTGGGCAGCCTTACCCTGCCGGCCCGCCCTCCCCAGGTGTGCCTCGTTGAGGTCAATATAAACAGCGCTCCAGGCAGCAATAGCCCCTGAAGCTGTGCCTGACTCCATATTCTCTGCCCCGTCAGCAGTCTCGTGGCTGTGCTGGTGGGAGGGAGTGAGGGGCCACAGCTTTGTGGGTGACCCGGTGTGAGTGGGGTTCTGCTGGCCTTTCTGCAGGAGTTGCCAGGCTGCCGCCTGTAAAGAAGAGGTTGTGTCACCCATACCTTCCGCTGGAATTTCTCTCCAGACAGAGGTGAGGATGGAAAATAGCAGTGGGGGCCGGGATAGGAGGGGTATATCAGGCAGGGCAATGGAAAGCTTCTGGAAGAGCGCCCGGGGCCAGGACCACCCTGGCTGGCCTGCAGGCACCAAGTTGGCCTGCGTGCTGTCGCTGGTGTGGCTCCACGGTCCTTCCTCTAGGCTTTCAAGCCCTTGTACATATTCAGGTGTTTTACCTGGAAAGGGTGGGAACAGTTCAGCAGCAGCTGGCCTGGGGCTCAGCTCACGTTTACTCACAGATGGCTCGGCACGGTCCCCCAGCTTTGCAATGAGGACGCTCCTTGCGTGGGGGGTGGGTTGCTGGCTGTATGGGAGATGATTCTCCACCTCTGACCAAT
The DNA here is from genome assembly GCF_964341445.2 of Mesoplodon mirus. Lineage (NCBI taxonomy): Eukaryota > Metazoa > Chordata > Mammalia > Artiodactyla > Ziphiidae > Mesoplodon > Mesoplodon mirus. The sequence continues at coordinate 2,934,346 of NW_028295781.1, forward strand.
TTCAGAATTGTTTACCACTGGAGCAAGTGCCCTGATAGGGTTTTCCTCTGTATAACTCGTGGGTTCAGGATTTTTTTTTCTTTTATGGTTCAAGTTAGATTTTATTCCTCTTTTATGTATTTATAGATATAAGCATGGAAATAATTCATTCCTATAAATACATCTGTGTGACGGGAAGAACTTTTTTCTGTTTTATTTTTAAATTTTATTTTTTAAAATTTTGAAATTTTATTTTATTTATTTTTTTTTATACAGCACGTTATTATTAGTTATGTATTTTATGCATATACATGTATACAGGTCAATCCCAAACTCCCAACTCATCCCACCACCACCACCCCATGGCTTCCCACACTTGGTGTCCATATGTTTGTTCTCTACCTCTGTGTCTCTATTTCTTCCCTGCCAACCAGTTCATCTGTACCATTTTTGGCTCCACATATATGCGTTAATATACAATATTTGTTTTCCTCTTTCTGACTTACTTCATTCTGTATGACAGTCTCTCGATCCATCGATGTCTCTACAAATGACCCAGTTTCATTCCTTTTTATGGCCGAGTAATATTCCATTTTATATATGTACCACATCTTTATCCATTCATCAGTCTGTGGGCATTTAGGTTGCTTCCATTACCTGGCTATTGTAAATAGTGCTGCAACGAACATTGTGGTGAATGTGCCTTTTTGAAATACGGTTTTCTCTGGGTATATGCCCAGATGTGGGATTGCTGGATCAGATGGTAATTCTATTTCTAGATTTTTTAAGGAAACTCCATACTGTTCTCCATAGTGACTGTATCAATTTACATTCCCACCAATTGTGGAAAAGGGCTGCTTTTGTCCACACCCTCCCCAGAATTGGTTGTTTGTAGATTTTCTGATGATGCTGATTCTAACAGGTGTGAGGTGATACCTCATTGTAGTTTTGATTTGCATTTCTCTAAAAATTAGTGCTGTTGAGCAGCTTTTCATGTGCGTCTTGGCCATCTCTGTGTCTCCTTTGAAGAAACGTCTCTTTAGATCTTCTGCCCATTTTTGGGGGGTTGTTTTTTTTTTAATATTAAGCTGCATGAGCTGTTTATATATATTGGAGATTAAACCTCTGTCCATTGATTCGTTTGCCACGATTTTCACCCATTCTGAGGGAGGCCTTTTTCCATTCCCGTTTTTTTTAACAAAAAAGGAAAGAAAGGAAAAGAAGCAGAACACTAATGTACGTAAAATATGCCTTTTGAAACGGTCGTTTTGAAATATGGACGTCCTTTGAATTTTTTGGTCGATATGTGACCCCAGGACTTGTTTTCAGGGCAGGTGTCATTTACAGGCCTGCAATGATTTTGAATATCAACTGACCATTAGCGTTGGGATTAAAGCTGCTGTTGTGTGAAACGGCCACAAGGTGGCAGCAGTTCACCCTTACCAAATCTGGTTACTAGGGCAAGAGAGCCTCAGTGGAAGTGGTGTTCTAGATTGGAGTTTAGAATGGAATGTGCCAGGAGAAAGCCCCTCACGTTTGTCTCACTACTTCTTGTTCGTGTTTTTAATTTAATTTTTTATTTTTTATTACAGCAAGTTTGATTACAATGTTTGGCTTGCTGTAGGTGTGGAAGATGTGGTTCTTTTACACATATACAGATGTCTGTTCTTCCTGGGATCCTTTTCCCATGTACGTTATGACAGAATGTTGAGTAGTCCTCTCTTGGTATTCTGTAGGTCTTTGGTGATTATATATGTCACCTGTGTTTGTATATGTCTGTTAACCCCGATATCGTAATGAAACCAATCCTCACACCTTTCCATTGGTGAACCATAAGTTTGTTAAATGAATCTGTGATTGCCCTTCTCCGTGGAAATATCTGCCCTGGTATCCATTTTTCGGTAACACCTATAAGTGATATGATATGATATGTGTCTTTCACTTTCTGACTTACTACAAGTCACGTGATTACTTCTAGACTCATCTACGGTGCTGCAAATGGCATTGTGTCCTTTTTTCCCTTGGCTTCTCTTCTGCCTTAGCGGGGTCCATTTTCAACAATGTGATTCCCTGAGGGTTGTGGATTAGCTGACCTGGGCAGCCTTACCCTGCCGGCCCGCCCTCCCCAGGTGTGCCTCGTTGAGGTCAATATAAATAGCGCTCCAGGCAGCAATAGCCCCTGAAGCTGTGCCTGACTCCATATTCTGTGCCCCGTCAGCAGTCTCGGGGCTGTGCTGGTGGGAGGGAGTGAGGGGCCACAGCTTTGTGGGTGGCCCGGTGCGAGTGGGGTTCTGCTGGCCTTTCTGCAGGAGTTGCCAGGCTGCCGCCTGTAAAAAGAGGTTGTGTCACCCATACCTTCCACTGGAATTTCTCTCCGGACAGAGGTGAGGATGGAAAAAAGCAGTGGGGGCCGGGACAGGAGGGGTATCTCAGGCAGGGCAATGGAAAGCTTCTGGAAGAGCGCCCAGGGCCAGGACCACCCTGGCTGGCCTGCAGGCACCAAGTTGGCCTGCGTGCTGTCGCTGGTGTGGCTCCACAGTCCTTCCTCTAGGCTTTCAAGCCCTTGTACATATTCAGGTGTTTTACCTGGAAAGGGTGGGAACAGTTCAGCAGCAGCTGGCCTGGGGCTCAGCTCACGTTTACTCACAGATGGCTCGGCACGGTCCCCCAGCTTTGCAATGAGGACGCTCCTTGCGTGGGGGGTGGGTTGCTGGCTGTATGGGAGATGATTCCCCACCTCTGACCAATTTCAGAATTGTTTACCACTGGAGCAAGTGCCCTGATAGGGTTTTCCTCTGTATAACTCGTGGGTTCAGAATTTTTTTTTTCTTTTATGGTTCAAGTTAGATTTTATTCCTCTTTTATGTATTTATAGATAGAAGCATGGAAATAATTCATTCCTATAAATACATCAGTGTGACGGGAAGAACTTTTTTCTGTTTTATTTTTAAATTTTATTTTTTAAAATTTTGAAATTTAATTTTATTTATTTTTTTATACAGCACGTTATTATTAGTTATGTATTTTATGCATATACATGTATACAGGTCAATCCCAAACTCCCAACTCATCCCACCACCACCACCCCATGGCTTCCCACACTTGGTGTCCATACGTTTGTTCTCTACCTCTGTGTCTCTATTTCTTCCCTGCCAACCAGTTCATCTGTACCATTTTTAGGCTCCACATATATGCGTTAATAGACAATATTTGTTTTCCTCTTTCTGACTTACTTCATTCTGTATGACAGTCTCTCGATCCATCGATGTCTCTACAAATGACCCAGTTTCATTCCTTTTTATGGCCGAGTAATATTCCATTTTATATATGTACCACATCTTTATCCATTCATCTGTCTGTGGGCATTTAGGTTGCTTCCATTACCTGGCTATTGTAAATAGTGCTGCAACGAACATTGTGGTGAATGTGCCTTTTTGAAATACGGTTTCCTCTGGGTATATGCCCAGAAGTGGGATTGCTGGATCAGATGGTAATTCTATTTCTAGGTTTTTTAAGGAAACTCCATACTGTTCTCCATAGTGACTGTATCAATTTACATTCCCACCAATAGTGGAAGAGGGCTCTTTTGTCCACACCCTCCCCAGAATTGGTTGTTTGTAGATATTCTGATGATGCCGATTCTAACAGGTGTGAGGTGATACCTCATTGTAGTTTTGATTTGCATTTCTCTAATAATTAGTGCTGTTGAGCAGCTTTTCATGTGCGTCTTGGCCATCTCTGTGTCTCCTTTGAAGAAACGTCTCTTTAGATCTTCTGCCCGTTTTTTTTGGGTTGTTTGTTTTTTTTAATATTAAGCTGCATGAGCTGTTTATATATATTGGAGATTAAACCTCTGTCCATTGATTCGTTTGCCACGATTTTCACCCATTCTGAGGGAGGCCTTTTTCCATTCCCGTTTTGTTTAACAAAAAAGGAAAGAAAGGAAAAGAAGCAGAACACTAATGTGCGTAAAATATGCCTTTTGAAACGGTCGTTTTGAAATATGGACGTCCTTTGAATTTTTTGGTCGATATGTGACCCCAGGATTTGTTTTCAGGGCAGGTGTCATTTACAGGCCTGCAATGATTTTGAATATCAACTGACCATTAGCGTTGGGATTAAAGCTGCTGTTGTGTGAAACGGCCACAAGGTGGCAGCAGTTCACCCTTACCAAATCTGGTTACTAGGGCAAGAGAGCCTCAGTGGAAGTGGTGTTCTAGATTGGAGTTTAGAATGGAATGTGCCAGGAGAAAGCCCCTCACGTTTGTCTCACTACTTCTTGTTCGTGTTTTTAATATAATTTTTAATTTTTTATTACAGCAAGTTTGATTACAATGTTTGGCTTGTTGTAGGTGTGGAAGATGTGGTTCTTTTACACATATACAGATGTCTGTTCTTCCTGGGATCCTTTTCCCATGTACGTTATGACAGAATGTTGAGTAGTCCTCTCTTGGTATTCTGTAGGTCTTTGGTGATTATATATGTCACCTGTGTTTGTATATGTCTGTTAACCCCGATATCATAATGAAACCAATCCTCACACCTTTCCATTGGTGAACCATAAGTTTGTTTAATGAATCTGTGACTGCCCTTCTCCGTGGAAATATCTGCCCTTGTATCCATTTTTAGGTAACACCTATAAGTGATATGATATGATATGTGTCTTTCACTTTCTGACTTACTACAAGTCACGTGATTACTTCTAGACTCATCTACGGTGCTGCAAATGGCATTGTGTCCTTTTTTCCCTTGGCTTCTCTTCTGCCTTAGCGGGGTCCATTTTCAACAATGTGATTCCCTGAGGGTTGTGGATTAGCTGACCTGGGCAGCCTTACCCTGCCGGCCCGCCCTCCCCAGGTGTGCCTCGTTGAGGTCAATATAAACAGCGCTCCAGGCAGCAATAGCCCCTGAAGCTGTGCCTGACTCCATATTCTCTGCCCCGTCAGCAGTCTCGTGGCTGTGCTGGTGGGAGGGAGTGAGGGGCCACAGCTTTGTGGGTGACCCGGTGTGAGTGGGGTTCTGCTGGCCTTTCTGCAGGAGTTGCCAGGCTGCCGCCTGTAAAGAAGAGGTTGTGTCACCCATACCTTCCGCTGGAATTTCTCTCCAGACAGAGGTGAGGATGGAAAATAGCAGTGGGGGCCGGGATAGGAGGGGTATATCAGGCAGGGCAATGGAAAGCTTCTGGAAGAGCGCCCGGGGCCAGGACCACCCTGGCTGGCCTGCAGGCACCAAGTTGGCCTGCGTGCTGTCGCTGGTGTGGCTCCACGGTCCTTCCTCTAGGCTTTCAAGCCCTTGTACATATTCAGGTGTTTTACCTGGAAAGGGTGGGAACAGTTCAGCAGCAGCTGGCCTGGGGCTCAGCTCACGTTTACTCACAGATGGCTCGGCACGGTCCCCCAGCTTTGCAATGAGGACGCTCCTTGCGTGGGGGGTGGGTTGCTGGCTGTATGGGAGATGATTCTCCACCTCTGACCAATTTCAGAATTGTTTACCACTGGAGCAAGTGCCCTGATAGGGTTTTCCTCTGTATAACTCGTGGGTTCAGGATTTTTTTTTCTTTTATGGTTCAAGTTAGATTTTATTCCTCTTTTATGTATTTATAGATATAAGCATGGAAATAATTCATTCCTATAAATACATCTGTGTGACGGGAAGAACTTTTTTCTGTTTTATTTTTAAATTTTATTTTTTAAAATTTTGAAATTTTATTTTATTTATTTTTTTTTATACAGCACGTTATTATTAGTTATGTATTTTATGCATATACATGTATACAGGTCAATCCCAAACTCCCAACTCATCCCACCACCACCACCCCATGGCTTCCCACACTTGGTGTCCATATGTTTGTTCTCTACCTCTGTGTCTCTATTTCTTCCCTGCCAACCAGTTCATCTGTACCATTTTTGGCTCCACATATATGCGTTAATATACAATATTTGTTTTCCTCTTTCTGACTTACTTCATTCTGTATGACAGTCTCTCGATCCATCGATGTCTCTACAAATGACCCAGTTTCATTCCTTTTTATGGCCGAGTAATATTCCATTTTATATATGTACCACATCTTTATCCATTCATCAGTCTGTGGACATTTAGGTTGCTTCCATTACCTGGCTATTGTAAATAGTGCTGCAACGAACATTGTGGTGAATGTGCCTTTTTGAAATACGGTTTTCTCTGGGTATATGCCCAGATGTGGGATTGCTGGATCAGATGGTAATTCTATTTCTAGATTTTTTAAGGAAACTCCATACTGTTCTCCATAGTGACTGTATCAATTTACATTCCCACCAATTGTGGAAAAGGGCTGCTTTTGTCCACACCCTCCCCAGAATTGGTTGTTTGTAGATTTTCTGATGATGCTGATTCTAACAGGTGTGAGGTGATACCTCATTGTAGTTTTGATTTGCATTTCTCTAAAAATTAGTGCTGTTGAGCAGCTTTTCATGTGCGTCTTGGCCATCTCTGTGTCTCCTTTGAAGAAACGTCTCTTTAGATCTTCTGCCCATTTTTGGGGGGTTGTTTTTTTTTTAATATTAAGCTGCATGAGCTGTTTATATATATTGGAGATTAAACCTCTGTCCATTGATTCGTTTGCCACGATTTTCACCCATTCTGAGGGAGGCCTTTTTCCATTCCCGTTTTTTTTAACAAAAAAGGAAAGAAAGGAAAAGAAGCAGAACACTAATGTACGTAAAATATGCCTTTTGAAACGGTCGTTTTGAAATATGGACGTCCTTTGAATTTTTTGGTCGATATGTGACCCCAGGACTTGTTTTCAGGGCAGGTGTCATTTACAGGCCTGCAATGATTTTGAATATCAACTGACCATTAGCGTTGGGATTAAAGCTGCTGTTGTGTGAAACGGCCACAAGGTGGCAGCAGTTCACCCTTACCAAATCTGGTTACTAGGGCAAGAGAGCCTCAGTGGAAGTGGTGTTCTAGATTGGAGTTTAGAATGGAATGTGCCAGGAGAAAGCCCCTCACGTTTGTCTCACTACTTCTTGTTCGTGTTTTTAATTTAATTTTTTATTTTTTATTACAGCAAGTTTGATTACAATGTTTGGCTTGCTGTAGGTGTGGAAGATGTGGTTCTTTTACACATATACAGATGTCTGTTCTTCCTGGGATCCTTTTCCCATGTACGTTATGACAGAATGTTGAGTAGTCCTCTCTTGGTATTCTGTAGGTCTTTGGTGATTATATATGTCACCTGTGTTTGTATATGTCTGTTAACCCCGATATCGTAATGAAACCAATCCTCACACCTTTCCATTGGTGAACCATAAGTTTGTTAAATGAATCTGTGATTGCCCTTCTCCGTGGAAATATCTGCCCTGGTATCCATTTTTCGGTAACACCTATAAGTGATATGATATGATATGTGTCTTTCACTTTCTGACTTACTACAAGTCACGTGATTACTTCTAGACTCATCTACGGTGCTGCAAATGGCATTGTGTCCTTTTTTCCCTTGGCTTCTCTTCTGCCTTAGCGGGGTCCATTTTCAACAATGTGATTCCCTGAGGGTTGTGGATTAGCTGACCTGGGCAGCCTTACCCTGCCGGCCCGCCCTCCCCAGGTGTGCCTCGTTGAGGTCAATATAAATAGCGCTCCAGGCAGCAATAGCCCCTGAAGCTGTGCCTGACTCCATATTCTGTGCCCCGTCAGCAGTCTCGGGGCTGTGCTGGTGGGAGGGAGTGAGGGGCCACAGCTTTGTGGGTGGCCCGGTGCGAGTGGGGTTCTGCTGGCCTTTCTGCAGGAGTTGCCAGGCTGCCGCCTGTAAAAAGAGGTTGTGTCACCCATACCTTCCGCTGGAATTTCTCTCCGGACAGAGGTGAGGATGGAAAAAAGCAGTGGGGGCCGGGACAGGAGGGGTATCTCAGGCAGGGCAATGGAAAGCTTCTGGAAGAGCGCCCAGGGCCAGGACCACCCTGGCTGGCCTGCAGGCACCAAGTTGGCCTGCGTGCTGTCGCTGGTGTGGCTCCACAGTCCTTCCTCTAGGCTTTCAAGCCCTTGTACATATTCAGGTGTTTTACCTGGAAAGGGTGGGAACAGTTCAGCAGCAGCTGGCCTGGGGCTCAGCTCACGTTTACTCACAGATGGCTCGGCACGGTCCCCCAGCTTTGCAATGAGGACGCTCCTTGCGTGGGGGGTGGGTTGCTGGCTGTATGGGAGATGATTCCCCACCTCTGACCAATTTCAGAATTGTTTACCACTGGAGCAAGTGCCCTGATAGGGTTTTCCTCTGTATAACTCTTGGGTTCAGAATTTTTTTTTTCTTTTATGGTTCAAGTTAGATTTTATTCCTCTTTTATGTATTTATAGATAGAAGCATGGAAATAATTCATTCCTATAAATACATCAGTGTGACGGGAAGAACTTTTTTCTGTTTTATTTTTAAATTTTATTTTTTAAAATTTTGAAATTTAATTTTATTTATTTTTTTATACAGCACGTTATTATTATGTATTTTATGCATATACATGTATACAGGTCAATCCCAAACTCCCAACTCATCCCACCACCACCAGCCCATGGCTTCCCACACTTGGTGTCCATACGTTTGTTCTCTACCTCTGTGTCTCTATTTCTTCCCTGCCAACCAGTTCATCTGTACCATTTTTAGGCTCCACATATATGCGTTAATAGACAATATTTGTTTTCCTCTTTCTGACTTACTTCATTCTGTATGACAGTCTCTCGATCCATCGATGTCTCTACAAATGACCCAGTTTCATTCCTTTTTATGGCCGAGTAATATTCCATTTTATATATGTACCACATCTTTATCCATTCATCTGTCTGTGGGCATTTAGGTTGCTTCCATTACCTGGCTATTGTAAATAGTGCTGCAACGAACATTGTGGTGAATGTGCCTTTTTGAAATACGGTTTCCTCTGGGTATATGCCCAGAAGTGGGATTGCTGGATCAGATGGTAATTCTATTTCTAGGTTTTTTAAGGAAACTCCATACTGTTCTCCATAGTGACTGTATCAATTTACATTCCCACCAATAGTGGAAGAGGGCTCCTTTTGTCCACACCCTCCCCAGAATTGGTTGTTTGTAGATATTCTGATGATGCCAATTCTAACAGGTGTGAGGTGATACCTCATTGTAGTTTTGATTTGCATTTCTCTAATAATTAGTGCTGTTGAGCAGCTTTTCATGTGCGTCTTGGCCATCTCTGTGTCTCCTTTGAAGAAACGTCTCTTTAGATCTTCTGCCCGTTTTTTTTGGGTTGTTTGTTTTTTTTTAATATTAAGCTGCATGAGCTGTTTATATATATTGGAGATTAAACCTCTGTCCATTGATTCGTTTGCCACGATTTTCACCCATTCTGAGGGAGGCCTTTTTCCATTCCCGTTTTGTTTAACAAAAAAGGAAAGAAAGGAAAAGAAGCAGAACACTAATGTGCGTAAAATATGCCTTTTGAAACGGTCGTTTTGAAATATGGACGTCCTTTGAATTTTTTGGTCGATATGTGACCCCAGGATTTGTTTTCAGGGCAGGTGTCATTTACAGGCCTGCAATGATTTTGAATATCAACTGACCATTAGCGTTGGGATTAAAGCTGCTGTTGTGTGAAACGGCCACAAGGTGGCAGCAGTTCACCCTTACCAAATCTGGTTACTAGGGCAAGAGAGCCTCAGTGGAAGTGGTGTTCTAGATTGGAGTTTAGAATGGAATGTGCCAGGAGAAAGCCCCTCACGTTTGTCTCACTACTTCTTGTTCGTGTTTTTAATTTAATTTTTAATTTTTTATTACAGCAAGTTTGATTACAATGTTTGGCTTGTTGTAGGTGTGGAAGATGTGGTTCTTTTACACATATACAGATGTCTGTTCTTCCTGGGATCCTTTTCCCATGTACGTTATGACAGAATGTTGAGTAGTCCTCTCTTGGTATTCTGTAGGTCTTTGGTGATTATATATGTCACCTGTGTTTGTATATGTCTGTTAACCCCGATATCATAATGAAACCAATCCTCACACCTTTCCATTGGTGAACCATAAGTTTGTTTAATGAATCTGTGACTGCCCTTCTCCGTGGAAATATCTGCCCTTGTATCCATTTTTAGGTAACACCTATAAGTGATATGATATGATATGTGTCTTTCACTTTCTGACTTACTACAAGTCACGTGATTACTTCTAGACTCATCTACGGTGCTGCAAATGGCATTGTGTCCTTTTTTCCCTTGGCTTCTCTTCTGCCTTAGCGGGGTCCATTTTCAACAATGTGATTCCCTGAGGGTTGTGGATTAGCTGACCTGGGCAGCCTTACCCTGCCGGCCCGCCCTCCCCAGGTGTGCCTCGTTGAGGTCAATATAAACAGCGCTCCAGGCAGCAATAGCCCCTGAAGCTGTGCCTGACTCCATATTCTCTGCCCCGTCAGCAGTCTCGTGGCTGTGCTGGTGGGAGGGAGTGAGGGGCCACAGCTTTGTGGGTGACCCGGTGTGAGTGGGGTTCTGCTGGCCTTTCTGCAGGAGTTGCCAGGCTGCCGCCTGTAAAGAAGAGGTTGTGTCACCCATACCTTCCGCTGGAATTTCTCTCCAGACAGAGGTGAGGATGGAAAATAGCAGTGGGGGCCGGGATAGGAGGGGTATATCAGGCAGGGCAATGGAAAGCTTCTGGAAGAGCGCCCGGGGCCAGGACCACCCTGGCTGGCCTGCAGGCACCAAGTTGGCCTGCGTGCTGTCGCTGGTGTGGCTCCACGGTCCTTCCTCTAGGCTTTCAAGCCCTTGTACATATTCAGGTGTTTTACCTGGAAAGGGTGGGAACAGTTCAGCAGCAGCTGGCCTGGGGCTCAGCTCACGTTTACTCACAGATGGCTCGGCACGGTCCCCCAGCTTTGCAATGAGGACGCTCCTTGCGTGGGGGGTGGGTTGCTGGCTGTATGGGAGATGATTCTCCACCTCTGACCAATTTCAGAATTGTTTACCACTGGAGCAAGTGCCCTGATAGGGTTTTCCTCTGTATAACTCGTGGGTTCAGGATTTTTTTTTCTTTTATGGTTCAAGTTAGATTTTATTCCTCTTTTATGTATTTATAGATATAAGCATGGAAATAATTCATTCCTATAAATACATCTGTGTGACGGGAAGAACTTTTTTCTGTTTTATTTTTAAATTTTATTTTTTAAAATTTTGAAATTTTATTTTATTTATTTTTTTTTATACAGCACGTTATTATTAGTTATGTATTTTATGCATATACATGTATACAGGTCAATCCCAAACTCCCAACTCATCCCACCACCACCACCCCATGGCTTCCCACACTTGGTGTCCATATGTTTGTTCTCTACCTCTGTGTCTCTATTTCTTCCCTGCCAACCAGTTCATCTGTACCATTTTTGGCTCCACATATATGCGTTAATATACAATATTTGTTTTCCTCTTTCTGACTTACTTCATTCTGTATGACAGTCTCTCGATCCATCGATGTCTCTACAAATGACCCAGTTTCATTCCTTTTTATGGCCGAGTAATATTCCATTTTATATATGTACCACATCTTTATCCATTCATCAGTCTGTGGGCATTTAGGTTGCTTCCATTACCTGGCTATTGTAAATAGTGCTGCAACGAACATTGTGGTGAATGTGCCTTTTTGAAATACGGTTTTCTCTGGGTATATGCCCAGATGTGGGATTGCTGGATCAGATGGTAATTCTATTTCTAGATTTTTTAAGGAAACTCCATACTGTTCTCCATAGTGACTGTATCAATTTACATTCCCACCAATTGTGGAAAAGGGCTGCTTTTGTCCACACCCTCCCCAGAATTGGTTGTTTGTAGATTTTCTGATGATGCTGATTCTAACAGGTGTGAGGTGATACCTCATTGTAGTTTTGATTTGCATTTCTCTAAAAATTAGTGCTGTTGAGCAGCTTTTCATGTGCGTCTTGGCCATCTCTGTGTCTCCTTTGAAGAAACGTCTCTTTAGATCTTCTGCCCATTTTTGGGGGGTTGTTTTTTTTTTAATATTAAGCTGCATGAGCTGTTTATATATATTGGAGATTAAACCTCTGTCCATTGATTCGTTTGCCACGATTTTCACCCATTCTGAGGGAGGCCTTTTTCCATTCCCGTTTTTTTTAACAAAAAAGGAAAGAAAGGAAAAGAAGCAGAACACTAATGTACGTAAAATATGCCTTTTGAAACGGTCGTTTTGAAATATGGACGTCCTTTGAATTTTTTGGTCGATATGTGACCCCAGGACTTGTTTTCAGGGCAGGTGTCATTTACAGGCCTGCAATGATTTTGAATATCAACTGACCATTAGCGTTGGGATTAAAGCTGCTGTTGTGTGAAACGGCCACAAGGTGGCAGCAGTTCACCCTTACCAAATCTGGTTACTAGGGCAAGAGAGCCTCAGTGGAAGTGGTGTTCTAGATTGGAGTTTAGAATGGAATGTGCCAGGAGAAAGCCCCTCACGTTTGTCTCACTACTTCTTGTTCGTGTTTTTAATTTAATTTTTTATTTTTTATTACAGCAAGTTTGATTACAATGTTTGGCTTGCTGTAGGTGTGGAAGATGTGGTTCTTTTACACATATACAGATGTCTGTTCTTCCTGGGATCCTTTTCCCATGTACGTTATGACAGAATGTTGAGTAGTCCTCTCTTGGTATTCTGTAGGTCTTTGGTGATTATATATGTCACCTGTGTTTGTATATGTCTGTTAACCCCGATATCGTAATGAAACCAATCCTCACACCTTTCCATTGGTGAACCATAAGTTTGTTAAATGAATCTGTGATTGCCCTTCTCCGTGGAAATATCTGCCCTGGTATCCATTTTTCGGTAACACCTATAAGTGATATGATATGATATGTGTCTTTCACTTTCTGACTTACTACAAGTCACGTGATTACTTCTAGACTCATCTACGGTGCTGCAAATGGCATTGTGTCCTTTTTTCCCTTGGCTTCTCTTCTGCCTTAGCGGGGTCCATTTTCAACAATGTGATTCCCTGAGGGTTGTGGATTAGCTGACCTGGGCAGCCTTACCCTGCCGGCCCGCCCTCCCCAGGTGTGCCTCGTTGAGGTCAATATAAATAGCGCTCCAGGCAGCAATAGCCCCTGAAGCTGTGCCTGACTCCATATTCTGTGCCCCGTCAGCAGTCTCGGGGCTGTGCTGGTGGGAGGGAGTGAGGGGCCACAGCTTTGTGGGTGGCCCGGTGCGAGTGGGGTTCTGCTGGCCTTTCTGCAGGAGTTGCCAGGCTGCCGCCTGTAAAAAGAGGTTGTGTCACCCATACCTTCCACTGGAATTTCTCTCCGGACAGAGGTGAGGATGGAAAAAAGCAGTGGGGGCCGGGACAGGAGGGGTATCTCAGGCAGGGCAATGGAAAGCTTCTGGAAGAGCGCCCAGGGCCAGGACCACCCTGGCTGGCCTGCAGGCACCAAGTTGGCCTGCGTGCTGTCGCTGGTGTGGCTCCACAGTCCTTCCTCTAGGCTTTCAAGCCCTTGTACATATTCAGGTGTTTTACCTGGAAAGGGTGGGAACAGTTCAGCAGCAGCTGGCCTGGGGCTCAGCTCACGTTTACTCACAGATGGCTCGGCACGGTCCCCCAGCTTTGCAATGAGGACGCTCCTTGCGTGGGGGGTGGGTTGCTGGCTGTATGGGAGATGATTCCCCACCTCTGACCAATTTCAGAATTGTTTACCACTGGAGCAAGTGCCCTGATAGGGTTTTCCTCTGTATAACTCGTGGGTTCAGAATTTTTTTTTTCTTTTATGGTTCAAGTTAGATTTTATTCCTCTTTTATGTATTTATAGATAGAAGCATGGAAATAATTCATTCCTATAAATACATCAGTGTGACGGGAAGAACTTTTTTCTGTTTTATTTTTAAATTTTATTTTTTAAAATTTTGAAATTTAATTTTATTTATTTTTTTATACAGCACGTTATTATTAGTTATGTATTTTATGCATATACATGTATACAGGTCAATCCCAAACTCCCAACTCATCCCACCACCACCACCCCATGGCTTCCCACACTTGGTGTCCATACGTTTGTTCTCTACCTCTGTGTCTCTATTTCTTCCCTGCCAACCAGTTCATCTGTACCATTTTTAGGCTCCACATATATGCGTTAATAGACAATATTTGTTTTCCTCTTTCTGACTTACTTCATTCTGTATGACAGTCTCTCGATCCATCGATGTCTCTACAAATGACCCAGTTTCATTCCTTTTTATGGCCGAGTAATATTCCATTTTATATATGTACCACATCTTTATCCATTCATCTGTCTGTGGGCATTTAGGTTGCTTCCATTACCTGGCTATTGTAAATAGTGCTGCAACGAACATTGTGGTGAATGTGCCTTTTTGAAATACGGTTTCCTCTGGGTATATGCCCAGAAGTGGGATTGCTGGATCAGATGGTAATTCTATTTCTAGGTTTTTTAAGGAAACTCCATACTGTTCTCCATAGTGACTGTATCAATTTACATTCCCACCAATAGTGGAAGAGGGCTCTTTTGTCCACACCCTCCCCAGAATTGGTTGTTTGTAGATATTCTGATGATGCCGATTCTAACAGGTGTGAGGTGATACCTCATTGTAGTTTTGATTTGCATTTCTCTAATAATTAGTGCTGTTGAGCAGCTTTTCATGTGCGTCTTGGCCATCTCTGTGTCTCCTTTGAAGAAACGTCTCTTTAGATCTTCTGCCCGTTTTTTTTGGGTTGTTTGTTTTTTTTAATATTAAGCTGCATGAGCTGTTTATATATATTGGAGATTAAACCTCTGTCCATTGATTCGTTTGCCACGATTTTCACCCATTCTGAGGGAGGCCTTTTTCCATTCCCGTTTTTTTTAACAAAAAAGGAAAGAAAGGAAAAGAAGCAGAACACTAATGTGCGTAGCCTTTTGAAACGGTCGTTTTGAAATATGGACGTCCTTTGAATTTTTTGGTCGATATGTGACCCCAGGATTTGTTTTCAGGGCAGGTGTCATTTACAGGCCTGCAATGATTTTGAATATCAACTGACCATTAGCGTTGGGATTAAAGCTGCTGTTGTGTGAAACGGCCACAAGGTGGCAGCAGTTCACCCTTACCAAATCTGGTTACTAGGGCAAGAGAGCCTCAGTGGAAGTGGTGTTCTAGATTGGAGTTTAGAATGGAATGTGCCAGGAGAAAGCCCCTCACGTTTGTCTCACTACTTCTTGTTCGTGTTTTTAATTTAATTTTTTATTTTTTATTACAGCAAGTTTGATTACAATGTTTGGCTTGCTGTAGGTGTGGAAGATGTGGTTCTTTTACACATATACAGATGTCTGTTCTTCCTGGGATCCTTTTCCCATGTACGTTATGACAGAATGTTGAGTAGTCCTCTCTTGGTATTCTGTAGGTCTTTGGTGATTATATATGTCACCTGTGTTTGTATATGTCTGTTAACCCCGATATCATAATGAAACCAATCCTCACACTTTTCCATTGGTGAACCATAAGTTTGTTCAATGAATCTGTGATTGCCCTTCTCCGTGGAAATATCTGCCCTGGTATCCATTTTTAGGTAACACCTATAAGTGATATGATATGATATGTGTCTTTCACTTTCTGACTTACTACAAGTCACGTGATTACTTCTAGACTCATCTACGGTGCTGCAAATGGCATTGTGTCCTTTTTTCCCTTGGCTTCTCTTCTGCCTTAGCGGGGTCCATTTTCAACAATGTGATTCCCTGAGGGTTGTGGATTAGCTGACCTGGGCAGCCTTACCCTGCCGGCCCGCCCTCCCCAGGTGTGCCTCGTTGAGGTCAATATAAACAGCGCTCCAGGCAGCAATAGCCCCTGAAGCTGTGCCTGACTCCATATTCTCTGCCCCGTCAGCAGTCTCGGGGCTGTGCTGGTTGGAGGGAGTGAGGGGCCACAGCTTTGTGGGTGGCCCGGTGTGAGTGGTGGTCTGCTGGCCTTTCTGCAGGAGTTGCCAGGCTGCCGCCTGTAAAGAAGAGGTTGTGTCACCCATACCTTCCGCTGGAATTTTTCTCCGGACAGAGGTGAGGTTGGAAAAAAGCAGTGGGGGCCGGGACAGGAGGGGTATATCAGGCAGGGCAATGGAAATCTTCTGGAAGAGCGCCCGGGGCCAGGACCACCCTGGCTGGCCTGCAGGCACCAAGTTGGCCTGCGTGCTGTCGCTGGTGTGGCTCCACGGTCCTTCCTCTAGGCTTTCAAGCCCTTGTACATATTCAGGTGTTTTACCTGGAAAGGGTGGGAACAGTTCAGCAGCAGCTGGCCTGGGGCTCAGCTCACGTTTACTCACAGATGGCTCGGCACGGTCCCCCAGCTTTGCAATGAGGACGCTCCTTGCGTGGGGGGTGGGTTGCTGGCTGTATGGGAGATGATTCTCCACCTCTGACCAATTTCAGAATTGTTTACCACTGGAGCAAGTGCCCTGATAGGGTTTTCCTCTGTATAACTCATGGGTTCAGGATTTTTTTTTATTTTATGGTTCAAGTTAGATTTTATTCCTCTTTTATGTATCTATAGATAGAAGCTTGGAAATAATTCATTCCTATAAATACATCTGTGTGACGGGAAGAAATTTTTTCTGTTTTATTTTTAAATTTTATTTTTTAAAATTTTAAAATTTTATTTATTTTTTTTATACAGCACGTTATTATTAGTTATGTATTTTATGCATATACATGTATACAGGTCAATCCCAAACTCCCAACTCATCCCACCACCACCACCCCATGGCTTCCCACACTTGGTGTCCATACGTTTTTTCTCTTCCTCTGTGTCTCTATTTCTTCCCTGCCAACCAGTTCATCTGTACGATTTTTAGGCTCCACATATATGCGTTAATAGACAATATTTGTTTTCCTCTTTCTGACTTACTTCATTCTGTATGGCAGTCTCTCGATCCATCGATGTCTCTACAAATGACCCAGTTTCATTCCTTTTTATGGCCGAGTAATATTCCATTTTATATATGTACCACATCTTTATCCATTCATCTGTCTGTGGGCATTTAGGTTGCTTCCATTACCTGGCTATTGTAAATAGTGCTGCAACGAACATTGTGGTGAATGTGCCTTTTTGAAATACGGTTTTCTCTGGGTATATGCCCAGAAGTGGGATTGCTGGATCAGATGGTAATTCTATTTCTAGATTTTTTAAGGAAACTCCATACTGTTCTCCATAGTGACTGTATCAATTTACATTCCCACCAATAGTGGAAGAGGGCTCCTTTTGTCCACACCCTCCCCAGAATTGGTTGTTTGTAGATTTTCTGATGATGCCGATTCTAACAGGTGTGAGGTGATACCTCATTGTAGTTTGGATTTGCATTTCTCTAATAATTAGTGCTGTTGAGCAGCTTTTCATGTGCGTCTTGGCCATCTCTGTGTCTCCTTTGAAGAAACGTCTCTTTAGATTTTCTGCCCATTTTTTGGGGTTGTTTGTTTTCTTAATATTAAGCTGCATGAGCTGTTTATATATATTGGAGATTAAACCTCTGTCCATTGATTCGTCTGCAACGATTTTCGCCCATTCTGAGGGAGGCCTTTTTCCATTCCCGTTTTTTTTAACAAAAAAGGAAAGAAAGGAAAAGATGCAGAACACTAATGTGAGTAAAATATGCCTTTTGAAATGGTCGTTTTGAAATATGGACGTCCTTTGAATTTTTTGGTCGATATGTGACCCCAGGATTTGTTTTCAGGGCAGGTGTCATTTACAGGCCTGCAATGATTTTGAATATCAAATGACCATTAGCGTTGGGATTAAAGCTGCTGTTGTGTGAAACGGCCACAAGGTGGCAGCAGTTCACCCTTACCGAATCTGGTTACTAGGGCAAGAGAGCCTCAGTGGAAGTGGTGTTCTAGATTGGAGTTTAGAATGGAATGTGCCAGGAGAAAGCCCCTCACGTTTGTCTCACTACTTCTTATTCGTGTTTTTAATTTAATTTTTTTTATTTTTTATTACAGCAAGTTTGATTACAATGTTTGGCTTGCTGTAGGTGTGGAAGATGTGGTTCTTTTACACATATACAGATGTCTGTTCTTCCTGGGATCCCTTTCCCATGTACGTTATGACAGAATGTTGAGTAGTCCTCTCTTGGTATTCTGTAGATCTTTGGTGATTATATATGTCACCTGTGTTTGTATATGTCTGTTAACCCCGATATCGTAATGAAACCAATCCTCACACCTTTCCATTGGTGAACCATAAGTTTGTTTAATGAATCTGTGATTGCCCTTCTCCGTGGAAATATCTGCCCTGGTATCCATTTTTAGGTAACACCTATAAGTGATATGATATGATATGTGTCTTTCACTTTCTGACTTACTACAAGTCACGTGATTACTTCTAGACTCATCTACGGTGCTGCAAATGGCATTGTGTCCTTTTTTCCCTTGGCTTCTCTTCTGCCTTAGCGGGGTCCATTTTCAACAATGTGATTCCCTGAGGGTTGTGGATTAGCTGACCTGGGCAGCCTTACCCTGCCGGCCCGCCCTCCCCAGGTGTGCCTCGTTGAGGTCAATATAAACAGCGCTCCAGGCAGCAATAGCCCCTGAAGCTGTGCCTGACTCCATATTCTCTGCCCCGTCAGCAGTCTCGGGGCTGTGCTGGTTGGAGGGAGTGAGGGGCCACAGCTTTGTGGGTGGCCCGGTGTGAGTGGGGTTCTGCTGGCCTTTCTGCAGGAGTTGCCAGGCTGCCGCCTGTAAAGAAGAGGTTGTGTCACCCATACCTTCCGCTGGAATTTCTCTCTGGACAGAGGTGAGGAAGGAAAAAAGCAGTGGGGGCCGGGACAGGAGGCGTATCTCAGGCAGGGCAATGGAAACCTTCTGGAAGAGCGCCAGGGTCCAGGACCACCCTGGCTGGCCTGCAGGCACCAAGTTGGCCTGCGTGCTGTCGCTGGTGTGGCTCCACGGTCCTTCCTCTAGGCTTTCAAGCCCTTGTACATATTCAGGAGTTTTACCTGGAAAGGGTGGAAACAGTTCAGCAGCATCTGGCCTGGGGCTCAGCTCACGTATACTCACAGATGCCTCGGCACGGTACCCCAGCTTTGCAATGAGGACGCTCCTTGCGTGGGGTTGGGTTGCTGGCTGTATGGGAGATGGTTCCCCACCTCTGACCAATTTCAGAATTGTTTACCGCTGGAGCAAGGGCCCTGATAGGGTTTTCCTCTGTATAACTAGTGGGTTTACTTTTTTTTTTCTTTTATGGTTCAAGTTAGATTTTATTCCTCTTTTATGTATTTATAAATATAAGCATGGAAATAATTCATTCCTATAAATACATCTGTGTGACGGGAATAATTTTTTCTGTTTTATTTTTAAATTTTATTTTTTAATATTTTGAAATTTTATTTTATTTATGTTTTTATACAGCAGGTTATTATTAGTTATGTATTTTATGCATATACATTTATACAGGTCAATCCCAATCTCCCAACTCATCCCACCACCAGCACCCCATGGCTTCCCACAATTGGTGTCCATACGTTTGTTCTCTACCTCTGTGTCTCTATTTCTTCCCTGCAAACCAGTTCATCCGTACCATTTTTTTAGTTTCCACATATATGCATTAATATACAATATTTGTTTTCCTCTTTCTGACTTACTTCATTCTGTATGACAGTCTCTCGATCCATCGATGTCTCTACAAATGACCCAGTTTCATTCCTTTTTATGGCCGAATAATATTCCATTTCATATATGTACCACATCTTTATCCATTCATCTGTCTGTGGGCATTTATGTTGCTTCCATTACCTTGCTATTGTAAATAGTGCTGCAACGAACATTGTGGTGAATGTGCCTTTTTGAAATACGGTTTTCTCTGGGTATATGCCCAGACGTGGGATTGCTGGAACAGATGGTAATTCTATTTCTAGTTTTTTTAAGGAAAATCCATACTGTTCTCCATAGAGACTCTATCAATTTACACTCCCACCAATAGTGGAAGAGGGATCCTTTTGTCCACACCCTCCCCAGAATTGGTTGTTTGTAGATTTTCTGATGATGCCGATTCTAACAGGTGTGAGGTGATACCTCATTGTAGTTTTCTCCTGAATATATTCAGGAGAAAACGCATACGCCCTTTTTGGCCAAGTGCATCATTGTCGAAGTTGTGCCCCGCTTCCTGTGCTTTACAGGCGATTCCAACGTACCTCTTGAAATCTGTTTCCTGCTCTTCTGCCTCGCTTTCAAGTCCGCCTCGTTGCCTTCCCTCAACAGATTTTTGGAAGATAGTTGGCCTTGATTACTCTGCCAGTTTGTGAATTGCTGTGCCCCTGAGCTCCATTTTTCAACTCGCTTTTTGTGAGCTGAACGCAAGTCCAAACTTTTGGTTCAGGACCTATACTGGTTCCCGGTGGGTGGGTGAGACTTTGGTTAATTCTTCTTCCTGCCGGGAAATTAGAGTGACATGTGCCCATCCAAATGCCTAACAGCTACTCCCTCATTGGTTCTCCCTCTTCCCTTTCATCCTCTGCCAGATTGGCAACCTGTGCAAACCAGGAGCTTAAAGGGGCTGTCTCTCCAAGTTGGGAGATTGATAGGAAAGCAGTTGGAAAGTCAAACCAGAGCACCAGGAGAGGGACTCTTCGTTGAGTTTTAGAAACCTTTCGTATTCACAGTGTGTCCATTCTCTAGGTTTCCCGTACATGTTATAGCTGTAGTAATATTCCCTTCAACCTGGAGAGTTTGGACCCATGGAATGGGTGCCATGCATTATTGCTTTAAAGGGTCTGCATTTGCTCACCCAATCTCACCAATCCTCTCAGTCCCAAGTGTCCAGCCTTATGCCACTTCCAGCTGTCATTGTAGATAGGGTCATTCCAGGTTGCATCAGAGACCCTGAAGGAATTGTAAAGAATTTCCCTGTTTCTTTGTTTTGTTTTTGAAATTCCTTTTTAGAGTGGGTTTGAGCTGATTCTCGCTGCCCTGTTTATGTCAGTCTAGACACACTTGATTCCCTTACGGAGACATATCAATACATAGGTTTTAAGATTCTTACTAGTCAGATCTATTCCTCTGCGGGAAATATGGGGTTTTGAGTCCCTTTCACTGAGGAAGGTGTAGGTCTTGTCTATTCCATAGTTGGTTTTTGGAACGGTACCTGTGCTTATATCAAACTCTGGTTTGATGCATCACCCCACCTCTCCTTCCCCCTTAAGCAGGCATAAGAGTGTTTTCTAAATGTGAGACTCTGTTCTCTTGCCTAACTCAGTTCATGTGTAGCCATGTTTACAGGATCTTCCTAAGTGATATCTTATGATAAGTTTCTTTTTCTGTGTGACTTTTTCACTTAGAATCATCGTACCTGAATCCACTCATTTTGCTGCTACTGGTCTTATGACATTGATTTCATGGCTGAGGGATATTCCATCGTACGTAAGTTCCACAATATTTTGAACCATTTTTATATTTCCTGGGATATTTCCGGTGTACCCAGGTTGAGGTTCTTGTAAGCAGTGCAGCCCTCAATTTGGGGGTGGCTCTGTCTTATGGATTTTCAGTTTTCCCAAGGTATATTCCCTAGACTGGAAGTGCCCTTGGCTCTGTAGCTCTGTTGTTTCCTTGTTTTAGGGAACACAATGCACTCCTCCAGTGAGGCAGTTGGCAACTTACATCCCGCCCATCAGCATAACAAGGCTCCCTGTTCTCCAGGGCCTGTCTTGCCTTTCTGGTTTTTACACATTTTGTGGATGTCCCTTTTGACCGGTGAGAAGTGATACTTCTTTGTAGTGCAGATTTGCATTGCCCGCTTGCTTGCTTGGCCAAAAAGGGCGTATGCGTTTTCTCCTGAATATATTCAGGTGAAAACGCATACGCCCTTTTTGGCCAAGTGCATCATTGTCGAAGTTGTGCCCCTCTTCCTGTGCTTTACAGGCAATTCCAACGTACCTCTTGAAATCTGATTCCTGCTATTCTGCCTCGCTTTCAAGTCCGCCTCGTTGCCTTCCCTCAACAGATTTTTGAACGATTGTTGGCCTTGATTACTCTGCCAGTTTGTGGATTGCTGTGCCCCGGACCTCCATTTTCAACTCGTTTTTAGTGAGCTGAACGCAAGTCCAAACTTTTGGTTCAGCACCTCTACTGGTTCCCGGTGGGTGGCTGAGACTTTGGTTAATTCTTCTTCCTGCCGGGAAATTAGAGTGACATGTGCCCATCCAAATGCCTAACAGCTACTCTCTCATTGGTTCTCCCTCTTCCCTTTCATCCTCTGCCAAATTGGCAACCTGTGCGAACCAGGAGCTTAAAGGGGCTGTCTCTCCAAGTTGGGAGATTGATAGGAAAGCAGTTGGAAAGTCAAACCGGAGCACCAGGAGAGGGGCTCTTCGTTGAGTTTTAGAAACCTTTTGTATTCACAGTGTGTCCATTCTCTAGGTTTCCCGTACATGTTAGAGCTGTAGTAATATTCCCTTCAACCTGGAGAGCTGGGACCCATGGAATGGGTGCCATGCATTATTGCTTTAAAGGGTCTGCATTTGCTCACCCAATCTCACCAATCCTCTCAGTCCCAAGTGTCCAGCCTTATGCCACATCCAGCTGTCATTGTAGATAGGGTCATTCCAGGTTGCATCAGAGACCCTGAAGGAATTGTAAAGAATTTCCCTGTTTCTTTGTTCTGTTTTTGAAATTCCTTTTTAGAGTGGGTTTGAGCTGATTCTCGCTGCCCTGTTTATGCCAGTCTAGACACACTTGATTCCCTTATGGAGACATATCAATACATAGGTTTTAAGATTCTTACTAGTCAGATCTATTCCTCTGCGGGAAATATGGGGTTTTGAGTCCCTTTCACTGAGGAAGGTGTAGGTCTTGTCTATTCCATAGTTGGTTTTTGGAACGGTACCTGTGCTTATATCAAACTCTGGTTTGATGCATCACTCCACCTCTCCTTCCCCCTTAAGCAGGCATAAGAGTGTTTTCTAAATGTGAGACTCTGTTCTCTTGCCTAACTCAGTTCATGTGTAGCCATGTTTACAGGATCTTCCTAATTGATATCTTATGATAAGTTTCTTTTCCTGTGTGACTTCTTTCACTTAGAATCATCGTACCTGAATCCACTCATTTTGCTGATACTGGTCTTATGACATTGATTTCATGGCTGAGGGATATTCCATCGTGCGTAAGTTCCACGATGTTTGGAACCATTTTTATATTTCCTGGGATATTTCAGGTGTACCCAGGTTGAGGTTCCTGTAAGCAGTGCAGCCCTCAATTTGGGGGTGGCTCTGTCTTATGGATTTTCAGTTTTCCCAAGGTATATTCCCTAGACTGGACGTGCCCTTGGCTCTGTAGCTCTGTTGTTTACTTGTTTTAGGGAACACAATGCACTCCTCCAGTGAGGCAGTTGGCAACTTACATCCCGCCCATCAGCATAACAAGGCTCCCTGTTCTCCAGGGCCTGTCTTGCCTTTCTGGTTTTTACACATTTTGTGGATGTCCCTTTTGACTGGTGGGAAGTGATACTTCTTTGTAGTGCAGATTTGCATTGCCCGCTTGCTTGCTTGGCCAAAAAGGGCGTATGCGTTTTCTCCTGAATATATTCAGGAGAAAACGCATACGCCCTTTTTGGCCAAGTGCATCATTGTCGAAGTTGTGCCCCTCTTCCTGTGCTTTACAGGCGATTCCAACGTACCTCTTGAAATCTGTTTCCTGCTATTCTGCCTCGCTTTCAAGTCCGCCTCGTTGCCTTCCCTCAACAGATTTTTGGACGATAGTTGGCCTTGATTACTCTGCCAGTTTGTGAATTGCTGTGCCCCTCAGCTCCATTTTTCAACTCGTTTCTTGTGAGCTGAACGCAAGTCCAAACTTTTGGTTCAGGACCTATACTGGTTCCCGGTGGGTGGCTGAGACTTTGGTTAATTCTTCTTCCTGCCGGGAAATTAGAGTGACATGTGCCCATCCAAATGCCTAACAGCTACTCTCTCATTGGTTCTCCCTCTTCCCTTTCATCCTCTGCCAAATTGGCAACCTGTGCGAACCAGGAGCTTAAAGGGGCTGTCTCTCCAAGTTGGGAGATTGATAGGAAAGCAGTTGGAAAGTCAAACCGGAGCACCAGGAGAGGGGCTCTTCGTTGAGTTTTAGAAACCTTTTGTATTCACAGTGTGTCCATTCTCTAGGTTTCCCGTACATGTTAGAGCTGTAGTAATATTCCCTTCAACCTGGAGAGCTGGGACCCATGGAATGGGTGCCATGCATTATTGCTTTAAAGGGTCTGCATTTGCTCACCCAATCTCACCAATCCTCTCAGTCCCAAGTGTCCAGCCTTATGCCACATCCAGCTGTCATTGTAGATAGGGTCATTCCAGGTTGCATCAGAGACCCTGAAGGAATTGTAAAGAATTTCCCTGTTTCTTTGTTCTGTTTTTGAAATTCCTTTTTAGAGTGGGTTTGAGCTGATTCTCGCTGCCCTGTTTATGCCAGTCTAGACACACTTGATTCCCTTACGGAGACATATCAATACATAGGTTTTAAGATTCTTACTAGTCAGATCTATTCCTCTGCGGGAAATATGGGGTTTTGAGTCCCTTTCACTGAGGAAGGTGTAGGTCTTGTCTATTCCATAGTTGGTTTTTGGAACGGTACCTGTGCTTATATCAAACTCTGGTTTGATGCATCACTCCACCTCTCCTTCCCCCTTAAGCAGGCATAAGAGTGTTTTCTAAATGTGAGACTCTGTTCTCTTGCCTAACTCAGTTCATGTGTAGCCATGTTTACAGGATCTTCCTAAGTGATATCTTATGATAAGTTTCTTTTCCTGTGTGACTTCTTTCACTTAGAATCATCGTACCTGAATCCACTCATTTTGCTGCTACTGGTCTTATGACATTGATTTCATGGCTGAGGGATATTCCATCGTGCGTAAGTTCCACGATGTTTGGAACCATTTTTATATTTCCTGGGATATTTCAGGTGTACCCAGGTTGAGGATCCTGTAAGCAGTGCAGCCCTCAATTTGGGGGTGGCTCTGTCTTATGGATTTTCAGTTTTCCCAAGGTATATTCCCTAGACTGGACGTGCCCTTGGCTCTGTAGCTCTGTTGTTTACTTGTTTTAGGGAACACAATGCACTCCTCCAGTGAGGCAGTTGGCAACTTACATCCCGCCCATCAGCATAACAAGGCTCCCTGTTCTCCAGGGCCTGTCTTGCCTTTCTGGTTTTTACACATTTTGTGGATGTCCCTTTTGACTGGTCGGAAGTGATACTTCTTTGTAGTGCAGATTTGCATTGCCCGCTTGCTTGCTTGGCCAAAAAGGGCGTATGCGTTTTCTCCTGAATATATTCAGGAGAAAACGCATACGCCCTTTTTGGCCAAGTGCATCATTGTCGAAGTTGTGCCCCTCTTCCTGTGCTTTACAGGCGATTCCAACGTACCTCTTGAAATCTGTTTCCTGCTATTCTGCCTCGCTTTCAAGTCCGCCTCGTTGCCTTCCCTCAACAGATTTTTGGAAGATAGTTGGCCTTGATTACTCTGCCAGTTTGTGAATTGCTGTGCCCCTCAGCTCCATTTTTCAACTCGTTTCTTGTGAGCTGAACGCAAGTCCAAACTTTTGGTTCAGGACCTATACTGGTTCCCGGTGGGTGGCTGAGACTTTGGTTAATTCTTCTTCCTGCCGGGAAATTAGAGTGACATGTGCCCATCCAAATGCCTAACAGCTACTCTCTCATTGGTTCTCCCTCTTCCCTTTCATCCTCTGCCAAATTGGCAACCTGTGCGAACCAGGAGCTTAAAGGGGCTGTCTCTCCAAGTTGGGAGATTGATAGGAAAGCAGTTGGAAAGTCAAACCGGAGCACCAGGAGAGGGGCTCTTCGTTGAGTTTTAGAAACCTTTTGTATTCACAGTGTGTCCATTC
Source organism: Mesoplodon mirus (assembly GCF_964341445.2). Lineage (NCBI taxonomy): Eukaryota > Metazoa > Chordata > Mammalia > Artiodactyla > Ziphiidae > Mesoplodon > Mesoplodon mirus. The sequence goes on from NW_028295781.1 coordinate 2,960,157, forward strand.
TCTAGGTTTCCCGTACATGTTATAGCTGTAGTAATATTCCCTTCAACCTGGAGAGCTGGGACCCATGGAATGGGTGCCATGCATTATTGCTTTAAAGGGTCTGCATTTGCTCACCCAATCTCACCAATCCTCTCAGTCCCAAGTGTCCAGCCTTATGCCACATCCAGCTGTCATTGTAGATAGGGTCATTCCAGGTTGCATCAGAGACCCTGAAGGAATTGTAAAGAATTTCCCTGTTTCTTTGTTCTGTTTTTGAAATTCCTTTTTAGAGTGGGTTTGAGCTGATTCTCGCTGCCCTGTTTATGCCAGTCTAGACACACTTGATTCCCTTACGGAGACATATCAATACATAGGTTTTAAGATTCTTACTAGTCAGATCTATTCCTCTGCGGGAAATATGGGGTTTTGAGTCCCTTTCACTGAGGAAGGTGTAGGTCTTGTCTATTCCATAGTTGGATTTTGGAACGGTACCTGTGCTTATATCAAACTCTGGTTTGATGCATCACCCCACCTCTCCTTCCCCCTCAAGCAGGCATAAGAGTGTTTTCTAAATGTGAGACTCTGTTCTCTTGCCTAACTCAGTTCATGTGTAGCCATGTTTACATGATCTTCCTAATTGATATCTTATGATAAGTTTCTTTTTCTGTGTGACTTATTTCACTTAGAATCATCGTACCTGAATCCACTCATTTTGCTGCTACTGGTCTTATGACATTGATTTCGTGGCTGAGGGATATTCCATCGTACGTATGTTCCACAATGTTTTGAACCATTTTTATATTTCCTGGGATATTTCAGGTGTACCCAGGTTGAGTTTCTTGTAAGCAGTGCAGCCCTCAATTTGGGGGTGGCTGTGTCTTATGGATTTTCAGGTTTCCCAAGGTATATTCCCTAGACTGGAAGTGCCCTTGGCTCTGTAGCTCTGTTGTTTACTTGTTTTAGGGAACACAATGCACTCCTCCAGTGAGGCAGTTGGCAGCTTACATCCCGCCCATCACCATAACAAGGCTCCCTGTTCTCCAGGGCCTGTCTTGCCTTTCTGGTTTTTACACATTTTGTGGATGTCCCTTTTGACCGGTGGGAAGTGATACTTCTTTGTAGTGCAGATTTGCATTGCCCGCTTGCTTGCTTGGCCAAAAAGTGCGTATGCGTTTTCTCCTGAATATATTCAGGAGAAAACGCATACACCCTTTTTGGCCAAGTGCATCATTGTCGAAGTTGTGCCCCTCTTCTTGTGCTTTACAGGCGATTCCAACGTACCTCTTGAAATCTGTTTCCTGCTCTTCTGCCTCGCTTTCAAGTCCGCCTCGTTGCCTTCCCTCAACAGATTTTTGGAAGATAGTTGGCCTTGATTACTCTGCCAGTTTGTGAATTGCTGTGCCCCTGAGCTCCATTTTTCAACTCGCTTTTTGTGAGCTGAACGCAAGTCCAAACTTTTGGTTCAGGACCTATACTGGTTCCCGGTGGGTGGGTGAGACTTTGGTTAATTCTTCTTCCTGCCGGGAAATTAGAGTGACATGTGCCCATCCAAATGCCTAACAGCTACTCCCTCATTGGTTCTCCCTCTTCCCTTTCATCCTCTGCCAGATTGGCAACCTGTGCGAACCAGGAGCTTAAAGGGGCTGTCTCTCCAAGTTGGGAGATTGATAGGAAAGCAGTTGGAAAGTCAAACCAGAGCACCAGGAGAGGGACTCTTCGTTGAGTTTTAGAAACCTTTCGTATTCACAGTGTGTCCATTCTCTAGGTTTCCCGTACATGTTATAGCTGTAGTAATATTCCCTTCAACCTGGAGAGTTGGGACCCATGGAATGGGTGCCATGCATTATTGCTTTAAAGGGTCTGCATTTGCTCACCCAATCTCACCAATCCTCTCAGTCCCAAGTGTCCAGCCTTATGCCACTTCCAGCTGCCATTGTAGATAGGGTCATTCCAGGTTGCATCAGAGACCCTGAAGGAATTGTAAAGAATTTCCCTGTTTCTTTGTTTTGTTTTTGAAATTCCTTTTTAGAGTGGGTTTGAGCTGATTCTCGCTGCCCTGTTTATGTCAGTCTAGACACACTTGATTCCCTTACGGAGACATATCAATACATAGGTTTTAAGATTCTTACTAGTCAGATCTATTCCTCTGCGGGAAATATGGGGTTTTGAGTCCCTTTCACTGAGGAAGGTGTAGGTCTTGTCTATTCCATAGTTGGTTTTTGGAACGGTACCTGTGCTTATATCAAACTCTGGTTTGATGCATCACCCCACCTCTCCTTCCCCCTTAAGCAGGCATAAGAGTGTTTTCTAAATGTGAGACTGTTCTCTTGCCTAACTCAGTTCATGTGTAGCCATGTTTACAGGATCTTCCTAAGTGATATCTTATGATAAGTTTCTTTTTCTGTGTGACTTTTTCACTTAGAATCATCGTACCTGAATCCACTCATTTTGCTGCTACTGGTCTTATGACATTGATTTCATGGCTGAGGGATATTCCATCGTACGTAAGTTCCACAATGTTTTGAACCATTTTTATATTTCCTGGGATATTTCAGGTGTACCCAGGTTGAGGTTCTTGTAAGCAGTGCAGCCCTCAATTTGGGGGTGGCTCTGTCTTATGGATTTTCTGTTTTCCCAAGGTATATTCCCTAGAATGGAAGTGCCCTTGGCTCTGTAGCTCTGTTGTTTACTTGTTTTAGGGAACACAATGCACTCCTCCAGTGAGGCAGTTGGCAACTTACATCCCGCCCATCAGCATAACAGGGCTCCCTGTTCTCCAGGGCCTGTCTTGCCTTTCTGGTTTTTACACATTTTGTGGATGTCCCTTTTGACCGGTGGGAAGTGATACTTCTTTGTAGTGCAGATTTGCATTGCCCGCTTGCTTGCTTGGCCAAAAAGGGCGTATGCGTTTTCTCCTGAATATATTCAGGTGAAAACGCATACGCCCTTTTTGGCCAAGTGCATCATTGTCGAAGTTGTGCCCCTCTTCCTGTGCTTTACAGGCGATTCCAACGTACCTCTTGAAATCTGATTCCTGCTATTCTGCCTCGCTTTCAAGTCCGCCTCGTTGCCTTCCCTCAACAGATTTTTGAACGATTGTTGGCCTTGATTACTCTGCCAGTTTGTGGATTGCTGTGCCCCGGACCTCCATTTTCAACTCGTTTTTAGTGAGCTGAACGCAAGTCCAAACTTTTGGTTCAGCACCTCTACTGGTTCCCGGTGGGTGGCTGAGACTTTGGTTAATTCTTCTTCCTGCCGGGAAATTAGAGTGACATGTGCCCATCCAAATGCCTAACAGCTACTCTCTCATTGGTTCTCCCTCTTCCCTTTCATCCTCTGCCAAATTGGCAACCTGTGCGAACCAGGAGCTTAAAGGGGCTGTCTCTCCAAGTTGGGAGATTGATAGGAAAGCAGTTGGAAAGTCAAACCGGAGCACCAGGAGAGGGGCACTTCGTTGAGTTTTAGAAACCTTTTGTATTCACAGTGTGTCCATTCTCTAGGTTTCCCATACATGTTATAGCTGTAGTAATATTCCCTTCAACCTGGAGAGCTGGGACCCATGGAATGGGTGCCATGCATTATTGCTTTAAAGGGTCTGCATTTGCTCACCCAATCTCACCAATCCTCTCAGTCCCAAGTGTCCAGCCTTATGCCACATCCAGCTGTCATTGTAGATAGGGTCATTCCAGGTTGCATCAGAGACCCTGAAGGAATTGTAAAGAATTTCCCTGTTTCTTTGTTCTGTTTTAGAAATTCCTTTTTAGAGTGGGTTTGAGCTGATTCTCGCTGCCCTGTTTATGCCAGTCTAGACACACTTGATTCCCTTACGGAGACATATCAATACATAGGTTTTAAGATTCTTACTAGTCAGATCTATTCCTCTGCGGGAAATATGGGGTTTTGAGTCCCTTTCACTGAGGAAGGTGTAGGTCTTGTCTATTCCATAGTTGGTTTTTGGAACGGTACCTGTGCTTATATCAAACTCTGGTTTGATGCATCACTCCACCTCTCCTTCCCCCTTAAGCAGGCATAAGAGTGTTTTCTAAATGTGAGACTCTGTTCTCTTGCCTAACTCAGTTCATGTGTAGCCATGTTTACAGGATCTTCCTAATTGATATCTTATGATAAGTTTCTTTTCCTGTGTGACTTCTTTCACTTAGAATCATCGTACCTGAATCCACTCATTTTGCTGCTACTGGTCTTATGACATTGATTTCATGGCTGAGGGATATTCCATCGTGCGTAAGTTCCACGATGTTTGGAACCATTTTTATATTTCCTGGGATATTTCAGGTGTACCCAGGTTGAGGTTCCTGTAAGCAGTGCAGCCCTCAATTTGGGGGTGGCTCTGTCTTATGGATTTTCAGTTTTCCCAAGGTATATTCCCTAGACTGGACGTGCCCTTGGCTCTGTAGCTCTGTTGTTTACTTGTTTTAGGGAACACAATGCACTCCTCCAGTGAGGCAGTTGGCAACTTACATCCCGCCCATCAGCATAACAAGGCTCCCTGTTCTCCAGGGCCTGTCTTGCCTTTCTGTTTTTTACACATTTTGTGGATGTCCCTTTTGACTGGTGGGAAGTGATACTTCTTTGTAGTGCAGATTTGCATTGCCCGCTTGCTTGCTTGGCCAAAAAGGGCGTATGCGTTTTCTCCTGAATATATTCAGGAGAAAACGCATACGCCCTTTTTGGCCAAGTGCATCATTGTCGAAGTTGTGCCCCTCTTCCTGTGCTTTACAGGCGATTCCAACGTACCTCTTGAAATCTGTTTCCTGCTATTCTGCCTCGCTTTCAAGTCCGCCTCGTTGCCTTCCCTCAACAGATTTTTGGACGATAGTTGGCCTTGATTACTCTGCCAGTTTGTGAATTGCTGTGCCCCTCAGCTCCATTTTTCAACTCGTTTCTTGTGAGCTGAACGCAAGTCCAAACTTTTGGTTCAGGACCTATACTGGTTCCCGGTGGGTGGCTGAGACTTTGGTTAATTCTTCTTCCTGCCGGGAAATTAGAGTGACATGTGCCCATCCAAATGCCTAACAGCTACTCTCTCATTGGTTCTCCCTCTTCCCTTTCATCCTCTGCCAAATTGGCAACCTGTGCGAACCAGGAGCTTAAAGGGGCTGTCTCTCCAAGTTGGGAGATTGATAGGAAAGCAGTTGGAAAGTCAAACCGGAGCACCAGGAGAGGGGCTCTTCGTTGAGTTTTAGAAACCTTTTGTATTCACAGTGTGTCCATTCTCTAGGTTTCCCGTACATGTTAGAGCTGTAGTAATATTCCCTTCAACCTGGAGAGCTGGGACCCATGGAATGGGTGCCATGCATTATTGCTTTAAAGGGTCTGCATTTGCTCACCCAATCTCACCAATCCTCTCAGTCCCAAGTGTCCAGCCTTATGCCACATCCAGCTGTCATTGTAGATAGGGTCATTCCAGGTTGCATCAGAGACCCTGAAGGAATTGTAAAGAATTTCCCTGTTTCTTTGTTCTGTTTTAGAAATTCCTTTTTAGAGTGGGTTTGAGCTGATTCTCGCTGCCCTGTTTATGCCAGTCTAGACACACTTGATTCCCTTACGGAGACATATCAATACATAGGTTTTAAGATTCTTACTAGTCAGATCTATTCCTCTGTGGGAAATATGGGGTTTTGAGTCCCTTTCACTGAGGAAGGTGTAGGTCTTGTCTATTCCATAGTTGGTTTTTGGAACGGTACCTGTGCTTATATCAAACTCTGGTTTGATGCATCACTCCACCTCTCCTTCCCCCTTAAGCAGGCATAAGAGTGTTTTCTAAATGTGAGACTCTGTTCTCTTGCCTAACTCAGTTCATGTGTAGCCATGTTTACAGGATCTTCCTAAGTGATATCTTATGATAAGTTTCTTTTCCTGTGTGACTTCTTTCACTTAGAATCATCGTACCTGAATCCACTCATTTTGCTGCTACTGGTCTTATGACATTGATTTCATGGCTGAGGGATATTCCATCGTGCGTAAGTTCCACGATGTTTGGAACCATTTTTATATTTCCTGGGATATTTCAGGTGTACCCAGGTTGAGGATCCTGTAAGCAGTGCAGCCCTCAATTTGGGGGTGGCTCTGTCTTATGGATTTTCAGTTTTCCCAAGGTATATTCCCTAGACTAGAAGTGCCCTTGGCTCTGTAGCTCTGTTGTTTACTTGTTTTAGGGAACACAATGCACTCCTCCAGTGAGGCAGTTGGCAACTTACATCCCGCCCATCAGCATCACAAGGCTCCCTGTTCTCCAGGGCCTGCCTTGCCTTTCTGGTTTTTACACATTTTGTGGATGTCCCTTTTGACCGGTGGGAAGTGATACTTCTTTGTAGTGCAGATTTGCATTGCCCGCTTGCTTGCTTGGCCAAAAAGGGCGTATGCGTTTTCTCCTGAATATATTCAGGTGAAAACGCATACGCCCTTTTTGGCCAAGTGCATCATTGTCGAAGTTGTGCCCCTCTTCCTGTGCTTTACAGGCAATTCCAACGTACCTCTTGAAATCTGTTTCCTGCTATTCTGCCTCGCTTTCAAGTCCGCCTCGTTGCGTTCCCTCAACAGATTTTTGAACGATAGTTGTCCTTGATTACTCTGCCAGTTTGTGAATTGCTGTGCCCCGGACCTCCATTTTCAACTCGTTTTTAGTGAGCTGAACGGAATTCCAAACTTTTGGTTCAGCACCTATACTGGTTCCCGGTGGGTTGCCGAGACTTTGGTTAATTCTTCTTCCTGCCGGGAAATTAGAGTGACATGTGCCCATCCAAATGCCTAACAGCTACTCTCTCATTGGTTCTCCCTCTTCCCTTTCATCCTCTGCCAAATTGGCAACCTGTGCGAACCAGGAGCTTAAAGGGGCTGTCTCTCCAAGTTGGGAGATTGATAGGAAAGCATTTGGAAAGTCAAACCGGAGCACCAGGTGGGGGGCTCTTCGTTGAGTTTTAGAAACCTTTTGTATTCACAGTGTGTCCATTCTCTAGGTTTCCCGTACATGTTATAGCTGTAGTAATATTCCCTTCAACCTGGAGAGCTGGGACCCATGGAATGGGTGCCATGCATTATTGCTTTAAAGGGTCTGCATTTGCTCACCCAATCTCACCAATCCTCTCAGTCCCAAGTGTCCAGCCTTATGCCACATCCAGCTGTCATTGTAGATAGGGTCATTCCAGGTTGCATCAGAGACCCTGAAGGAATTGTAAAGAATTTCCCTGTTTCTTTGTTCTGTTTTTGAAATTCCATTTTAGAGTGGGTTTGAGCTGATTCTCGCTGCCCTGTTTATGCCAGTCTAGACACACTTGATTCTCTTATGGAGACATATCAATACATAGGTTTTAAGATTCTTACTAGTCAGATCTATTCCTCTGCGGGAAATATGGGGTTTTGAGTCCCTTTCACTGAGGAAGGTGTAGGTCTTGTCTATTCCATAGTTGGTTTTTGGAACGGTACCTGTGCTTATATCGAACTCTGGTTTGATGCATCACTCCACCTCTCCTTCCCCCTTAAGCAGGCATAAGAGTGTTTTCTAAATGTGAGACTCTGTTCTCTTGCCTAACTCAGTTCATGTGTAGCCATGTTTACAGGATCTTCCTAAATGATATCTTATGATAAGTTTCTTTTCCTGTGTGACTTCTTTCACTTAGAATCATCGTACCTGAATCCACTCATTTTGCTGCTACTGGTCTTATGACATTGATTTCATGGCTGAGGGATATTCCATCGTGCGTAAGTTCCACGATGTTTGGAACCATTTTTATATTTCCTGGGATATTTCAGGTGTACCCAGGTTGAGGTTCCTGTAAGCAGTGCAGCCCTCAATTTGGGGGTGGCTCTGTCTTATGGATTTTCAGTTTTCCCAAGGTATATTCCCTAGACTGGACGTGCCCTTGGCTCTGTAGCTCTGTTGTTTACTTGTTTTAGGGAACACAATGCACTCCTCCAGTGAGGCAGTTGGCAACTTACATCCCGCCCATCAGCATAACAAGGCTCCCTGTTCTCCAGGGCCTGTCTTGCCTTTCTGGTTTTTACACATTTTGTGGATGTCCCTTTTGACTGGTGGGAAGTGATACTTCTTTGTAGTGCAGATTTGCATTGCCCGCTTGCTTGCTTGGCCAAAAAGGGCGTATGCGTTTTCTCCTGAATATATTCAGGAGAAAACGCATACGCCCTTTTTGGCCAAGTGCATCATTGTCGAAGTTGTGCCCCTCTTCCTGTGCTTTACAGGCGATTCCAACGTACCTCTTGAAATCTGTTTCCTGCTATTCTGCCTCGCTTTCAAGTCCGCCTCGTTGCCTTCCCTCAACAGATTTTTGGACGATAGTTGGCCTTGATTACTCTGCCAGTTTGTGAATTGCTGTGCCCCTCAGCTCCATTTTTCAACTCGTTTCTTGTGAGCTGAACGCAAGTCCAAACTTTTGGTTCAGGACCTATACTGGTTCCCGGTGGGTGGCTGAGACTTTGGTTAATTCTTCTTCCTGCCGGGAAACTAGAGTGACATGTGCCCATCCAAATGCCTAACAGCTACTCTCTCATTGGTTCTCCCTCTTCCCTTTCATCCTCTGCCAAATTGGCAACCTGTGCGAACCAGGAGCTTAAAGGGGCTGTCTCTCCAAGTTGGGAGATTGATAGGAAAGCAGTTGGAAAGTCAAACCGGAGCACCAGGAGAGGGGCTCTTCGTTGAGTTTTAGAAACCTTTTGTATTCACAGTGTGTCCATTCTCTAGGTTTCCCGTACATGTTATAGCTGTAGTAATATTCCCTTCAACCTGGAGAGCTGGGACCCATGGAATGGGTGCCATGCATTATTGCTTTAAAGGGTCTGCATTTGCTCACCCAATCTCACCAATCCTCTCAGTCCCAAGTGTCCAGCCTTATGCCACATCCAGCTGTCATTGTAGATAGGGTCATTCCAGGTTGCATCAGAGACCCTGAAGGAATTGTAAAGAATTTCCCTGTTTCTTTGTTCTGTTTTTGAAATTCCTTTTTAGAGTGGGTTTGAGCTGATTCTCGCTGCCCTGTTTATGCCAGTCTAGACACACTTGATTCCCTTACGGAGACATATCAATACATAGGTTTTAAGATTCTTACTAGTCAGATCTATTCCTCTGCGGGAAATATGGGGTTTTGAGTCCCTTTCACTGAGGAAGGTGTAGGTCTTGTCTATTCCATAGTTGGTTTTTGGAACGGTACCTGTGCTTATATCAAACTCTGGTTTGATGCATCACTCCACCTCTCCTTCCCCCTTAAGCAGGCATAAGAGTGTTTTCTAAATGTGAGACTCTGTTCTCTTGCCTAACTCAGTTCATGTGTAGCCATGTTTACAGGATCTTCCTAAGTGATATCTTATGATAAGTTTCTTTTCCTGTGTGACTTCTTTCACTTAGAATCATCGTACCTGAATCCACTCATTTTACTGCTACTGGTCTTATGACATTGATTTCATGGCTGAGGGATATTCCATCGTGCGTAAGTTCCACGATGTTTGGAACCATTTTTATATTTCCTGGGATATTTCAGGTGTACCCAGGTTGAGGTTCCTGTAAGCAGTGCAGCCCTCAATTTGGGGGTGGCTCTGTCTTATGGATTTTCAGTTTTCCCAAGGTATATTCCCTAGACTGGACGTGCGCTTGGCTCTGTAGCTCTGTTGTTTACTTGTTTTAGGGAACACAATGCACTCCTCCAGTGAGGCAGTTGGCAACTTACATCCCGCCCATCAGCATAACAAGGCTCCCTGTTCTCCAGGGCCTGTCTTGCCTTTCTGTTTTTTACACATTTTGTGGATGTCCCTTTTGACTGGTGGGAAGTGATACTTCTTTGTAGTGCAGATTTGCATTGCCCGCTTGCTTGCTTGGCCAAAAAGGGCGTATGCGTTTTCTCCTGAATATATTCAGGAGAAAACGCATACGCCCTTTTTGGCCAAGTGCATCATTGTCGAAGTTGTGCCCCTCTTCCTGTGCTTTACAGGCGATTCCAACGTACCTCTTGAAATCTGTTTCCTGCTATTCTGCCTCGCTTTCAAGTCCGCCTCGTTGCCTTCCCTCAACAGATTTTTGGACGATAGTTGGCCTTGATTACTCTGCCAGTTTGTGAATTGCTGTGCCCCTCAGCTCCATTTTTCAACTCGTTTCTTGTGAGCTGAACGCATGTCCAAACTTTTGGTTCAGGACCTATACTGGTTCCCGGTGGGTGGCTGAGACTTTGGTTAATTCTTCTTCCTGCCGGGAAATTAGAGTGACATATGCCCATCCAAATGCCTAACAGCTACTCTCTCATTGGTTCTCCCTCTTCCCTTTCATCCTCTGCCAAATTGGCAACCTGTGCGAACCAGGAGCTTAAAGGGGCTGTCTCTCCAAGTTGGGAGATTGATAGGAAAGCAGTTGGAAAGTCAAACCGGAGCACCAGGAGAGGGGCTCTTCGTTGAGTTTTAGAAACCTTTTGTATTCACAGTGTGTCCATTCTCTAGGTTTCCCGTACATGTTATAGCTGTAGTAATATTCCCTTCAACCTGGAGAGCTGGGACCCATGGAATGGGTGCCATGCATTATTGCTTTAAAGGGTCTGCATTTGCTCACCCAATCTCACCAATCCTCTCAGTCCCAAGTGTCCAGCCTTATGCCACATCCAGCTGTCATTGTAGATAGGGTCATTCCAGGTTGCATCAGAGACCCTGAAGGAATTGTAAAGAATTTCCCTGTTTCTTTGTTCTGTTTTTGAAATTCCTTTTTAGAGTGGGTTTGAGCTGATTCTCGCTGCCATGTTTATGCCAGTCTAGACACACTTGATTCCCTTACGGAGACATATCAATACATAGGTTTTAAGATTCTTACTAGTCAGATCTATTCCTCTGCGGGAAATATGGGGTTTTGAGTCCCATTCACTGAGGAATGTGTAGGTCTTGTCTATTCCATAGTTGGTTTTTGGAACGGTACCTGTGCTTATATCAAACTCTGGTTTGATGCATCACCCCACCTCTCCTTCCCCCTTAAGCAGGCATAAGAGTGTTTTCTAAATGTGAGACTCTGTTCTCTTGCCTAACTCAGTTCATGTGTAGCCATGTTTACAGGATCTTCCTAAGTGATATCTTTTGATAAGTTTCTTTTTCTGTGTGACTTCTTTCACTTAGAATCATCGTACCTGAATCCACTCATTTTGCTGCTACTGGTCTTATGACATTGATTTCATGGCTGAGGGATATTCCATCGTACGTAAGTTCCACGATGTTTGGAACCATTTTTATATTTCCTGGGATATTTAAGGTGTACCCAGGTTGAGGTTCTTGTAAGCAGTGCAGCCCTCAATTTGGGGGTGGCTCTGTCTTATGGATTTTCAGTTTTCCCAAGGTATATTCCCTAGACTGGAAGTGCCCTTGGCTCTGTAGCTCTGTTGTTTACTTGTTTTAGGGAACACAATGCACTCCTCCAGTGAGGCAGTTGGCAAATTACATCCCGCCCATCAGCATAACAAGGCTCCCTGTTCTCCAGGGCCTGTCTTGCCTTTCTGGTTTTTACACATTTTGTGGATGTCCCTTTTGACTGGTCGGAAGTGATACTTCTTTGTAGTGCAGATTTGCATTGCCCGCTTGCTTGCTTGGCCAAAAAGGGCGTATGCGTTTTCTCCTGAATATATTCAGGTGAAAACGCATACACCCTTTTTGGCCAAGTGCATCATTGTCGAAGTTGTGCCCCTCTTCCTGTGCTTTACAGGCGATTCCAATGTACCTCTTGAAATCTGTTTCCTGCTATTCTGCCTCGCTTTCAAGTCCGCCTCGTTGCCTTCCCTCAACAGATTTTTGGACGATAGTTGGCCTTGATTACTCTGCCAGTTTGTGAATTGCTGTGCCCCTGAGCTCCATTTTTCAACTCGTTTCTTGTGAGCTGAACGCAAGTCCAAACTTTTGGTCCAGGACCTATACTGGTTCCCGGTGGGTGGCTGAGACTTTGGTTAATTCTTCTTCCTGCCGGGAAATTAGAGTGACATGTGCCCATCCAAATGCCTAACAGCTACTCTCTCATTGGTTCTCCCTCTTCCCTTTCATCCTCTGCCAAATTGGCAACCTGTGCGAACCAGGAGCTTAAACGGGCTGTCTCTCCAAGTTGGGAGATTGATAGGAAAGCAGTTGGAAAGTCAAACCGGAGCACCAGGAGAGGGGCTCTTTGTTGAGTTTTAGAAACCTTTTGTATTCACAGTGTGTCCATTCTCTAGGTTTCCCGTACATGTTATAGCTGTAGTAATATTCCCTTCAACCTGGAGAGCTGGGACCCATGGAATGGGTGCCATGCATTATTGCTTTAAAGGGTCTGCATTTGCTCACCCAATCTCACCAATCCTCTCAGTCCCAAGTGTCCAGCCTTATGCCACATCCAGCTGTCATTGTAGATAGGGTCATTCCAGGTTGCATCAGAGACCCTGAAGGAATTGTAAAGAATTTCCCTGTTTCTTTGTTCTGTTTTTGAAATTCCTTTTTAGAGTGGGTTTGAGCTGATTCTCGCTGCCATGTTTATGCCAGTCTAGACACCCTTGATTCCCTTACGGAGACATATCAATACATAGGTTTTAAGATTCTTACTAGTCAGATCTATTCCTCTGCGGGAAATATGGGGTTTTGAGTCCCTTTCACTGAGGAAGGTGTAGGTCTTGTCTATTCCATAGTTGGTTTTTGGAACGGTACCTGTGCTTATATCAAACTCTGGTTTGATGCATCACCCCACCTCTCCTTCCCCCTTAAGCAGGCATAAGAGTGTTTTCTAAATGTGAGACTCTGTTCTCTTGCCTAACTCAGTTCATGTGTAGCCATGTTTACAGGATCTTCCTAAGTGATATCTTATGATAAGTTTCTTATCCTGTGTGACTTCTTTCACTTAGAATCATCGTACCTGAATCCACTCATTTTGCTGCTACTGGTCTTATGACATTGATTTCATGACTGAGGGATATTCCATCGTGCGTAAGTTCCACAATGTTTGGAACCATTTTTATATTTCCTGGGATATTTCAGGTGTACCCAGGTTGAGGTTCTTGTAAGCAGTGCAGCCCTCAATTTGGGGGTGGCTGTGTCTTATGGATTTTCAGGTTTCCCAAGGTATATTCCCTAGACTGGAAGTGCCCTTGGCTCTGTAGCTCTGTTGTTTACTTGTTTTAGGGAACACAATGCACTCCTCCAGTGAGGCAGTTGGCAACTTACATCCCGCCCATCAGCATAACAAGGCTCCCTGTTCTCCAGGGCCTGCCTTGCCTTTCTGGTTTTTACACATTTTGTGGATGTCCCTTTTGACCGGTGGGAAGTGATACTTCTTTGTAGTGCAGATTTGCATTGCCCGCTTGCTTGCTTGGCCAAAAAGGGCGTATGCGTTTTCTCCTGAATATATTCAGGTGAAAACGCATACGCCCTTTTTGGCCAAGTGCATCATTGTCGAAGTTGTGCCCCTCTTCCTGTGCTTTACAGGCAATTCCAACGTACCTCTTGAAATCTGTTTCCTGCTATTCTGCCTCGCTTTCAAGTCCGCCTCGTTGCCTTCCCTCAACAGATTTTTGAATGATTGTTGGCCTTGATTACTCTGCCAGTTTGTGAATTGCTGTGCCCCGGACCTCCATTTTCAACTCGTTTTTAGTGAGCTGAACGCAAGTCCAAACTTTTGGTTCAGGACCTATACTGGTTCCCGGTGGGTGGCTGAGACTTTGGTTAATTCTTCTTCCTGCCGGGAAATTAGAGTGACATGTGCCCATCCAAATGCCTAACAGCTACTCTCTCATTGGTTCTCCCTCTTCCCTTTCATCCTCTGCCAAATTGGCAACCTGTGCAAACCAGGAGCTTAAAGGGGCTGTCTCTCCAAGTTGAGAGATTGATAGGAAAGCAGTTGGAAAGTCAAACCGGAGCAGCAGGAGAGGGACACTTCGTTGAGTTTTAGAAACCTTTCGTATTCAGAGTGTGTCCATTCTCTAGGTTTCCCGTACATGTTATAGCTGTAGTAATATTCCCTTCAACCTGGAGAGTTGGGACCCATGGAATGGGTGCCATGCATTATTGCTTTAAAGGGTCTGCATTTGCTCACCCAATCTCACCAATCCTCTCAGTCCCAAGTGTCCAGCCTCATGCCACATCCAGCTGTCATTGTAGATAGGGTCATTCCAGGTTGCATCAGAGACCCTGAAGGAATTGTAAAGAATTTCCCTGTTTCTTTGTTCTGTTTTTGAAATTCCTTTTTAGAGTGGGTTTGAGCTGATTCTCACTGCCCTCTTTATGCCAGTCTAGACACACTTGATTCCCTTACGGAGACATATCAATACATTGGTTTTAAGATTCTTACTAGTCAGATCTATTCCTCTGCGGGAAATATGGGGTTTTGAGTCCCTTTCACTGAGGAAGGTGTAGGTCTTGTCTATTCCATAGTTGGTTTTTGGAACGGTACCTGTGCTTATATCAAAATCTGGTTTGATGCATCACCCCACCTCTCCTTCCCCCTTAAGCAGGCATAAGAGTGTTTTCTAAATGTGAGACTCTGTTCTCTTGCCTAACTCAGTTCATGTGTAGCCATGTTTACAGGATCTTCCTAAGTGATATCTTATGATAAGTTTCTTTTCCTGTGTGACTTCTTTCACTTAGAATCATCGTACCTGAATCCACTCATTTTGCTGCTACTGGTCTTATGACATTGATTTCATGGCTGAGGGATATTCCATCGTGCGTAAGTTCCACGATGTTTGGAACCATTTTTATATTTCCTGGGATATTTCCGGTGTACCCAGGTTGAGGTTCTTGTAAGCAGTGCAGCCCTCAATTTGGGGGTGGCTCTGTCTTATGGATTTTCAGTTTTCCCAAGGTATATTCCCTAGACTGGAAGTGCCCTTGGCTCTGTAGCTCTGTTGTTTACTTGTTTTAGGGAACACAATGCACTCCTCCAGTGAGGCAGTTGGCAACTTACATCCCGCCCATCAGCATAACAAGGCTCCCTGTTCTCCAGGGCCTGCCTTGCCTTTCTGGTTATTACACATTTTGTGGATGTCCCTTTTGACCGGTGGGAAGTGATACTTCTTTGTAGTGCAGATTTGCATTGCCCGCTTGCTTGCTTGGCCTAAAAGGGCGTATGCGTTTTCTCCTGAATATATTCAGGTGAAAACGCATACGCCATATTTGGCCAAGTGCATCATTGTCTAAGTTGTGCCCCTCTTCCTGTGCTTTACAGGCAATTCCAACGTACCTCTTGAAATCTGTTTCCTGCTATTCTGCCTCGCATTCAAGTCCGCCTCGTTGCCTTCCCTCAACAGATTTTTGAATGATTGTTGGCCTTGATTACTCTGCCAGTTTGTGAATTGCTGTGCCCCGGACCTCCATTTTCAACTCGTTTTTAGTGAGCTGAACGCAAGTCCAAACTTTTGGTTCAGGACCTATACTGGTTCCCGGTGGGTGGCTGAGACTTTGGTTAATTCTTCTTCCTGCCGGGAAATTAGAGTGACATGTGCCCATCCAAATGCCTAACAGCTACTCCCTCATTGGTTCTCCCTCTTCCCTTTCATCCTCTGCCAAATTGGCAACCTGTGCGAACCAGGAGCTTAAAGGGGCTGTCTCTCCAAGTTGGGAGATTGATAGGAAAGCAGTTGGAAAGTCAAACCGCAGCACCAGGAGAGGGACTCTTCGTTGAGTTTTAGAAACCTTTCGTATTCACAGTGTGTCCATTCTCTAGGTTTCCCGTACATGTTATAGCTGTAGTAATATTCCCTTCAACCTGGAGAGTTGGGACCCATGGAATGGGTGCCATGCATTATTGCTTTAAAGTGTCTGCATTTGCTCACCCAATCTCACCAATCCTCTCAGTCCCAAGTGTCCAGCCTCATGCCACATCCAGCTGTCATTGTAGATAGGGTCATTCCAGGTTGCATCAGAGACCCTGAAGGAATTGTAAAGAATTTCCCTGTTTCTGTGTTCTGTTTTTGAAATTCCTTTTTAGAGTGGGTTTGAGCTGATTCTCGCTGCCATGTTTATGCCAGTCTTGTCACACTTGATTCCCTTACGGAGACATATCAATACATAGGTTTTAAGATTCTTACTAGTCAGATCTATTCCTCTGCGGGAAATATGGGGTTTTGAGTCCCTTTCACTGAGGAAGGTGTAGGTCTTGTCTATTCCATAGTTGGATTTTGGAACGGTACCTGTGCTTATATCAAACTCTGGTTTGATGCATCACCCCACCTCTCCTTCCCCCTTAAGCAGGCATAAGAGTGTTTTCTAAATGTGAGACTCTGTTCTCTTTCCTAACTCAGTTCATGTGTAGCCATGTTTACAGGATCTTCCTAATTGATATCTTATGATAAGTTTCTTTTTCTGTGTGACTTCTTTCACTTAGAATCATCGTACCTGAATCCACTCATTTTGCTGCTACTGGTCTTATGACATTGATTTCGTGGCTTAGGGATATTCCATCGTATGTAAGTTCCACAATGTTTTGAACCATTTTTATATTTCCTGGGATATTTCAGGTGTACCCAGGTTGAGGTTCTTGTAAGCAGTGCAGCCCTCAATTTGGGGGTGGCTGTGTCTTATGGATTTTCAGGTTTCCCAAGGTATATTCCCTAGACTGGAAGTGCCCTTGGCTCTGTAGCTCTGTTGTTTACTTGTTTTAGGGAACACAATGCACTCCTCCAGTGAGGCAGTTGGCAGCTTACATCCCGCCCATCAGCATAACAAGGCTCCCTGTTCTCCAGGGCCTGTCTTGCCTTTCTGGTTTTTACACATTTTGTGGATGTCCCTTTTGACCGGTGGGAAGTGATACTTCTTTGTAGTGCAGATTTGCATTGCCCGCTTGCTTGCTTGGCCAAAAAGGGCGTATGCGTTTTCTCCTGAATATATTCAGGAGAAAACGCATACGCCCTTTTTGGCCAAGTGCATCATTGTCGAAGTTGTGCCCCTCTTCCTGTGCTTTACAGGCGATTCCAACGTACCTCTTGAAATCTGTTCCCTGCTATTCTGCCTCGCTTTCAAGTCCGCCTCGTTGCCTTCCCTCAACAGATTTTTGGACGATAGTTGGCCTTGATTACTCTGCCAGTTTGTGAATTGCTGTGCCCCTGAGCTCCATTTTTCAACTCGTTTTTTGTGAGCTGAACGCAAGTCCAAACATTTGGTTCAGGACCTATACTGGTTCCCGGTGGGTGGCTGAGACTTTGGTTAATTCTTCTTCCTGCCGGGAAATTAGAGTGACATGTGCCCATCCAAATGCCTAACAGCTACTCCCTCATTGGTTCTCCCTCTTCCCTTTCATCTTCTGCCAGATTGGCAACCTGTGAGAACCAGGAGCTTAAAGGGGCTGTCTCTCCAAGTTGGGAGATTGATAGGAAAGCAGTTGGAAAGTCAAACCGGAGCACCAGGAGAGGGACTCTTCGTTGAGTTTTAGAAACCTTTTGTATTCACAGTGTGTCCATTCTCTAGGTTTCCCGTACATGTTATAGCTGTAGTAATATTCCCTTCAACCTGGAGAGTTGGGACCCATGGAATGGGTGCCATGCATTATTGCTTTAAAGGGTCTGCATTTGCTCACCCAATCTCACCAATCCTCTCAGTCCCAAGTGTCCAGCCTCATGCCACATCCAGCTGTCATTGTAGATAGGGTCATTCCAGGTTGCATCAGAGACCCTGAAGGAATTGTAAAGAATTTCCCTGTTTCTGTGTTCTGTTTTTGAAATTCCTTTTTAGAGTGGGTTTGAGCTGATTCTCACTGCCCTCTTTATGCCAGTCTTGACACACTTGATTCCCTTACGGAGACATATCAATACATAGGTTTTAAGATTCTTACTAGTCAGATCTATTCCTCTGCGGGAAATATGGGGTTTTGAGTCCCTTTCACTGAAGAAGGTGTAGGTCTTGTCTATTCCATAGTTGGATTTTGGAACGGTACCTGTGCTTATATCAAACTCTGGTTTGATGCATCACCCCACCTCTCCTTCCCCCTTAAGCAGGCATAAGAGTGTTTTCTAAATGTGAGACTCTGTTCTCTTGCCTAACTCAGTTCATGTGTAGCCATGTTTACAGGATCTTCCTAAGTGATATCTTATGATAAGTTTCTTTTTCTGTGTGACTTCTTTCACTTAGAATCATCGTACCTGAATCCACTCATTTTGCTGCTACTGGTCTTATGACATTGATTTCATGGCTGAGGGATATTCCATCGTGCGTAAGTTCTACAATGTTTGGAACCATTTTTATATTTCCTGGGATATTTCCGGTGTACCCAGGTTGAGGTTCTTGTAAGCAGTGCAGCCCTCAATTTGGGGGTGGCTCTGTCTTATGGATTTTCAGTTTTCCCAAGGTATATTCCCTAGACTGGAAGTGCCCTTGGCTCTGTAGCTCTGTTGTTTACTTGTTTTAGGGAACACAATGCACTCCTCCAGTGAGGCAGTTGGCAACTTACATCCCGCCCATCAGCATAACAAGGCTCCCTGTTCTCCAGGGCCTGCCTTGCCTTTCTGGTTATTACACATTTTGTGGATGTCCCTTTTGACCGGTGGGAAGTGATACTTCTTTGTAGTGCAGATTTGCATTGCCCGCTTGCTTGCTTGGCCAAAAAGGGCGTATGCGTTTTCTCCTGTATATATTCAGGTGAAAACGCATACGCCCTTTTTGGCCAAGTGCATCATTGTCGAAGTTGTGCCCCTCTTCCTGTGCTTTACAGGCAATTCCAACGTACCTCTTGAAATCTGTTTCCTGCTATTCTGCCTCGCATTCAAGTCCGCCTCGTTGCCTTCCCTCAACAGATTTTTGAATGATTGTTGGCCTTGATTACTCTGCCAGTTTGTGAATTGCTGTGCCCCTGAGTTCCATTTTTCAACTCGCTTTTTGTGAGCTGAACGCAAGTCCAAACTTTTGGTTCAGGACCTATACTGGTTCCCGGTGGGTGGCTGAGACTTTGGTTAATTCTTCTTCCTGCCGGGAAATTAGAGTGACATGTGCCCATCCAAATGCCTAACAGCTACTCTCTCATTGGTTCTCCCTCTTCCCTTTCATCCTCTGCCAGATTGGCAACCTGTGCGAACCAGTAGCTTAAAGGGGCTGTCTCTCCAAGTTGGGAGATTGATAGGAAAGCAGTTGGAAAGTCAAACCGCAGCACCAGGAGAGGGACTCTTCGTTGAGTTTTAGAAACCTTTCGTATTCACAGTGTGTCCATTCTCTAGGTTTCCCGTACATGTTATAGCTGTAGTAATATTCCCTTCAACCTGGAGAGTTGGGACCCATGGAATGGGTGCCATGCATTATTGCTTTAAAGGGTCTAAATTTGCTCACCCAATCTCACCAATCCTCTCAGTCCCAAGTGTCCAGCCTCATGCCACATCCAGCTGTCATTGTAGATAGGGTCATTCCAGGTTTCATCAGAGACCCTGAAGGAATTGTAAAGAATTTCGCTGTTTCATTGTTTTGTTTTTGAAATTCCTTTTTAGAGTGGGTTTGAGCTGATTCTCGCTGCCATGTTTATGCCAGTCTTGTCACACTTGATTCCCTTACGGAGACATATCAATACATAGGTTTTAAGATTCTTACTAGTCAGATCTATTCCTCTGCGGGAAATATGGGGTTTTGAGTCCCTTTCACTGAGGAAGGTGTAGGTCTTGTCTATTCCATAGTTGGATTTTGGAACGGTACCTGTGCTTATATCAAACTCTGGTTTGATGCATCACCCCACCTCTCCTTCCCCCTTAAGCAGGCATAAGAGTGTTTTCTAAATGTGAGACTCTGTTCTCTTTCCTAACTCAGTTCATGTGTAGCCATGTTTACAGGATCTTCCTAATTGATATCTTATGATAAGTTTCTTTTTCTGTGTGACTTCTTTCACTTAGAATCATCGTACCTGAATCCACTCATTTTGCTGCTACTGGTCTTATGACATTGATTTCGTGGCTTAGGGATATTCCATCGTATGTAAGTTCCACAATGTTTTGAACCATTTTTATATTTCCTGGGATATTTCAGGTGTACCCAGGTTGAGGTTCTTGTAAGCAGTGCAGCCCTCAATTTGGGGGTGGCTGTGTCTTATGGATTTTCAGGTTTCCCAAGGTATATTCCCTAGACTGGAAGTGCCCTTGGCTCTGTAGCTCTGTTGTTTACTTGTTTTAGGGAACACAATGCACTCCTCCAGTGAGGCAGTTGGCAGCTTACATCCCGCCCATCAGCATAACAAGGCTCCCTGTTCTCCAGGGCCTGTCTTGCCTTTCTGGTTTTTACACATTTTGTGGATGTCCCTTTTGACCGGTGGGAAGTGATACTTCTTTGTAGTGCAGATTTGCATTGCCCGCTTGCTTGCTTGGCCAAAAAGGGCGTATGCGTTTTCTCCTGAATATATTCAGGAGAAAACGCATACGCCATTTTTGGCCAAGTGCATCATTGTCGAAGTTGTGCCCCTCTTCCTGTGCTTTACAGGCGATTCCAACGTACCTCTTGAAATCTGTTCCCTGCTATTCTGCCTCGCTTTCAAGTCCGCCTCGTTGCCTTCCCTCAACAGATTTTTGGACGATAGTTGGCCTTGATTACTCTGCCAGTTTGTGAATTGCTGTGCCCCTGAGCTCCATTTTTCAACTCGTTTTTTGTGAGCTGAACGCAAGTCCAAACATTTGGTTCAGGACCTATACTGGTTCCCGGTGGGTGGCTGAGACTTTGGTTAATTCTTCTTCCTGCCGGGAAATTAGAGTGACATGTGCCCATCCAAATGCCTAACAGCTACTCCCTCATTGGTTCTCCCTCTTCCCTTTCATCCTCTGCCAGATTGGCAACCTGTGAGAACCAGGAGCTTAAAGGGGCTGTCTCTCCAAGTTGGGAGATTGATAGGAAAGCAGTTGGAAAGTCAAACCAGAGCACCAGGAGAGGGACTCTTCGTTGAGTTTTAGAAAACTTTTGTATTCACAGTGTGTCCATTCTCTAGGTTTCCCGTACATGTTATAGCTGTAGTAATATTCCCTTCAACCTGGAGAGTTGGGACCCATGGAATGGGTGCCATGCATTATTGCTTTAAAGGGTCTGCATTTGCTCACCCAATCTCACCAATCCTCTCAGTCCCAAGTGTCCAGCCTCATGCCACATCCAGCTGTCATTGTAGATAGGGTCATTCCAGGTTGCATCAGAGACCCTGAAGGAATTGTAAAGAATTTCCCTGTTTCTGTGTTCTGTTTTTGAAATTCCTTTTTAGAGTGGGTTTGAGCTGATTCTCACTGCCCTCTTTATGCCAGTCTTGACACACTTGATTCCCTTACGGAGACATATCAATACATAGGTTTTAAGATTCTTACTAGTCAGATCTATTCCTCTGCGGGAAATATGGGGTTTTGAGTCCCTTTCACTGAAGAAGGTGTAGGTCTTGTCTATTCCATAGTTGGATTTTGGAACGGTACCTGTGCTTATATCAAACTCTGGTTTGATGCATCACCCCACCTCTCCTTCCCCCTTAAGCAGGCATAAGAGTGTTTTCTAAATGTGAGACTCTGTTCTCTTGCCTAACTCAGTTCATGTGTAGCCATGTTTACAGGATCTTCCTAAGTGATATCTTATGATAAGTTTCTTTTTCTGTGTGACTTCTTTCACTTAGAATCATCGTACCTGAATCCACTCATTTTGCTGCTACTGGTCTTATGACATTGATTTCATGGCTGAGGGATATTCCATCGTGCGTAAGTTCTACAATGTTTGGAACCATTTTTATATTTCCTGGGATATTTCCGGTGTACCCAGGTTGAGGTTCTTGTAAGCAGTGCAGCCCTCAATTTGGGGGTGGCTCTGTCTTATGGATTTTCAGTTTTCCCAAGGTATATTCCCTAGACTGGAAGTGCCCTTGGCTCTGTAGCTCTGTTGTTTACTTGTTTTAGGGAACACAATGCACTCCTCCAGTGAGGCAGTTGGCAACTTACATCCCGCCCATCAGCATAACAAGGCTCCCTGTTCTCCAGGGCCTGCCTTGCCTTTCTGGTTATTACACATTTTGTGGATGTCCCTTTTGACCGGTGGGAAGTGATACTTCTTTGTAGTGCAGATTTGCATTGCCCGCTTGCTTGCTTGGCCAAAAAGGGCGTATGCGTTTTCTCCTGTATATATTCAGGTGAAAACGCATACGCCCTTTTTGGCCAAGTGCATCATTGTCGAAGTTGTGCCCCTCTTCCTGTGCTTTACAGGCAATTCCAACGTACCTCTTGAAATCTGTTTCCTGCTATTCTGCCTCGCATTCAAGTCCGCCTCGTTGCCTTCCCTCAACAGATTTTTGAATGATTGTTGGCCTTGATTACTCTGCCAGTTTGTGAATTGCTGTGCCCCTGAGTTCCATTTTTCAACTCGCTTTTTGTGAGCTGAACGCAAGTCCAAACTTTTGGTTCAGGACCTATACTGGTTCCCGGTGGGTGGCTGAGACTTTGGTTAATTCTTCTTCCTGCCGGGAAATTAGAGTGACATGTGCCCATCCAAATGCCTAACAGCTACTCTCTCATTGGTTCTCCCTCTTCCCTTTCATCCTCTGCCAGATTGGCAACCTGTGCGAACCAGTAGCTTAAAGGGGCTGTCTCTCCAAGTTGGGAGATTGATAGGAAAGCAGTTGGAAAGTCAAACCGCAGCACCAGGAGAGGGACTCTTCGTTGAGTTTTAGAAACCTTTCGTATTCACAGTGTGTCCATTCTCTAGGTTTCCCGTACATGTTATAGCTGTAGTAATATTCCCTTCAACCTGGAGAGTTGGGACCCATGGAATGGGTGCCATGCATTATTGCTTTAAAGGGTCTAAATTTGCTCACCCAATCTCACCAATCCTCTCAGTCCCAAGTGTCCAGCCTCATGCCACATCCAGCTGTCATTGTAGATAGGGTCATTCCAGGTTTCATCAGAGACCCTGAAGGAATTGTAAAGAATTTCGCTGTTTCATTGTTTTGTTTTTGAAATTCCTTTTTAGAGTGGGTTTGAGCTGATTCTCGCTGCCATGTTTATGCCAGTCTTGTCACACTTGATTCCCTTACGGAGACATATCAATACATAGGTTTTAAGATTCTTACTAGTCAGATCTATTCCTCTGCGGGAAATATGGGGTTTTGAGTCCCTTTCACTGAGGAAGGTGTAGGTCTTGTCTATTCCATAGTTGGATTTTGGAACGGTACCTGTGCTTATATCAAACTCTGGTTTGATGCATCACCCCACCTCTCCTTCCCCCTTAAGCAGGCATAAGAGTGTTTTCTAAATGTGAGACTCTGTTCTCTTTCCTAACTCAGTTCATGTGTAGCCATGTTTACAGGATCTTCCTAATTGATATCTTATGATAAGTTTCTTTTTCTGTGTGACTTCTTTCACTTAGAATCATCGTACCTGAATCCACTCATTTTGCTGCTACTGGTCTTATGACATTGATTTCGTGGCTTAGGGATATTCCATCGTATGTAAGTTCCACAATGTTTTGAACCATTTTTATATTTCCTGGGATATTTCAGGTGTACCCAGGTTGAGGTTCTTGTAAGCAGTGCAGCCCTCAATTTGGGGGTGGCTGTGTCTTATGGATTTTCAGGTTTCCCAAGGTATATTCCCTAGACTGGAAGTGCCCTTGGCTCTGTAGCTCTGTTGTTTACTTGTTTTAGGGAACACAATGCACTCCTCCAGTGAGGCAGTTGGCAGCTTACATCCCGCCCATCAGCATAACAAGGCTCCCTGTTCTCCAGGGCCTGTCTTGCCTTTCTGGTTTTTACACATTTTGTGGATGTCCCTTTTGACCGGTGGGAAGTGATACTTCTTTGTAGTGCAGATTTGCATTGCCCGCTTGCTTGCTTGGCCAAAAAGGGCGTATGCGTTTTCTCCTGAATATATTCAGGAGAAAACGCATACGCCATTTTTGGCCAAGTGCATCATTGTCGAAGTTGTGCCCCTCTTCCTGTGCTTTACAGGCGATTCCAACGTACCTCTTGAAATCTGTTCCCTGCTATTCTGCCTCGCTTTCAAGTCCGCCTCGTTGCCTTCCCTCAACAGATTTTTGGACGATAGTTGGCCTTGATTACTCTGCCAGTTTGTGAATTGCTGTGCCCCTGAGCTCCATTTTTCAACTCGTTTTTTGTGAGCTGAACGCAAGTCCAAACATTTGGTTCAGGACCTATACTGGTTCCCGGTGGGTGGCTGAGACTTTGGTTAATTCTTCTTCCTGCCGGGAAATTAGAGTGACATGTGCCCATCCAAATGCCTAACAGCTACTCCCTCATTGGTTCTCCCTCTTCCCTTTCATCCTCTGCCAGATTGGCAACCTGTGAGAACCAGGAGCTTAAAGGGGCTGTCTCTCCAAGTTGGGAGATTGATAGGAAAGCAGTTGGAAAGTCAAACCAGAGCACCAGGAGAGGGACTCTTCGTTGAGTTTTAGAAAACTTTTGTATTCACAGTGTGTCCATTCTCTAGGTTTCCCGTACATGTTATAGCTGTAGTAATATTCCCTTCAACCTGGAGAGTTGGGACCCATGGAATGGGTGCCATGCATTATTGCTTTAAAGGGTCTGCATTTGCTCACCCAATCTCACCAATCCTCTCAGTCCCAAGTGTCCAGCCTCATGCCACATCCAGCTGTCATTGTAGATAGGGTCATTCCAGGTTGCATCAGAGACCCTGAAGGAATTGTAAAGAATTTCCCTGTTTCTGTGTTCTGTTTTTGAAATTCCTTTTTAGAGTGGGTTTGAGCTGATTCTCACTGCCCTCTTTATGCCAGTCTTGACACACTTGATTCCCTTACGGAGACATATCAATACATAGGTTTTAAGATTCTTACTAGTCAGATCTATTCCTCTGCGGGAAATATGGGGTTTTGAGTCCCTTTCACTGAAGAAGGTGTAGGTCTTGTCTATTCCATAGTTGGATTTTGGAACGGTACCTGTGCTTATATCAAACTCTGGTTTGATGCATCACCCCACCTCTCCTTCCCCCTTAAGCAGGCATAAGAGTGTTTTCTAAATGTGAGACTCTGTTCTCTTGCCTAACTCAGTTCATGTGTAGCCATGTTTACAGGATCTTCCTAAGTGATATCTTATGATAAGTTTCTTTTTCTGTGTGACTTCTTTCACTTAGAATCATCGTACCTGAATCCACTCATTTTGCTGCTACTGGTCTTATGACATTGATTTCATGGCTGAGGGATATTCCATCGTGCGTAAGTTCTACAATGTTTGGAACCATTTTTATATTTCCTGGGATATTTCCGGTGTACCCAGGTTGAGGTTCTTGTAAGCAGTGCAGCCCTCAATTTGGGGGTGGCTCTGTCTTATGGATTTTCAGTTTTCCCAAGGTATATTCCCTAGACTGGAAGTGCCCTTGGCTCTGTAGCTCTGTTGTTTACTTGTTTTAGGGAACACAATGCACTCCTCCAGTGAGGCAGTTGGCAACTTACATCCCGCCCATCAGCATAACAAGGCTCCCTGTTCTCCAGGGCCTGCCTTGCCTTTCTGGTTATTACACATTTTGTGGATGTCCCTTTTGACCGGTGGGAAGTGATACTTCTTTGTAGTGCAGATTTGCATTGCCCGCTTGCTTGCTTGGCCAAAAAGGGCGTATGCGTTTTCTCCTGTATATATTCAGGTGAAAACGCATACGCCCTTTTTGGCCAAGTGCATCATTGTCGAAGTTGTGCCCCTCTTCCTGTGCTTTACAGGCAATTCCAACGTACCTCTTGAAATCTGTTTCCTGCTATTCTGCCTCGCATTCAAGTCCGCCTCGTTGCCTTCCCTCAACAGATTTTTGAATGATTGTTGGCCTTGATTACTCTGCCAGTTTGTGAATTGCTGTGCCCCTGAGTTCCATTTTTCAACTCGCTTTTTGTGAGCTGAACGCAAGTCCAAACTTTTGGTTCAGGACCTATACTGGTTCCCGGTGGGTGGCTGAGACTTTGGTTAATTCTTCTTCCTGCCGGGAAATTAGAGTGACATGTGCCCATCCAAATGCCTAACAGCTACACTCTCATTGGTTCTCCCTCTTCCCTTTCATCCTCTGCCAGATTGGCAACCTGTGCAAACCAGTAGCTTAAAGGGGCTGTCTCTCCAAGTTGGGAGATTGATAGGAAAGCAGTTGGAAAGTCAAACCGCAGCACCAGGAGAGGGACTCTTCGTTGAGTTTTAGAAACCTTTCGTATTCACAGTGTGTCCATTCTCTAGGTTTCCCGTACATGTTATAGCTGTAGTAATATTCCCTTCAACCTGGAGAGTTGGGACCCATGGAATGAGTGCCATGCATTATTGCTTTAAAGGGTCTGCATTTGCTCACCCAATCTCACCAATCCTCTCAGGCCCAAGTGTCCAGCCTTATGCCACATCTAGCTGTCATTGTAGATAGGGTCATTCCAGGTTGCATCAGAGACCCTGAAGGAATTGTAAAGAATTTCCCTGTTTCTTTGTTCTGTTTTTGAAATTCCTTTTTAGAGTGGGTTTGAGCTGATTCTCGCTGCCATGTTTATGCCAGTCTAGACACACTTGATTCCCTTACGGAGACATATCAATACATAGGTTTTAAGATTCTTACTAGTCAGATCTATTCCTCTGCGGGAAATATGGGGTTTTGAGTCCCTTTCACTGAGGAAGGTGTAGGTCTTGTCTATTCCATAGTTGGTTTTTGGAACGGTACCTGTGCTTATATCAAACTCTGGTTTGATGCATCACCCCACCTCTCCTTCCCCCTTAAGCAGGCATAAGAGTGTTTTCTAAATGTGAGACTCTGTTCTCTTGCCTAACTCAGTTCATGTGTAGCCATGTTTACAGGATCTTCCTAATTGATATCTTATGATAAGTTTCTTTTTCTGTGTGACTTCTTTCACTTAGAATCATCGTACCTGAATCCACTCATTTTGCTGCTACTGGTCTTATGACATTGATTTCGTGGCTGAGGGATATTCCATCGTATGTAAGTTGAACAATGTTTTGAACCATTTTTATATTTCCTGGGATATTTCAGGTGTACCCAGGTTGAGGTTCTTGTAAGCAGTGCAGCCCTCAATTTGGGGGTGGCTCTGTCTTATGGATTTTCAGGTTTCCCAAGGTATATTCCCTAGACTGGAAGTGCCCTTCGCTCTGTAGCTCTGTTGTTTACTTGTTTTAGGGAACACAATGCACTCCTCCAGTGAGGCAGTTGGCAGCTTACATCCCGCCCATCAGCATAACAAGGCTCCCTGTTCTCCAGGGCCTGTCTTGCCTTTCTGGTTTTTACACATTTTGTGGATGTCCCTTTTGACCGGTGGGAAGTGATACTTCTTTGTAGTGCAGATTTGCATTGCCCGCTTGCTTGCTTGGCCAAAAAGGGCGTATGCGTTTTCTCCTGAATATATTCAGGAGAAAACGCATACGCCCTTTTTGGCCAAGTGCATCATTGTCGAAGTTGTGCCCCTCTTCCTGTGCTTTACAGGCGATTCCAACGTACCTCTTGAAATCTGTTCCCTGCTGTTCTGCCTCGCTTTCAAGTCCGCCTCGTTGCCTTCGCTCAACAGATTTTTGGACGATAGTTGGCCTTGATTACTCTGCCAGTTTGTGAATTGCTGTGCCCCTGAGCTCCATTTTTCAACTCGTTTCTTGTGAGCTGAACGCAAGTCCAAACTTTTGGTTCAGGACCTATACTGGTTCGCGGTGGGTGGCTGAGACTTTGGTTAATTCTTCTTCCTGCCGGGAAATTAGAGTGACATGTGCCCATCCAAATGCCTAACAGCTACTCCCTCATTGGTTCTCCCTCTTCCCTTTCATCTTCTGCCAGATTGGCAACCTGTGAGAACCAGGAGCTTAAAGGGGCTGTCTCTCCAAGTTGGGAGATTGATAGGAAAGCAGTTGGAAAGTAAAACCGGAGCACCAGGAGAGGGGCTCTTCGTTGAGTTTTAGAATCCTTTCGTATTCACAGTGTGTCCATTCTCTATGTTTCCCGTACATGTTATAGCTGTGGTAATATTCCCTTCAACCTGGAGAGATGGGACCCATGGAATGGGTGCCATGCATTATTGCTATAAAGGGTCTGCATTTGCTCACCCAATCTCACCAATCCTCTCAGTCCCAAGTGTCCAGCCTCATGCCACATCCAGCTGTCATTGTAGATAGGGTCATTCCAGGTTGCATCAGAGACCCTGAAGGAATTGTAAAGAATTTCCCTGTTTCTTTGTTCTGTTTTTGAAATTCCATTTTAGAGTGGGTTTGAGCTGATTCTCGCTGCCCTGTTTATGCCAGTCTAGACACACTTGATTCCCTTACGGAGACATATCAATACATAGGTTTTAAGATTCTTACTAGTCAGATCTATTCCTCTGCGGGAAATATGGGGTTTTGAGTCCCTTTCACTGAGGAAGGTGTAGGTCTTGTCTATTCCATAGTTGGTTTTTGGAACGGTACCTGTGCTTATATCAAACTCTGGTTTGATGCATCTCCCCACCTCTCCTTCCCCCTTAAGAAGGCATAAGAGTGTTTTCTAAATGTGAGACTCTGTTCTCTTGCCTAACTCAGTTCATGTGTAGCCATGTTTACAGGATCTTCCTAAGTGACATCTTATGATAAGTTTCTTTTCCTGTGTGACTTCTTTCACTTAGAATCATCGTACCTGAATCCACTCATTTTGCTGCTACTGGTCTTATGACATTGATTTCATGGCTGAGGGATATTCCATCGTACGTAAGTTCCACGATGTTTGGAACCATTTTTATATTTCCTGGGATATTTCAGGTGTACCCAGGTTGAGGTTCCTGTAAGCAGTGCAGCCCTCAATTTGGGGGTGTCTCTGTCTTATGGATTTTCAGTTTTCCCAAGGTATATTCCCTAGACTGGAAGTGCCCTTGGCTCTGTAGCTCTGTTATTTACTTGTTTTAGGGAACACAATGCACTCCTCCAGTGAGGCAGTTGGCAACTTACATCCCGCCCATCAGCATAACAAGGCTCCCTGTTCTCCAGGGCCTGTCTTGCCTTTCTGGTTTTTACACATTTTGTGGATGTCCCTTTTGACTGGTGGGAAGTGATACTTCTTTGTAGTGCAGATTTGCATTGCCCGCTTGCTTGCTTGGCCAAAAAGGGCGTATGCGTTTTCTCTTGAATATATTCAGGAGAAAACGCATACGCCCTTTTTGGCCAAGTGCATCATTGTCGAAGTTGTGCCCCTCTTCCTGTGCTTTACAGGCGATTCCAACGTACCTCTTGAAATCTGTTTCCTGCTATTCTGCCTCGCTTTCAAGTCTGCCTCGTTGCCTTCCCACAACAGATTTTTGGACGATAGTTGGCCTTGATTACTCTGCCAGTTTGTGAATTGCTGTGCCCCTGAGCTCCATTTTTCAACTCGTTTCTTGTGAGCTGAACGCAAGTCCAAACTTTTAGTTCAGGACCTATACTGGTTCCCGGTGGGTGGCTGAGACTTTGGTTAATTCTTCTTCCTGCCGGGAAATTAGAGTGACATGTGCCCATCCAAATGCCTAACAGCTACTCTCTCATTGGTTCTCCCTCTTCCCTTTCATCCTCTGCCAAATTGGCAACCTGTGCGAACCAGGAGCTTAAAGGGGCTGTCTCTCCAAGTTGGGAGATTGATAGGAAAGCAGTTGGAAAGTCAAATCGGAGCACCAGGAGAGGGGCTCTTCGTTGAGTTTTAGAAACCTTTCGTATTCACAGTGTGTCCATTCTCTAGGTTTCCCGTACATGTTATAGCTGTAGTAATATTCCCTTCAACCTGGAGAGCTGGGACCCATGGAATGGGTGCCATGCATTATTGCTTTAAAGGGTCTGCATTTGCTCACCCAATCTCACCAATCCTCTCAGTCCCAAGTGTCCAGCCTTATGCCACATCTAGCTGTCATTGTAGATAGGGTCATTCCAGGTTGCATCAGAGACCCTGAAGGAATTGTAAATAATTTCCCTGTTTCTTTGTTCTGTTTTTGAAATTCCTTTTTAGAGTGGGTTTGAGCTGATTCTCGCTGCCATGTTTATGCCAGTCTAGACACACTTGATTCCCTTATGGAGACATATCAATACATAGGTTTTAAGATTCTTACTAGTCAGATCTATTCCTCTGCGGGAAATATGGGGTTTTGAGTCCCTTTCACTGAGGAAGGTGTAGGTCTTGTCTATTCCATAGTTGGTTTTTGGAACGGTACCTGTGCTTATATCAAACTCTGGTTTGATGCATCACCCCACCTCTCCTTCCCCCTTAAGCAGGCATTAGAGTGCTTTCTAAATGTGAGACTCTGTTCTGTTGCCTAACTCAGTTCATGTGTAGCCATGTTTACAGGATCTTCCTAAGTGATATCTTATGATAAGTTTCTTTTCCTGTGTGACTTCTTTCACTTAGAATCATCGTACCTGAATCCACTCATTTTGCTGCTACTGGTCTTATGACATTGATTTCATGGCTGAGGGATATTCCATCGTACGTAAGTTCCACGATGTTTGGAACCATTTTTATATTTCCTGGGATATTTCAGGTGTACCCAGGTTGAGGTTCTTGTAAGCAGTGCAGCCCTCAATTTGGGGGTGGCTGTGTCTTATGGATTTTCAGGTTTCCCAAGGTATATTCCCTAGACTGGAAGTGCCCTTGGCTCTGTAGCTCTGTTGTTTACTTGTTTTAGGGAACACAATGCACTCCTCCAGTGAGGCAGTTGGCAGCTTACATCCCGCCCATCAGCATAACAAGGCTCCCTGTTATCCAGGGCCTGTCTTGCCTTTCTGGTTTTTTCACATTTTGTGGATGT
Source organism: Mesoplodon mirus (assembly GCF_964341445.2). Classification (NCBI taxonomy): domain Eukaryota; kingdom Metazoa; phylum Chordata; class Mammalia; order Artiodactyla; family Ziphiidae; genus Mesoplodon; species Mesoplodon mirus. Next base: position 2,990,778 of record NW_028295781.1, read on the forward strand.
CCCTTTTGACCGGTGGGAAGTGATACTTCTTTGTAGTGCAGATTTGCATTGCCCGCTTGCTTGCTTGGCCAAAAAGGGCGTATGCGTTTTCTCCTGAATATATTCAGGTGAAAACGCATACGCCCTTTTTGGCCAAGTGCATCATTGTCGAAGTTGTGCCCCTCTTCCTGTGCTTTACAGGCGATTCCAACGTACCTCTTGAAATCTGTTCCCTGCTATTCTGCCTCGCTTTCAAGTCCACCTCGTTGCCTTCCCTCAACAGATTTTTGGACGATAGTTGGCCTTGATTACTCTGCCAGTTTGTGAATTGCTGTGCCCCTGAGCTCCATTTTTCAACTCGTTTTTTGTGAGCTGAACGCAAGTCCAAACTTTTGGTTCAGGACCTATACTGGTTCCCGGTGGGTGGCTGAGACTTTGGTTAATTCTTCTTCCTGCCGGGAAATTAGAGTGACATGTGCCCATCCAAATGCCTAACAGCTACTCCCTCATTGGTTCTCCCTATTCCCTTTCATCTTCTGCCAGATTGGAAACCTGTGAGAACCAGGAGCTTAAAGGGGCTGTCTCTCCAAGTTGGGAGATTGATAGGAAAGCAGTTGGAAAGTCAAACCGGAGCACCAGGAGAGGGACTCTTCGTTGAGTTTTAGAAACCTTTTGTATTCACAGTGTGTCCATTCTCTAGGTTTCCCGTACATGTTATAGCTGTAGTAATATTCCCTTCAACCTGGAGAGGTGGGACCCATGGAATGGGTGCCATGCATTATTGCTTTAAAGGGTCTGCATTTGCTCACCCAATCTCACCAATCCTCTCAGTCCCAAGTGTCCAGCCTCATGCCACATCCAGCTGTCATTGTAGATAGGGTCATTCCAGGTTGCATCAGAGACCCTGAAGGAATTGTAAAGAATTTCCCTGTTTCTGTGTTCTGTTTTTGAAATTCCTTTTTAGAGTGGGTTTGAGCTGATTCTCACTGCCCTCTTTATGCCAGTCTTGACACACTTGATTCCCTTACGGAGACATATCAATACATAGGTTTTAAGATTCTTACTAGTCAGATCTATTCCTCTGCGGGAAATATGGGGTTTTGAGTCCCTTTCACTGAGGAAGGTGTAGGTCTTGTCTATTCCATAGTTGGTTTTTGGAACGGTACCTGTGCTTATATCAAAATCTGGTTTGATGCATCACCCCACCTCTCCTTCCCCCTTAAGCAGGCATAAGAGTGTTTTCTAAATGTGAGACTCTGTTCTCTTGCCTAACTCAGTTCATGTGTAGCCATGTTTACAGGATCTTCCTAAGTGATATCTTATGATAAGTTTCTTTTCCTGTGTGACTTCTTTCACTTAGAATCATCGTACCTGAATCCACTCATTTTGCTGCTACTGGTCTTATGACATTGATTTCATGGCTGAGGGATATTCCATCGTGCGTAAGTTCTACAATGTTTGGAACCATTTTTATATTTCCTGGGATATTTCCGGTGTACCCAGGTTGAGGTTCTTGTAAGCAGTGCAGCCCTCAATTTGGGGGTGGCTCTGTCTTATGGATTTTCAGTTTTCCCAAGGTATATTCCCTAGACTGGAAGTGCCCTTGGCTCTGTAGCTCTGTTGTTTACTTGTTTTAGGGAACACAATGCACTCCTCCAGTGAGGCAGTTGGCAACTTACATCCCGCCCATCAGCATAACAAGGCTCCCTGTTCTCCAGGGCCTGCCTTGCCTTTCTGGTTATTACACATTTTGTGGATGTCCCTTTTGACCGGTGGGAAGTGATACTTCTTTGTAGTGCAGATTTGCATTGCCCGCTTGCTTGCTTGGCCAAAAAGGGCGTATGCGTTTTCTCCTGTATATATTCAGGTGAAAACGCATACGCCCTTTTTGGCCAAGTGCATCATTGTCGAAGTTGTGCCCCTCTTCCTGTGCTTTACAGGCAATTCCAACGTACCTCTTGAAATCTGTTTCCTGCTATTCTGCCTCGCATTCAAGTCCGCCTCGTTGCCTTCCCTCAACAGATTTTTGAATGATTGTTGGCCTTGATTACTCTGCCAGTTTGTGAATTGCTGTGCCCCTGAGTTCCATTTTTCAACTCGCTTTTTGTGAGCTGAACGCAAGTCCAAACTTTTGGTTCAGGACCTATACTGGTTCCCGGTGGGTGGCTGAGACTTTGGTTAATTCTTCTTCCTGCCGGGAAATTAGAGTGACATGTGCCCATCCAAATGCCTAACAGCTACTCTCTCATTGGTTCTCCCTCTTCCCTTTCATCCTCTGCCAGATTGGCAACCTGTGCGAACCAGTAGCTTAAAGGGGCTGTCTCTCCAAGTTGGGAGATTGATAGGAAAGCAGTTGGAAAGTTAAACCGCAGCACCAGGAGAGGGACTCTTCGTTGAGTTTTAGAAACCTTTTGTATTCACAGTGTGTCCATTCTCTAGGTTTCCCGTACATGTTATAGCTGTAGTAATATTCCCTTCAACCTGGAGAGTTGGGACCCATGGAATGGGTGCCATGCATTATTGCTTTAAAGGGTCTGCATTTGCTCACCCAATCTCACCAATCCTCTCAGTCCCAAGTGTCCAGCCTCATGCCACATCCAGCTGTCATTGTAGATAGGGTCATTCCAGGTTGCATCAGAGACCCTGAAGGAATTGTAAAGAATTTCCCTGTTTCTGTGTTCTGTTTTTGAAATTCCTTTTTAGAGTGGGTTTGAGCTGATTCTCACTGCCCTCTTTATGCCAGTCTTGACACACTTGATTCCCTTACGGAGACATATCAATACATAGGTTTTAAGATTCTTACTAGTCAGATCTATTCCTCTGCGGGAAATATGGGGTTTTGAGTCCCTTTCACTGAGGAAGGTGTAGGTCTTGTCTATTCCATAGTTGGATTTTGGAACGGTACCTGTGCTTATATCAAACTCTGGTTTGATGCATCACCCCACCTCTCCTTCCCCCTTAAGCAGGCATAAGAGTGTTTTCTAAATGTGAGACTCTGTTCTCTTGCCTAACTCAGTTCATGTGTAGCCATGTTTACAGGATCTTCCTAAGTGATATCTTATGATAAGTTTCTTTTTCTGTGTGACTTCTTTCACTTAGAATCATCGTACCTGAATCCACTCATTTTGCTGCTACTGGTCTTATGACATTGATTTCATGGCTGAGGGATATTCCATTGTACGTTAGTTTCACAATGTTTTGAACCATTTTTATTTTTCCTGGGATATTTCAGGTGTACCCAGGTTGAGGTTCCTGTAAGCAGTGCAGCCCTCAATTTGGGGGTGGCTCTGTCTTATGGATTTTCAGTTTTCCCAAGGTATATTCCCTAGACTGGAAGTGCCCTTGGCTCGGTAGCTCTGTTGTTTACTTGTTTTAGGGAACACAATGCACTCCTCCAGTGAGGCAGTTGGCAACTTACATCTCGCCAATTGGCATAACAAGGCTCCCTGTTCTCCAGGGCCTGTCTTGCCTTTCTGGTTTTTACACATTTTGTGGATGTCCCTTTTGACTGGTGGGAAGTGATACTTCTTTGTAGTGCAGATTTGCATTGCCCGCTTGCTTGCTTGGCCAAAAAGGGCGTATGCGTTTTCTCCTGAATATATTCAGGTGAAAACGCATACGCCCTTTTTGGCCAAGTGCATCATTGTCGAAGTTGTGCCCCTCTTCCTGTGCTTTACAGGCGATTCCAACGTACCTCTTGAAATCTGTTCCCTGCTATTCTGCCTCGCTTTCAAGTCCGCCTCGTTGCCTTCCCTCAACAGATTTTTGGACGATAGTTGGCCTTGATTACTCTGCCAGTTTGTGAATTGCTGTGCCCCTGAGCTCCATTTTTCAACTCGTTTCTTGTGAGCTGAACGCAAGTCCAAACTTTTGGTTCAGGACCTATACTGGTTCCCGGTGGGTGGCTGAGACTATGGTTAATTCTTCTTCCTGCCGGGAAATTAGAGTGACATGTGCCCATCCAAATGCCTAACAGCTACTCTCTCATTGGTTCTCCCTCTTCCCTTTCATCCTCTGCCAAATTGGCAACCTGTGCGAACCAGGAGCTTAAAGGAGCTGTCTCTCCAAGTTGGGAGATTGATAGGAAAGCAGTTGGAAAGTCAAACCGGAGCACCAGGAGAGGGGCTCTTCGTTGAGTTTTAGAAACCTTTCGTATTCACAGTGTGTCCATTCTCTAGGTTTCCCGTACATGTTATAGCTGTAGTAATATTCCCTTCAACCTGGAGAGCTCGGACCCATGGAATGGGTGCCATGCATTATTGCTTTAAAGGGTCTGCATTTGCTCACCCAATCTCACCAATCCTCTCAGTCCCAAGTGTCCAGCCTTATGCCACATCTAGCTGTCATTGTAGATAGGGTCATTCCAGGTTGCATCAGAGACCCTGAAGGAATTGTGAAGAATTTCCCTGTTTCTTTGTTCTGTTTTTCAAATTCCTTTTTAGAGTGGGTTTGAGCTGATTCTCGCTCCCATGTTTATGCCAGTCTAGACACATTTGATTCCCTTACGGAGACATATCAATACATAGGTTTTAAGATTCTTACTAGTCAGATCTATTCCTCTGCGGGAAATATGGGGTTTTGAGTCCCTTTCACTGAGGAAGGTGTAGGTCTTGTCTATTCCATAGTTGGATTTTGGAATGGTACCTGTGCTTATATCAAACTCTGGTTTGATGCATCACCCCACCTCTCCTTCCCCCTTAAGCAGGCATAAGAGTGTTTTCTAAATGTGAGACTCTGTTCTCTTTCCTAACTCAGTTCATGTGTAGCCATGTTTACAGAATCTTCCTAATTGATATCTTATGATAAGTTTCTTTTTCTGTGTGACTTCTTTCACTTAGAATCATCGTACCTGAATCCACTCATTTTGCTGCTACTGGTCTTATGACATTGATTTCGTGGCTGAGGGATATTCCATCGTATGTAAGTTCCACAATGTTTTGAACCATTTTTATATTTCCTGGGATATTTCAGGTGTACCCAGGTTGAGGTTCTTGTAAGCAGTGCAGCCCTCAATTTGGGGGTGGCTCTGTCTTATGGATTTTCAGGTTTCCCAAGGTATATTCACTAGACTGGAAGTGCCCTTGGCTCTGTAGCTCTGTTGTTTACTTGTTTTAGGGAACACAATGCACTCCTCCAGTGAGGCAGTTGGCAGCTTACATCCCGCCCATCAGCATAACAAGGCTCCCTGTTCTCCAGGGCCTGTCTTGCCTTTCTGGTTTTTACACATTTTGTGGATGTCCCTTTTGACCGGTGGGAAGTGATACTTCTTTGTAGTGCAGATTTGCATTGCCCGCTTGCTTGCTTGGCCAAAAAGGGCGTATGCGTTTTCTCCTGAATATATTCAGGTGAAAACGCATACGCCCTTTTTGGCCAAGTGCATCATTGTCGAAGTTGTGCCCCTCTTCCTGTGCTTTACAGGCGATTCCAACGTACCTCTTGAAATCTGTTTCCTGCTATTCTGCCTCGCTTTCAAGTCCGCCTCGTTGCCTTCCCTCAACAGATTTTTGGACGATAGTTGGCCTTGATTACTCTGCCAGTTTGTGAATTGCTGTGCCCCTGAGCTCCATTTTTCAACTCGTTTCTTGTGAGCTGAACGCAAGTCCAAACTTTTGGTTCAGGACCTATACTGGTTCCCGGTGGGTGGGTGAGACTTTGGTTAATTCTTCTTCCTGCCGGGAAATTAGAGTGACATGTGCCCATCCAAATGCCTAACAGCTACTCTCTCATTGGTTCTCCCTCTTCCCTTTCATCCTCTGCCAAATTGGCAACCTGTGCGAACCAGGAGCTTAAAGGGGCTGTCTCTCCAAGTTGGGAGATTGATAGGAAAGCAGTTGGAAAGTCAAACCGGAGCACCAGGAGAGGGGCTCTTCGTTGAGTTTTAGAAACCTTTCGTATTCACAGTGTGTCCATTCTCTAGGTTTCCCGTACGTGTTATAGCTGTAGTAATATTCCCTTCAACCTGGAGAGCTGGGACCCATGGAATGGGTGCCATGCATTATTGCTTTAAAGGGTCTGCATTTGCTCACCCAATCTCACCAATCCTCTCAGTCCCAAGTGTCCAGCCTCATGCCACATCCAGCTGTCATTGTAGATAGGGTCATTCCAGGTTTCATCAGAGACCCTGAAGGAATTGTAAAGAATTTCCCTGTTTCTTTGTTTTGTTTTTGAAATTCCTTTTTAGAGTGGGTTTGAGCTGATTCTCGCTGCCATGTTTATGCCAGTCTTGTCACACTTGATTCCCTTACGGAGACATATCAATACATAGGTTTTAAGATTCTTACTAGTCAGATCTATTCCTCTGCGGGAAATATGGGGTTTTGAGTCCCTTTCACTGAGGAATGTGTAGGTCTTGTCTATTCCATAGTTGGATTTTGGAACGGTACCTGTGCTTATATCAAACTCTGGTTTGATGCATCACCCCACCTCTCCTTCCCCCTTAAGCAGGCATAAGAGTGTTTTCTAAATGTGAGACTCTGTTCTCTTTCCTAATTCAGTTCATGTGTAGCCATGTTTACAGGATCTTCCTAATTGATATCTTATGATAAGTTTCTTTTTCTGTGTGACTTCTTTCACTTAGAATCATCGTACCTGAATCCACTCATTTTGCTGCTACTGGTCTTATGACATTGATTTCGTGGCTGAGGGATATTCCATCGTATGTAAGTTCCACAATGTTTTGAACCATGTTTATATTTCCTGGGATATTTCAGGTGTACCCAGGTTGAGGTTCTTGTAAGCAGTGCAGCCCTCAATTTGGGGGTGGCTGTGTCTTATGGATTTTCAGGTTTCCCAAGGTATATTCCCTAGACTGGAAGTGCCCTTGGCTCTGTAGCTCTGTTGTTTACTTGTTTTAGGGAACACAATGCACTCCTCCAGTGAGGCAGTTGGCAGCTTACATCCCGCCCATCAGCATAACAAGGCTCCCTGTTATCCAGGGCCTGTCTTGCCTTTCTGGTTTTTTCACATTTTGTGGATGTCCCTTTTGACCGGTGGGAAGTGATACTTCTTTGTAGTGCAGATTTGCATTGCCCGCTTGCTTGCTTGGCCAAAAAGGGCGTATGCGTTTTCTCCTGAATATATTCAGGAGAAAACGCATACGCCCTTTTTGGCCAAGTGCATCATTGTCGAAGTTGTGCCCCTCTTCCTGTGCTTTACAGGCGATTCCAACGTACCTCTTGAAATCTGTTCCCTGCTATTCTGCCTCGCTTTCAAGTCCACCTCGTTGCCTTCCCTCAACAGATTTTTGGACGATAGTTGGCCTTGATTACTCTGCCAGTTTGTGAATTGCTGTGCCCCTGAGCTCCATTTTTCAACTCGTTTTTTGTGAGCTGAACGCAAGTCCAAACTTTTGGTTCAGGACCTATACTGGTTCCCGGTGGGTGGCTGAGACTTTGGTTAATTCTTCTTCCTGCCGGGAAATTAGAGTGACATGTGCCCATCCAAATGCCTAACAGCTACTCCCTCATTGGTTCTCCCTATTCCCTTTCATCTTCTGCCAGATTGGAAACCTGTGAGAACCAGGAGCTTAAAGGGGCTGTCTCTCCAAGTTGGGAGATTGATAGGAAAGCAGTTGGAAAGTCAAACCGGAGCACCAGGAGAGGGACTCTTCGTTGAGTTTTAGAAACCTTTTGTATTCACAGTGTGTCCATTCTCTAGGTTTCCCGTACATGTTATAGCTGTAGTAATATTCCCTTCAACCTGGAGAGGTGGGACCCATGGAATGGGTGCCATGCATTATTGCTTTAAAGGGTCTGCATTTGCTCACCCAATCTCACCAATCCTCTCAGTCCCAAGTGTCCAGCCTCATGCCACATCCAGTTGTCATTGTAGATAGGGTCATTCCAGGTTGCATCAGAGACCCTGAAGGAATTGTAAAGAATTTCCCTGTTTCTGTGTTCTGTTTTTGAAATTCATTTTTAGAGTGGGTTTGAGCTGATTCTCACTGCCCTCTTTATGCCAGTCTTGACACACTTGATTCCCTTACGGAGACATATCAATACATAGGTTTTAAGATTCTTACTAGTCAGATCTATTCCTCTGCGGGAAATATGGGGTTTTGAGTCCCTTTCACTGAGGAAGGTGTAGGTCTTGTCTATTCCATAGTTGGTTTTTGGAACGGTACCTGTGCTTATATCAAAATCTGGTTTGATGCATCACCCCAACTCTCCTTCCCCCTTAAGCAGGCATAAGAGTGTTTTCTAAATGTGAGACTCTGTTCTCTTGCCTAACTCAGTTCATGTGTAGCCATGTTTACAGGATCTTCCTAAGTGATATCTTATGATAAGTTTCTTTTCCTGTGTGACTTCTTTCACTTAGAATCATCGTACCTGAATCCACTCATTTTGCTGCTACTGGTCTTATGACATTGATTTCATGGCTGAGGGATATTCCATCGTGCGTAAGTTCTACAATGTTTGGAACCATTTTTATATTTCCTGGGATATTTCCGGTGTACCCAGGTTGAGGTTCTTGTAAGCAGTGCAGCCCTCAATTTGGGGGTGGCTCTGTCTTATGGATTTTCAGTTTTCCCAAGGTATATTCCCTAGACTGGAAGTGCCCTTGGCTCTGTAGCTCTGTTGTTTACTTGTTTTAGGGAACACAATGCACTCCTCCAGTGAGGCAGTTGGCAACTTACATCCCGCCCATCAGCATAACAAGGCTCCCTGTTCTCCAGGGCCTGCCTTGCCTTTCTGGTTATTACACATTTTGTGGATGTCCCTTTTGACCGGTGGGAAGTGATACTTCTTTGTAGTGCAGATTTGCATTGCCCGCTTGCTTGCTTGGCCAAAAAGGGCGTATGCGTTTTCTCCTGTATATATTCAGGTGAAAACGCATACGCCCTTTTTGGCCAAGTGCATCATTGTCGAAGTTGTGCCCCTCTTCCTGTGCTTTACAGGCAATTCCAACGTACCTCTTGAAATCTGTTTCCTGCTATTCTGCCTCGCATTCAAGTCCGCCTCGTTGCCTTCCCTCAACAGATTTTTGAATGATTGTTGGCCTTGATTACTCTGCCAGTTTGTGAATTGCTGTGCCCCTGAGTTCCATTTTTCAACTCGCTTTTTGTGAGCTGAACGCAAGTCCAAACTTTTGGTTCAGGACCTATACTGGTTCCCGGTGGGTGGCTGAGACTTTGGTTAATTCTTCTTCCTGCCGGGAAATTAGAGTGACATGTGCCCATCCAAATGCCTAACAGCTACTCTCTCATTGGTTCTCCCTCTTCCCTTTCATCCTCTGCCAGATTGGC